>NC_064840.1:43202937-43827937 GCF_024166365.1 Elephas maximus indicus | reverse complement strand
TCCCGGAAACCTCTTTGCTTTTAGTCCAGTCCAATTGGGCTGACCTTCCTTGTATTGAGTGTTGTCTTTCCCTTCACCCAAAGCAGTTCTTATCTACTGATTGATCAATAAAAAACCCTCTCCCTCCCTCCCTCCCTCCCTCCCCCCTTCGTAACCACAAAAGTATGTGTTCTTCTCAGTTTTTTCTATTTCTCAAGATCTTATAATAGTGGTCTTATATAATATTTGTCCTTTTGCCTCTGACTCATTTCGCTCAGCATAATGCCTTCCAGATTCCTCCATGTTATGAAATGTTTCAGAGATTCGTCACTGTTCTTTATCGATGCGTAGTATTCCATTGTGTGAATATACCACAATTTATTTACCCATTCATCCGTTGACGGACACCTTGGTTGCTTCCAGCTTTTTGCTATTATAAACAGAGCTGCAATAAACATGGGTGTGCATATATCTGTTTGTGTGAAGGCTCTTGTTTCTCTAGGGTATATTCCGAGGAGTGGGATTTCTGGGTTGTATGGTAGTTCTATTTCTAACTGTTTAAGATAACGCCAGATGGATTTCCAAAGTGGTTGTACCATTTTACATTCCCACCAGCAGTGTACAAGAGTTCCAATCTCTCCGCAGCCTCTCCAACATTTATTATTTTGTGTTTTTTGGATTAATGCCAGCCTTGTTGGTGTGAGATGGAATCTCATCGTAGTTTTAATTTGCATTCCTCTAATGGCTAATGATCGGGAGCATTTTCTCATGTATCTGTTGGCTGCCTGAATATCTTCTTTAGTGAAGTCTGTGTTCATATCCTTTGCCCACTTCTTGATTGGGTTGTTTGTCTTTTTGTGGTTGAGTTTTGACAGAATCATGTATATTTTAGAGATCAGGAGCTGGTCTGAGATGTCATAGCTGAAAATTCTTTCCCAGTCTGTAGGTGGTCTTTTTGCTCTTTTGGTGAAGTCTTTAGATGAGCATAGGTGTTTGATTTTTAGGAGCTCCCAGTTACCTGGTTTCTCTTCATCATTTTTTGTAATGTTTTGTATTCTGTTTATGCCTTGTATTAGGGCTCCTAGGGTTGTCCCTGTTTTTTCTTCCATGATCTTTATCGTTTTAGTCTTTGTTTAGGTCTTTGATCCACTTGGAGTTAGTTTTTGTGCGTGGTGTGAGGTATGGGTCCTGTTTCATTTTTTTGCAAATGGATATCCAGTTCTGCCAGCACCATTTGTTAAAAAGACTATCTTTTCCCCAATTAACTGACACTGGTCCTTTGTCAAATATCAGCTGCTCATACATGGATGGATTTATATCTGGATTCTCAATTCTGTTCCATTGGTCTATGTGCCTGTTGTTGTACCAGTACCAGGCTGTTTTGACTACTGTAGCTGTATAATAGGTTCTGAAATCAGGTAGAGTGAGGCCTCCCACTTTCTTCTTCTTTTTCAGTAATGCTTTGCTTATCCGGGGCTTCTTTCCCTTCCATATGAAATTGGTGATTTGTTTCTCTATCCCCTTAAAATATGACATTGGAATTTGGATCGGGAGTGCATTATATGTAGAGATGGCTTTTGGTAGAATAGACATTTTTATTATGTTAAGTCTTCCTATCCATGAGCAATGTATGTTTTTCCACTTAAGTATGTCCTTTTGAATTTCTTGTGGTAGAGCTATGTAGTTTTCTTTGTATAGGTCTTTTACATCCTTGGTAAGATTTATTCCTAAGTATTTTATCTTCTTGGGGGCTACTGTGAATGGTATTGACTTGGTTATTTCCTCTTCGATGTTCTTTTTGTTGATGTAGAGGAATCCAAGTGATTTTTGTATGTTTATTTTATAACCTGAGACTCTGCCAAACTTTTCTATTAGTTTCAGTAGTTTTCTGGAGGATTCCTTAGGGTTTTCTGTGTATAAGATCATGTCATCTGCAAGTAGAGATAATTTTACTTCCTCCTTGCCAATCCGGATGCCTTTTATTTCTTTGTCTAGCCTAATTGCCCTGGCTAGGACTTCTAGCATGATGTTGAATAAGAGCGGTCATAAAGGGCATCCTTGTCTGGTTCCCGTTCTCAAGGGAAATGCTTTCAGCTTCTCTCCATTTAGAGTGATATTGGCTGTTGGCTTTGCATAAAAAAAAAAAAAAAAAATAGATGCCCTTTATTATGTTGAGGAATTTTCCTTCAATTCCTATTTTGGTAAGAGTTTTTATCATAAATGGGTGTTGAACTTTGTCAAATGCCTTTTCTGCATCTATTGATAAGATCATGTGGTTTTTATCTTTTGTTTTATTTATGTGATGGATTACATTAATGGTTTTTCTGATATTAAACCAGCCTTGCATACCTGGTATAAATCCCACTTGATCGTGGTGAATTATTTGTTTGATGTGTTGTTGGATTCTATTGGCTAGAATTTTGTTGAGGATTTTTGCATCTATGTTCATGAGGGATATAGGTCTATAATTTTCTTTTTTTGTAATGTCTTTACCTGGTTTTGGTATCAGGGAGATGGTGGCTTCATAGAATGAGTTGGGTAGTATTCCGTCTTTTTCTATGCTTTGAAATACCTTCAGTAGTAGTGGTGTTAAGTCTTCTCTGAAGGTTTGGTAGAACTCTGCAGTGAAGCCGTCCGGGCCAGGGCTTTTTGTTGTTGGGAGTTTTTTGATTACCGTTTCAATCTCTTTTTTTGTTATGGGTCTATTTAGTTGTTCTACTTCTGAATGTGTTAGTTTAGGTAGGTAGTGTTTTTCCAAGAATTTATCCATTTCTTCTAGGTTTTCAAATTTGTTAGAGTACAATTTTTCGTAGTAATCTGAAATGATTCTTTCAATTTCATTTGGTTCTGTTGTGATGTGGTCCTTCTCGTTTCTTATTCGGGTTATTTGTTTCCTTTCCTGTATTTCTTTAGTCAGTCTAGCCAATGGTTTATCAATTTTGTTAATTTTTTCAAAGAACCAGCTTTTGGCTTTGTTAATTCTTTCAATTGTTTTTCTGTTCTCTAATTCATTTAGTTCAGCTCTAATTTTTATTATTTGTTTTCTTCTGGTGCCCGACGGATTCTTTCATTGCTCACTTTCTATTTGTTCAAGTTGTCGGGACAGTTCTCTGATTTTGGCTCTTTCTTCTTTTTGTATGTGTGCATTTATCGATATAAATTGGCCTCTGAGCACTGCTTTTGCTGTGTCCCAGAGGTTTTGATAAGAAGTATTTTCATTCTCGTTGCATTCTATGAATTTCCTTATTCCCTCCTTGATGTCTTCTATAACCCAGTCTTTTTTCAGGAGGGTATTGTTCATTTTCCAAGTATTTGATTTCTTTTCCCTAGTTTTTCTGTTATTGATTTCTAGTTTCATTGCCTTGTGGTCTGAGAAGATGCTTTGTAATATTTTGATGTTTTGGACTCTGCAAAGATTTGTTTTATGACCTAATATGTGGTCTATTCTAGAGAATGTTCCATGTGCACTAGAAAAAAAAGTATACTTTGCAGCAGTTGGGTGGAGAGTTCTGTATAAGTCAATGAGGTCAAGTTGGTTGATTGTTGTAAGTAGGTCTTCCGTGTCTCTATTGAGCTTCTTACTGGATGTCCTGTCCTTCTCCGAAAGTGGTGTGTTGAAGTCTCCTACTATAAATGTGGAGGTGTCTATCTCACTTTTCAATTCTGTTAAAATTTGATTTATGTATCTTGCAGCCCTGTCATTGGGTGCATAAATATTTAATATGGTTATGTCTTCCTGATCAATTGTCCGTTTTATCATTATGTAGTGTCCTTCTTTATCCTTTGTGGTGGATTTAAGTCTAAAGTCTATTTTGTCAGAAATTAATATTGCTACTCCTCTTCTTTTTTGCTTATTGTTTGCTTGATATATTTTTTTCCATCCTTTGAGTTTTAGTTTGTGTCTCTAAGTCTAAGGTGTGTCTGTTGTAGGCAGCATATAGATGGATCGTGTTTCTTTATCCAGTCCGTGACTCTCTGTCTCTTTATTGGTGCATTTAGTCCATTTACATTCAGCGTAATTATAGATAAATAAGTTTTTAGTGCTGTCATTTGGATGCCTTTTCATGTGTGTTGTTGGCCGTTTCATTTTTCCACATACTTTTTTGTGCTGAGACGTTTTTCTTAGTAGATTGTGAGATCCTCATTTTCATAATATTTAACTTTATGTTAGTTGATTTGTTACGTTTTTCTTGGCTTTTTTCTTGAGTTATGGAGTTGATATTCCTTTTTGTGGTTACCTTATTATTTACCCCTATTTTTCTAAGTAAAAACCTAACTTGTATCGTTCTATATCGCCTTGTATCACTCTCCATCTGGCAGTTCAATGCCTCCTATGTTTATTCCCTCTTTTTGATTATTGTGATCTTTTACCTATTGACTTCCATGATTCCCTGTTATGTGTATTATTATTATTATTTTTTAATTAATCTTAATTTGTTTGTTTTTGTGATTTCCCTATTTGAGTTGATATCAGGACGTTCTGTTTTGTGACCTTGTATTGTGCTGGTATCTGATATTATTGGTTTTCTGACCAAACAATATCCTTTAGTATTTCTTGTAGCTTTGGTTTGGTTTTTCCAAATTCTCTAAACTTGTGTTTATCTGTAAATATCTTAATTTCACCTTCATATTTCAGAGAGAGTTTTGCTGGATATATGATCCGTGGCTGGCGGTTTTTCTCCTTGAGTGCTCTGTATATGTCGTCCCATTCCGTTCTTGCCTGCATGGTTTCTGCTGAGTAGTCTGAACTTATTCTTATTGATTCTCCCTTGAAGGAAACCTTTCTTTTCTCCCTGGCTGCTTTTAAAATTTTCACTTTATCTTTGGTTTTGGCGAGTTTGATGATAATATGTCTTGGTGTTTTTCTTTTTGGATCAATCTTAAATGGGGTTCAATCAGCATCTTGGATAGATGTCCTTTCGTCTTTCATGATGTCAGGGGAGTTTTGTGTCAGGAGTTCTTCAACTATTTTCTCTGTGTTTTCTGTCCCCCCTCCCTGTTCTGGGACTCCAATCACCCGCAAGTTATCCTTCTTGATAGAGTCCCACATGATTCTTAGGGTTTCTTCATTTTTTTTAATTCTTTTCTCTGATTTTTTTTTTCAGCTATGTTGGTGTTGATTCCCTGGTCCTCCAGATGTCCCAGTCTACATTCTAATTGCTCAAGTCTGCTCCTCTGACTTCCTATTGCTTTGTCTAATTCTGTAATTTTATTGTTAATCTTTTGGATTTCTACATGCTGTCTCTCTATGGATTCTTGCAACTTATTAATTTTTCCACTATGTTCTTGGATAATCTTTTTGAGTTCTTCAACAGTTTTATCAGTGTGTTCCTTGGCTTTTTCTGCAGTTAGCCTAATTTCATTTGTGATGTCTTGAAGCATTCTGTAAATTAGTTTTTTATATTCTGTATCTGATAATTCCAGGATTGTATCTTCATTTGGGAAAGATTTTGATTCTTTTGTTTGGGGGGTTGGAGAAGCTATCATGGTCTGCTACTTTATGTGGTTTGATATGGACTGCTGTCTCCGAGCCATTACTGGGAAACTAGTTTTTCCAGAAAATCCTCTGACTGGTACGCTGGCTCCTGGCTCTGAAAACAATCGCTGTCTCCCCGTATTTGTTCGTTCTCCGTCTCTAAATCTGTGTTTGTTGTTCAGAGCTCGTAGATTGTTATGTATGTGATCGATTCACTTGTTTTTCCAAGTCTTTGTTGTAAGAGGGATCCGTGGTAGCGTCCACCTAGTCCACCATCTTGGCCCTGCCTCGAGCTCAAGCTTAGAATATTTTGATGGCATTTTTATATCTAGTCTTCATCAAATATGACTGCCCCTGCAAAGCTGTATTGACATGGTAGGCACAGAATGCAAAACTCTGGTTGGGGTGAGGGGCTCTTCAAGGAAGAAGGGACCTTAGCGATAGTGTTATGTTTTAGGGACAATATCTAATTTGAATCTTAACTAGTCATTTCAGGTTAGGTGTCTTATGTAGATAAAGTTTTGAATCAGGCTAAGCTTCCTGATGTGCAACCAGTACAAAATTTATTTTTCACAGAGACATGGCAAGGTAGTGACATTGAGTAATGAGTCAATAATTACTTTTTAAAAAGAAATTTTATTGTGGTGAAATATATGTAACAAAACATTTGCCATTTCAACCATTTTATGTCTACAATTCTGTGACAGTAATTTACATTCAGCATGTGTGCCATCATAATAACTGTCCATTTCCAATTTTTTTCAACACCCTTAAAAGAAACCCAGTTAAAGCAGTATCTCCCTACTTCCCCCACTCACCCACCCCCGGCCACCACTAATAAACTTTGGTCTGTATGCATTTACCTATTCTAGACATTTCATATAATTAGGATCCTGCAATATTTGTACTTTTGTGTCTGACTTGTTTAACTCAGCATTATGTTTTCAAAGTTCACCCATGTCTTAGCATGTAGTAGAACTTCATTTCACTTCATGGCTGAATAATAATCGTATGTATATACATTTTATTTATCCATTCATCTGTTGATGGGCACTGAGCTATTTCTACCCTTTGACTATTGTGAATAGTGATGAATGAACACTGGTGTACAAGTATCTGTTTGTGTTCTTGTTTTCAAGTCTTTTGTGTATATACCTAGAAGTGGAATTGCTGGGTCATAATTCTGGAGCCATGGTGGTGAAGTGGTCAAGATTAGGTACTAACCAAAAGATCAGCAGTTCAAATCCACCAGCCTTTCCTTGGAAACCCTAAGGGGCTGTTCTACTCTGTCCTGTAGGGTTGCTATGAGTCGGAATTGACTTGACAGGAACTTTTTTTTTTGGTTTTCTGGTAATTCTATGTTTAACTATTTGAGAAGCCACTGAACTGTTTTCCACAGTGGCTACACGATTTTACAATACCACCAGCAATGGATGAGGGTTCTGATTACTTCACATCCTTGCCAACACTTGTTATTTTCCATATTTTCTGATAATAGCCATATGAAAACAAAACCAAACCCATTGCCACAGAGTCCATTCTGACTCACAGTGACCCTGTAAGACAGAGAAGAACTGCCTCATAAGGGTTTCCAAGGAGTGGCTGGTGGATTCAAACTGCCGACCTTTTGGTTCGCAGCAAAGCTGTTAACCACTTCACCACCAGGGCTCCATAGCAATCCTAGTGAGGGTGAAATGCTATCTCATTGTGGTTTTGATTTTTTTTTTTAATGGCTAATGACTGGAGCCCCAGTGGCACAGTGGTTAGCTTGGCTGTTAACCAAAAGGTTGGCAGTTCAAAACTACCAGTTGCTCTGTGGGAGAAAGATGTGGCGGTCTGCTTCTGTAAAAGATTTACAGCCTTGAAAAACCTATGGGGCAGTTCTACTCTGTTTTATCAGGTCACTATTTTTTTTTTTTTTTTATGAGTCGGAATCGACTTGACAGCAGTGGATTTTTGGTTTAATGACTAATGACATTGAGCATCTATTCATGTACTTTTTAGCCATTTGTATATTTTCTTTGGTGAAATGTCTATTAAGTTCTTTGTCTATTTTTTAATTGGGTTGTTTTTCTTTTTGTTGTTGAGTTGTAGGAATTCTTTATATATTCTTGATATTATGATTCCCAAATATTTCCCCCATTCTGTAGGTTGTCTTCACTTTGTTGATAAAGTCCTTTGATTTAATTTCAGTGAAGTCCAATGTATCTATTTTGTTTTTTGATGTTCACGCTTTTGTTGTCATATCCAAGAGTCCATTATTGAAAATTAGGTCCTGAACCACTACTCCCACGTTTGTTCTAAGCGTTTTAAGGTTTTAGCTCTTACGCTTGGGTCTTTGAGTTAATTTTCAGCAAGTATGTTTTGACTAAGTACTTCTTCCAGACTAAGATAGACTAGAAAGAAGGACCTGGTGGTCTACTTCTGAAAAAAAGAATAGCCAGTGAAAACCTTATGTCTGATATAGTGCTGGAAGATGAGCCCCTTAGTTTGGAAAGCATTCAAAAGATGACTGAGGAAGAGCTGCCTCCTCAAAGCATAGTTGACCTTAATAACATGGATGGAGTCATGCTTTTGGGACCTTCATTTGCTGATGTGGAACAATTCAAAATCAGAAGAAACAGCTACAAACATCCATTAATAATAGGAAAGTGGAATTATGAAATATGAATCTCAGAAAATTGGAAATTGTCAAAAATGAAATGGAATGCATAAACATTGATATCCTAGGCATTAGGGAGCTGAAATGGACTGGTATTGGCCATTTTGAATCAGACAATCATATGGTCTGCTATGCTGGGACTGAAAATTTTGCATTCGTTGTCAAAAATAACATTTTGAAATCTATCCTGAAGTACAATGCTGTCAGTGATAGGATAATATCCGTATGCCTACAGGAAGACAAGTTAATATGACTATTATTCAAATTTATGCACTAATCACTAAGGCCAAAGATGAAGAAATTGAAGATTTTTACCAACTTCTGTAGTCTGAAATTGACCAAACATGCAATCAAGATGCATTGAGAACTACTGATGATTGGAATGTAAAAGTTGGAAACAAAGAAGAAGGATCATATTTGGAAAATATGGCCTTGGTGATAGAAATGATGGCAGAGATCACACGATAGAATTTTGCAAGACCAACGACTTCTTCATTGCAAATACCTTTGTTTTACAACATAAATGGAGACTATACATGTGGACCTCATCAGATGGACTACACGGGAATCAAATCAACTACATCTCTGGATAGACATGATGGAAAAGCTCAATATCATCAGTCAGAACAAAGTCAGGGGCTGACTACAGAACAGACCATCAATTGCTCATATACAAATTCAAGTTGAAGCTAAAGAAAATTACAAAAAGTCCACAAGAGCCAAAGTATGACCTTGAGTATATCCCACCTGAATTTAGAGACCATTTCAAGAATAGATTTGACACATTGAACTGAAGACCAGTTGTGGAATGACATCAAGGATATCATACATGAAGAAAGGAAGAAGTCATTAAGAAGAAAAGACCAAAGTGGATGTCAGAATAGACTCTGAAACTTGCTCTTTTATATAGAGTAGCTAAAGCAAATGGAAGAAATGATGAAGTAAAAGAGCTAAACAGAAGATTTCAAAGGGTGGCCTGAGAAGACAAAGTAAAGTTTTATAATGACATGTGCAAAGACCTAGAGTTAGAAAACCAAAAGGGAAGAACACACTTGTCATTTCTCAAGCTGAAAGAACTGAAGAAAAAATTCAAGCCTTGAGTTACAATACTGAAAGACTCTCTGGGCAAAATATTGAACAATGCAGGAAGCATCAAAAGATGATGGAAGGAATATACAGAGTTACTGTACCAAAAAAGAATTGGTGGATGTTCAACCATTTCAGGAGGCAGAATATGATCACAAACCAATGGTACTGAAGGAAGAAGTCCAAGCTGCATTGAAGGCATTGGCGAAAACCAAGTTTCCAGTAATTGATAGAATACCAACTGAGATTTTAACAAACGGATGCAGCACTGATAATGCTCACTTATCTATGCCAAGAAATTTGGAAGACAGCTACCTGGCCAACCAACCGGAAGAGATTATATTTATGCCTATTCCAAAGAAAGGTGATCCCACAGAATGTGGAAATTACCAAGCAATATCATTAATATCACACACAAGTAAAATTTAGCTGAAGATCATTCAAAAACTTTTGCAACAGTAACTCTTCAGGGAACTGCCAGAATTTCAAGGTAGATCAGAAGAGGACGTGGAGCAAGGGATATCATTGCTGATATCAGATGGATCCTGGCTGAAAGCAGAGAATACCAGAAAGATGTTTACCTGTGTTTTACTGACTATGTAAAGGCATTCAACTGTGTGGATCATAACAAATTATGGATAACATTGGGAAGAATGGGAATTCCAGAACACAATCGTGCTCCTGAGAAACCTGTACATAGATCAAGAGACAGTTGTTTGGACAGAACAAGGGAATACTAAGTGGTTTAAAGTCAGGAAAGGTATGTGTCAGGGTTGTCTCCTTTCACCTACTTATTCAATCTGTATGCTGAGCAAATAATCTGAAAAGCTGGACTATATGAAGAGCTCAGCATCAGGATTGAAGGAAGACTCATTAACAGCCTGAGATATGCAGATGACACAGTCTTGCTTGCTGAAAGTGAAGAGGACTTGAAGCACTTACTGATGAAGGTCAAAGACTACAGCCTTTAGTATGTTTCACATCTCAATATAAGGAAAACAAAAATCCTCAGAAATGGACCAATAAGCAACATCATGATAAATGGAGAAAAGATTGAAGTTGTCAAGGATTTCATTTTACTTGGATCCACAATCAATGCTCATGGAAACAGCAGTCAAAAAACCAAAAGATTCATTGCATTGGGCAAATCTGCTGCGAAAATTCTCTTTAAAGTGTTAAAAAGCAAAGATGTCACTTTAAGGACTGAGGTGTGCCTGACCCAAGCCATGGTGTTTTTAATCACCTCATATGCATGAGAAAGCTGGTAGTTGATAAGGAAGACCGAAGAAGAATTGACGCCTTTGAATTGTGATAATGGCAAATAGAATACTGAAAATACCACGGACTTCCAGAAGAACGAATACATCTGTCTTGGAGGAAGTACAGTCAGAATGCTCCTTAGAAGCAAGGATAGCAAGACTTTGGACATGTTATTAGGAGGGACCAGTCCCTGGAGAAGAACATCATGCTTGGTAAAGTATAGAGTCAGCAAAAAAGAGGAAGACCCTCAATGAGATGGATTGACACAATGGCTGGAACAACGGGCTCAAATATAGCAATGATTGTGAGGATGGCACAGGACTGCACAGTGTTTCGTTCTGTTGTACATAGGGTCACTATGAGTTAGAAGCAATTGGACAGCACCTAACAACAACAACTTTTGGACAATAATATGTGCTTTGCTTTGGAGCTGATGTTTACTCAGTGTTCCATCTACAAATTATTTACAGAGCACCCAAGCAGCCCCACCTTTGCCATACAAAAAACAGCTACTTTTAAAGGGTAACATCAAAGCCAGGACTTTCAGGTGAGCCAATTAGCAGGGAAATGAGTGCTATCTGTAGAATCTTAGAAGATGACCTTTTGTCTTCTTGGCATTGAAAGAGAAGAGTAACCTTGGAACCCCAATCTAGAAATCCTCATGCACTGTTCTAATAATAAACCACAAAATTATGTATTATACATACATATATATATATAAAAGATCTTGAATACTGGCTGTCAGCACTTTTAAAATCAAAGCATTACAGATAAACCAAGTTCTTATCTGACTTAAACTCACTGGTAATTCCTGAATCATACCTTTTGAAGGTTATTGGATGTCACCAATGGCTTGACTGTGATTGATCTAGAAGCCTTGGTGAGTGGATTGTGGATCTGGCAGCCAACATTAAGGCAAGTGACCACTAGTGCCTGCCTCCCTAAGATTTCAAATAACTTGTGTCACGAATTTCTTCTTCTATAGGACTAAAATGCTCTTCTCCTGGACAATAAACACCTTGGAAAAATAAGTAATCAGTGGATCCCTGTAAGAAAGCATTTTGCTGAAATCTGTAAAATAACCAATTTCATGATATAAGAACACAGTCTTGTTCAGTATTTTTTTTCTTTTTTTATTGTGCTTTAGGTGAAAGTTTACAGCTCAAGTTAATTTCTCATACAAGAATTAATACACTTATTATTATGTAGCACTAGTTGCAATCCCTGTAATGTGACAGCACACGCTCTCTTCCTACCCCAGGTTTCCCGTGTCCATTAAACTAGCTCCTGTCTGTTTCTGCCTTCTTATCCTTCCTTTGGACAGGAGCTGCCCATTTAGTCTCATGGATCTACTTGAACTAAGAAGGACACACTTCATGAGTATTATTTTATGTTTTATAGTCCAGTCTAATCTTTGTCTGAAGAGTTGGCTTCCGGAATGGTTTTAGTTCTGGGTTAACCGAGGGTCTGGGGGCCATGTCTTTGAGGGTTTCTCTAGTCTCAGTCAGACCATTAAGTCTGGTCTTTTTACTAGAATTTGAGCTCTGCACCCCATTTTTCTCGTACTCCGTCAGGGACTCTCTGTTGTGTTCCCTGTCAGGGCAGTCATTGGTGGTAGCCGGGAACTATCTAGTTCTTCTGGTCTCAGGCTGACGGCGTCTCTGGTTTATGTGGCCCTTTCTGTCTCTTGGGCTAATATTTTGTGTCTTTGGTGTTCTTCATTCTCCTTTGCTCCAGGTGGGTTGGATGGCCGCTTGCTAGCTCTTAAGACCCTAGAAGCCACTCACGAAAGTGGGATGCAGAACATTTTCTTCATAAACTTTGTTATGCCAATTAACCTAGATAATCCCTTGAAACCACGGTCCCCAGACCCCTGTCCCTCGGAGTGTTTGGTTGTATTCAGGAAACTTCTTAGCTTTTGGTTTATTCCAGCTGTGCTGACTTCCCCTGAATTGTGTTTTGTCCTTCCCTTCACCTAAGATGACTCTTGTCTACTATCTAGTTAGTGAATTCTCCTCTCCCTCCCTCCCTACCCTTGTAACCATCAAAGAACGTTTTCTTCCGTGTTCAAACCTTTTCTTGAGTTCTTATAATAGTGGTCTTATACAATATTTGTCATTTTGTGACTGACTAATTTCATTCAGCATAATGTCTTCCAAATTCATCCATGTTGTGAAACATTTTGCAAGTTATCATTGTTCTTTATTGTTGCATAGTATTCCATTGTGTGTACATACCATAATTTGTTTATCCATTCGTTTGTTGATGAGCGCCTAGGTTGTTTCCCATCTTTTTACTATTGCGAACAGTACTGCAATGAACATGGGTGTGCATATATTTATTCATGTGAAGGCTATTATTTCTCTAGGGTATATTCCAAGGAGTGGGATTGCTGGATCATGTGGTACTTCTATTTCTAGCTTTTTAAGGAAGCACCAAATTGATTTCCAAAGTGGCTATACCATTTTACATTCCCACCAGCAGTGTATAAGTGTTCCAGTGTCTTCACAACCTCTCCAGCAATTATTTTTTTGTGTTTTTTGGATTAGCTTTAGCCTTGTTGGGATGAGATGGTGTCTCCTTGTAGTTTTGATTTGCATTTCTCTAATGGCTAATGATTGTATTTCCTCATGTATCTGCTGGCCACCTGAATGTCTTCTTTAGTGAAGTGCCTGTTCATATCCTTTGCCCATTTTTTAACTGGGTTATTTGTCTCTTTGTTTTTGAGGTGTTGCAGTATCTTGTAGATTTTAGAGATTAGACCCTCATCTGATACATCGTAGCCAAAAAATTCTTCCCAGTCTGTAGGCTGTCATTTTACTCTTTTGGTGAAGTCTTTTGATGAGCACAAGTGTTTGATTTTTAGGAACTCCCAGTTATCTAGTTTCTCTTCTGGTATTTGTGCATTGGTAGTTATGGTTTGTATTTGTATGGTTTTTCTTGGCCCTACCTCTTTGTTCAGTATCATTTGCACACTAAACCAAGCCAAACCAAACCCGTTGCCATCAAGTCGATTCCGACTCATAGCAACTCTATAGGACAGAGTAGAATTGCCCCATAGGGTTTCCAGGGGGAGGCAGTGGATTCGAACTGCTGACCTTTTTGTTAGCAGCTGAGCTCTTAACCACTATAGGCATTTTATATTTCGCTAACATTTTCAATTCAAACCATAATTACCTTCTGATAGAATTGCCTCTTATCAATTTCTGCATAGCCAATCTTTTGTAACATTTCTATAGTCGAACTTATTTAACAGACTCAAACACCTTAGTTAAATCATTAATACAACATAGAATTCACATTGCCATTTCCAGCATTTCTCTTGCAGCGCTGTGTAACATAGTTAAGATTTCAGGTTCTGGAGTGAGGCTGACTGAATCTAAATCCTGGTGCCACCACGTACCAAGTATGTGATTTGGGCCAGTTATTTAGCGTCTCTTGGGTTCAGTTTCCTCATTTGTAAAATGAGAATAATAAAGTTATTTACTGTGTAGATCTATTATAAAGAATAAATGAGACAATACATGTGAAGTGCTTAGAGCAGTATCTGGAACACAGTAATTACTCCGTTATTATCAGGGAAGAATATCATAACTTTAGTTGGGGCATGTTTGGATGCAAGGGATATAAACCTATTCAAGTTAGCTTTAATAAGAGAGCTTTTTAGAGTAAGGCTACAAAAGCAATTTTCTGGATACCCAGTGACAACTAGGTACATTGATAGACACTTGACCCAACCCAGGACCATCATGTTTCTCTTCTGGGAATTAAAATGTAGAACTGAAAGACAGAGACTGGATGCTATTGATTCTGGGTCCCTGTGATTGTGCTGTAGAGAAAAGGCCCACAGGCGCCTGCTGTTGGGAACCAGGGGCACACTGGTTCCTGCTCTTCCCAAGGCTTAGTGGGTCAGCTCTGATTCCTTGAGCGGATAAAACTCTACACATATGACAGTTAAATAAAAATGTGAAAACTATTTTGGATTAAGTTCCAAATGCAAAGTAGACAGTGCTGTAAAGCATCACAATATGGAGATATCAGTGAAGACTGGCTTCATTGTGTGTCTTTTGCCTTGGATTTCTTTCTGTGAGGACAGCTACCGTGAATATATTTTTGAACAAAAATTGAGGTGTTAAAGCAACAGTCCAAGAGACGAGTAATGAGGATTTGAATTAGGGAAGTAGGTGTGGAATTGCAGGGAAGGATAGTAGAGATCCTGCAGGTAGAGGCTTTACATTTTGGGAATTTATTCAATGTGGGGGTAAAGAGAGAAGAATGAAGAGAAAGATGATGCTAATAGGGTCACTGTGAGTTGGAATTGACTGGACAGCAAGGGGTTTTTTTGTGTTAGGAAAGATAATGGTAAAGTTATTATAAATAGGGACATCACAGGAGAGCAGAGCGGGGAGGGATAAAGATGAGTTCATTGTGGGATATGTTGCTTAAGGTGCTGGTGAGACAATCAGGTTGGAGTGGTCAAGACCATTGGTTTTACAGTCAGGAATACTTGGGAGTTCCATCTGTGCTTTGTACCTCACTCTGTAATCTTTGGGCACCTTATTTATTTAGCTTCTTTAAGTCTCAGCTCCTGCATCTATGAGCTGCTACTGCCTTGTAAGGATTAAAATAAGACAATACATATAAAAGGTATCTTAGGTATCTAGTGCTGCTATAACATAAATACCAGAAGTAGGTGGCGGTAACAAAGAGAAATTTATTTTTTCATGGGTTAGGAGGCTAGAAGTCTGAATTCAGGGTGTTGGCCCTAGGGGAAGGCTTTCTCTCTCTGCTCTGGAGGAAGGTCCTTGTCTCTTTGGAGCTTCTGCTCCTGGGCGAACTTCATTTGGCTTAGGCATCTCTCTTCCCCTACCTCTGCTTCTGGAATGCTGGTTTAATCTCTTTTATATTCAAAAGAGATTGATTCAAGACATACCCTACACTCATCCTGTCTCATTAACATAACCAAAACAACCCATTGCCACATGGGATTATAACCACAGGCGTAGAGGTTAGGATTGACAACACATATTTTTGGGGGACACAATTCAACCCATAACAAAAAGCTTAGCTTATTGTTTGGCAATTGAGTATTCATAAAATATGTATTAATAGGATGATGATGACGTCTAGAGTAGAATTGGAAAACAGGGACTGGAAAGCTGCAGCAAGTGATCTGCTCGCAGGTGGAGATGATGCAAGGCAACTGATTGAAATCGGCTAGGAAGAGAGTGTAGAGAGGAAAAAGAAAAGTGGCCAACGGCATATCTTTGATGAGGAACACCTTTTAGGAGTCAAGAGAAGGGACAGAAGTCAGAGAAGGAGACTGAGGTAGAACTGTTTGAGATGAAGAAGAAGCGAGAGGAAGAAGGAGGAGGGATAACCAGTGGCAGCCAGGGCTCCTGTGAAGGCAAGTGTAAGTCAAATTTTGGCTGAATATCCTTTTCCTCCCTAAAGCTTGGCTATTATTAAAATCAAATACATTGACCATGGGGGCTGCAATGTGTGGGTTATTTGGATGTATTAAAAAGACATTTAGGCTGGGTCTTCCAGGTAGCAGGTATCTGCACGTCCACTCTTGTCAGTGTGAAGATGAACCAACACTTGGTAATTCTTACCATGGCTTCAGTAATGTCTCCTCCCACAATGCAAGACTTCTGCCTCCTGCCACCGAACTTTGGAGGAGAGCCAAGCAGATGAACTGTAAAAAAAAAAAAAAAAAAACAAGACAATTTTAGGCTATTCATGAAACTTGGAGAATATTTCCCCCATGTTTGGCTAACCGGAATGCTTGTGATTTTTTATATTTGTTTCCTTCTGTCCGGTTTTCCTTAACAAAATGAGTAAAAGTTAAAAAGGGCTTGTTTTTGTACATATACAAGGGTGGTAGGACTTTGAAAGTTTGTGTTTGTTTGCAGTAAGGGGGAAAGGAGAGCAAAAGAGTGCGGTGTGAGGAGAAAGGAAAATAGAAAAGAGGAGAGAGAAGATGTCAGGAAAGAGGAAAGGAACAAAAAGGGCTGATTTGGGTATGGTGGGGTGAAGAGTGTGCTGTCTGGAAAACGGGTTGCTAGGTTTTTCTAGTTTTGTTCTGCAAACTGAATCCTTAGCCTAAACTGTCCGTTGTGGGAAACTAATCAATCCTTATTGTTTTCTCAGCCTCCTAGATAGAGCACTGTGCCTGGGCTCCACCAAGTTGGGTGTGTGGCTGGGATAGGCCAGCTGTGGAGCCCTGTCTCTGGCTGAAAGTAAGGGATCATGGAAGCACATGGAAAGGAGCTGGCCCTGGCCTTGACCCTCCCCAGGTACTACAGGCCCTGGTGTTTGGGTTCCTTGGTTGGGAAGCCCTGGAGTAAAACCCCTGCCCTCTGGGAATTAAAAAGAAAAAAATTTTATACATTGAAGCAAATTGATTTGAGATTACCACTGCAGTTATACATGCTTAACTAATGGTTTTAACACTAGTGAATAGGTGTCTTTTATTTATTTTTTTAGAGTATCACAACCCCTTGTTGCAGCTATCCAAAAAGGGTTGCCCTTATTTTACAAGTGTTGAAATAAACAACAATCACACGTCTTTTTTGATTGTAGGGTACGTACAATTTTTCGTTCAGAGGGTTGGCTCTTAATTTAAAATTGAATCTTTTTTCCTCCTAGTTTTGATCATTCCACACAGCTGGATTAACTTGTTAATAAACCTGTTGTTAGAGCCCCAGAGTTTTTCATAAGCATCAACGCCGCAAGCTCTTTGTTGTTAAATAGTCAAAGTGTTTTAAAACCTCAGACCACTTGCTGGAGATTGGTCACTTTATTTAGAAAGACCTCTTCTTTGAGCATAGATTTATTTTTAGAATCGAGGGGGCTGACCTGAATTTCACGGGGCCAGCCCTAAACTGCCAATGACACTTTTGAAGCAGCCGAGGCTCTGGAGTTTTAACCAGTTCCAGAACTCCCGGGAACATTTTTCTTCGCACGCCATAGATAAGTTTTTTTTTTTTTCGAGAAGGGTGAAGGGATATTTATAGAAAGTGGGTTTACAGAGGGTGCTTTTTCCCGGCCAGCCCCGCTTCCCTGGCCCGGGGTAGGGCTTGCTTTCCCACCCTGAATCGTGTCTTTCCAACAGCTCCCCGGCCCTCCTGCTCACTGCTGAACCAGCAAAAGCCAGAGCCTGTAGGCTTCGACGTCCCTTCGGGCGCTTTCCGGAAAGTCTCGAACCGCCCTCCGCTTTCCTCTCGCCCCCGCTTCTTCGCGTGAACGCTTGGGTTCGGCCATTTCCGGCCCAGCGCACTTCGGCAAGTTCCGCCGTAGCACGTCGGAAATGGCTGCCTGCCGGCAGGGGGAGTGGAGGACTTGATGCGGCCTGGAAGGCAGGCGGCAGGCGGCAGGCGGCAGGCGGCGGGAGCGGCTTTTGGGAACCCGAGTTTCGCGTAGGCAGTAGCGGCTTGTTCCTGAACTGGATGCCGGTAGGACTTCTGGCGGCGGCAGGAGCCCGGAGGAGCCGGGGGAGGCGGCCTGGGGTCCGGTAGCGGCCCGGAAGAGGTTCGCGGTATGGATCCCGGCGCTTACCCCGGGGGCTGGGGGACCGGGCGGGCTGAATAGGGCTGTGGGAGCCCGGGTGGAAGCAGCTGTCCAGGGCAGCAGGAGGCGTGCTGCCTCGGAGTAGGCCTTCCCAAACGTTTGGTGGGCCTGGGCGATGAGGGGTAACGGGTCTCTTTGTAGGTATATACACGACCTCCCCACCCCCACATCCTCCTGTAGCCCGGGTTTGGGTAGCCTCAAACCCACCTCCACCTGCGTTTCTGCTTCCGCTTTCAGCCTCTTCTTGCAACCCTACACCCCTTCCTTGACCCCAGTGTTTGTCCAGCTGCTTGTGTGGACCACTTTCTGTAGACGAAGGAGCAGCATCGGATTGTCGCCCAGTCCCCCATTTTCTCAGCGCACAGACTCCCTCATCTGCCTTGCGCTGCATTCGGATACAGTCGCCTGCTGCTGCTCTTCCACTGGTTATTTTTACTGGACAAACTGCAGGTCCAGCCTTGCAGGTCCACCGTCTTTCGTGATGAACCCATAGAATAATCACTTCCTGTCCAGGTGCCCAGGTGCTGCTGTTCCCTGGATCGGGGACTCTGGCGTCCAGGTTCTGTGGCGATAGGCCTAGCTCTGTTTAGATGCGAGCGGGGCTGTGGAGTGCATGTCTAGCTACTGAAATCTTAGCGGAGTCACCCGGCCCACGTTGCACGGTACAGTACGAATCCATAGCCCTTTGAAGATCAGGCGGGGCTGTAGGACTGCAGATTGGGCGTTTGTCTCTTCCCCACATTGAGGGGGTAGTTTAGTTCCTTTTCATGTATCTCTGGCTCTCAAAAGACTGGAATTTGGTGAACAACCTCTCCTCTTCGTCGCTTTTCTTTTCCTTTTTAAAGATTCTAATGGCTTCACGAAGCCCTGTTGGTTTTGACTCTTTTGGAAGAGGAAACGCGAACAGCACATTTTTTTTTTTCCGTTTGTCATTGGCTTAAGAGGCAACTTTAGCGTTTGTTTTCTCCACTTTTTCCTATTCTTCTTCCAATTTAAGTTTCTTCACTTTCGAAGGCTGGGCTCCCTGTGTTTGTTTTGTTTTTTAAATCTTTGCTGCAGTCATGCAAAATTGTCTGCAATTTTCCTGTATTTTGTTGAAGAGTTGAGCCTCGGAAGTGGATTTCCAGGAGAGAGGGGAAGGTTCAAAGGATGGTTTGAAACCCTCAGAAGAGTGTAGGGGACTAGATAAGGAGGTGCCCTTTCTTCAGGGCACACTAGGCTAGCTGTGGCATGAAAAGTCAGTAAAGGGTAGTGCAGAGATGCGGCAGTAGCAGCAGCGTGCGTGGTCCTTATCTAAGATGAAATTGGTAAGTAGTCTTCAGGAGAAGTGTTGAAGGTATTACCTGAAGTAGTATCAGGTATTACGGCTTCATTAAATCTGTTAGTAAAGCTTTGAGAGCCTTTGCTGAACAATTCCTTCAGAGTGAGGCAAGAGATAGAACCAGGGACTTTTCATGTAATCCTAAAACTGCCAACCGATTTCTGCTGAATATTAAGTTTAGCTCAGAAAACTGTTAACTTATTCTTTCCGTTTCATTTTCTCTTAATTTTTGGTAACTGTTTCTTTTTAAAACTTGTAATGATAGGGCAGCTAAACTAAGTAGGAGGGAGACGTGATTTTTAATGTGTTTGTAGGTTCAATGAAAATAGCGAAACTCAGGCAGGTGGAGCTTGAGAACTCAGGAGGAAGAGCGGTAGGCTTACCTGTAAACATTGATCTTTTCCTGCCTCAACCAGTTCCATCTCCTTTCACACTTTCAATCTTTCATATCTCTCTGGTGGTGTTACTAGGTGGATAAGAAGCAGGATTAAAAAATGTGTAATCTTGAAAATATAAGAGGAATATGGAGTCTCCATTTTTTTAGTAACATATTTCTTGCTCCTACGTGTATGCCATAAATGTACATTGTAGGATATTGTTCACGTGCACCAAATGACCCATCAGAATTTTAGGATGGAGCCCTAGGAAGAGGAACTGTGTCTAACTATTCAACCAACCTGAGGTTTGTGGTTTGTAACCTGAGAGTGGGGTATGGGAAACTTTTTCTGTAAAGGGCCAGGTAGTAAGGATTTTTGGCTTTATAGCTATGCAGCTCTGCCATTGTGCCCTGAAAGCAGCTATAGACAGTATGTAATCAAATGAGAGAGGCTGTGTTCCAGTGGAACTTTATAAAACAGGCAGTGGGTTGGAGTTTGCCAATGTTTGCCATAGTCATTACTTTTGTATATTCCTTCATTTGACTGGGCCTGATACCTTTTAGACTGGTCAGTGGTATTAATGATTAACATCCTGGATGTTTGCTTTGTTGATTGATTTCTCTTACATTGTTATCGTTTTAACCCTCTTCTCCAACTTCGTTTTTAACATGCCTTCAACAAATGCTTGAGGAGTCTGAGGGAGGAATACAAAAATGAATCAGATTGGGAATATGTCCTTGACGTGATGAAACATACAAATATGATAGTAGTTTATAATAATGCCTTAAGTTACTATAGTTTTTTTTTTTTTTTTTAACCAATATATAGTATTTTCATTTTTTTAGTGTGGATTTTGACCTTTATAATAACTAAATGTTACAATGTTTCTTTTTCGGTGACGTGGGTGGCCGGAAAGACAACTGAGGCTTGGAGAGGTTATTTGACCAAAGCTACAAGTAGTAGTAAGTGGCAGAACCCTTGAACCAGTCAATAATATTTGCTGACCAATCCTGCTTGAATACTTATAGAATAGTAAAGTTCCCTGGGCAGCCAGTTCCAAATTGTAGACTACTTGCCTTTGAGGAAGCTTTTCCTTCAACTGAGCTGCAGTTTGCCTCGTTATGGTCATCGCCCCCTAGGGCCATCTAGAACAAGTCTATTTCTAATTAAGTGTTTGAAGGTAGCCATCATATTTTCCCAAGTCTCAAGTTGCAAACTGGTATGCGTGGATCCAATGAGGCTTGGATTACATATTATTTTTTACCTTGCCCAATTTGCACAAAAACCTAAATTGGGAGCCAACTTTTTGAAATGGGGAAATTTTATATTGAAACGGGGAAATCTCTATTTCTGTCTTGGGTGGACATTAGAGGATTTGTCAATGAAGAGCTCACATTTCTGATGGCAGTAATCTCCTTTAGATGCTAAATGTACTCTCCATTTTGCTGAAGTCCTTACCTCCCAGCTTTGCCCATTTACATCACCTTCAGGGCCTCTGTAGGCATTGAGATGGCCCTCCTTTTCCTAGGTCTTCTACTCCACAGGCCAAATATTTTCATTTTTTTCAGGTGTTTCTTTTTTAAATTTTATCATTATTATTTTTAGTGTGCTTTAAGTGAAAGTTTACAGCTCAAGTTTGTTTCTCATACAAAAATTTGCATACACATTGTTATGTAACCCTAGTTGCTCTCAGTATAATAATGAGACAGCAGACTCCTCCTTTCCAGCCTGGATTTCTCCTGTCCCTTCAGCTCCTGTCCTTTTTGCCTTCTCATCTCGAGTCTAGATGGGAGCTGCCTATTTAATTTCATGTAGCTACTTGAACTAAGAAGCACACTCTTCACGAGTATCATTTTATGTCTTATAAAAAAAACTCACCACCACTGCCATCGAGTCGATTCCGACTCATAGCAACCCTGTAGGACAGAGTAGAACTGCCTAATAGCGTTTCCAAGGAGCGCATGGTGGGTTTGAACTGCTTACCTTTTGCTTTGCAGCCATAGCTCTTAACCACTGCACCACCAGGGTTTCCTTATGTCTTATAGTCCAGTCTAATCTTTGAAGAGTTGGCTTTGGGAATGATTTTAGTTCTGGGTTAACAGAGAGTCCGGGGTCTGTGTCTTCCAGTGTTCCTCCCGTCTCAGTCAGACCATTAAGTCTGTTTTTTTTACTAGAATGTGAGTTCTGCACCCCATCTTCAGATGTTTCCTAACCTGATGGTTTCATATCCCCTCACCAACTTCTTAGTCATCTACGCTCCATTTACTTTGTTCATCTCCCTCTAAAAGTGTGCTACTCAGCGTGGAACACATATACAGTGGACTGACAGAGTGGAGTGACCTTTACTCCTTGAATTTCTGCACTATCCTTTGTATATATAAAAAAAAAGAACAAAAATAAGATGATTTTTTTCTAAATAGTCATATCATCCTCTCGATTCTTTGAAGTTATAGCTAACTGAAATCACAACTCTGTGTGCCATGGTTAAGCTAAATGATTTACACGCAGTTTCGTTCGCTAAGTATTGAACTTTGCTTTATGTCTATTAAATTTTATCTGGTTAGATATAAATTATTATAGACTGATAAGGTCTTTTTGGATCCTGGTTTTCTTTTAGCCTTGATTTATTCTTCCTAGCATGACTTCCCTTTCTTTATGTCTGAAGTAGAGCTGTAAAATATAAAAACATTGTGGCTTAGAATGGAGAAAATAGTTGATGAAGACCCAAACCATTGGTATTAGACTCAGTGGAATATTAAGGGATGCCTTAAAAACATTAAGCTTGAAATCTTGGAGGTGAAACAAGAAGAGGTCTTGGGCTTTGCTGCCTTGAATTGATGTGTTGAGACTCTCCGCCCTCTACCTGTACCTCCACCAAAAAGAAACCCTAAAACTCAAACAAATGAATGATGTGTGTACTTTCTGTGTGAAGGCAGTTGTTCAGTCAGTGGGGTTCTAGAATCTGAAACAATCTTTGAGTAAAGAAGGATAAGGAATTGTGAAGTTAGGGGACCTGATGAATCAGAAAGTTGGTAGTGATAAACGGAAGGCAAAACTTGAGTCTCAAGTTGAACTTACCCATGAAGGTTTAAGTGGAATGCCTGAGTCCTACTGCTTTTTTATTTATTGCCTAGCAAACTTTGGGGCCCTGATGGTGCAGCGGTTAAGCGTTTGGCTGCTAACTGAAAGCTGGCAGTTCAAATCCAGCAGCCGCTCCTTGGAAACCCTGTGGGGCAGTTCTACCCTGTCGTATAGTGTCACTATGAGTTGGAATTGACTTGACGGCAACGGGTTTGGTTTTGGTTTTTAGCAAACTTTTACTTTAGTTTCTCTGTTTCACTTAGGGAGGCCTGAGGGTTGATGAGGAGCCCTGGCAACGCAGTGGTTAAGTGCTCAGCTGCTAACTGAAAGGTCAGCAGTTTGAACCCACCAGGTGCTCCATGGAAGAAAATGTGGCAGCCTGCTTACATAAAGATTATATAGCCTTGGAAACCCTGTAGGGCAGTTCTACTCTGTTCCATAAGGTCGCTATGAGTTGGAATTGACTGTGGTGGTTTTGGTTTTGGGAGACTGATAATGTCAATTGTGTGCCTCCACTACATAAAAGAAAAATCGTGTTTTCTTGAGAAATGGAAAACAGAGAAATTAGTTTACATTCAAGGCACTTGGCACAAGTTGATTGTTCTAGGATGACACTTTAGCAGAATTCATCTGAAGACCTTATTAAATAACCTGTTTCTGTTCTCTTCTCCCCCGAACCCCACATCCCTTATTTATAAAAATAGTGCACTCATTTTAGAATATATGGGGAGAAACGTGAAGAATACAAATATCACCCATAATTCCACCCAAGTGTCATTGTTAGTGTTTTTCTTTTTTAATTGTGGTTTAAGTGAAAGTTTATAGCTCAAGTTAGTTTCTCATACAAGAATTTATACACATATTGTTCTGTGACCCTAGTTGCTATCCCTATAATATGTCCGCATGCTCCTCCTTTCCACCCTGGATTTCCCATGTTCATTCAACCAGTTTCTGAGTCTGGGGACCATGTCTTCTGGGATTACTCCAGTCTCAGTCAGACCATTAAGTCTGGTCTCTTTCCTAGAATTTGAGCTCTGCATCCTACTTTTTTCCTACTCCATTAGGGGCTTTCTGTTGTGTTCTCTGTCAGGGCAGTCATTGGTAGTAGCTGAGCAACATCTAGTTCTTCTGGTCTCAGGCTGATGGACTCTCTGGTTTATGTGGCCCTTTATCACTGTTAGTGTTTTTGCTCCAGTTTGTTTTTTTATTTAGAAATATATACATATACATTTTAAACATTTACTATTATTATACTGAATATATGGTTTCAAATCTGTGTTTTTCCACTTAACATTGTATTATGAACATTTTCCCATTTTATTTAAAATTATTGAAAAGCTTACTGACAGTATGATGGTCTTAATGACATGGATTTACCATTCTTTATATTTAACCTTGCTTTAATTCTTGGAATTTAATTTATTTACATACACATACACATATATATAAATGTTAATACACATTTTATTTTGTTATACATTTTAATTTATTTACATATATATTATATATGTGTGTGTATGTGTATATATTCTATTATAAAAATCCTGCAGTGGTTACATCTTTGTTCACATAGAATACATTCCTAGAAAGTAAAATTGCTGAGTCAAAGAACATTTAAAAAGACTTTTGTTGCAAATGGCCAAATTATTTTTCAGTTTACCTTCCTACTAGCAAGATATCGAGTAATTGTCATACTGTACCCTGGCCAGCGTAGCGTAGAGAGGTACTGTAATTTATTAAGTTGTATCCTTTTTAATATTTTAGTATGAACATTCTTGAAGTTAAGTCCTTTTTTCTCATTCATAATTCTTAAGACTAATTTCTGGAAATGGAATTGCAGGCTCAAAAGATAGAAACAATTTTAAGGGTTTTTATTACTTACTGCCAAATCATAATCTAGAAAGGTTGTACCAGTTTTTACTTCTACCAGTAGAGTATGGGTAGGAATGGTATCCTGTATCCAGATTAGTACCAGGTGTTATAATTTTACAATATTTTTGCTGATTTATAGGTGGAAAATGTCACTGTATCTTGTTTCAAATATATATTTCTTTCATTTCTGGAATGACTAAACATTTAACAGTGTTTGTCACATGAACACCTTTTTGTGTCCTTTGACCATTTCTGTATTGCTTTTACTTCTTTTAACGCTGTTGTATTTTGCAAATGTTTCCCCAGTCTTTTAATTGAGTCTAAGCTTTTTTTTTTTTAAACAAATGCATAGAGGCTTTTTGATTCTTACGTAGTCAAATCTGTTGACTTTTCCTTCATAGATTCTGCTTTTGCTTCAATGCTTAGAAATTGCCTGTACTTAAGTTGAAATTTTATGCATGTTTTTCTTTTGTTCTTTTTATGGTTTAATTTATTACAGTTAACTCTTGAATCCATCTGGAATTTATTTTTGGTTTGTCATTTAGGAATCTGACTATTTTTTTGCAATTAATTGTCACAGTATTAATTAAAATCTAAAGTGGTGCACCTTATTTTTAAAATGACTGTAACAACATAATTAAAAATATTTTTCTTAATTACAAAAGTAATATGTTCTTATTGTAAAACAGATTAAAACAAAATGAGTCTTTTAAGTAAACAAATAGTAAGCAAGTGAGAAGCAGTATACAGGGCTCTGGATCAGATAGACCTGAATCTGTATCTGGGCTCTATAGTGTGCTTGCTGTATTGCCTTGAACAAGGTATCTAACCTCAGTGATCCACAACTTCTTTATCTGTAAAGTAGGAAGAAGAATACCTATTCCCATATGGTCGATGTGAGGATAAAATAAGATAATGTATGTAAAGCATGTTATCTACAGTACGGTACTTAGTACTCTGTAAATACAAATAAATAGTAGTATAAAAAGTGAAAAGCCTCCTTTCCCTACTTACAGAATGTCTTCCCCCCAGAGATAAGCACGTTTAAATTTAAGTCATTTCTTCTTTCCCCCAAGTATGTGTTATGTAGTCTGTAAACTTCCTACATGAATAAGTTATATTGCTGTTTGTCTTCCCTAGCTGCCTGTAATTATCTTGATCAGACGTCATCAGTCTTAGTGGGGATTGTCATCATTTACAGATAAAGCATTATTTTTCTCTGGCTGCTTTCAAGATTTTTTCTTTGTCTTTGGTTTTTGGAAGTTTAATTATGATGTGTATTGGCATAAATTTCTTTGAGTTTACCCTGTTTGGGGTTGGCTCAGCTTCTTGAATCTAATTATGTCTCTTGCTAAATTTGAAAAGTTTTCAGCCATTAGTTCTTTGAACACTTTTTCAACCCATCCTCTTTTCTTCTGCTTCTAGGACTGAATGACACTAACATTAGATCTTTTGTTATAGTCTCACATGTCCCTGAGGTGCTGTTATTTTCTATAGCTCTATTTTTTTCCTAATTTCACTATTTTTTTCCTCTGTTCCTTCATTCTGCTGTTGAGTCCATCCACTGAGCTTTTAATTTTGGTTATTGTATTTTTCATTTTTAAAATTTCCATTTGGTTCTCCATTATATCATCTGCTTCTTTGCTGAGATTTTGTGTTTCCTTGGTAAGGCTTTCTATTTTTCAGTTTGTTTCAAATATGTTCGTAATTGCTTGTGAAGCGTTTTTCTCATGGCTACTTTAAAATCTTTTGTCACATAATTCTTATATCTCTGCCATTTTAGTGTTGGTACCTATCGATTATCTTTTTTCATTCAGTTCAAGATCTTTCTGGTTCTTGGTATGATGAGTGATTTTGATTAAAACATGGACATTTTTGAATTATGAGACTCGATGTTATTTATGAAAATAAAGGCAGATTAAAAAAAACTCAGAACTTCTGGAAATGTAAAATAATCGTTGGAATTAAAACTCAGTGGCTAGGATAAATAGCAGATAGACACAGCTGAAGAGTGAGTTAATGAACTAGTAGGTCAAAACCTAAAAAACCAAACCCATTGCTGTCAATTTCGACTCATAGCAACTCTATAGGACCAAGTAGAATTGCCCCATAGGGTTTCCAAGGAGTGCCTGGCAGATTTGAATTGCTGACCTTTTGCTGCCTTTTTTTTTTTTTTTTTAATTTTTATTGTGCTTTAAGTGAAAGTTAACAAATCAAGTCAGTCTCTCACACAAAAACTTATATACACCTTGCTACGTATTCCCAGTTGCTCTCCCCCTAATGAGACAGTCCGCTCCCTCCACTCTGTCTTTTCATGTCCATTTCACCAGCTTCTAACCCCTCCTACCCTCTCATCTCCCTTCCAGGGAGGAGATGCCAACATAGTTTCAAGTGTCCACCTGATCCAAGAAGCTCACTCCTCACCAACATCCCTCTCCAACCCATTGTCCAGTCCAATCCCTGTCTGAAGAGTTGGCTTTGGGAATGGTTCCTGTCCTAGGCCAAGAGAAGGTCTGGGGGCCGTGACCACCGGGATCCTTCTAGTTTCAGTCAGACCACTAAGTCTGGTCTTTTTATGAGAGTTTGGGGTCTGCATCTCACTGCTCTCCTGCTCCCTCTGGGGTTCTCTGTTGTGTTCCCTGTCAGGGCAGTCATCTGTTGTAGCTGGGCACCATCTAGCTCTTCTGGTCTCAGGCTGATGTAGTCTCTGCTTTACGTGGCCCCTTCTGTCTCTTGGGCTCATAATTACTTTGTGTCCTTGGTGTTCTTCATTCTCCATTGGTCTAGGTGGGTTGAGACCAATTGATGCGTCTTAGATGGCCGCTTGCCAGCGTTTAAGACCCCAGATGCCACTCTCCAAAGTGGGATGCAGAATGTTTTCTTAATAGATTTTATTATGCCAGTTGACTTAGATGTCCCCTGAAACCATAGTCCCCAAACCCCCGCTCTTGCTACACTGACCTTTGAAGCATTCAGTTTATTCCAGAAACTTCTTTGGTTTTGGTTTAGTCCAGTTGTGCTGACCTCTCCTGTATTGTGTGTTGTCTTTCCCTTCACCTAAAGTAGTTCTTATCTATTGTCTAATTAGTGAATACCCCTGTTCCACCTTCCACGCCCCCCCCATAACCGTCAAAGAATATTTTCTTCTCAGTTTAAACTATTTCTTGAATTCTTATAGTAGTGGTCTTTCACAATATTTGTCCTTTTGCAGCAGACTAATTTCACTCTATAATGCCTTCCAGATTCCTCCATGTTATGAAATGTTTCACAGATTCATCATTGTTCTTCATCGATGCATAGTATTCCATTGTGTGAATATACCATAATTTATCCATTCATCTGTTGATGGGCACCTTGGTTGCTTCCATCTTTTTGCTATTGTAAACAGTGCTGCACTGAACATGGGTGTGCTTATATCTGTTTGTGTAAAGGCTCTTATTTGAGCCAGAGTAGACTTGAAGGTAAAAGTATTTAATAGGGATGAGGGTCTCTACATAATTATATTCACTCTGTCTGACAGAAAACGGTATGCCCTCTCTTGGGAAAATTATATTTACTCCAGTCTTTATGATTATTTTAAATGCAGTATCCAGCAAACAATAAAACATTGCATAGAAGCAGGAAAATAGGATGTATGATCAAGAAAAAATAATAGTAGCAGTAGATCCACAGATAGGCCAGATGTTGGAATTAGCTGATAAAGAATTTAATTCTTATAATAACGAAAATAGAGGAAAAATGGAAAAAAAGCAGATAGATGGAGAATTTCAGTAGAGAAATGTAGTCTTCAAAAAAGAACCTAATGAACATTCTAGTGCTGAAAAATACAATACTTGAAATTAAGAATTTATTGGATGGAATTAACAGCAAACTGGGTGTAGCAGAAGAATGGATATGTGAACTCAAAAGACAGGTCAATTGATATTATTTATGCTAAATACTTTTAGATAAAACTCCACAATACTGATTTAGGTTAATACATAGGAGGAATTGCTGGGGAAAGTGAGATTAGGCATTGTGATTTGTTATTGGCCAGGACTAAGATGAAGGTAGTAGAATAAAAGGAAGGGATGATACAAAAGTTACTCTGCGTTACTATTACAAATATATCATTACCATAATAATTATTAATGTACAAAAATAATTGATAAGCTTGGCAGGAAGTTAGATGTGAATGTAAGGAGTTGGAGAAATTAAAGATTATTCCAAGGCTTGTAGCTAATAAATAGCCTGCTATAAGTTGAAATTGAAGAAAACTAGAACAAGTCCACAAGAGCCAAAGTATGACCTTGAGTATATCACACTTGAATTCAGAGACCATCTCGAGAATAAATTTGGCACATTGAACACTAAAGACTGAAGACTAGATGAGTTATGAAATAACATCAAGGACATCATACATGAAGAAAGCAAGAGGTCATTAGGTCTTTTAGAAAAGACCAAAATGGATGTCAGGAGAAACTCTGAAAGTTGCTCATGAGCATAGGGTAGCTAAAGCAAAAGGAAGAAATGATGAAGTAAACGTGTTGAACAGAAGATTACCAAGGGTGGCTCAAAAGACAAAGTAAAGCATTATAATGAAATGTACAAAGACCTGGAGATAGAAAACCAAAAGAGAAGAACATGGTCGACATTTCTCAAGCTGAAAGAACTGAATTAAAAACTCAAGCCTGGAATTGCAATATTGAAGGACTTTGTGGGGAAAATATTAAATGACACAGGAAGCATCAAAAGAGGATGAAAGGAATACACAGAATCACTGTACCAAAAAGGATTGGTTGATATACATTCATTTCAGGAAGTAGCATGTGATCAAGAACTTATGGTACTGAAGGAAGAAGTCCAATCTGCACTGTGAAGGCATCGGTGAAAAACAAGGCTCCAGGAATTGACGGAATACCAATTGAGATGTTTCAACAAACGGATGCAGTGCTGGAAGTGCTCACTGGTCTATGCCAAGAAATTTGGAAGATAGCTACCTGGCCAACCAACTGAAAGAGATCTATATTTATACATATTCCAAAGGAAGGAGATCCAACAGAATGTGGAAATTATCGAACAGTATCATTAATACCACACTCAGTAAAATTTTGCTGAAGATAATTCAAAAATGGTTGCAGCAGTACATCAACAGGGAACTGCCAGAAATTTAAGCTGGATTCAGAAGAGGACGTGGTATGAGGGATGTCATTGCTGATATCAGATGGATCCTGGCTGAAGACAGAGAATACCAGAAAGATGTTTATCTGTGTTTTATTGACTATACAAAGGCATTTGACTGTGTGGATAATAACAAATTATGGATAACGTTGGGAAGAATGGGAATTTCAGAACACTTTTTGTGCTCACGAGGAACCTGTGCTTAGACCAAGAGGCAGTCATTCAGACAGAACAAAGGACACTATGTGGTTTAAAGTCAAGAAAGGTTTGCATCTGGGTTGTATCCTTTCACAGTACTTATTCAGTCCGTATTCTGAGCAGGTAATCTGAGAAGCTAGACTGTATGAAGAATAACAGGGCATGAGGATTGGAGGAAGACTCATTAACAACCTGTGCTATGCAGATTGTCACACAACTTTGCTTAATGAAAGTGAAGAGAACTTGAAGCACTTGTTAATGAAGATCAAAGACCACAGCCTTCAGTATGGATTATACTTCAACATAAAGAAAACAGAAATCCTCACAACTCGACCAATAAGCAGCATCATGATAAATGGAGAAAATATTGAAGTTATCAAGGATTTCGTTTTACTTGGATCCACAGTCAGTGCCTATGGAATCAGAAATGAAATGATGCATTGCATTGGGCAAATCTGCTGCAAAAGATCTCTTTAAAATGTTAAAAAGTAAAAATGTCAGTTTTGAGGGACTAAGGTGCACCTGGACCCAAGCCTTGGTATTTTCAGTTGCCTCATATGCGTGTGAAAGGTGGACAGTGAATAAGGAAGACTGAAGAAGAATTGATGCCTTTGAATTATGGGGCTCGTGAAGAATATTGAATATACCGTGGACTGCCAGACGAATGAACAAATCTGTCTTGGACGTAGTACAGCCAGAATGGTCCTTAGAAGCAAGGATGGCGCAACTTTGTCTCACATATTTTGAACGTGCTATCAGGAGGGTTCAGTGTCTGGAGAAGGTGATCATACTTGATAAAGTAGAGGGCCAGCAGAAAGGAGGAAGACCCTTGATGAGATGGATTGACAGTGGCTGCAGCAATGGGCTCATACATAGCAACGACTGTGAGGGTGGTGCAGGACCGGGCAGTGTTTTGTTCCATTGTACATATGGTTGCTATGAGTTGGAATTGACTCGATGGCACCTAACAACACAACAGCAACCTGCCAGATACTGTACAGAGTATTTTTTTATTCAGTGTCTCTAATTCTTATAATAAGCCTGCAGCATAAGCATTGCTGTTTTTTTTTTTTTTTTTAACTGAGTAAATTAAAAACAAACAAACAAACAAACAAACTGGCTCTGAATTGTTGAGTGACCTGCCTAAGGTTGCATATCTAATAGTTTAGAGAGCTGGGATTTAATCCAGGTCTGGCTAGCTCGAAGGCCTGTACTGTTTCTGAATATCATGTTGTTTCGAGCTTATAGGACTGGAAGAATGTAGTATCATGGGGAGAACTAAAAGTTATTGGAAAGAGGATGTATTTGGAAGCGTGAAGTGACCATGAGATAGTCCAGAAGAGGTATCCTTTAGGAAGCTGCACTGTTTGACTGCTGGTGCAAAGCAGAAGGCTAAGGTTAGAGTTACAGCTTTGCAAGTGAGCTGATTATAGGTAATGGTTGAAGGTATTTAAGTGGGTGGATTTATTAAGGGATTGTTGAGAGCCTTGGGGGACAGTTTCATGTTTGAGATACAAGGAAGACTGGGTGCCAGCAAAGTAGGAAGAATGAGTCAAGAGAAAAATGGAGGAACACCAGAAATGTACGGTTTCATGTAAATCAAGGGAACGGCTAAGAGTTTATAGAATAAGAAAGTGATCAATGATATAATTCATTTATTTAACAAATATTTATAGAGCACTTGTAATATGCCAAAAACTGTAATGGGTACTGGTGATATATCTGTGATTCAAGCAGACAAGTTTCCTACCCTCATGGTTTACCTTTTGGTGGGGGAGATAGATATGATAAAACCTGCAAAAGCCAGAACCTGTATGAGGCCTGTCAGAGAAGGAAAACTCAGATATTTTCTGCTAGTAGAGAGTGATAGAAAAATGGTAGAACTGCCCTCTGTCAAAGGTGGAAAATTTGTGAGACCCGGAAACACCGGGCTTCCAGTCATGTTCTGCCTGTCACAGGCTTCACTGTAATAAATAAGTAAATGAAAATACATTATGAAGAAAACCGATAAGTCCCTGCCAGAAAGTATCAGTGGGTAAGAAAGGCTATTTTAAATGGGAGTATCAAAAATTAAGACATGAGGAATGAGAAGAAGTCAACCAGAGAAAAGTCTGGGAAGAGCATTTCAGACCAAAAGAACAGCCAGTACGAAGGTTCTCAGGCAGTAAGCAGCTTGGCATAATTGAGGAATTGAAAGGAGGTCAGTGTAGCTAATGTTGAGTGAGCAAGGGGAACAGTGATGGCAAATGAGATTAGAGAGCTTGTTGGGAGTTAGTTATGAAGGGCTTGGCAGTACAATGGGTAACCATTGAAAATTTTTACAGAGAGGAGAGAGAGACATGGTCTAATGCGTGATTTTGATTACGGTGTGGAGAATACGTTGTAGGGGGCAAGAATGGAAGTAGGCAGACAGACAAGTTAGGCATTAAATGCTGTGGCCGATGACCGAGAGTTAATAAGAAATGCATGTTCTATTTGGAGTAGAAGTCTCTAGAGATTGCTTCTTACCAGTGTTTCATTGAGACTTAGTTCTAGATCATAGTACCTTCCTTGTTATTTTCCAGAGAATGGCAGAAGAAATTCTGAGGGTTTCCTTCTCCTTTTGTGCTTGAAATAATTAACTGTTTAGGAAGGAAAGTTCATGCTACTGGATGTTAACGGCACTTTAGCCTTATTCCAGTGAAACAGAACTTAATGGTAATAAATTCTTTTGAATCATTGTTGAGTTAATCGATTTCCATTTAAAATATTTGTTTCTATTTCAGTTCTGTTCATTTGTAAGTTGGTAGCGCTAGCAATCTTAGACTAAGCATAGTCAGGGTCCAAATAACTTTTTTTCAAACTGTAATTTTTTTTTAGTTTTTAGTAAGAAAAATTTCAAACATATATAAAAGCAGAGAGCATAGTATAATAAACCCCCATGTGTACCCATAATTCAGTGCCAACAACAGCCAACAAAACCTATTTCATTTATATCTCTGAACATGTTTATTTGGAAGCAAATTCAGTTCATACTAATTCATTTGTAAATATCTCTGTATGTATATCTAAACAGTAAGGACGCTCCCACATTTTAGTGTTTTATTCCTCCTTGGAGCATGTAAGTAGATAAATCACGTATGTGGTTTGCCTGCAGGAATTCTAATTTATTTGTGTGTTTATTGTTATATATTTATTTACATCTTTTCACTTAAAAGACCATCTCTGCTTGGATGGTATATTATATGTTCACCTTATATACATAAGGGAAGCCATTTCATAGTGTGTGGTAAATAATTCTTTAATAGTACCTTCAGGATCGAGTACTTTTCTAATAGTGTGTTACTTTTCTATTTTCTTTTATATCAGGAAATCAAATGCTGGAATTCATTATTTCAAGAAATGATATACTGAAGCATAATGCTACATAAGTCAGAGAAAGAAAGGATCCTGAATGTATGGTAAGGAAGAAATGAATCAGCTGAGTTCTCTTGATTATGCCTTCCTTTTATTCCTCCACTCCTTTCTTTCTGTGTTATGACTTGATAATGATTAAGTACAGAGAATATTCTTTTTGAAAGCAAAAAGAGATTTGAGCAGATGAGTCAAAGGGATAATGCTAATAATGTTTTAGAAATATTGATCTGCATTCTTTGGGATATTTGGTCAGCTATTAATTATGCAAGTATAGATTATTCAAATTTAGGCTTTTCCAAGATAAATATTACATTAAATATTTTGTTGTCCTTAACACTTACTTACTCACACCTTTTATTAACATTGTCATCAACTGTTTATTTTTACTTAAAGATGTAGTTAAATACATCTTTAGCAAAGGTGGAAGCTAGAGAGAGTGATTGAGCATGTGTGAAGTGCTGTTTATTTTATATTACCTTGTAGTGGTATGCTTGCTATTTGTTTATAGCTCATCTCTTGTGCAGTTAAGGATTATTATACATTCTAAATTCTCCCAATCATACTTAGCATGTCTTAGATACGTTAAGGGTGTGGTGAATACTTTTTGGAAGAAATGAGTGATAGAAATTGCGAGTATTCTTTGGCACAGAATATTATGAATTCATTTCTAGATCTATTAAGTTTGAGTTGAAAGAAAGCAAGTAAAAATCTTCTGTAGCCTGTGACAGTAAAATTTGGTAAGCGAATGGAATGGGGAGTGTTGTTTCAGGATTTATTAGCCTAAAGTACTTTCACATCATCTGTCCTTTATTTTCGTAGCAGCATAGTGCATTGTCTTTATCTGGATGCACTTAATCTTCATTTTTTAAGATTAGGAATCTGAGGCACAAGGTTTGATAGTACACCTGTCCCCAAAATATAAAACATAATGCCTCTAGTTTCTAAGTATAGGGTTCTTTATAAAAGACTAAGCTACTATTACATATTTAAGAAGAAGCACACGATGTCTGCTAACGAAAGATAAATGAAGGAAGAAAAAAGAAATTGGTATATCAAAAAAAAACTCCATTGCCGTCAAGTCGAGCCCAACTCACAGTGATCCTACAGGACAGCGTAGAATTGCCCCATAGGGTTTAGGAGCAAACTGGGAAATCTGTTTTGTTTTTGGATCACTGCATCTGCTACTGGGTAAAAATCATTAATGCTGCTCTAGATCCAGTTAAATAGGAGGAGGACATGTCTGTGTGTGAGTCCAAAATGAAGCTGTTTTTGTACACTTACTTGCCCGTTTCTTATTAACCGCAGGTAAAACACCGATACCAAACTAAATCCACATTGGACTTACAATATTCTGGGAGACATACACGAATGTTCCATGTTATACAATTTAAATATTTTCTAGAAATGTACTGGGGGATTTTGTTTAACATAATCTCTTCAACTGACATGTTCTCTTTCTTTTGTAGGCCTGGTTGGTGGCAAAGACATCGATAAGAGCCTGGCATTTATTTCTGTTCTAACCAGCTACTTTATAACTGTGAATATTAACTATGCATAATTGTTGGCCAGCAAAACCAAGGAACAAGAGCTATGGCACTTGAAAAAGTCTGTCTGATTCCAGGGTATTTTAGCTATGTTTCATCATCAGAGACCTCCTCTTTTTCGTCTCAACAACAATGTGGTACCTTTTATTTTTTGATAAAAATTAAGGACATGTTCTTTGTTCAACGACCAGAACTTAAAATCTGGTGGAATAGAGTCAGAGACCATTTCAATTATAGCTGAGGAAAATGAAATTTCTATTTTATATGGTGCCTTGTACAGTGAGCATCCTAATTCTTAAGGAAACATATGAGTGAAAAGAAGTTGAGTTTTGTCTGTTAGAAACTCGTGGTTATGGCGAGTGACCCAACGTGATCAGAGGGGGCAAGAGCCACAAAGGAACTCATGACGGGCTATACCATGTTACGGAATGGGGGAGTGGGGAATGGAGGTCAAACCTGTATGTTACGGTGGTCTAACCGTATCCGACTTACATGGCTCAGTTTTACACTCTTCATCATTCTGGTTTTCTTCCCCCTCATTGCTCACTATTATCTCACCACTCTGGATGAGGCTGATGAGACAGGCAAGCGGATTTTTGGCCCACGGGCTGGTAATGAGCTGTGTGAGGTAAAGCATGTACTGGACCTTTGCCGCATTCGTGAGTCTGTAAGTGAAGAGCTCTTACAGTTGGAAGCCAAGCGGCAAGAGCTTAACAGTGAAATTGCCAAGTTAAATCTGAAGATTGAAGCCTGTAAGAAGAGTATTGAGAATGCCAAGCAGGACTTGCTTCAACTAAAGAATGTCATTAGCCAGACTGAGCATTCTTACAAAGAGCTAATGGCTCAAAATCAACCCAAACTTTCTCTGCCCATCCGGTTGCTCCCGGAGAAGGATGATGCTGGTCTTCCTCCTCCGAAGGTCATACGGGATTGTCGGCTACACAATTGTTTTGATTATTCTCGTTGCCCGCTCACCTCTGGTTTTCCAGTCTATGTTTATGACAGTGACCAGTTTGTCTTTGGCAACTGCCTGGATCCCTTGGTCAAACAGGCTTTTCAGGCTACGGCACGAGCCAGCGTTTACATTACAGAAAATGCTGACATTGCCTGCCTTTATGTGATATTAGTGGGAGAAATGCAGGAGCCAGTAGTACTGCGGCCTGCTGAACTTGAGAAGCAGTTGTATTCCCTACCCCACTGGCGGACAGATGGACACAACCATGTCATCATCAATCTGTCACGGAAGTCAGAGACACAGAATTTACTTTATAATGTTAGTACAGGCCGTGCCATGGTGGCCCAGTCCACTTTCTATGCTGCCCAGTACAGACCTGGCTTTGACTTGGTAGTATCGCCACTAGTCCATGCCATGTCAGAGCCCAACTTCATGGAAATTCCACCACAGGTGCCAGTTAAGCGGAAGTATCTCTTCACCTTCCAGGGTGAGAAGATTGAATCATTGAGATCCAGCCTTCAGGAGGCCCACTCCTTTGAAGAAGAAATGGAGGGTGACCCCCCAGCTGACTATGATGATCGCATCATTGCCACCCTAAAGGCAGTACAGGACAGCAAGCTAGATCAGGTCCTAGTAGAATTTACCTGCAAAAACCAGCCTAAACCCAGTCTACCTACTGAGTGGGCACTGTGTGGGGAGCGGGAGGACCGCTTAGAATTACTGAAGCTTTCCACCTTTGCCCTCATTATCACTCCTGGGGATCCTCACTTAGTTATTTCATCTGGGTGTGCAACACGGCTCTTTGAAGCCCTAGAAGTTGGAGCTGTCCCAGTTGTGCTGGGGGAGCAAATACAGCTTCCTTACCAGGATATGTTACAGTGGAATGAGGCAGCCCTGGTGGTGCCCAAGCCTCGTGTTACTGAGGTTCACTTCCTGTTACGAAGTCTCTCTGATAGTGACCTACTGGCTATGAGGCGTCAAGGCCGCTTTCTCTGGGAAACTTACTTCTCAACTGCTGACAGTATTTTTAATACTGTGCTGGCTATGATTAGGACTCGCATACAGATCCCAGCTGCTCCCATCCGGGAAGAGGCAGCAGCTGAGATCCCCCATCGTTCAGGCAAGGCAGCTGGAACTGACCCCAACATGGCTGACAATGGGGATCTGGACTTGGGGCCAGTAGAAACAGAGCCTCCTTATGCCTCACCCAAATACCTCCGCAATTTTACTTTGACTGTCACCGATTTTTACCGCAGCTGGAACTCTGCTCCGGGACCTTTCCATCTTTTTCCCCACACACCCTTTGATCCTGTGTTGCCCTCAGAGGCCAAATTTTTGGGGTCAGGCACTGGATTTCGGCCTATTGGTGGTGGAGCTGGGGGTTCTGGCAAGGAGTTTCAGGCTGCACTTGGAGGCAATGTTCCACGAGAGCAGTTCACAGTAGTAATGTTGACTTATGAGCGGGAGGAAGTGCTTATGAACTCTTTAGAGAGATTGAATGGCCTCCCTTACCTGAACAAGGTTGTGGTGGTATGGAATTCTCCCAAGCTACCATCAGAGGACCTTCTGTGGCCCGACATTGGTGTCCCTATCATGGTAATAGAAAAATGAGCATTTTGTTTTACTGCATGAGATAATATTTCACTCTTAACCCGTTTTTCATCTTTCTGACTTTAGCTATGCTAGCGAATAGAGAGGAGGGATACACACACACAGGCATTCCCTGGATTATGAACAAGTTCTGTTCCTAAGTCTGTCTTTAAGTGGAATTTGTGTGTAAGTCGGAGACCGGTTAGGCATGGTTTGTATCTAATATCAGTTAGTCACATATTTGTCTTAGTATATATTGTACCTTTTTTATGAATAAAGAACATTAAAGAAACACTTCAGATACACTAAAACATCTTTAGCATAATAATACAGTAATAATAATGTTTTGATGTATGTTACAAAGCAGTGCCTGTTATGAACCACTGTACATACCACGGATTTTTAATATGATAGGCGTTACAGGGGTTGGTGTGTAACTACTGGTTGTTGGACGTTTGTAACCCAGGGTCTGCCTGTATACATACATACACACACACACACACACACACACGCATATAACCTGTTGCTGTCAAGTTGATTCTGACTCATAGTGACCCTATAGGAAAGAGTAGAACTGCCTCATAGAGTTTCCAAGGAGGGCCTGGTGGATTTGAACTGCTGACCTTTTGGTTAGCAGCCATAGCACTTAACTGCTACACTGCCAGGTTTCCATATATGTGTGTGTGTGTGTGTATGTATATGTATATGTGTGTATATATATATATACACACACACACGTTTTTTAAACCCGTACCTTTTTCTTTAAAATTTCTGCTTGTTTCTCTTTCTCTTGCCAGTTTTAACTTCCTAAATTTTGGGAGACTTTCCAAAACTGCAGTTGATATTGGCTCTGTGAAGTTTTTACAAAATCCCTTCAGTTATTCCATAGACTTTTTCCATGTCATAACAAGATGTTGATGATGATAAAACTAAAATTTATGAAACACTCATGAGCCAGACATGATAATAAGCATTATAAATTATTATGATTTCATTTTATGTACATGAAAACTGAGGCTTCGAGAGGTTAATTAATTTACCAGAGGTTATAGTTAGTAATAGAGGTGCTGGACTTAAGTATGTCTGATTCCAGAAGCTGCAGTTTTAACAACCTGAAGAATTTGGGAAGAGGACTAGTGTCATTTATCAGGATATAGACTTATTTTGGAAGAATGGAGTGACAGTTTGATATTTGGGGGTTGGAAGTCCTAAATCTTCTCTGCTAGAGTTGCGTGGAGATTCTCATTCTGTACTCTATCATGGTGAAGATGCTGTATCTTACAGTAAAAATAATAACCAAATATGCATGATAGGAGTTGAGTTATTAGTACTTTGTTTGTCTACCTGCTGAACTAAATTTGTCAACGTAAAAGGAGATCTGTTACCCATCTTTCTTAAATGAGAGGCCTTAGAGCAAGTCTTAAGCAAAGTGCCATGTGTTTTTTACGCTGCAGCATGGATAACTTTACAAAAAAAGATTCAAAGAAGGGCATAAGGTCTGATGGGCTGTGTATTGCTAGACGTTTGTTTAAGAAAATTAGTATAGCTTTTAGGGAAGATTTATTTGGAAGGGGAATATTTGGGGTAGTCTAGTTTTATAAAAATTTATTTCATCAGGAAATTAGTTGATGTGAAATATTTTCTAAGAAGCAGCATAGTCTGATGGAAAAATGTGAATTTTGAAGTGGTACAGACCTGGGTTTAAATAACCATTTTTTGGTCTTTGGTAAGTTAATTTCTTTGATCTCAGGTTAAAGAGCAATCTAGATGATATAAGTAAGGAATCTAGGAAGGTACTCAATTATTTGATTCCTACTTATTATTTCATTTCATAGGAGGTGGAAGCCAGTATGTATCTAAAGATAAAAATAATATACACATTTAATGAGAAAGATATGAGTCTCCACCACCTTCCTTTCTCTGGTTATAAAGCATGAACTGTCTTTACAGATATTTATAAAGGTTTCCTGTGTCCTCTACACAGTTTTTCTTTATCTTATAGCTGTTACTACTTAGCTTTCTTCTTATCCAAAGTACCTAGCAATCTTCATTTAAAAATTTTTTTCTTAATACTGTGCTGATGTCTTCGTGTGTTTTATTATTTAATTGGATTTATAATCTGAGGCTATTCAAAGAGTCTGTTGGGTTCTAAAAACTTTTGAGCCCAGAATTTATCTTGTGTGTTATAATATTTTTACTAATGGGAAGGTTTCTTTTATAGACTTCTAGAATATATTTTACTTTTTTCCCTCTCAGTTACAATTTTATGGATGTTATTAAAATTAAAAAAAAAGTATTCTGTCAAAGGTGTATATTGCTCATATAGTAGAAAATAAAGCAGCTTTTCCATTTTTCTTAGTTTTCTTTGAATTTTACAGGGATGTGAACAGGATGGTGCTGCCCAGGTTAACAGTGACTGACATTTATCAGAAAACTTCCAGAACTAATGTAACTTTATTGGGAATAAGTAGTTTTCTTTGATTACTGGACAGCCTGTTGAACTAGTAAAATGCTTATTTGAAAAATGCCAGAAACTTTCCAAGTAGGGAACCATTCTGAATAGCTTTCTTATACTATAAATACAAGTTCCCCCCCCCCCCCCCCCCAGTTCTTCAAAAAAAGAGCAAATAATTTAAGCTGGAGAATCTCACTTTGTTTTCTAAGTATTTTGACTGCATTCTACCTAAGAATGGTATTGTTCTGGACAGTAGTTGAAATTGCTGACCTTTTGGGCATAGAGCCAACACTTCCCAAAGATCAGGGCTAGAGAGAGCCTGTAGTAAAATGGCACTTACTATTTTATCTCAGAGTGGGTTTTCTACCCAGATGCAGATGTAACCCATTATTGGGATAGGTTCACAGGTCTTTATAAAATTTATAAGCAGAGTGGTTCCCAGGCAGTCTTTTAGCTTCCAGTCCTGCAATGAAAATGATTTGAAGTCAGCATGTTGGCCAAACGAATCAACCCAGGAACCTAGATCCATTTCAGAAAATGCCGGGCCATTTGTACTTCCTTTATACTCAGGTTCCCAACTAAGCAATAGGCATAAATACTAGATACTTGTGCACTGTGAATCTGTTGAGCCATAGGTATTCAAGTAAAGAGGGATTAACTTAGGGGTACCTAATAGGATTTAGATATTAAAAATTCTCATCATTTTCTATTATTTATATAACAAAGGGAAAACTACATCAGATCTAGCTTAGAGTGAAGGTGCCACCATCCTTGGACACTCCTGACTTAAATGCTGTATGAAAGAGGGGTCCAACTCAAATGCGCCTGGGAAAGGTGACAGGACTGACTCCCAGAGAGGAGGAGTATTGCCACTTGCCAAAGTGGATCTGTCATCTGAATAGCATAGGGCTGAACGGTGGTGGCGATGGTGGGTGACTGCTTTCTTTTGTCTATTTTATAAACAGATGACTCAGATTCTTTAGCTCCTGGAGTGTAACAACAAAGAATATCTCATGGAAGTCTAATAGAGAGTATTATTGTGCCAAGGCATTTGAAATCTAGTCTTTTGAAAAACTTCCCACTAGGCTGGGGACTACCTCTTTCATGACACTTTAAATATGTTGTTTCTCGATTTTTAGTCCTCGATTGTTTCTGATAATGTGTCAGTGTTTATTCAAATTGTTCCTCTACATGTGATGTGTCATTTTTCTCTGCCTGTTTTCAAAATGATTTTTTTCATATTTGTTTTTCAGCGGTTTGCATAGGGCATGCCTAGGCTTGGTTTTCTTTGATTTTGATTCTGCTTTGGCTATGCTGAGCTTGAATCCGTAAATTTATGTCTTCCATCAGGTTTGGAAAATTTCTGGCCACTATTTCTTCAGCTATTTTTTCTGCCTCATTCTTTCTCTCCTCTCCTTTGGATACTCCATAATATGTATGTTGTTTTTGTTAGGTGCCGTTGAGTAGGTTCCAACTCATAGCAACCATATGTACAGCACAACGAAACACTGCCCAGTCCTGTGCCATCCTCACAGTTGTTGCTATGTTGAGCCCATTGTTGCAGCCACTGGGTCCGTCCATCTTGTTGATGGACTCTTTTTCTCTGACCCTCTTGTTTACCAAGTGTGATGTCCTTTTCCTGGGACTGGTCCCTCCTTACAACACATCGAAGTTATGTGAGACGAAGTTTCACCATCCTTGCTTCTAAGGAGCATTCTCCCAAGACAGATATGTTTGTTATTTTGGCAATTCATGGTAAATTTAGTATTCTTTGCCAACACTGTAATTCAAATGCATCAATTCTTCCTTACTCATTGTCCAACTTTGCATGCATATTAGGCGATTGAAAATACTATGGCTGGGGTCAGGGGCATCTTATTCCTCAAAGTGACATCTTTGCTTTTTAATGCCTTAAAGAGGTCTTTTACAGTAAATTTGCCCAATGCAGTGTGTCGTTTGATTTCTTGACTGCTGCTTCCATTGGTGTTGATTTGTGGATCCAAGTAAAATGAAATCCTTGACAACTTCAGTATTTTCTTCATTCATCATGATGGTACTTATTGGTTCAGTTGTCAGGATTTTTGTTTTCTTTATGCTGAGTTGTCATCCATGCTGAAGGCTGTGGTCTTTGATCTTCATTAATAAGTGCTTCAAGTCCTGTTCACTTTTGGCAGGCAAGATTGTACCATCTGTATATCACAGGTTGTTGATGAGTCTTCCTCCAGTCCTGATGCCCCATTCTTCATATAGTTCAGCTTCTAAGATTATTTGCTAAGCATATAGATCAAGTAAGCATGGTGAAAGGATACAACCCTGACATACACGTTTCCTGATTTTAAACAATACGGTATCCCCTTGTTCTGCTGGAACGGCTACCCCCTTGGTCTATGTCCACGTTCAGCATGAGCACAATTAAGTGTTCTGGAATTCCAGTTCTTCACAATGTTATAACAGTTGAGTGCCTTCGCATTATCAATAAAACACAGCTAAACATTTTTCTGGTATTCTCTGCTTTCAGCCAGGATCCATCTGACATGAGCAATGATATTTCTCATTCCACTTCTCTTCTCAATCTGCCTTGAGTTTCTGGCAGTTCTCTTTTGATATACTGCTGCAACCATTTTTGAATTATCTTCAACAAAATTTTACTTGCGTGTGATACTAATGATATTGTTTTGTATTTTCCACATTCTGTTGGGTCACCATTCTTTGGAATGGGAACAAATGTGGATCTCTTCCTTTCGGTTGGCCAGGTAGCTGTCTTCCAAATTTCTTGGCATAGATAAGTAAGCGCTTTCAGCACTGCATCTGTTTGTTGAAATATCTCAATTTTTATTTTACCAATTCCTGGAGCCATTTTTTCACCAATGCCTTCAGTGCAGCTTAGACTTCTTCCATCAGAACCATTGGTTCTTGATCATATGCTACCTCCCGAAATGTTCAAATGTCGACCAATTCTTTTTGGTACAGTAACTCTGTGTATTGCTTCCCAGTAACTCTGTGCATTGCTTCCGTCTTCTTTTGATGCGTCCTGCCTGGTTCAATATTTTGACTGTAAAATCTTTCAGTACTGGAACTCGAGGCTTGAATTTTTCTTCAGTTCTTTCAGTTTGGGAAATGCTGAATGTGTTTTTGGTTTTCTAACTCCAGGACTTTCCTGCCTTTTTAATGACCTTTTGCTTTCTTCATGTATCATGTCTTTGATGTCAGTGGGTCAAATCCATTCTTGAGATAGTCTTTAAATTCAAGTGAGATATATTCAAAGTTGTACTTTGGCTCTTGTGGACTTGTTTTAATTTTCCTCTGCTTCATTTTGAACTTCTGTATGAGCAATTGATGGTCTATTCCGTAGTCAGCCCCTGGCCATGTTCTGACTGATGATATTGAGCTTCTTCATCATCTCTTCCCACAGATACAGCTGATTCGATCCTTGTGTATTCATCTGATGAGGTCCACATGTATAGTTGCCATTTATGTTGTTGAAAAAAGGTATTTCCAGTGAATAGGTCGTTGGTCTTGCAAAATTCTGTCATGTAGTACCCATTGTCGTTTCTATCACTAAGGCTGTATTTTCCAACTGCTGATGCTTCTTATTTCCAACGTCCGCATTCCAATCAATAGTAATTATCAATACATCTTGACTGCATGTTTGATTAATTTCAGACTGCAGAAGCTGGTAAAAATCTTCAATTTCTTCATTCTAGGCATTACTGGCTGGTGTGGAAAGTTGACTAATAGTTACATTAACTGGTCTTCCTTGTAGGTGAATGAATGTTATCCTATCACGGACACACGTTGTACTTCAGGACAGATCTTGAAATACTCTTTTTGACTGTGAATGTGACCCTGTTCCTCTTCAATTTGTTATTCACAGCATAGTATACCATTTGATTGTCTGATTCAGAATGGCCAGTATCAGCCCATTTCAGCTCACTGATGCCTCCGATACCTATCTTCAAGCATTCCATTTCCTTTTTGACAGCTTCCGGTTTTCCTACATTCATTTCCTACATTCCATTTTTGGATTATTAGTGGATGTTTCCAGTTGTTTCTTCTCATTTTGAGTTGTGCCACATCATCATATGGAGGTCTTGAAAGCTGTACTCTGTCTACATCACTGATGTCGACTGTACTTTGAAGTGGCAGCTGTTCCCCGGCTGTATTTTGGTGTTCCATTTGATGTTTCTGGCACTATATCAGACAGTGTTCCACTGCTATTCATAAGATTTTCACTGACCAATTTTTTTAGAAGTAGATCGCCAGGTCCTTGTTTGTATGCTGTCTTAGTGTGGAACCTTCACTGAAACCTGTCCACCATGGGTGACCCTACTGGTATTTGAAATACTGGTGACATAGCTTCCAGCATCATAGCAAAACGTAAGCCACAACAGTATGACGAATTGACAGATGAATGGTGGATATGTATGTTGGACAGTTTAGTATTGTCTCCTGGCTCTCTTCATTTTTTTCAATCTTTTTTTCCTCTCTGTTCTTCAGTTAATTTTTATTGACCCGTCAGGTTCAGCTACATTTCTGTCATCTCCATTCTGTTAAGCCCATTGATGAATTTTAAATTTCAGATATTGTATTTTCCAGTTCTAGAGTTTCTGCTTGGTGTTTTTTTAAAAAAATAGTTTCTGTTTCCTGTCTCAATCTGTTCAGTATCTTTGCTAATTCCAACATGTGAGACAGTTGATTTTTTTTGACTGATTTCAGCTTTCCTTCAGGACTGGGACACCTTTTTCTGGTTCTTTATATATCAAGTTTTGTGTTGAATCATACACTTTGTGCATGTTATGTTGTAAAACTCTTGATTTTGCTTTATTTCTCTGATGAGTGTTGATATTTTTGTTTCATCAGGCAATTACTTTGGTTGAACTCAAACTGAAAATTCTGACTCATTTAAGGGTTAATTCAATTATTTTATCTTTAGCTGGTCTGCTTTCAAACTGCCCCAAGCATGCATAGTTTAGTGGTAAGCCAGAAACTGTGCAGTATGTACCCAGAACTTGGACCTACCCCTCTTTGGGTCTCTTCTTTCGGAAATTTCCTCCTTATATTCTAAGGGCTGCAGTCACCCCAACCCTCTTTTCTTGTTCTTTAGGCCAGAAAGACTGGGTTTTTTATGAGAGTGTTAGCTAACCTGTATGGTTCCGACTCTGGCCTGCTCTCAGGATAAAAACAACAGCACCTCTCTGCACTATTCCCTCCTTCTAAATTTCAGCTCCGCTTCATAATCTGCCATCTTTTGTTCATTTTCTGGTGCCTTCGGGTAATTGCTTTTTTGGTGTTTTTGTCCAGGGCTTAGAACTCGTTCTTCCTGGTTTAGTCATGGCTGAGGAAGCAAAACTGGCACAGACTGTAATTTTTAAAATTTGGGTAAACTGGAACAGTAACCGGGATGGGAAAAATTATGCGTCGAAGCCCTGCTAGAAACCTGATCTCCCTTTTAGAAAACAAGGGCAGTGTACACATTGCATAGCAACCAGATCTCTTGCCGGTCAGGTTTTGAGCAATGTCCGTAAATAGTGGTGCCCTGCTCAAAAATGGTGGCTGACTGCGACGCTTTGAATGTGTGTCACTCTCCACAGCCCTGCCGGTAATCCAATCTGATGTATCAGGCTCCTGAAAGAGCTCACTGTGCCTCTTCCAAGTCTCCCATTCCAGGGCTTTGACCCAAATTTTTCCCATTCTGGTTATCATTCCAGATCACCCAAATTGTAGAAATTCAGGTTGGTTCTGGTTTTGCTTCATTGGCTGTGGCTGAACCAGTTTGAAGCTCTGTTTTTGCCCAGAGTGTATACTTATCTGTAGGAGAATTGGGTCTAACCCGTTGCCATTGAATTGATTCTGACTCATAGAGACCCTATAGAACAGAGTAGAACTGCCCATAGGGTTTCCAAGGAGCAGCTGGTGGATTTGAACTGTGAGCCTTTTGGTTAGCAGCCAAGCTCTTAACCATTCCGCCACCAGGGCTCCTTATAGTTATCATCTGTAGGAGAATTGGGTCTAGTAGGAGCTTATTTGGCTTAACTGGAGATAGAAACCTCCAATTAGTGCCTTTTTTATACATAGCCTCACCAAAATTTTTGGTTAGAATTGTTATTCCAGCCAGTTAACACATTTTCTTCACACTGCTTTATATCCTCGAAAACAATAATAGGTGTGGTGGTCTTGTTGGAGCATTCTGTGGTAATGAGAACCTCAAAATCTACCCTTTTGGAATAGGTGCTGGGAAGCCTCTTTGAAGAGGTGACAGTTGAACAGAAGTTGAGTGAAGTGAGAGAACGGGCCATGCACGGTACATTCTGACGAACTTGACATGTTCAGGCAATGGCAAGAACACCTAGGGTACCTGGGGTGGAGTGATAGAGGGGGAGAGTTTGAAAGGAGGTTGGAGAATAAGGCAGGGGTTAGGAAGTGAGGGGTCCAGGACTTGTAGGACCATGATAAGGATTTTATTCTAAATGTGTTAGGAAGCCATTGGAGGGTTGCACAGGGGAGATATGTGATTTGTGTGGGAGTGTAGGGAAAGAGTAGAAACAAGCGAAAGGCTGTTAAGAGTTGTTTAGGTGAGAGGTGATAGTGGTTTGGACTAGAGTAGTAGTGGTGGAGATGGTGAGTTCAGAGAATAAGCATATCATACATCACTAATAGACTCCAGGGTCTCTGTGTAAGTGGTAAGGTGAGACTGCACCATGGATTCCAAATGAAAAATGTGGAGATTCTTTTTCATTGCCGTCTGGTCTCCCTCCCGGCCCTTAGTATTAGAATTGAAAAAGAAGAGTTATGTGTTTTGGGAACTTAAATATCGTGCCAAAGGACTTATTTTAATACCATTTCTCCAGAAGTCTACTAGGGAAAAAGAAGGAAGACTGGAAGAGAAGCTGCATAGGTAGTAAACTCTTGGTATCGTCAAGCCTTGGTACTCTGCCAGTCAGGCTGTTAAAGGCCTTACTGCTTGTAGTTAGACCTCAGGCAAGAACAGAAATAATTTTAAAGGCTTATTCCTTAGGAAGTTTAAAAGCATTGTTTTTAATCTGTGTTCACTGTACCTTGATATTAAATTATTACTTGAATAGACTAGAAATAATTTCCTGTAATTGTCATTTCTAGGTAAAGCTAATAAGAAAAACCTTGTCCAGTTTCTACAGGACCAAGATTTTACCAACTCTGCTAAGCTTCACTAGGTTTCGTGGTATCTGGGTGTTTCTTTGAAAATATTTTACTTAACAATTCACTGGCTATAGTTGTGGCTCTCTTTTTCTGTTTGAGGTGGGCTGAATGGCTCTGAAGAAGAATTACATAAAAGAAAGCTACCAGAAATGAGAAATTAATAGCAAACTTACAGAAGCTTAAGGAATTGCAGAAAAAATTTTATATTAGTTTCCCAGGGCTGCTGTAACATTGTATACAAATTGGGTAGCTTATAAAAACAAAAATTGTCACAGTTGTGGAGGCTAACCCATTGCTGTCCAGTTGATTTGATTCTGACTCATAGCTACCCTATAGGACAGACTAGAACTGTCCCATAGGGTTTCCAGGGCTGTAAATCTTTGCGGAAGCAGACTGGTGGGTGGGTTTGAACCCACCAGCTTTTTGATTAGTAGCCAAGCGATGAACTGCTGCATCACCAGGCTCATTGTCTGGAGGCTAGTAGTCTACATTCAGGGTGTGGGGGCCACCTTCTGTCTCAAGGCTCTAGATGAAAATCATTTCCTATCTCTCCTGTCTCCTGGTAGCCTTGGGTGTTCCTTGGCTTGCTGCTGCAGCATAGCTTGTCATCACCTGGCCATCTTTCCTCTGTATATCTCTTCTGTTTTCTAAGGATACCACTCAAATGGCATTAGGACCCACCCTACTCTGGTATGCCCTCATGTTAATTCAACTGATCTAAGCATCTTCAGATACACTGTTGCCAAACAAGATCATGTTCACAGGTGATTAGGACTTCAGTGTATCTTTTTGGCAGGCATAATATGTAACAGTCCACCTTTTGATTCCCAAAATTCATGTTGCTCCCATATACAAGATACAGCTACTCCATCCCAGCATCCCTAAATGTCTTAGCCCATTCCAGCATTAACTCTATAAGTCCAAAATCTCATCTTTTGAACAGTTTAAATCACATATAGGTGAGACTGGGTATGTTCCATCCTGGGGCAGAATTCCTCTACATCTGTGGACCCCTGAAACCTAGAATACAGGTTATCTGCTTCCAAAATGCAGTGGTGATACAGGCATATGTTAGACATTCTCATGTCAAAAGGGAGAGATTGGAGGGGAAGAAGGGGTCATAAGTCCAAAGCAAGTTCAAAATTCAGCAGCGGACATTTCGTTAGATTTCAAGGCTTGAGAATAATCCTCTGTCTTCTGGGCCCACCTGAGTGGTAGCCCTACCCCGTCAGCTCTGGGCAGAGGCCCTGCCCTGTTTTCCTTGAGTGATGGCTCCACCCCATGGAACTGAGGAGGAGGTGTCCAGTCCCTCGGGCCCTTGCTGGCAGCGTTCCTGACCTCTGAACCCCTCTGGGGATCATCCTTTCCTTTTTTAAATTTTTATTATGCTTGAAGTAAAAGTTCACAAATGAAGTCAGTCTCTCATACAAAAATTTATATACACCTTGCTGTATACTCCTAGTTGCTTTCCGCCTAATGAGACAGGACACTTCTCTCCACCCTCTATTTCCATGTCCATTCAGCCAGCTTCTGTCTCCCTCTGCCTTCTCATCTACCCTCCAGATGAGAGCTGCCCATGTAGTCTCATGTGTCTACTTGAGCCAAGAAGCTCACTCCTCACCGGTATCATTTTCTATCCTATAGTGCAGTCCAATCCCTATCTGAAGAGTTGGCTTTGGAAATGGTTCCATTCTTGGGCTAACAGAAGCTCTAGGGGCCATGACCTCCAGGGTCCTTCTAGTCTGTCAGACTGGTCTTTTTACGAGAATTTGAGGTCTGCATCTCACTGCTCTCCTGCTCCCTCAGGGGTTCTCTGTTGTGTTCCTTGTCAGGGCAGTCATCTGTTGTAGCCGGGCACCATCTAGTTCAGATCTCGGGCTGATGTCATCTCTAGTTTATGTGGCCCTTTCTGTCTCTTGGGCTTATAATGACCTTTTGTCTTTGGTGTTCTTCATTCTCCTTTGTTCCAGGTGGTTTGAGACCAATAGATGCATCTTAGATGGCCACTTGCTAGCGTTTAAGACCCCAGACGCCACTCTCCAAAGTGGGATGCAGAATGTTTTCTTAATAGATTTTATTATGCCAGTTGACTTAGATGTCCCCTGAAGCCATGGTCCCTAAACCCCTGCCCCTGCTATGCTGGCCTTTGATGGGTTTGGTTTATTCAGGAAACTTCTTTGGTTTTGGTTTAGTCCAGTTGTGGTGACCTCTCCTGTATTGTGCGTTGTCTTTCCCTTTACCTAAAATAGCTCTTGTCTACTATCTGATTGGTGAACGCCCCCTCCCTCCTTCCCTCCCTCCCTCCCTCCCTCCCTCCCTCCCCACTCTCATAAGCATCAAAGAATATTTTCTTCTGTGTTTAAACTATTTCTTGAGTTCTTACAATAGTGATCTTATACAATATTTGTCCTTTTGCAGCTGACTGATTTCACTCAGCATAATGCCTTCCAGATTCCTCCTTGTTATGAAATGTTTCACGGATTCATCATTGTTCTTTACCGATGTGTAGTATTCCATTGTGTGAATATACCCTATAATTTATTTATCCATTCATCCATTGATGGGGATCTTGGTTGCTTCCATCTTTTTGCTATTGTAAACAGTGCTGCAGTGAACATTGTTGTTGTTAGGTGCCGTCGAGTCAGTTCTGACTCATAGAGACCCTGTGCACAACAGAACAAAACACTGCCTGGTCCTGCACCATCCTTTGCAGCCACTATGTCAGTCCACCTTGTTGAGGGTCTTCCTCTTTTCCACTGACCCTGTACTCAGCTAAGCATGATGTCCTTCTCCAGGGACTGATCCCTCCTGACAACATGTCCAAAGTATGTAAGATGCAGTCTCGCCACTCTTGCCTCTAAGGAGCGTTCTGGCCATACTTCTTCCAAGACAGATTTGTTTGTTCTTTTGGCAGTCCATGGTATATTCAATATTCGTCGCCAACACCACAACTCAAAGGCGTCAACTCTTCGGCCTTCCTTATTCATTGTCCAGCTTTCACATGCATATGATGCGATTGAAAATACCATGGCTTGGGTCAGGCGCACCTTAGTCTTCAAGGTGACATCTTTGCTCTTCAACACTTTGAAGAGGTCCTTTGCAGCAGATTTGCCCAATGCAACGCATCTTTTGATTTCTTGACTGCTGCTTCCATGGGTGTTGATTGTGGATCCAAGTAAAATGAAATCCTTGACAACTTCAGTCTTTTCTTCGTTTGTCATGATGTTGCTCATTGGTCCAGTTGTGAGGATTTTTGTTTTCTTTATGTTGAGGTTTAATCCATACTGAAGACTATGGTCTTTGATCTTCATTAGTAAGTGCTTTAAGTCCTCTTCACTTTCAGCAAGCAAGGTTGTGTCATCTGCATAATGCAGGTTGTTAATGAGCCTTCCTCCAATCCTGATGCCCCGTTCTTCTTCATGTAGTCCAGCCTCTCGTATTATTTGTTCAGCATACAGATTGACTAGGCATGGTGAAAGAATACAACCCTGACACACACCTTTCCTGCCTTTAAACCAGTCAGTATCCCCCTTGTTCTGTTTGAACAGCTGCCTCTTGATTTATGTAAAGGTTCCTCATGAGCACAATTATATGTTCTGGAATTCCCATTCTTTGCAGTGTTATCCATAGTTTTTTATGATCCATACAGTTGAATGCCTTTGCATAGTCAATAAAACACAGGTAAATATCTTAAACATCCTTCTGATATTCTCTGCTTTCAGCCAGGATCCATCTGACATCAGCAATGATATCCCTGGTTGCACATCCTGTTCTGAGACTGGCCTGAATTTCTGGCAGTTCCCTGTCAATATACTGCTGCAGCCACTTTTGAATGATCTTCAGCAAAATTTTGCTTGTGTGTGATATGAATGATACTGTTCGATAATTTCTGCATTTGGTTGGATCACCTTTCTTGGGAATAGGCATAAATATGGATCTCTTCCAGTCAGTTGGCCAGGAAGCTGTCTTCCATATTTCTTGGCATAGATGAGTGAGCACCTCCAGCGCTGCATCTGTTTGTTGAAACATCTCAATTGATACTCCATCAATTCCTGGAGCCTTGTTTTTCACCAATGCCTTCAGAGCAGCTTGGACTTCTTCCTTCAGTTCCGTTTGTTCCTGATCATATGCCACCTCTTGAAATGGTTGAATATCAACTAATTCTTTTTAGTATAATGACTCTGTGTATTCCTTCCATCTTCTTTTGATGCTTCTTGCATCATTTAATATTTTCCCCATGGAATCCTTCACTATTGCAACTCGAGGCTTGAATTTTTTTTTTGGTTCTTTCAGCTTGAGAAACAGCGAGCGTGTTCTTCCACTTTGGTTTTCCATCTCCAGCTCTTTGCACATGTTATTATAATACTTTGTCTTCTTGAGAGACCCTTTGAAATCTTCTGTTCAGTTCTTTTACTTCATCAATTCTTCCTTTTGCTTTAGCTGCTCAATGCTCAAGAGCAAGTTTCAGAGTCTCCTCTGACATCCATCTTGGTCTTTTCTTTCTTTCCTGTCTTTTCAGTGACCTCTTGCTTCATGTATGATGTCCTTCTACAGCTTGTCTGGTCTGCGGTCACTAGTGTTCAGTGCATCAAATCTATCCTTCAGATGGCCTCTAAATTCAGGTGGGATATACTCAAGGTCATATTTTGGCTCCCGTGGACTCGCTCTGATTTTCTTGAGTTTCACCTTGAACTTGCATATGAGCAATTGATGGTCTGTTCCACATTCAGCCCCTGGCCTTGTTCTGACTGATGATATTGAGCTTTTCCATTGTTTCTTTCCACAGATGTAGTCAGTTTGATTTCTGTGTGTTCTATCTGGCGAGGTCCATGTGTATAGTCGCCGTTTATGTTGGTGAAAGAAGGTATTTGCAACGAAGAAGTCGTTGGTCTTGCAAAATTCTATCATTCGATCCCTGGCATTGTTTCTATCACCAAAGCCGTATTTTCCAACTACTGATCCTTCTTTGTTTCCAACTTTCGCATTCCAGTTGCCAGTAATTATCAATGCATCTTGATTGCATGTTCGATCAATTTCAGACTGTAGTAGCTGATAAAAATCTTGTATTCATCTTTGGCCCTAGTGGTTGGTGCATAAATTTGAATAATAGTCGGTGGCATAGCTTCCAGCATCACAGCAACACACAAGCCCCCACAGTACGAGAAACTGACGGACACATGGGGGATGAGGGATATAAGTCTGTAATTTTCTTTTTTTGTGGTGGCTTTACCTGGTTTTGGTATCAGGGATATGGTGGCTTCATAGAATGAGTTTGGGAGTATTCCGTCCTTTTCTATGCTCTGAAATACCTTTAGTAATAGTGGTATTAACTCTTCTGTGACAGTTTGGTAGAACTCTGCAGTGAAGCCATCTGGGCCAGGGATTTTTTTTGTTGGGAGCTTTTTAATACCTTTTCGATCTTCCCTTTTGTTATGGGTTTATTTATTTGATCTACTTCTGTTTGTGTTAGTTTATGTAGGTAGTGTGTTTCTAGAAATTTGTCCAGTTCTTCTAGGTTTTCAGATTTGTTAGAGTATAATTTTTCATAGTAGTGTAATATGATTCATTTGATTTCATTTGGATCTGTGGTTGATATTGCCTGTATCATTTCTTATTCGGGTTATTTGCCTCCTCTCCTGGTTTTCTTTCGTCAGTTTAGCTAGTGGTTTATCAATTTTGTTGATTTTTTGAAACAACCAGCTTTTGATCTTGTTAACTGTTTCAATTGTTTTTCTGTTCTCTATTTCATTTAATTCAGCCGTAATTTTTATGATTTGTTTTCTTCTGGTGCCTGAGGGTTTCTTTGTTGCTCTCTATCTGTTCAAGTTGTAGGGATAATTCTTTGATTTTGGTCCTTTCTTCTTTTTGTATGTGTATGTTCATTGATATAAATTGACTTCTGAGTGCTACTTTAGCTGTGTCCCAATGGTTCTGATGGGAAGTGTTTTCTTTCTTATTGGAGTGTATGAATTTCTTTGTTCCATCTTAATGTCTTTCATAACCCATTTGTTTTTGTGCAGGGTATTGTTCAGTTTCCAAGTTTTTGATTTCTTTTCCCTGTTTTTTCTGTTATTTATTTCCACTTTTATGGCCTTATGGTCAGAGAAGATGCTTTGTAATATTTCAGTGTTTTGGATTCTGTTAAGGCTTGCTTTATGACCTAATATGTGGTCTCTTCTAGAGAATGTTCCACATGCACCAGTAAAGAAAGTATACTCGGCTGCTGTTGGGTGAGGTGTTCTGTATATGTTTGTGAGGTCAAGTTGGTTGATTGTGGCATTTAGATCATCCGTGTCTTTATTTAGCTTCTTTATGGATGTTCTGTCTTTCACTGAAAGTGGTGTGTTGAAGTCTCCTACTACTATTGTGGAGGTGTCTATCTCACTTTTCAATGCTGATAGAGTTTGTTTTATGTATCTTGTAGCCCTGTCATTTTGTGCATATTTAATATGGTTATATCTTCTTGGTGTCTTGTTCCTTTAATCATTATATTGTGTCCTTCCTTATCCTTTGTGGCCGATTTAACTTGAAAGTCTATTTTGGCAGAGATTAATATCGCCACTCCTGCTCTTTTTTGATTTTTGTTTGCTCGATGCATTTTTTCCCCATCCTTTGAGTTTTAGTTTGTTTCTTTCTCTATGTCTAAGGTGTGTCTCTTGTAGGCAGCATATAAAAGGATCATGTTTTTTAATCCATTCTGCCACTCTCTGTCTCTTTATTGGTGCATTTAGTCCATTTCTATTCAGCGTAACTACGGATAGGTCTGAGTTTAGTGCTGTCATTTTGATGTCTTTTTTTGTGTTATTGATAGTTTTTTTCCCACTTAATTCTTTGTGCTGAGTCGTTTATATATTGTCTTTTTCTGTTATTCCCTGTTGTTGATTTTGTTTCTGCTGAGTATTTTTTTCTTGTATTTTATTTTGATGAGTAAGATTGTTAGTTACTTTGTGGTTATTTTAATAATTTCCTGTATTTTTCTAAGTTTAAACCTAACTTTTATTCTTTATACTGCCTTGACTTCCTCTCCATATGAAAGATGTATGACTACATCTCTTAGTCCTTCTTTCTTGTTTTAATATTGTCGTCTCTTACATAATGACATCGCTGTTTCCCTGTTTTGAACATTTTTGTATCTTGATTTAGTTTTGTGATTTGCCTCTCTGGGTTGACATTTGGCTGCTGTGTTCTGTGTACTAGCCTTGGGCTGATATCTGATATTGATTTTCTAACCAGGGATCTGCTTTTAGTATTTCTTGTAGTTTTGGTTCGGATTTTACGAATTCCCTACACTTGTTTATCTGGAAATGTTTGATGTACCTTATGTGGAGTTCGAGGAGCATCTTGGATAGATATCTTCTCATCTTTCACGATATCAGGGAAGTTTTATGCCAGCAAATCTTCAACAGCTCTCTCTATATTTTCTGTTAGCCCTCCCTGTTCTGGAACTCCAGTCACTCATAGGTTATTTCTCTTGATAGAGTCCCACATGATTCTTAAGGTTTCTTCATTTTTTTAAAATTCTTTCTTCTGATTTTTCTTCGATTGTATTGGTGCCAAGTTCTGCCTTCCATTTTCTCAATTCTGTTCCTCTGACTTTTTATTAAGTTGTCTACTTCTGTAATTTTATTGTTATTCGTCCAAATTTCTGATTGCTGGCTGTCTATGGATTTTTCCAGTTTATTAAAGTTTTCATTGTGTTCCTAAATAACCTTTTTTATTTCTTTACCTGCTTTACCTGTGTGTTCCTTGGCTTGTTCTTCATTTTGCCTGATCGCCTTCCTGATCTCGTTCCTGATGTCTTAAAGAGTTCTGCATATTGATCTTTTGTTTTCAGCATCTGGTAATTCCAGAAAGGCACTTTCATCCAGAAGATTCCTTAATTCTTTGTTTTGAGAGCTCGTTGAAGCAATCATTGTCTGCTTCTTTATCTGATTTGATATTGATTCTTGTCTCTGAGCCATCTATAAGTTATTGTATTAGTTTATTTTTTGTTGGCTTACTGTATCATATAGTCTTTGTTTTGTTTTGATATGCCCAAATAGTCTGCTTGAGTGAGCTAGCTTGGTTATTTTCACCTTTGAAGCTCTAATGCCTTGTCACCAGATGGCCAGAGCTGTTGTCAAGTATGTGAGCCTAAGAGTCCGTTCACTTTTCTTGTATGGATTCAGCTCAGGTGTCCAGTCCAGGTTGTTGGTCATCAAGTGTGTGGTACAGGCTCTGTCCTACAGTCTTGGAGGGGCAGGCATGGTTGGTGTAGGTACTGCTGTCTGGTTGCAGCAGGGGGTTATGCTCTGAACAAGGCAGGGGCTGAGAACCATCCCCCAAGTGTCAGTGAGGACAGTGCGTCCCTGTTCCATGGAGCGCACAGGTGGGTGAGTTCTACAGACAGACCATGGGCACTCGGTGCTTTTGGTTGTAAGGACTGGGAGGTACCACTTAGTCTTGGACCCCTGTCGCAGGTGGCTAGGTGACGGGGGCAGAGCCACCAGTCCTTAGGCCCCTGATGTGTGTAGGTTAGGACCCTTTTTAATAAGTAAAGTGGTGTGAAACATCAAACACCCACCTCTCCACCGCACTGCTGAAACAGTTGAAGTCTGCCAACAAGGGCCCATTCTCCTGAAACAGGCTCGCACAGGTTCATACGGGGGGGGGGGGGGAGGTATTCCAAGTCCACAGACCATTTACGCCTTAATAGGAGCCCTTTCTGTCCTGAGCTTCCCAGCTTAGTGGAGGTGGCAGATTAACTTTTCCCCCAATTTTGAATGTATTTCTTCTCCAAGCCAGGGGAATGGCTCAGCACATGCCGCAGGACCTATCTCAGTCCCAGGGAAATAGACAGCCAGTGAAGCTGGCTTGGAGGCTGGGGGCGTGGTAAAAACAAACACAAGTATTTAGCTTTTGCCAAGAGTGCCGTTCTTCTCTAGTTCTGGAGGTGGCAGTAGGCTGTGCAGCTTGCTGCCTGTCCCTGAGGAAACTACGTCACGAACTCTACTGCCTGCCCTGTCGCAGTCACTCCAGGGAATGGTGCCTGAGGGTGCCTGGTGATTCAGGTCTGGCAACTCCTTTCCGCTCCCAAACCGCCTCTCCCTCCCCCTGCTGCTCAGTCCATTTTCTAACTTTGCCTTTCATGTTAAGGGCTCCTAGGTTGTCATAAATATAATCGTTTCCCTTTTTATTTGGGGTCTTAGAGGGTTCACTGGAAGCGTCCGATCACTCTACCATCTTGGCTCTGCCTCTTCTTTCCTTTTCTTAAAGGACAACCTATGTTTGCAGCTGAGCAACTCCATATGCCCATTTCCTGCTGGTAGAGTCTCAATAGTATGAAAACCTTCCTTCATTCTGTCCCATGTCTGTCACCTTAAGTCTAAGCTAGCAGCATTTCTACTGAGATAGTTGATTGGAACCATAAATCACACACCTGATCTTTCTAGCAAACTTGAGAGAGAACACCTGATGCTACCAGAAGATAGGAGAGACATTTTCCAGCCACATCTTTGGTGTTCTCTCTAGAGCACACTTTCTCAATTTTTACGATATGGGTAGACTGAGAATTTCCCAAATCTTCAAGTTCCTGTTCCTTTTTGCCTAACAGTGTATGCCACAAATTATCTCTTTCCTCAACATTTTTCTATAAGCAGCTAGGAGAAAATAGATGCACCTTCTATTCTTTGCTCAGAAATTTTAGCTAAATTTCCAAGTTTATTGCTTACAGTTTGTTTTCTACAAAGCAGTAGAACATAATTCATTTCTGCTGCTTTGTAATAAGGATCACCTTTCCTCCAGCAGCCAATAACATGTTGCTCATATCTATGCTCACCAAAAAACACTTTTGATGTTCTTATTTTTAGCAACATTCTGTTCATGACAGTCTATGTATTTTCTGATTTGATGGCAACTAGTGACAACAAAACGATAGGAGCTTTGTCTGCAGCTCTCCTTGCTCTTTTCTGTGCCTTCACGAGAATCATCTTTAACATGCGTAATTCAACCAACAGTCTGTTCATATGCAGTGTAGTCTTTTTCTATCAAGTGCATCAAAATTGTTCAGCCCTCTACCTGTTACCCAGTTCAAAAGCCACGTCCATGTTTTTAGGTTATTATAGCAGCACCCCACTTCCTGTACCAGAATCTATACTAGTTTCCTCAGGGTGCCATAATGAAGTGCCACAAACTGGGTGGCTTAAAACTAAATTCAGGGTGTTGACAGGGTCGTGTTCTCTCTGAGGGCTCTAGGGGACAATCCTTTTTTGTCTCTCTCGGCTACTGGTAGCCCCAGATGTTCTTCGGCTTATAACTGCAGCATAACTCTATCAATATACAAGTAGTCCCCACCTTACAATGGGGTTCTGTTCTGATAACTCTGTTGTAGGTCAGTTCTGATGTAAAATCAAGTACTTCACTTTTTTTAGTTTCATTATTACCTTTTATTATCAGCATCTTTATAAATCATATCATTGAATTCCAGTGAGTGAACATCTGAGAATAACAGCAAATTTCATGCTTCAACTCTGTATGTGTAGTACATATTAAAAAAAAAATTTTTTTTTTTTTTTTAGTACATATTACTAACGATAAAATGTGCAAAAAAAGTCAAGAGTGTGGTTTGTCATAACTGAAACACGTTGTAAGTTGGGACTACTGGTATAGAAATCTTCCCTCTGTCTGTGAGTCTCGTCTCTTTTATATGGATTAGGACCCACTGTACTCTGGTTTGACCTCACGTTACCTGATAATTAATGTCTTCAGAGACCGTATTTCCAAAATTAGGTTCACAGGTGCAGTGGTTTGGACTTCAACATATGTTTTAGGGGGGACACAATTCATTCCATAATGTAACAGTCATGGATAAATGATTTGCTAATTGGAGCAAAACATTCTTTAGGTAATGTCTTCCTCTTTTGGTTTGTATATACTCTTTTTACTGATTAAAAGCAAGGAATTTTAGACTGAGAGAATTTAACTGCTTCAGGTCTCTCATCTAATTAATGCCTTAATTAGAAGTAGGTCTCAGTACTCTTAACCATAGTTTATTATCTCTATATGTAAAATCTATATCTATTATATCTATATGTAAAATCTCTAAATTTTTGCAAAGGCAGAAACTTGTTATTTGTATTTTGTGTGTAAAAATTCATATAGGAAGAGGTGTTAATCTCATGTTAAAGTAATTGCTAATAGTTTTTGAGCATTTATGTTTGCTAGGCACTGTGTCATGCTCTGCGTTGTATTCGTATTTGATATTGAACCTCTAATTTATGCTATTTTACCTACAATTTCACAAAGATCATTGGCAGCTTTTCTCCTAATAAGTTAAAACTGATTTGCCACACGAATTAAAACACGTACTAAGTACTCTTTTATATTGCATTGTTGTTAGGTGCCATTGTCAGTTCTGAGTCATAGTGACCCTATGTACAATGGAAAGAAATGCTGCCTGGTTCTGCACCATCCTCATAATTGTTGTTATGCTTCAGCTCATTGTTGTAGGTACTGTGCAAATCTATCTCGTTGAAGGTCTTCCTCTTTTTCACTGACCCTGTGCTTTACCAAGCATGATGTTCTCCAGAGACTGGTCCTTCCTGATAATATGTCCATAGTATGTGAGATGAAGTCTTTCCATCCTTGCTTCTAAGGAGCATTCGGTACTTCTTCCAAGACAGATTTTTTTGTTCTTTTGGCAGTCCATGGTATACTCAGTATTCATCACCAGCATCATAATTCAAAGGGGTGAATTCTTCATCTTCTTATTCATTGTCCAGCTTTCGTATGCATATGAGGCGATTGAAAACACCACGGCCTGTGTCAGGCACACCGTAGTCCTTAAAATGACATCTTTGCTTTTCAATACTTTAAAGAGGTCTCTTGTAGCAGATTTGCCCGGTGCAATGTGTTGTCTGATTTCTTGACTGCTGCTTCCGTGGGTGTTGATGGTGGATCCAAGTAATATGAAGTCCTTGACAGCTTCAGTCTTTTCTCCATTTATCACGATGTTGCTTATTGGTCCAGTTGTGAGGATTTTTGTTTTCTTTATGTTGAGGTGTAATCCATACTGAAGGCTGTGGTCTTTGATCTTCATCAGCAAGTGCTTCAAGTCCTTTTCACTTTCAGTGAGCAAGATCATGTCATTTATATATCACAGGTTGTTAATAAGTCTTCCTCCAGTCCTGATGCTGCGTTCTTCATATAGTCCAGCTCTTTGGATTATTTGGTCAGCATACAGATTGAATAAGTATGGTGAAAGGATACAACCAAGATACAACCCTTTCCTGATTTTAAAGCATGCAGTATCTCTTTGTTCTGTTTGAATGACTGTCTCTTGGTCTGTGTACAGGTTCCTTATGAGCACGATTAAGTGTTCTGGAATTCCCATTGACGCACACAGTCAAATGCTTTTGCATAGTCCATAAACACAGGTAAACATTTTTCTGGCATTCTCTGCTTTCAGCCAGGATCTATCTGACATTAGCAATGATATCCCTTGTTCCTCATCCTCTTCTGAATCTGGGTTAATTTCTAGCAGTTCCCTGTTGATGTACTGCTGCAATTGCTTTTGAATGATCTTCAGCAAAATTTTACTTGCTTGGGATAGTAATGATATTGTTGAATAATGTTCACATTCTGTTGGATCACCTTCCTTTGGAATTGGCAGAAATATAGATCTCTTCCAGTTGGTTGGCCAGGTAGCTGTCTTCCAGATTTCTTCGTATAGACAAGTGAGCACCTCCAGCGCTGTATCTGATTGTCAAAACATCTCAACTGGTATTCTGTCAATTCCTGGAGCCTTGTTTTTTACCAATGCCTTCACTGCTGCTTGCACTTCTTCCTTTAGTATCATCGATTCTTGATCATGTGCTACCTCCTGAAATGACTGAATGTTGGCCAATTCTTTTCGATACAGTGATTCTGTGTATTCCTTCCATTTTCTTTTCATGCTTCCTGCGTTGTTCAGTATTTTGCCCATAGAATCCTTCAGTATTGCAACTTGAGGCTTGACTTTTTTCCTCAGTTGTTTCAGCTTGAGAAATGCTGAGCATGTTCTTCCCTTTTGATTTTCTAACTCCAGGTCTTTGCACGTGTCTTTATAGTGCTTTACTTTGTCTATTTGAGCCGTTCTTTGAAATCTTCTGTTCAACTCTTGTACTTCATCATTTCTTCCTTTTGCTTTAGCTGCTCCATGTTCAAGAGCAAGTTTCAATGTCTTTTATATTGTATTAGACCCATATTTAAGGTTTTAAATGGAAAACCAATTTACGTTACCTTTTTATTCTTTTCTGTTTTTGCATTTCCAAACTCTGTGTCCCTGCCACTTGGTGTTTGTTGACGGAATGAATTCCTTGAATAATCAAGAAGTTTTAAGCTCGTTTTTTCTTAGCTGTCCTCTTTCTGTTTATCACCTCTCTACTCAGTCACTCCAAGCTCTAGTTCACATGGGTCTTCATGTGTGACTCTATGCCTATTCTTGGGCCTTCTTTTCTTGTTTCTGTAGCCCTGGGATGGATTACTTTACAAATTATAGGGAAGGAGAGGATGGAGGAGTAAAATTAGTTGCTGTTTACCTTTCTTAACTGTATGATGGTTTGACATAGGGTTAATTCTCAGAAATGGACTCATTGCACATGTGTATTTTGCCTGTGTATGTATTGTTGGAGGCAAGAGATTGTTCAGTTTGGCCGGGTCAAACTTGATCTTAAAGAGAGAATAATTGCTGAATTTAATAAGTGGCATTATATACTTATATATAGTGCTTTATATTTTTCACATGTTTTCTAATTTTTCTGCTGGGATATGCTTTTTTGTGTTCGCTGGTGATTCTTGGTCTACTTTAATTACTTGGATTAATTCACTTAATCTCTTCATGCCTTGTTTTTCTGCCTACCAACTTCAAAGACCTCCTTTGGCTAGTCATAAACTGCTTTTATAGAAAATACCATTTTTAGGTAGTTTTTCCATTTTAATCCAAATTCTTCTGCTTCACTTGAGCAACTACCAAATACTAAATTGTTGAAATCTTCCATTGTTCCTTGTTAATAGCAATAATTACTTAAATTTCTATTCATTAGGTATTGAGATGTTTGCTGACTATTGATTGGTAGTCGAACTTATGGTAGGTAATCATGTATTTAAACATGTGAATTGATTCTTTGCTAATTAATGTGAATTTGCTAATTATGTTTGAATTTAGAAGCTAGATGTCTTGTGAATACTTGGAGAAAGGAGCCTATTAGAGTAGTTTTTGTATCATTCATGAACTCCAAGTTGAAGATTAACCAGTTGTTGATTATTATTTTTTTTTAATTGATGTTTTCTCTCTTGCATTTTTTTTCCTTTTTTTAATTGTGCATTAAGTAAAAGTTTATGGAGCGAATTATATTCCCATTCAATCATTTGTACATATAGCGTTTCATGGCCTTGGTTTCATTCCCCACAGTGTGTCAGCACTCTCCACATTTCTGTCCTGGGTTCCCTGTTTCTTTCCTCCTAATTTTCTACCCCATTCTGTATTCTCATCTTCACTTTTGGGCAAATATTACTGTTTTGATCTCATATGAATGATTGTTCTCAGGAGCGTATTATTGTTTATTTTATGGGCTTGTCTGTTGTTTGACTGGAAAGTGATTTCCAGGAATGACTTCAGTTCCAGGTCAGAAGGGTCTTAGGGCCATAGTCTTGGGGGTTCCTCCAGTTTCTGTCAGACCAGTATGTCTGATCTTTTTTGTGAACTTGATATTTTGTTCTACATTTTTCCCCTGCTCTGTCTGGGACTCTCTGTTGTCATCCTAATTAGAATGGTTGGTAGTGGTAGCTGGGCACCATCTAGTTCTTCTGGTCTTGGGGCCATGTAGGCTGTGGTTCATGTGGTCATTAGTCCTTTGGACTAATCGCTCCTTTGAGTTTCTGATTTTTTTTCACTCTCCTTTGCTCTGGACTGGAAGAGACCCATAGTTGTATCTTAGCATGGCTGCTTTTAAGACCCCAGGCCCTACTCACCAAAGTAGGATGTAGAACATTGTTTTTATGGACTATGTTGTGCCAGCTGACACAGATGTCCCTCAAGTCTGTTGTTCTTTGCCCTTGAACCTAGGATTTTTAGCCTGTGAGGTGTGTGGTTATGTCTAAGAGGTTTATCTGACTGTGCCACTTGTGTGCTGTATTGTCTATATTAGTATAGGAGGAGCACCTACAGTCGTGTATTTAGAAATATCCATCACCAAACCTGTATCTGCCAGTGGTGTGCTCCCTTATACTCTCCCATACCTCTTGGCATATCTGTCTATCCATTCATAAATTATTGTTAGTTAATACTATCGTAGCAGGGTTGTCTATGCTATAGTAGTTACCGTAACCTTTATTCCTGCATTCCTCTCAGTACCTCCTCTTGTGCCTTGGTTATGTTGTGCTGACTTCTCCCATATTGTGTATTGCCTTTCCCTTCACCAGCATTAACACGTGTCTACTATCTGGTAATTTTCCTTTCCCTTGCCATACCTTGTAACTAAATACTTTCTTTCCCTCTGTGTATAAACCTTTTTTTTTTTTTTTATAATAACTTTTATTAAGCTTCAAGTGAACGTTTACAAATCCAATCAGTCTGTCACATATAAGTTTACATACATCTCACTCCCTACTCCCACTTACTCTCCCCGTCTTGAGTCAGCCCTTTCAGTCTCTCCTTTCTTGACAATTTTGCCGGCTTCCCTCTCTCTCTATCCTCCCATCCCCCCTCCAGACAAGAGTTGCCAACACAATCTCAAGTGTACACCTGATATAATTAGCTCACTCTTCATCAGCGTCTCTCTCCCACCCGCTGACCAGTCCCTTTCATGTCTGATGAGTTGTCTTCAGGGATGGTTCCTGTCCTGTGTCAACAGAAGGTCTGGAGAGCATGGCCGCCGGGATTCCTCCAGTCTCAGTCAGACCATTAAGTTTGGTCTTCTTATGAGAATTTGGGGTCTGCATCCCACTGCTCTCCTGCTCCCTCAGGGGTCCTCTGCTGAGCTCCCTGTCAGGGCAGTCATCGATTGTGGCCGGGCACCAACTAGTTCTTCTGGTCTCAGGATGATGTAGGTCTCTTGTTCATGTGGCCCTTTCTGTCTCTTGGGCTCTTAGTTGTCATGTGGGCTTGGTGTTCTTCATTTTCCTTTGCTCCAGGTGGGTTGAGACCAATTGCTGCATCTTAGATGGCTGCTTGTTAGCATTTAAGACCCCAGACGCCACATTTCAAAGTGGGATGCAGAATGATTTCATAATAGAATTATTTTGCCAATTGACTTAGAAGTCCCCGCAAACCATGTTCCCCAGACCCCCGCGCTTGCTCCGCTGAGCTTTGAAGCATTCATTTTATCCCGGAAACTTCTTTGCTTTTGGTCCAGTCCAATTGAGCTGACCTTCCATGTATTGAGTGTTGTCTTTCCCTTCATGTATAAACCTTTTGTTGTTACTTTGTAATAGCAGTCTCATACAATATTTGTCCTTTTGTGATTGACTTATTTCACTCAGCATAATGCCCTCCAAATTCATCCACATTGTGAAGTGTTTCATGGATTCATCATTATTCTTTATCATTGAGTAATATTCCATTGTGTTTATGTACCAAAATTTGTTAATCCATTCATCTGTTGATGGGCACTTAGGTTGTTTCTACCCTTTTTAATTGTGAATAATGATGCGGTAAACATGGGTGTGCACATGCATATTCGTGTCATGGCTCTTCTTTAGGGTATATACCTAGGAGTGGGATTGCTGGATCATACGGTATTTCTATTTGTAACTTTTTGAGGTAGAGCCATACCATTTTCCATAGTGGTTGTATCATTTTATGTTCCCACCAATCCCCCTACAACCTTGCCAACATTAGGTATTTTCGTTTTTTTTGATTAGTGCCAATAATGTTGGGATGAGATGGTATCTCATTGTGGTTTTGATTTGCATCTCTTTAATTGCTAATGATCCTGAGCATTTCTTCATGTTTGTTACTAGCCTGAATGTCTTCTTTGGTGAAGTGTCTGTTCATATCATTTGCCTATTTTTTATTTCAATTGCTTGTATTTTTCTTGGTTGTTGTTGAGGTGTTGAAGTTTTCTATACATTGTAGAGATTAGTCCCTTGTTGGAATATCTGAAAAATTTTCCGTGAAATATTGTGAAAATATTTCTGGAAATATTTTTCACACTATTTTACAAAATATTGTGAATTTTTTTTTCACGGTCTGTTGGTTCTCTTTTTACGCTTTTGGAGATGTCTTGTTGGGCGTAAGTGTTTAATTTTTGGAGGTCCTGTTGGGTGTGCATTTTTAGCTACGTATGGTATTCTATGCCATATATTAAGGTCCCTAGCTACGAGTCAGAATCGACTCGATAGCAATGGGTTTGGAGTGTTTTCTGAGTTTTTTTCTTCCATGGTCTTCATAGTTTTAGGTTTTATATTTAGGTCTTTGATCCATTTTGAGTTAGTTTTTATGTATGGTGTGAGAGATATGTGTCCTGTTTCATTTTTCTACAGATAGATATCCAGTTTTGCCAGGACCATTTGTTGGGGAGACTGTCTATTCCTCATTTAGTGCATGTTGATCTTTTGTCAAAGATCAGCTGTGCATAGATGGATGGATTTATGTCTGGGTTCTTAATTCTGTTCCACTGATATATGTGTCTGTTGTTGCACTACCCAGACCCAGTGCCATCAAGTGTTGCACTAGTACCAGACTGTTTTGACTACCGTGGCTGTATACTAGGTTCTGATATCAGGTAGTGTAAGGCCTCCTACTTTGTTGTTCTTTAATGATGCTTTGCTTATTCGGGGTCTCTTTCCCTTCCATATAAAGCTAGTGGTTAGTTTTTCCATCTAGTTGAAGAATCCTTTTGAAATTTGGATCGAGATTGTGTTATATCTATACATTGTTTTGGGTAGTATTGACATTTTCACAATGTTACGTCTTTCTATCCAGGAGCATGGTATGTTTTTCCGTTTATGTAGGTCTCTTGGTTTCTTGCACTAGTGGTTTGTGGTTTTCTTTATATAAGTCTTTTACCTCCCTGTTTAGATTTATTTTTAAGTATTTTATCTTTTGGGGGGCTATTGTAAATGATATTCTTTTTCTAATTTTCTTTGCAAAGTTCTCTTTGTTGATGTAGAAGAATCCAACTGATTTTTATATGTTGGTGCTGTACCCTTCTACTTTGCTGAGTTCTCTTAGTTCCAGTAGTTTTCTTGTGGAATCTTTAGGATTTTCTAGGTATAGGATCAAATCATCCGTGAACAGGAATAGTTTTACTTCTTCCTTCCCAATTTCGATGCCCTTTATTTCCTTTTCTTGCCTTATTGCTCTTGTCAGGACTTCTAGTACAATGTTGAATAAGAATGATGATAAAGGTCATCTTTGTCAGGTTCCCAGCCTCAAGGGAGATACTTTCAGACTCTCTTTATGAGAAAAGAATCAGCCTTTAGTCTTGTTGATTCTTTCTACTGTTTTTCTGTTCTCTGTTTCATTTATATCTGTTCTAATTTTTATTATTTTGTTTCTTCTGGTGACTGGGGGCTTCTTTTGCAGTTCTTTCTAATTGTCCAATTTGTAGGTTTAACATTTTGATTTTTGCCCTTCTTTTTTGATGTTTGTGTTTATTGGTGTAAATTGCCCCCGAGCACTACTTTTGCTGTGTCTCAAAGGTTTTGGTACATTGTGTTTTCATTCTCATTTGATTCTAGGAATTTTTAAATTCCATCTTTGATTTCTTACATTGTTTAATAGTTTTTAAGAAGGATATTATTTAGTGTTATTGTATTAGATTTTCTCCATGTTCTTCCTGTTACTGATTTCTACTTTTATAGTGTTTTGATCAGAGAAGATGCTTTGTATTATTTCAGTGCTTTTGAATTTGTTGAGGCTTGCTCTGTGGCCTAAAATGTGGTCTGATTTGGAGAATGATCCGTGAGCATAGGAGAAGAATGTGTACTTTGCTACTTTTGGGTGAATTATTCTGTATATGTCTTGAGGTCAAGTTGGTTGATTGTGTTGTTTAGATCTTCTGTGTCTTTGTTGAGTTTCTTTCTAGTTTTTCTGTCCTTCACCGAGTGTGGTGTGTTAAAATCTCCTAGTATTACTGTGGACGTGCCTGTTTCTCTTTTCAGTGCTGTTAGAGTTTGTTTTATGTATTTTGGAGCTCTGTCATTGAGTGAGTACGTATTTATTATGGTTATGTCCTCTTGGAGAATTGACCCTTTAATCATTGTAATATGTCCTTCCCTGTCTTTTATGGTGGATTTTGCCTTAAAGACTATTTTATCATAGTTTAATATTGCCACCCCCGCTTTTTTTTGGTTATTATTTGATATATCTTTTTCCATCCTTTAATTTTTAGTTTATTTGTATCTTTGTGTCTAAGGTGTGTCTCTTGCGGGCAGTATAGTGATGGGTCATGTTTTTTTAATCCTTAGGCCATTTATATTCAGTGAGATTATTGATATGTATGAGTTTATTGCTGTCATTTTGTTACGCTTTTTTTTTTTGTGGTGTTGATGGTTTCTTTGTTCTGCCGAATTTTCTGTGCTGAGGTTTTTTTTTTAAATTGTGGCTTGCCTTTTTATTTCCTCATTGTTGGTTTTGTGTGTACTGAGTCTTTATGATTTTCTTTGTTTATATTTTTTTGATGAGGCTGTTTGTTAGCTTTCTTTGTGGTTACCATAAGACTTACCTTTATCTTCCCAAGTTTAAAGCAGTAATTTTGATATCACCTTGACTTCATCTTCACATAGAAGTTCTAAACCTATACCCTTTACTCCCCCTCTTTATTTTGAAGTGGTCATCAGTTACAGATTGATGTCTCTGGTTCCCTGTTTTCTGTCTTTTATTTTTGAGACTTTATTTGGGTTGATATCTGACTGATGTTGTCATGTGTTAGATCTCAGGGTGTTGTCTGGTGGTGTTAGTTTTCTGTCCAAATGTCTCCCTGTAACATTTCTTGTGAAGTTGGTCTGGTTTTTACAAATTCCCTTAATTTCTGTTTATCTGGAAATGTCCTAACTTCTCTGTTATATTTGAGGGATAATTTTGCTGGATATATAATTCTTGTTGTTAGTTTTTTTCTTTCAGGGTTTTATATATCTCATCCCTTTGCTTTCTTGCCCACATGGTATCTACCGAGTAATTAGAGTTGAGTCTTATTGATGCCCCCTTGTAGGTGATCTTTCATTTTTCCTGAGATGCTTTCAGGAATTTTTCTTTGTCTTTGGGTTTGGAAAGTCTGATTATGATATGTCTTGGTGTTCTTTTGGGATCTGTTCTGTATGGTGTTTGTTGTGCTTCTTGGATGGTTATCTTCTTGTCTTTCATGATTGTAGGGGAAGTTTTCTGTCAACAAATCTTCAACAATTCTCTCTGTTCTTTTTGTTGACTCCTCCTTTTCTGGGATTCTGAGCACACATCAGTTATTCCTCTTATGGTTTCCCATCTAATTCTTAGGCTTTCTTCAATTTTTTTTTTTTTGATTGTTCCTTGTACAGATTAGTGTAAAGGGATTTGTCTTCTGTTTCACTGGTACTGCCTTCTATTGTTTTGATTCTACTGCTATGACTTTCCATTGAGTTGTCTATTTCTGAAATTTTATTGCTATGCTTCTAGGTTTTGCATGGTTTCCAATTGTCTATTTATTTTGTCACTTTGTTCTTGTTTTGTTTTCCTAAATCTTCTACCATTTTGTGCTTTCCTTGGTTTTATCTGTGTTTTCCATGATTTTGCCTGTGTTTTCCTTGATTCCTTTGAGGACTCTGTACGTAAGTTCTTCTGAATTCCTTATTAGGAAGCTCCATTACCTTTTTTTCCTCAGGGAGTTTTTCTGGTTCTTTATTTTGGTCACTTGCTGGGTCCATCTTGCACTGCTTCTTTAGGTGGTTTGCTATTGTCTGTTTTCTCTGGGATATTAAGGGGTTGTTGAATTTATTTTTTAATTGCGTAATTGTTTGCTGGGTCCTGTTTGTTTTGCTGATTACTAGCAGGCGTGATACTCTGGTTGCTGGTTGGCTATGTGGGAGTGCTCCCTACCTGTGTCCGGGTGAGTGGGGTGGCATGTAGGTGTGGGAGCTTAGGTTTCTGTTTGGTGGTTTTGCTGGGAGGCAGAGGGTGGGTTGGTAAGGCTTTGGCCTCTGTCTGTCTTGGGTTTGGTGGTACAGGAGCAAGGAGTGGTACTTTTCTTGCAGGTAGAGGGGCCAATGTGAGTGTGGCAGGCAGGTGGAGGTGTTTTCTTCACCTCTTGCTGGTTGAGAGGGGTAGGTGTGGGTGGTAGAGGGAGGGGAAGTGGGTGGAAATGCAGTCGGTCTACCTCTGCCTCTTCCTTGGCAGGTAGAGGGAGGAAGGAACAGCAGACAGATGCATGCTCAGGCATGCTGGATCCCCCTGTCGGTGGGTGGTGAGAGGGAGGAATGTGCAGCAAGCAAATGCAGGTGCACTCGCTCTCCCTCTGCCCCGCACTGGGCAGGGGGAGGGAGGAATGAGGCTGTGGGAGATGTGCATACAGTCGTGGCTCCTCTGCCCCTTGCTGGGTGCATTAAGGGAAGGAGTCATGCCTGACTGATGTGCACACAGCGGCACCACGTCCACATTGTGGCAGCAAGGGGAGGAGGGATGAGGTGGCAGGGATGATGCAGCCCTGTCTCCTCCGCTCCTCCCTGGGCAGGGAGAAGGAGGAGGTAGCGGCAGTTGGGCTCTCACTGTCTCTCTGCCACTGCCCTCCATTAGGCCCTTGGGAGGGGCAGGTGGTGGGTGGGTGTACACACAGGGGCACACCTAGTCTCACTTGTTGAGTGGGCAAAGGAGTAGTGGATGGGATTGGGTGGGGTGGGGGGGAAGGAATAGATCGTGTTGTGGTCCCCCAGTTATGCAAGGCAGTTGGGATATGGGACTTTCTTCAGCCTCTGATCAGGAGGAGGAGGTGAGGGGGATTGCGTCCCTCTGGCTAGGATACACAGGTACCGGCCATCTCATATCCATTGCAGCCAGCAAGTGGGACATGTCCCCACTCAAGTGTGAGGAAGGGGAGCCGCTGAGGGAACTGTTGGGTGGTAATCTCCACTGTCCTCCATTCACCCCTGAGGTCAGGGGCTACCACTCCTGAGTATTTCTGGTTCTGAATCCTAGCTCCCTCCCTGCCTTTGCTTCTTTCCGTGTGTGTCTGTAGAGTTTCTGTGTCCCTTTCGGGAAAGTCGTGAGGATGCTTTGGTGTTTTCTTCACCTGGGGTCACTGCTCGCTTTGTCCTAAGACGGCCATTCTGTGTTACTTCTCCATTCTGTTACTTCTCTTTTGCTGCTTTCATTCACTTTTTCCTTCTTGTCAGTATTTGGTTCAGTTCTTAGACCTTCTTTTTTGATGTTCATGGTTCCTGGGTTGTTGTCTGCTTCTGTTTTGCTTGGTTTTTTGGGTCTTTGGTGCAGGGGTATGTTGCGTTTGACTCAGTTGCCATCTTGGCTTTGCTTGTATTTGTATATGGCAGGGTCTTAGGCTATGATTGCTGTTTTGTTCCATATAATGAGAAGAAAGGTGTGGTGAGAGAAAGTCAAGACTTTGATGAACGATGGTAGACAGAACTAGTAAGGAATCATGAGGGAACGTTGTATATGAAACATGAAAAATGAGTATTAGTGATTATTGCTCCTGACTTGATTGTCATAAGTTAATGAATTTTTTGATGGAGAAAACTAGATTAAATACTAAGAAGTTTTTCTAAGTTCTCTCATCATCTTTTAATACTATTAAATATTTGAGTGTTTATAATAATTTTGATACATAAAATTCTCAAATCTTTATTCCATATTTTGAAAATAGGATGGACAGGGCTAAATGAATTCCTATTTCCTATTCATTCATTCATAAAACACTTGTTGAACATTTACTATATTCGAGTGATACGCTCTACATATTTTGATCAGTGTTGTACCATTAATAAAGTCAATAACTTGAAGGTGTGTCTCCATTTTCACAAGTTACTAAGGTATAACCACAAGGCTGTAATAGCAGTATGCTATAGTACATGAGGAAACCCTGGTGGCATAGTGGTTAAATGCTACGGCTGCTAACCAAGAGGTCGGCAGTTCAGATCTGCCAGGCGCTCCTTGGAAACTCTATGGGGCAGTTCTACTCTGTCCTGCAGGGTCGCTATGAGTCGGAATCGACTCGACAGCACTGGGTTTGGTTTATTTTTTTTTATAGTAACATGAAGAAATAGTCAATTGTAGGGGCCAGGGACATTGTTATACTTAAAAACAAAATAACATCAACCAAAATGAGAATCTTTTCTGAACACAACATATTAATTCTAGATGACTCATTTAAGTTTAATCTGCCATTTTTCAAACTCCTAGAGGTCGATGTTGATCTGCATGTCTGCATTTTGTTCTTCTGATTTCCATGCCAGAATGCATAATGGTTGGTTTGCTGAGCTTTTGTCTAGCTATTAAGTACTGTATCTTTAAAGCAAAACTGTTAGAAGGAAGCTTTTGTTTATTTTCCTTGATTTTAGTTTTTATTTGCAAAGTTTGTAAGGGCTGAAATTTCTTTTTGGTTATGGAGAAAAGGTGATTGTCCTCAGATAACTACAGTTAATTCTCAGAGTACTGTTTGCTTTACTGTCTACTGGTGGTGTACTCTAATTCAGTGTCTCAACAGTGGCACCAGTGGTATTTTGGTATTTTGGACCAGGTAATTCTTTGTTGTAAGGGGCTGTCTTGTGCGTTGTCAGATATTTAATACCAACCCATGTCTCTGTCCAATTATGATAACCAGAAATTTCTCTAGCATTGCCAAGTATCCTGTGGGGAGCAAAATTGCTCCCAGTTAGGAACCACTGCTCTAAATTCTTAAAGCTGACTTATTGACTGCAATTGTTTGTAAGCTAACCACGGTTAGCTGCAATTCTTGATGTGATGTTTCTGTGAATCCTTAAAAGCTTTTATTTTCACTGCTTTTGCTTCAGTTCCCTGTATCTGAAAATCTTGTCATCCAGCCCAAAGAAACTGGTTCAGGATGAGCAGAGGTGTACTGTAATCTATAATGGTGTTCTCTTCAAACCTCTTCATATTCAAGTATGGACTTTAATTAACCCACTTTAAAAAATTGAATGTAAAATCTCGACTGAACCACATTTGATATTAAACCATCAGCTCTATACCCCCAGCTTAGTCTTCCAAAGACCAAGCACGTCATCTTGATTTGGTTCACTTAGAACCAAATGGTAAATTGGACAAATATGTATCAAGTCACAATCATTTTAGTTTTTGTTGTTGCTATTTGTTTTTAGATTAAGAGTTATGTTATTGTAAGATTTGGCTGATAAATAGTGTCAGTTTTTGCAGACAGCATGGTGCTATGTTGATTTGATAGAGGGGTTACTTACGTTCACACAGCTAGTAAGTGGAGGAATTGGAATTTGAACCCAGGTTTTTCTGATTGACTCCAAAGACCATGATTTTCTGTCTGTACCAGTGTTTTTCAGAATTTAATGTGTATAGGATAATCACCTCGGGATTGTGTTAAAAATGTGGATTCTGACTTAAGTTTTGGGTGGGCCTGAAGTTCTACATTTCTAACAAACTCCCAGGTTATGCCAATGTTGCAGGTCCTTGGACCACATTTTGAGTACTAAGGCTCTGTGCTGTGTTCCTGGATTACAAACTTTACAGTAACTTTGCTGTAATCCTCATGGTGATTAGCCCACAGAATGTATAATCTACAAGTGAATATTCAAGAACTGAATTTTCAGTGATTTTTCTTCATATTAAGTGATGTGTATTGACATGCTAGAGTGGAGGAAGAGCTTTGTTCAGTTGAACTGGCAGAATTGCAGCTCTTTATTAAGTGAATGCACCTCAAGCACAGCCTCCACTCATGTGTCAGTGGAGGCTTGTGTGTTGCTATGATACTGTACAGGATTCAGTAGAGCTCCCAGATTAAGACAGACTAGGAAGAAAGGCCTGGTAGTCTACTTCCAAAATGACCGCACTGTGTATGGGATCAACTTGACAGCAGCTGACGACAACAGTTAAGTGAATTCTACTTTAGGAAAGTAAAATGGTTGATCCAAGGGTGGCGTCTTGGAGGAGATTGAGTGAACATCTACATTTTTCATTGCTTGTAAGGTGTACATTATTTTACATTTTAATATCTCTGAAATTGGGATGTGTCTTACAATTGAAGGCATTTTACCATCCCTGAACTTGGCATTTGGCTCCTGCCACTTCTGGCTACCCTCCCACTCCATGGGGAATGGTGCCCAGGAGCTGCTAAGGTGAGTACTTGGCAGTCTCACCCTTCCCTGCCCTCTAATTATATTCCCTGACCCCAGTCCTTGGTTCCTGTGTTTTGTCACTGCTGAATCTTAGTCTGGAAGACCCTGGGCTACCAACTCAGGGATTTTTATATGGATTTCTTTTGTCCATTACTTGACTCCGACATCTGTCATCTGTAGTATCATACTTATTACAGATTGTTCTTTGTCTTGGGTTGGGGAGGGACTTCTCTGGGGCTGAAGTGAAGTCTAGGAAAGATCTTTAATAAAGTAAACATTCTAAGGGATAAAGTACTTCTTGTGCTTTCTTTATTGGTAGCATATTTCTTTCACGGTGGTATACAAATAAACAGTGCATTTCCAGTCAGTGGTGCCTTTGGCTTGATGAGGTTTATAAAGTTAACATAAGTTTAGCTGAGAAAGGACTGGATTTGGAGTTAGAAGGTATAAGTTAGAATTCTGGCTCTGCGACTTACCAGTTAGGTGACATGATTCTTCTGGGCTTCAGTTTTTCCGTGTATAAAATGAGTTGAACCATACGATCTTCAGTCTGAATTAGTTGGATTCTAAGTGCTTTATTTTGAAGTATAAGGATTGTGTTTTAAGAATATAGCAGGAGTTATTAATTCTTCCAAGATGGAATGCAGCAGGAGGCATCTAGGCTGGGTCTTGAAGGGAAAGAATAGTTTGGTAGAAGAATAGAGGAAAGGGTATTTTAAGCAGAACTGACAATGCTAGTGAGGTCGTGGAGTACTTTTGAAACCATTCATAAACTTTAAGATACCTGATATATTTATCTTTCTAGGTAGAGATTATCCTTACTACAAGTAAGACATTCTGTTGAAAGCAAGATAATACTTCTTGGCTTTCTAAAAAGATGATTCCTAAAGGTGGTCTCTTTGTTTTTGCCTTTTGAGAATAGAATGATGGTTTCTCATTAGCTGGATTAACCAGATGTTGATACCCAAAAAATCCAAACCAAACTCGTTGCCGTTGAGTCGATTCTGACTCACAGCAACCCTACAGGACAGGGTAGAACTGCCCCATAGAGTTTCCAAGGAGTGCTGGGTGGATTTGAACTGCTGAGCCTTTGGTTAGCAGCTGTAGCACTTAACCACTATGCCACCAGGGTTTTCTGTGTAAAAAAAAAACATAAAAATAAAACGAGCCATTAAAAATACTGACTATGCTCATTTTCGTTTATTTGAGTATGGTACGGGGTAAGGTGAATAACAGAGCTATTATAAGTAAACTATAATGGTTTAAAAGAAAAAAATTTTTGAGTAATAATGTACCCTATTGCTTTGCATATGTGGATTACATTAGAGATTCTTTGAATTGGAATTTGCTATGGACACAGAAATATTTAGTTTTATTGATTAGGCACCCCTTGAAAAGGAAAAGAAAAAAAAAGGCTTTTATATGTCTAGTTAATAATTGTTGGTAGGAATTGCAAAAGTGAAGTAATTAGCCTCAGCTGGATGAGCTGTATTTTTTATTTTGGTATCAACCAAAAAAAAAAATTGGGGGCCTGAGGGTTTTCTGGGTTTGGTTTTAAAGTTTATGACCAGGGACTGTTAGCTGGGAGATTTTGGAGCTGAAAATTCTAATCTCAGTTCTGCTCGGCTACCTTGTGTTCTCTTGGGAAAGTTTTAAAAATTTCCCTGGACTGTGTTTATTGCAATATGTAAGGTAATCTTCAGCTTTAGCTAGTTTCACAGGAAAATTAGTTAATGAATGAATAAAGCTTAAAACATGATACCCCTGTATGTTTTTTGAATGATAAAGCCAGTTTTTATTACTGAAAGGCATATGCTAGATTTTACAAATGGTAGGTAATAAGGCAAAATTGTTCAGTGAATTTAGCTATAACCTCCATTGACCTAAAGGCAGTTTGGTTCTGCATTCTATATGCAGCACTGATTTTTAGTGTTTTTTCCTTTGCCTTCTTCCTCATTACAGGTGGTCCGTACTGAGAAGAACAGTTTGAACAATCGATTCTTGCCCTGGAATGAAATTGAGACAGAGGCCATCCTGTCTATTGATGATGATGCTCACCTTCGCCACGATGAAATCATGTTTGGGTTTCGGTGAGGGACAGATTTTCAATCCAAGAAACACTTTAATCTGCAAGTGACAGAAAACTAAGTCAAACCTGGATTATGCAGCAAAATGAATTTCTTGACTGATAACCCTCTGCTGTCGAGTTGATTCTGATTCAGAACGACAGTATGCAATAGAATAGAACTGTCCCATAGTGTTTCCAAGGCAGTAGTCTTTATGGAAGCAAACTATCACATCTTTCTCCTGCTCTTGGCTGATAGTAACTGAGAAAACCTCAGAGGTAGTAAGGCTCATTTAGGGCATAGCTGCATCCAGGTCTTAGTTGATGTCAAGGACTTCATTTATCTCCATCTCTTGGTTCTGTGTTGACTTGGTTCTCATATAGGCTCTCCCAGTGAGGCCAGGAAGCTGGAGGTAGGTCATCCTCAAATCCCAAACCGTGTGGACTGAGATTAGGGAAAAGAGGGTGGTTCCCTAAAGGAAATTTGAGATTTTATTAGAGGAAGGGGGGAGTAACTCCCAGGCAAACAGAAACAATGTGTTTCTTTATGTTGGAGCACTAGCACATTGCCAAAGTCCTGAGGCCTAAAAAACTTCGGGAAAGATGAGAAAGTAAAGATCTAAGAGGAAAAGAAGATGGTGGTAGTGATTATGATGATGATGTTTAATACTTGTTCAACCCATACTGTGTGCCAGAGACTAGCTCAGAATTTTTCACTAGTTTATCTCATTTAATCCTCTTAAAACTTGATGATATAAATAGTAGTTATCTCCATTTTATATAGGAATATATTGAGACCTGAGAGAACAAAGCCATGAAGCTAGAAAGTAAGTGGCAGAGCTAGGATTCAGGCATAGGTTTGTCTAACTCGAGAATTTCTATGTCAGCTATTACGCCATACTGTTTTTTTTTTTTTTTTTTGAATCTTAGTAGTTCTTATTCGGACTTAAATATCCCACTGGACACATTTCAGGTAAGAGAATGGAGTATATCAGGGCTGCTCAATATGCCATGCATGGACTGCTTGTTCTGGTCCATGGACTTTTTATTACTTGTCCACAGTGAGGTAAGTACAAAAATTGAGAGTAAGCATTTAGAAACTTTTAAAGCAATTTGACATTTACTGTGACTTCTAAGTGTGTGATCATTTTTCTTGCAATTCATTTTTTGTAACATCTTTATTGAGATATAATTCACATACCATAGAATTCACCTATTCATTGTTTTTTAGTATATTCACAGAGTTGTACATCCTTCACCACAATCAATTTTAGAGCATTTTTTCATCACTCCAAAAGAAATCCCATACCTGTTGGAATCATTCCGCATTTCTCTCCAAACCCCCAGGCCTAGACAACCACAAGTCTACTTTCTGTCTCTATAGATTCGCTTATTCTGGATATTTCATCTAAATGGAATCATATAACATGTGACCTTTTATGAATATCTCCTTTCACTGAATATACTGTGTTTTTACACAAATAACACGTGTTGCACATTTTTTTGACAACTGTGCCCCCACCCCGGGGTTTTTGAAAGCGCACTGTTATGGATTGAGTTGTGCCTCTCAAAAATGTGTGTCAAGTTGGCTAGGCTGTGATTCCTAGTACTGTGTGGTTGTCCTCCATTTTGTGATCTATGTAATTATCCTATGTGTTGTAAATCCTAACTTCTATGATGTTAATGAGGCAGGATTAGAGGCAGTTATGTTAATGAGGCAGGACACAATCTACAGAATTAGGTTGTGTCTTGAGTTAGTCTCTTTTGAGATACAGAAGAGAGAGGCAGCAGAGGGGAGAGGGACCTCCTACTACCAAGAAAGAAGAGCTGGGAACAGAGTGTGTCCTTTGGACCCATGGTCCCTACGCTGAGAAGTTCCTAGACCAGGTGAAGATTGATGACAAGAACCTTCCCGCAGAGTCAACAGAGAGAGAAGGCTTTCCCCTGGAGCTGGTGCCCTGAACTTGGACTCCTAGCCCCCTGAACTGTGAGAGAATAAATTTCTGTTTGTTAAAGCTACACACTTGTGGCATTTCTGTAAAAGCAGCACTAGATAACTAAGACGCGTGCTATGTTAATTTTTTACAGCAGTATGCAAAAAAAAGTAGTGTGCGCATTATTTACTTAAGAATCTTAAGTTAATGTTTTCAAAGTTCATCTGCATTGTAGCGTTTATCAGTACTTCATTCCTTTTTATTGCTGAATAATATTCCATTACATGGATATACCATATCCATTCATTAGTTGATGGGCATTTGGACTGTTCTTACTTTTTTTACTATTATAAATAATCTGCTATGTGTTTTTGTATGAATGTATATTTTCATTCTCTTGACTGTTTACCTAGGAATGAAAGCATGTTTATACAAAAGGTTGTACATGAATGTTAATATTTTAATATTTTGAAGAACTGCCAGAGTGTTTTCCAAAGTGGCTGCACCATTTTACATTCCCACCAACTGTGTATGAGAGTTCTAATTTTTCCACATCCTCACCAGTACTTGCTATCATCTAACTTTTTGATGAAAACTATTCTAGTTGGTTGAAGTGGTATCTCATTGTGGTTTTGATTTACATCTCTGATGGCTAATGATGCTGAGCATCTTTTTGTGTGTGTATTGGCCATTTGTATATCTTCTTTGAAGAAATGTCTATTCAGATTTTTTGCCTATTTTTTAAATTGGGTTATCTGTCTTTTTGATTATTGAGTCATGAGAGTTCTTTGTACTAGATTTCGGTCCCTGTCTTAACCATCTTGTGTTGCTGTAACAGAAATGCCTCAAGCGGATGTCTTTCTCGCACAGTCTAGTAGGCTAGAAGTCGAAATTCAGAGCATCAGGTCCAGGGGAAGGCTCTCTCTGTCATCTCTGGAGGAAGGTTCTTGTAATCAATTTTCTCCTGGACTAGAAGCTTCTCTGTGCAGGAACCCCAGCTCCAAAGACACGCTCTGCTCCCGGCGCTGCTTTCTTGTTGGTGTGTGGTCCCCACCCAAGTTTCAGGATCCTGGTTCTTCCCAATCAATGCACTCACTTTATCTTCAGACACCTCTCGAGATTGGCAGTTGAGTTGGCATTGTAATTCAGCCACTCTTACAATAAGATTTTGTGTTTGGCTTTTGGCAATATCAGCTGTGTTACTACAAGAATTAAGGCTTTCTTTCAAGGCACAAGTGGAAACTTCGAGGTTGTTTATGCGGTGCTTGAGCTTTGACTCTTAAGCCCTGAGCTCATCTCTCTCTTTCACCACTATGTCTAGTGAAAGTAGGACCAACCAACCAGCCTCCCTATACCTCTCATTATGACAAAATTGTAGAAAGGTATTATCCATGCAGTCACCCATACCTCATCTTTCACCAATACCTGATCTCTTGGTGGTGATATTTTACACTGGTGAATTGCCACCTCACACCATGGTTTAGCAGTGTCATCTTTACTACTGGAAGTGGAATCATCAACATCTTTAAGACTAACCAGACCTGAGAATCAATTTAGAAAATTCACACTTACAATTTTGTTTCTATAGAACCACTCTTGGTACCAAATGTCTTAGGCTAGGTTCTCTAGAGAAGCAGAGTCAGTAAAGCATATTTATATACATAAAGAGAGATTCAGGAAATGGTTCATGTGGCTTTTATAGGTGGTACGTCCCAAATCTGTGAGGCAGGAAAAAGGATTTTCCTGATTTCATGCAGCTGCAGGGGCTGGTGAACCCAAGATGGGCAGGCCGGAGAACAGTGTTGTTGCAGGCTCTGAAGATCGATGAATCTCCAGGTGGGCAGGCAAGACTGCCAGTAAGCTGCTAGCCCAAGCCCCAAGAACTGGAGTCCAGACGAATGGGAGCCAGCTGCAGGTTCCAGAACAAGTAAGAGCCCTGGCAAGGTGAGCAGGAAGGACGTAGGCGGAGGAGGGCAGAGAGATGAAGGCTGAGGGGCAGTGAGCTGCCACAGACCCCGCCACCGCTGGCACCACTCAGCAGATTTCATCCTGGGGGTGATCATGTATCAGATTTCAACAGGGAAGTGATCACAACATTACAGAACTCCCAAAACACTGAGAATCATGGCCCAGCCAGGTTGACCCATGGTCTTACCCATCACAGTCCTTTATCAGGTATATGATTTGCTAATATTTTCTCCCATTCTGTGGGTTGTCTTTTTACTTTCTTGAGGTGTCCTTTGAAGCACAGGAGTTTTTAATTTTGATGAAGTCCAATTTATCTATGTTGTCCTTGGTCGTTGGTGCTTTCGGTGTCATACTTAAGAAACCATGCAATTCACTTTTATTCTATTTTATGAAAATATTAATCTAAAATAAATTTGGAGGAAATCAATTTTTCACCACAGATATTTTGAGAAGAGCTGGAATAGATTTCCATAGAGGTCTTACTGAAATTAAGTATGGATCTGTGATGAAGAACTCTTTTCTCCATGCTTTCATTACGCTCACTGAAAGGCTAACCTGACGGACCTCGCTCTCAGGCTTCTTTTGGCTTAGGTTTATAAGTGGAGATGTTCAATGAAAACAACAGCTTTCTTGCTTTATCTATCTTAAATCCATCTCTAAGGAATGATTTGATAACTATTCCTGACAAGTTAGACCAACCTCTCACATTTCCTTTGACCTCCTCCAAGCATATTATTGAAGCAAGAGTTTGTTGCTCTGATTAAAAAAAAAACAAAAAACTACTTGGAGATTTTTTTTTTGGACTATGTTAATAAGTAGCTATCACCACTTGTTTTTTTCCCCCCCTTTACCAATTTTTATTATATCTTAAAACATGTATATGGATGCATAAATTTTTTAAAACTAGATTTATTATAATCAGTTACTGATACTTTTTATACTCAAATTATTATAAATTTATTACTAGGAGCCCCTTGGGACTAGTTCCTTTGTCTTTTTGACATATCCTATTAGTTTCCACTTGCTTTTATGAAAGGAAAAAATTCACGTAATGATTAAACAACTGGTCTGTGTCATCACAGTTTCTGGGGGAGAATTGCTCATCGCCCCTAGAGCATAAGAATAATTGAGATACGATGTCCTGGCTTTGGTGAGCTTGACGTTTATTAAAATAGCTGGCATTGGCTATCTTCTGTGGCTCCTGATTTAGCAAGACTTTTGACCTTTTCCATGCCAGTTGCCAACAGATTTACAGGTGATGAGCGAATAATAGGAAGCCTTTTAATGTCTTAATTATGGAAATTTGGTATTTAGCCTTAGGTTTTGTGACTGATAAATTGTCTCTGAGTGTATATTCTAATGTTTTATCAACCTGACTCTTTTCTTACTGATTTAGGCATCCTTTGATCTTTTTTTTTTTAATCTAAAAGCTTTCTCTTATTGCCCCAATCTAATTATTACACCCAAATGGAAACAAAATGGCCCTAGGTTCAAAAGGAAAGGGCAGGCATAACAAGAAATATTCCCTGTGGTAAAAGCTAATACATATAGATTTTGCTAACTTCAACTTACGTAACCAAGAAAGAGGTAGATGTGTTCTAAAGGGATGGAAGAAAGGTGACACCCAAGACACCTGACACCATACGTCCACTCAAAAACTATTTTGTAAATATTTATAGCAGCATTACTTAGGAATAGTAGAAAAGGATAAACAAACCCCTGTCAATGAACTGGTGAATTGAATGGAAAAAGAAAATGTGGTATGTCCATACAGTGGATTACCATTTTATAGTAAGAAGAAATGAAGTACTGATACATGGTACAATATGGATGAGCTTTGAAAATATGTTAAGTGAAGGAAGCTAGATACAAAAGAACAAGCAAGTCCATAAAAACAATGTACATTAGTGGTTTCAAGGGGCTGGGAGAAGTGACTGCTGACAGGTATGAGGCTTATTTTTGTTGTGATGAAAATGTTTTGAATTTAGGTAGTGGTGATGGTTGCACAGCCCTGTGAATATACTAAAAACCACTGAATTGTATACTTTAAAAGGGTGAATTTTATGGTATGTGAATTGTATCCTCCCAAAATATGTATTGGAAATCCTAACCCCTGTACTTGCGGTTATAATCCCATTTGGGAATGGGTTTTCCTTGTTAGGTTAATGAGGCACTATTAGTATAGAGTCTGTCTTAAATACATCTCTTTTGAGATATAAAGAACAGATTAAGCAAGGAAGCAAGCAGGCATAGATGGGAGGTGGGGTGAAGATAGATGCCATGCCACATGAAGAACACCAAGAAGCCAAAGAACAGAAGGTGAAAAGAGACAAGGACCTTCCCCCAAAGCTGAGAGAGAGAGAAGGCCTTGCCCTAGAGCCGGTGCCCTGAACTGAGACTTCTAGCCTCCTAAACTGTGAGTGAAAATAAATTTGTTTGTTAAAGCCACACACTTGTGGTATTTCTGTTATAGCAGCAGCAGATAACTAAGACAGTGTAATCTTCAGAGAACTTGTGAGACTGTGAACTGGAAGGTAGGTTTCTCCTATTGGTTCTAAGTATCTGTTACCTGGGACCCAGGACTTTTGAGTTCCACAGCTGGATCTACTGTGTTTTTCTCTATACCCTTGTGGCTTTGGCTTCTGATTTTTCTTTTCTAAAGGCAGCTAATAAATTCTTTTTCTTAACCATGACTTCAAGTATAGGTTCTTTAAGATTTTCTTTTGAAGAGGCAGAAAAGGCTTCTTTGAACATGCTATCTTTTAAAGTTGTATGTTTAATAGAATAGGCATTCGTCTACATTAATCTGAACTGTTTATTTAACAATCATGTTGGTGTATCTTTTAGTGTTAACTTGTTTTAAAAAAAGAAAATAACTAGTAAAAAAAATTAATATGAAACAGTTTCAATGAAAAGTTTCTTTTCTGTTTATAGCTTCCTGAATATCTTCCCAGAAATATTCTGTGTGTATGCAAATATATATACATATGTGAAGCTCTTTATCTCCAGTCCCCTTTCCCTTTTTTTTAAGCACAAGGTAAATTTAATTTTATCTCTTTAAAAGAACACATTGGCTTTGTGGAGAATGGATTGTTAAAAAAAATTGCTGTGATAAATAATCTTTATTTCACCTGTGAGCCCTAGTATTATTTAATGTTGTTAGAATTTAAACATGTACAGTATAGTTACAGAGTGTATATTGAAGTGTGATAATTGACTATTATCATCTTAATCTTTAGAAAATGAATTACATTCCTCTGTATGCACATACAGTAGGAGGCATACAGTTGTTTGATATGAATTGCAGATTGCTTTTCACATCAGCGAATGAACTTCTTGTATAAGTTAAGCATTTGCAAACTTTAGAATATGTAAGAAACATAAGATTTGCAAAAGAGACATTTTAGGTAAAAAAATTTCACTGATAGTTTTTTACATTCTTTGATTAATAGTTGATTTTACAATTTTTTTAAATTGAATTTTCAAATTACTTGATTCTTAATGAAGCAGAGGGCAAAACAGGGAAGTAAAACAGACCAAAAAAACCAACCATGGAGTCCTTGGGTGGTGCAAATGGTTAACAAGGTTGGCTGCTAACTGAAAGGTTGGAGGTTTGAATCCTCCCAGAGATGCCTTGGTAGAAATTCCTGGTTATTTACTTCCCAAAAATCAGCCACTGAAACGCTCTGGAGCACAATTCTACTATGACACACATGACGTCGTCATGAGTTGGAGTTGACTTGGATGCAACTAGTGTTTTTTAAAACAGACCAAAGATAAGAATGTGCCCTTGTATAGTAAAGTCTGTGTTACTTAAATGTGTAATAGTATCTTCATATATTTACTTAAAACTATTTGCCTAAATTATGAAGAACAGAAAATCAATTTTAAATAAAGCAATAGTAATGATATGACCTTTTGCCTCATAGGTAGTTCATACATTAAAAAAATATTTGAGTCACACAGACTTGTACAAAATGTGTTATCTTTATTTGAAAAATGTAGCGTATGGGCTGTCAGTAGTTTCTTTTTTTTGTTTAGCTGACTATGTTAATGTGAAAATGATATGGTAAATGATGTGCCAAAGTTAATGTCTTGTTAAGTTGGAATCGATGCATTTACTTCAAAGGTGATAGTATTTAAATCTGAAATGTTAACAAGAGAATTCGAACTACTCCTGATTCAGATTGTTAATAGAATAATATCTTGATTTTATTATTTTTAAATTTCTGTTTAGTTATTTGGCAAAGTTGAATTTATCCAGAGAAGTTTCTTTGTTTTTAAGTTTAAATTATAAAATTAACTTTGAAACTTTTTCCGTAATAAGAACATGAACACATTTGAAGACTAATAAAGGTGAGGTGTGCCAAAATGTAACATTGGTTACAAATAATTAGTGCACCATAAGTTTGAGTAAATTATGTGCAACAATTTTATATGTAAATTGGTAGAATTATTTATAATCAATATTTTTAAGTGCCTAACTTTTAAATCTCCACTGAGAGCAAACTCTAAACTCTTGATGCATCTTTCTAGGAATGTATTTATGCCTGTTTTTGAATTGAGTTTATCACCAGTGCTTCCATATTGATTTGTTCTTACTATTTGATAAATAATTGACCATATCATGGTTGACAGCCTTTAACAAATCAGATATGTTACCTTTTGAAGTCATGTAGCAAATGAGACTGTACCCTGGTGGTGCAGTGGTTAAGTGGTCAGCCGCTAACTGAAAGGTTGGTGATTTGAACTTATCCAGGGGCTCTGTGGGAGAAAGACTTGGTGATCTGCTTCTATAAAGATTACAGCCTAGAAAACCCTGTGGGGCAGTTTTACTCTGTCACACTGGGTCGCTCTGAGTCGAAAATTGATAGCACAGGAAACAACGATACATTATATTGACTTAAATAGCCAAATCAGATGATTGAAAAATTAAATTTCCCATTCTTTCCTCTGTTGATATTTTAGGACTAGCAGGAGCAATAGGCATTTGAGGAAATCAGTATCTATAGGGTACTGATACGTTTGGATATTGCTACCTATAAGCAATTGTTACATTATGTAAATGTCAAAATATATTCTGAAAACATTTTGTAGATTTTTAGATTAGGAATTTGGAGTCAGCTCTAGGAGGTAAATTAGGGTAGAAGTAGGGAGCTAGTTAGGAGTTGGCAAAAAGGCCATCCAGAGGCTATGATATTGTGATAGAAGTTGTGATTTCTCATCTTTTGGTCTAAATTTGTTGCTTTCAAACTTATGAGAGGAGCTGTTTTGAAATCTTAATATTTTAGGAATTGAAGTTCTGTGTGAATGATGAGGGAGTTTCTTGGGCAGTTTAAGTCTTCATTTGGAGGTGGAGTAGTGTGGGGTGAGGGGTGATACTTCGTTTTATATGGATCACCTGAAGCACTTCTGCAGGGCTGTAGTGTTCTGTGGAGTGTAAGTGCTTCCTAGCTCTGTGATTTTAGCCTGTGAAACTAGGGGTCTGATTTTAGTTTCTGCTAGAAACATACTGAATTCTCTAATATATTTCCTGCATTTAATGAAATCTTTCAATTGTTTGGTCCTCATGGTGCAGGTTTCTCCCTTAGCACTGCTCAGGATCAGGGATTAGGACTGGTGGCATGTTACTTCAGGCAGTAGTCTCTTGTGGTTTAGACCAGTGGCTGTGTACCCTTTTAGTAAAGAAAAGTTAAGCATGAAATGTACATGAATGTTCTATTGTACTAATACGTCATGCTCGTTAAAAACAATTTTTTAAGAAATTAAATAAGAAAAAATAAATAGAAATGTTTATCTTTTTCCTGCTTCTTTGTTGTACATGCCCCACTCTGGAGATCCCTGACTTATTAGCTACTTCCCCCAGTATTTGAGCATGTTCTTTCCATAAAGGCTGGAGAGATACTGGCTGCCTTGAACGTTAGAGAAGTAAAGAGCAGGTACTTTTTAAGGACATTGACCATGATAGCTTTTGTTTGTTATTCTATTTGTAAGTAAAAGTCCTGCAAGATAGAGACAATGATTTTAAAAGTTTCTGGTAATCTTAGAGCTTTGTATTCAGATGTGTGTATATATTTATGTTTTTTAAGGGTGTGGAGAGAAGCACGGGACCGCATTGTGGGTTTCCCAGGCCGTTACCATGCGTGGGACATTCCTCATCAGTCCTGGCTCTACAACTCTAACTACTCCTGTGAGCTGTCCATGGTGCTGACAGGTGCTGCCTTCTTTCACAAGGTAAGAAAAAGCTTGTAAGAATGGCATCAACTTGGTATGACTCCAGCCTCTCAGTGGTAATCTAATGCTGCCCCAAAGTTAACTCTCCTCGTATTTTGTATATGTCCCTTCTATGCTAGAAGTAAGTTATTTCTACTTAGAAAGACAGTTAACAAGATGCTTAGTGTAACTCTGGAATAAAAAGTCAGGATGAAAGGGCTGCCTATATACAATGGCATGTAGGCAATTGGGAAAATTGCCTTATCTGTCTGGGCATTGGCTCTCCCTCTGTTAAAGTGAAGGGTATTGAGCTAAAAGTCCTCTAAAATACCTTCCAGTTTAATATATGCCATCCCAGACTGAACCTGGCACTCTTAAACCACCACTTTCCCAAGCACCATCATGAGCCTCTGTCCATTGTGGCTCTGCAAGTTCTGTTTGAATCCTGAGAGCTTATTATTTCACCATGCCTTACTCCTGATTTTCATTGAACATCCAAAATGCAAACCTCTCTAGTCATTACTCCTCTCATACTATTATCTCTATAAAGAACCAAAACCAAACCCAGTGCTGTCGAGTCAATTCTGACTCATAGCGACCCTATGGGACAGGGTAGAACTGACCCATAGAGTTTCCAAGGAGCGCCTGGTGGATTTGAACTGCTGACCCTTTGGTTAGCAGCTGTAGCACTTCACCACTACGCCACCAGGGTTTCCATTATCTCTATACTGCTCTGCTTTTCACTCCTGACCCATCTTTCCTCTCTACCTGTGCTGTTCGAAATCATAGCCACTAGCTACGTGTGGCTATTGAGCAACTGAAATATGATTGGGTAAAATTGAGATGTTCTCTAAGTATACAGCACACACCAGATTTTGAAAATTTAGTATGAAAGAATGTAAAATAGTAATAATTTTTCATATTGATTGAATGTTGAAATGTTAATATTTGAAATATATTGGGTTAAATAAAACATATTATTAATTTCAGTGTTTCTTTTTACTTTTTTAAAATGTGACTACTAGAAAATTTAAAATGACATATCTGGCTTGCATTATATTCCTATTGTATAGTGTTGCTGTGTAACTCCCTTCCCATGTCTTTCCACTGAACTCTGAAGAATCACTGTTCTGAGATAACCAAATTGCCTATACCATCCACTTCATAGAATATCTCCTTTCTTTTCTGTTAGGACAGTATTTTCCCTTTAGCCTATTTCTGGGGACTCCAAGGCTATTCACTTCCCCAAATTTGTGCTTTGGAGCAGGGAAGGTGTAGAGAACCATTTTCATTGCTTAGCAATGACACTTCTAGATAATTACTTCTCAACGCGTACCTTCTGTATTCTCAAAGACCTGCCTTCTCAAATTCTCTTATTGCTCTTTAAAAGTTAAAATAGATTTCTTCACTTTCAAGTGATAATTAGTAAAACTTACTATTTTTTGTATTTGAAAATCAGCCTCATGTCCTCACAGACATGTTTGTTCCCCACTGCCCCATATACTGCCAACTTTTAAAAAATCTGAAGATTTTGCAAAAAGATCTCAACCTGGAAAGCAAACAAACAAAGTGAAGACAAGGTCATACAGGGGAGTGTTACTGCTGAGCACTAACTGGCTGGGGCTGAGCAGCCACTGCTCCGTTTAGATGAGGCACAGATACTCTATCTGCTCCACCACACCTTATTTTTCTTATATCCATTTCTTAAAAATGTCACTTACTTGCCTTACTTGCTTGGCCCTTGAAAGCAAGTAAGTTGGTGATCCCTATTTTAGGACAGTTAAGTGTCTATCAACAAAAAATTTCTTGCATGTACCTCACAAATATGCATATTTACTTATTATATATGTGTGTCTACAACTGTACTTACAGAAATTTTTAAAAGGTTGAGATAAAGTGGAGAAACCTGGAAGGCATTATGCTGAGTGAAATTAGTTGCAGAAGGACAAATATTGTATAAGACCCCTTTTATAAGAACTTGAGAAATAGTTTAAACTGAGAAGAAAACATTCTTTTGTGGTTACGAGAAGGGGAGGGAGGGAGGGTGGGAGACGGGCATTCACTAATTAGATAGTATATAAGAACTACTTTAGGTGAAGGGAAAGACAGTACACAATACAGGGGAGGTCAGCACAATTGGACTAAACCAAAAGCAAAAAAGTTTCCTGAATAAACTGAATGCTTCGAAGGCCAGTATAGCAGGGGCAGGGGTCTGGGGACCATGGTTTCAGGGGACATCTAAGTCAGTTGGCATAATAAAATCTATTAAGAAAACATTCTGCATCCCACTTTGAAGAGTGGCGTCTGGGGTCTTAAACGCTAGCCAGCAGCCACCTAAGATGCATCAATTCGTCTCAACCCACCTGGATCAAAGGAGAATGAAGGACACCAAGGACACAAAGTAATTATGAGCCTAAGAGACAGAAAGGGCTACATAAACCAGAGACTACATCAGCCTGAGACCAGAAGAGCTAGATGGTGCCTGGCCACAACCAATGACTGCCTTGACAGGGAACACAACAGAGACTCCATGAGGGAGCAGGAGGGCAGTGGGATGCAGACCCCAAATTCTCATAAAAAGACCAGACTTAATGGTCTGACTGAGACTAGAAAGACCCTGGTGGTCATGGCCCCCAGACCTGCTGTTGGCCCAGGACAGGAACCATTCCCGAAGCCAACTCTTCAGACATGGATTAGACTGGACAATGGGTTGGAGAGGGATGTGGGTGAGGAGTGAGCTTTCTTCGATCAGGTGGACACTTGAGACTATGTTGGCATCTCCTGCCTGGAGGGGAGATGAGAGGGTGGAGGGGGTTAGAAGCTGGTGAAATGGACACGAAAAGAGAGAGTGGAGGGAGAGAGCAGGCTGTCTCATTAAAAAATGTCTCATTAGGGGGAGAGTAATTGGGAGTATGTAGCAAGGTGTATATGGGTTTTTGTGTGAGAGACTGACTTGATTTGTAAACTTTCACTTAAAGCACAATAAAACTTATAAAAAAAAAGGTTGAGATAAAGATGAAATAAAGTTTCAAAGTAATATTTTCACTAAATTTGTAAATTTTAGTGAAAGTAGTATGATTGAATATGCTTCATTGTTTTTGAAAATCTTGATTTAACACTGTATAATTTGGCAAGTGAAAGGTCAGTTTTTATTTATTGTGCTTTAGGTGGAAGTTTACAGCTCAAGTTAATTTCTCATACAAAAACTTCTTATACACATTGTTTTGTGACATTAGTTGCAACCCCAGAGTGTGACAGTATACTCCCCCTTTCCACTCCGGGTACCCTTTGTCCATTCAAATAGTTGCAGCCCCTTCCTGCCTTCTCATCCTGCCTCCAGACAGGAGCAGCCCATTTTGTCTCCTGTATCTGACTGAACTAAGAAGCACACTCTTCACATGTATTATTTTTTGTTTTATAGTCCTGTCTAATCTTTTTCTGAAGAGTGGGCTTTGGGGATGGTTTCAGTTCTGGGTTAACAGAGTGTCCAGGGGCCATAGTTTCAGGCTTTCCTTTAGTCTCTGTCAGACAATTAAGTCTGGTCTTTTTATGTGCATTTGAGTTATGTTCCATACTTTTTTCCCGCTCCATCCGGGTCTCCCTGTTGTGTTCCCTGTCAGGGTGGTCATTGGTGGTAGCCGGGCACCATCTAGTTCTTCTGATCATCTCAGGCTGGTGGAGTGTCTGTTTATGTGGTCCTTTAGTCTCTTGGGCTAATATTTTCCTTGTATCTTTGGTTTTCTTCATTCTTCTTTGCTCAAAAAGGTCTGTTTTTAAATTAAACTTATTTTTGACACTTGGTTTTAATCATTGCTCCTGGAAAAAATACCTTATTGCTGTTCTTTGTTTTGAAATATGGGTTGTGTTTACTTCAGAGTAAATGCTCATTAAGATACTAATGACAGCTTCTTGCCATTTAAGAAAGAGTCAGCAAATTTGCATTTTTTTTAGCTTTTTGTAAAAGAAAAATGTATAATTCATCTTTTAGGATCACTGACTCTTAAGTATTTTGCTACAAGGTAACTAGCAAACCTCTGCGTGATTTCGTGATCATTATTTCACCACATAGAGTCTACTGTCGAAGGTAATAGAAAATATAAATCAGTTTAACTGAGCACCCCGCCTATTTGCTCATTATTAGCATATGTGAACACATTACAATTAACAGGTGCTGTTTTGTAGTATTTGCCAGTTCTTGTGTTGTTACTATTCTTACCATGGCTGATTTCAAGTTACGAACATAAGTCACTGAACATGGAGTTGGGAAAAGATGCACAGTAGAACACCTTTACATAGCATTTCCACCATACAGATACAATACACATAAATAACCTCAAGAACAGAATAGCAAAATTTAATAAATTATTTTTAATTAGTACGTTTAACAAACAACTTGTAAAATTCCTGAAAATTTAGTGATTGGCATTCATTAACAGGTATGAGCCGGCTCTAGCACATCACTTGTGGGGCCTTGTGAGACATTTTAAGGACTTTGACTTTTATTTTGAATGAAGTAGGAATCCATCAGAAGGTTTGGAGTAAAGGAGTGGCATACTCAGTTGGACTTGTGTTTTTAACATGATCACCCTGCTGTGCTGAGAATAGGCTGTAGGGAAGAATGTGTAGCAGCAGGGAAACCATATTTGGAGATTATGCTAATAACCCAGATGATGGTGGCTTGGAGCAGGGGGTAGCCAGTGGAGATGGTAAAAGTAAGCAGATTCTAAAATCTTTAAGTGAGCTGCTGAGGGGAGTGGGTATTTCATGGTACCATGGAAGATAACCATACCTTTCACCTTAACTACCCTTTATTTTGATTGTCAGAGATAGAATATTGCTCAGCTGAACCAGTGTTTGACCTGATTTGACAGATATTTATATTGATTGCAAAATGACTGAGGCAGGAAGAAGCCTAAAATGAAGTTCTCTGAGGCGCTGATAATGGCAATTTGAATGGGATAATTCTTCATTGTAAAGGACCTGTGATGCAGGATGTTTAGTTAGCATCCCTAGCTCTGTCCAGCTCCCTAAATGCTATTTTCCTAATTATTATCACACCCAAAACACTCCCCACATTTCCAAACAGCTCCTAAACCCATGCATATTTTTGTTGAAAACCAAAGAGTCATGGCCTGTGATAGATTATGTGACTACTCTTTCTTCCTCTGACAGTATTATGCCTACCTGTATTCTTACGTGATGCCCCAGGCCATCCGAGATATGGTGGATGAATACATCAACTGTGAAGACATTGCCATGAACTTCCTTGTCTCCCACATCACTCGGAAACCCCCTATTAAGGTGAGGGTCCCGTTAGTTATAGGACTGTCGATGCATGCGTACTTAATACACTGATTTTGCAGAAGCGCAGTACTGGACTGCACCATACCTCAGAGTCCTCATCTGTAAAATGGGGCAGTGATACCACCTACCTCAGAGGATTGTTATTAGTGTTCAGTGATTTGTTAATACAGGTCTCTTCTCCCCCAAAGTGTCAGTGGATAGATGTCAGAGGGTTTGTAACTTGGATGGGGAAAATGTTACATCTTTATTTTCACTAATCTCTAACTGGAATTCAGCATTTCCTTTTTTTTTCAATTATGAATGAGGCTACACTTAATAAGTGTCCATAAGTAAGTACTGTATGAGGTATCTGCTCAAAAACAGAATTACCCTGAGACTTCTAGTAATTTGGGTTTAGTTTTTGAGTTGCTGAATAGGTTCGGGTCAGAATATACCAGTTCCACAGTGCACAGAAAGACCAGTTCCATCAACATTTCTGTCATCAATGCAGGTTCAGGCAACAAGTTAAAACACCCTGGTAAGGGTTAGGATAGCATCAGCCCTTACAGAAGGTGACATTAGGCCTGGTGAGGGCCTTGTAACAATTATTGCTAGAGAACTTGTTTGTCAACTCAAATAACAATATTTGTGAATGTGCTCTGTCAATGTGCATGTCATGAATTTATACCTTTTGTCCTTAGAAAGGTCAGCGAACTAATTGAGGTCTTATTTTCATTATTGTTAAAAAGGCATATTATTTAATTTTATAAAACAGTAAGTTTACCTTCATAAAAAAAATACTACTAATACCATGAGTACATAATAATTGGATGCATGTTTTATTCTTCTTATATTTTTGAAGTTAAGTTCTAGACTAAGTAACTACCAGCATGTACTGGTAACTATAATCAGATTATATGTGTATCTTTAGTGGTCAGCAGAGTGGCTGATAATCGGAGGACACTGGTTCTATGCAACAAAGAAAAAGAAAAAAACATTTAGGGGCCTTATGCATCCACTTACATCTAATCAGACCTTTTCCCAGGTTTATAACTTAACTCCTGATTACCCCATAGTTTCTTCTATTGCTGAGACTTCTGCTAAAACCTCAGAAAAGAAGAATAATTAGCAAAATAATGCATGAAATTGTGTTGTTTTACCTTGAATGATAATAATAGCCATTTATATAGAAATAGTATGTTCTTCTAGTACAGTGGTAGATCTGATATTAGAAAATAAAAAGCACACTTCTTTGTAAACTGTATGGGAGGCAAAGGTTTAATTAGTTGGAAAGAAATTAATGATGGTGCAATTTTCTATTCTTAGGTAGCCAGGTACTGAACTTCAGCTAAGATGCATGCTTCTAATTATGCCTCCATAGTAGAACAGAAAACATTACTCCATGAAGTTTTAAAGTATCTGTGTGATTACATACCTAATAATAGCATCAGTCACCTGAAGCGCTCACAGACATGATGAATTTTTCATCATCATTAAAATGTGTTTTTCTTCTGTATTATTAGACCAGTCTTTTATTAGCAAAACCATCTCTTCAGTATAGAGAATGAGATAGAACTAATTTGAGCATGGTATACATTATTCTTACCAAGTGAAAACGTCAAAAATAAATATTCTCTGTGAATCTTCTCCATCTTAATGGAATAGAAGAAGAATTCAAGATTGGGATAACTTTAAAATTAAAGGCTCAATAAATTAAGAATGTCTTCAAATTCTGAGTTAATTAGTACAGATTCTGAGTCTAATTATTTTCTTCATAGAAAAGATATTTTCTTCATCTCTATTTGTTTACCTAACATCAAATTTTATCTTTTAAAATAGGGTGTGTGTGTGTGTGTATATATATATACATATATATATATTGCTTTAAATATCTCAAAATTTCACTGTCAAACTCTTCCTTAATAGTTAGAAAGTTTTGACTGCTTTACGTGATTATCAGCGTTCTTTCAATAGTGTCAATATCTTAACAGTACTGACTAAATAAAGAATAGGCAGTTAATATTATATTATTGATTTGAATAATGACAGCAATCTTTGGGGGAAGAGAAAGACCTAGAATTAAAATGGGCTTCATTCAGGATAAAGGATTAAAAAGTCCACATAGAAAGCATTGAGAAGATAGATGGCTTAAGTGAAAAAGAAGTAGAGGGGAAACAAGTAAACATCTTAATTCTCTGTTGTAATACAGGCTTTCAACATCTATTAAGGATTTTCCTTACGGTTACTAAGCAAAAAACTAATATTTCTGTTAGATTGAGTTACCCAGCATGTTTCCATGTAAAATAAAATCCATGGTATCACTAAGTAAAAGTTTAAACTTCTATTTATGTTTGTTATGTCATTCTTTTTAATTCCTTTTTTGTATGTTTTATAATATAAACATAGTACTTTGTATATATATATTTATACTTTGTGAATATACTGGGGATGCGGTCTCAAAATTTTTTATTGATGGGTTATGTGATAAAAACATTTGGAAACTACTGCTTTGGTAAAAATAACACCGTGAAATAACTTTTTGTGCCAACTGGATTCAACTTCAAGTTAAAAGTCTTTTCCCCTGAGGTTGGATGCTGTCATCTGGGATAAGGAGGAAGATTTTTAGGTAGAGGGAGAATGAAGTCAAATAGTGGACATAGAGGTTGTTTGATAATATTCTCATCTAAATTCTAGTGGTAACAGTGATAACTCCTTGTTGACTGTAAACTTGAAGGGTTCCATTAGAACTGCCAGTGAGTTAGAGGGAGAAGTAAGGAACTGGTGGGTCCTTGAGAAAAATGACCTGTAGAAGTCATGGCCTCCCTAGAGTTTTGGTGCTGAGTTGAGCTGCTTCTTGGAGCACCAACCTGTGTTCACCCCTGAATTCAAACTGTGGAGACCTAGGCCTTGATGGCTAATGTTGGCTGTATGTGGTGATTATTCTTTAGCCAAAATTGTGGGATGGAGAATTAAATTAAAATTATTTTCCTTTAAATAATTTAAAAGTTATTTGGGAAAACACAGACATATTCAGAAAGGAATAAAAATTACTCAGATCTTTTGGCGTATTTCTTTCAGTTCTATGGTTCCTGGCTTTTTTAATTTTAATTTTAAAATTATACTTTTTAAAAACTTGACAGTAAATTTTTTAGTTTTGGCAATATAGCGGCCTAGATAACCTAAAACCCCTGTTAATATAAATACCTAAAAATACTAAATAACATGTAGCAAACATTGTTTTCATTGTATAGTTGGGCCCATTAAAATGAGTAAGAGCATTCTCAGGAAGGGAGAACTAAAAATCAAAATGGTAAGCAAAGGAGCTGTTCTGGGTGGGATGTTGCCAACTTAATCATTTAGAGGCTTCGGTTTACCACTCGTGAAAAGAATGAAGGACCTTTGGGCCTTTTAAAGGCAGGGAATTGGAACTGAGATCTCTGACCCATTGCCCCAGGAGGATGACAGGCAACTCGTTTATTTTAACCTGGGCTCTGGCAGGTAGGGGGGAAAAAGTATAGATTGAGAATTTTTAAATGTGAGTCTGGGCCTCCAGGGGTTTGAGGACTCATGACTGTATGAAACTTAGACCTAGCCAATTTGGCAGAATAAGACCTAAAGCTGTTACAAAGAGACATTCCTTTACCTCAGGTCATATAGGATACTTACAGATAAAGCCTCATAGAAAATGAGTTTGGAATCAAAATTAACATCAAATGAGAAAACAGTCAACCATGGGCCAAGAGTTCACAGACATGACAAATAGTGAAGTTAGTTCTCTAAGAATTCCAGATAATAAAACCACTGGATAGACTACAACCAAAAAAAATCCAAACCTGTTGCTGTCAAGTCAATTCCGATTCATAGTGACCCTATAGGACAGAGTAGAACTGCCCTATGGCGTTTCTGAGGAGCGCCTGGTAGGTTTAAGATGTGCAGCCACCACCCATCTGTCAGTGAGGGCTTGCATGTTGCTATGATGCTGAACAGATTTCAGTGGCGCTTCCAGACTAAGGTGGATGAGGAAGAAAGGTTTGGCAGTCTACTTCTGAAAATCAGTCAGTAAAAGTATTATGGATCACAAGGTCCAATCTGCAACTGAACATGGGGGTGGGGCAGGAATAGGCAGAGTTTCATTTGGTTGTATATAAGGTTGCTATGAGTCGGGGGTCAACTCGAAGACAACAACAAAAACCAAATGACTAAAGATATAAACAAATCACTGTGAAAAAGATAAGCACATTTGAAAAACCTAAATAGAACTACTAGGAATGAAAATTATAGTGATTAAAACTAAAATTTCAGTGAATGAGATAAAAAAAATAAGACATAGCTGAAGAAGAAATTAATGATAAATGTGAAGATCAATGTGAAGAAATTTCTGAGCAGGTATCACAAAGATGTAAAGAGATAAAAATAAGAAAGAGGTTAAAAGATATGGAAGATACAGGAGAAAGTCCAACACAAAACCACTAAGAGTACAAGAAGGGACAAATAGACAAAATGGGGGAGAGGGTACTTTATATTTGAAAAACGTAATGTGAAAATTTTCCAGACTTGGTATCTTTCTGAGCTTTGTGGTCCTTTGTGAGAAGACACTTAACAGAAGATGCTGTTTCTTTAATGATTATAGAATTATTTGGGTTCCTTGTTTCTTCATTTTCTTATTTTTTTCCCCAGACTTGTAAATTGTGACATATAATGCACATATACATAAAAGTTAAACATGCAACTTAATTATTACACAACAACCCTTTACCATGGGTGGCCAGGACCCCAGAAGCTCCCTGCATGCCCCTTCCCAGTCATAGCCCCTTCCTACCCCCAGTGTTAATTACTATCATGGCTTTTATGGTAATCACTTCACTGTTTTTCTTTATACTTTTATCACTTAAGTATGCATTCCTAAACACTATAACTTAGTTTTGTTGTTTTAAATGTTTTTCCTTGTACTGTTTAAATAAACTTTAATTTTTGAATAGTTTTCGAATTACAGAAAGTTATGAAGCTAATACGGGATTCCTATGCAACCATCTCCAGTTTCCTGTTAACGTCTTAGCTTGGTACATTTGTCATAATCAGTGTATCAATATTGGTACATTATTATTACCAGTATTATTTCTGATTGTTATTGGCCTTTGTAGAGTCTCAACTCACATGGCTCATTCCATTTTCGTAACCTTTGATTGTGAGATCATATTATTTGGGACTTTATTTATGGAAATTCTTTGAGGCCTGGATTTAAGGATTTTTATTTGCTTCTTCCACGTGCCTGGGATCACTACCTACTTGAGACCTAAAGCTAAATTAGCATCTTGGGGCTTTTCAGGATTCCTAAGGCACTGGGTTGTTTTTTTTAAGTAACATAAACCTTGGTGGCATAGTGGTTAAGAGCTATGGCTGCTAACCAAAAGGCCTGCAGTTCGAATCCACTAGGTGCTCCTTGGAAACCCTGTGGGGCAGTTCTGCTCTGTGCTATAGGGTCGCTCTGAGTTAGAATCAACTCGACAGCAAGGGGTTGGGTTTTTTTTTTTTGTTTTTGTTAAGTAACATAAATTCTCAAACACATGTGAGGTCTAGCTTGTGGTTGTAAATTCTCCACTTAGAGCTAAGTCAGAGATGGAAATGTTTCTTTAGCAGCTCTCTTTTGTGGGGCTTTCTTTAACCCATGCAGCTTTTCACTGGATTCCAGGGTTTCAGAAAGCCCCCAATCTGACTTCCCACATGTCTACACCCCATTAGAAAGTAGAACTCCTGGCTGTCTCATTGGATTCCGGCTTTTTTATTATTTTGGCTTCCAAGGATTTCGTTCACTTTATTGCAAGCTCAGCCATATATTTAAAGAGATTATTTGTAGGTTTTATCCTACATTTTCAGGTGTTCTGTACTGAGAGGGTTTTTATGAGATTTGGTTTGCCACTTTGCGTGTAATGGAGGGATTATATTATTATTAATTCTTTTCCAATTGCTTGAAATAGCCTTAGAATAATAATAATAAACCACATTATAACATGACCACTTTCCCATGTCTAAATATAATTTTCTTGAACAGTCTTTTAAACAGATGTGTAGTATTTTATAATTATTTAACTAGTCCCCTTTTGATGGGTACTTTCCGATATTTTGCTAGTAAAAACATTGTGGAAATAAGCAACTTTGTGCCTACATCTTGGTGTGCAACCAAGATAGATACTAGAGTAGAATTACTGAGACAAATAGTAACATTTTAAGGCTTTTGATATCTGTTAAGTATGGGCCACTTTGAAAGAATAACCTTGACGATGTTTTAGATACGTGTATGGTAGGAAGAGAGCCCTGGGCTGGTGATCTGGCTTTGCTCCGACTCACTTTGTGAGTCCATGGAGCCACTGGGGTTCAGCGTCCCCTCTGTGGAAATGGAAGCATTGACGTGATTAAGCTGTAAGGTTGCTGCCATGTTTGCACCAGTGATTCTTACTCTGTAGTCTTTCTTCTCTGTGTCCAGGTGACCTCACGGTGGACTTTCCGGTGCCCAGGATGCCCTCAGGCCCTGTCACATGATGACTCCCACTTTCATGAGCGGCACAAATGTATCAACTTCTTTGTCAAGGTGTATGGCTATATGCCCCTACTGTACACTCAATTCAGGGTGGACTCTGTACTCTTCAAGACTCGCCTGCCCCACGACAAGACCAAGTGCTTCAAGTTCATCTAGGGGCATTGCAAGTTCTGGGGAGAGGATGGGCAGTAAGGAAGATGACTCCTAAGGTTCTTAGGCATTGAAGGCCCTTGGGGACATCCACTGTGTAGGTGGCTCAGACCTACTGCTGGGAGAGGTGGCAGGAAGAGTGGAAAATAGCTGCCATTATCTTGAAGTTGGCCACACTGGGCCTAGGCAGATTCTGAACTGCTCCCACTTGTATCCTGGTCAGAAGACACTGGGGTTCCCTCCACAGGGCACTGACTGATAGCTTACACTGAGGACCACGGGGACTCTGGATAGTCACTCACTTAGTTCATAAGCCCAGGACAGCTGGTTTGTGGTTTTTAAATTCAATAATGACTATTATTATTTAAAAAGGAAAAAGTTTCAGATTTGCCATCAAGGCTTATTTATATATGTGTGTGTGTATATATGTGTATATATACACACATACATGTCTATATATATGTATGCACATACACACTCACATACACATACATATAAATATATTTTTTAGAGGGGATGGAGTTTGAAATTTTTGATTAGCTCACTAATGAGGGACCCATCAGGCTCCTTATGTTGTGTATTTCAGCAGAGATGGATCCTAGCCTTGGGTGACCTGGCTTATCCTTAAAGATCATCTCTTGTCCTCCCCAGGGGTATCTGTATGCAGAAACTTGAAAGAGCTGGACTTGGCCCTTTTATGGCGCCTTGGATGAGATAAGATCTGTTATGTTCCCCTTTCTGTTGCTAATCAGCAGTTTGTGACTCAGATTCTCTCATCTGGATCCTTGGGGAGGACCATACCTTTGTGAGCAACTGAGCTGCCTTTTGCTGGATTCAGTAGTTTTTGAGGATTCATCATTAGGCACTGCTTGTCCTGTACTTATCCCTGCATTCCCATTCTCTCCCTTGTGTGGAAAAGAGGAGGCAAAGAGTGAGGAAGGAATAAATCCTGAAGACAGCATTCTCAAATGAGTTTCTTTTGTTCGGGCCCTCCCATTTAAAAACAGGTTGCGATTTAGCTTCAGGCTTTCCTGAAGTGTTATTTCTTGAATAAGAGGACAGAAGAACTGTGGTCTGAAGTGGTCTGCAGGTTGACCTACTCTCTCTGGTGTAGGACAAGCAGGCATCCTTTGAGGATCCCCACTTGGCTGGCCGGGAAGTTTTACACCAAGGAACCTGCCTTAGGATTAATACCTTCCTCTCCACCTTTGTCTGGACCTACAATCCTTCGTTACCTGTAGTTTTTAGACTCCTAATGCCAGGTTGGAGTCCTGGTGGTGCACTGGTTAAGAGCTCGGTTGCTAACCAAAAGGTCGGCAGTTCAAAATCACCAGCCACTCCTTGGGAACCCTATAGGGCAGTTCTGCTCTGTCCTGTAGGGTCGCTATGAGCAGGAATTGACTTGACGGCAATGGGTTTGGAATGCCAGTTTGGCCGCAGGACCTGGTTTGGTATGTGCTGGAAAAATGTGAGATGATATGATTTGCTAGGTAAGCTCAAATCCAGTTTTCTAATTCAACAGGCATTTATACCTCACATTACTGTGTTCCACTTCTGGTTTAAATTTCTATTATTTGGGCTGAAACTGAAATAAGCTAATTTTTTTGTGGTGGTGGTAAAGGAGTCAGGAAGGGAATTATGGCATTTTTCAAGGGTTTAGCACATGATTTCTACCATTTTTCCAAAGCCCAGTTTCTTTAAATGAAGTTGAATAGAAAGTTCTAGCAGCTGAACAAAAAGCTGAGGTCTGTCCTGGTCAAGCACATGCCTTAACAGCCAGTTCTGTGTTCCCTAGACCTTGACACCCTGTGCTTTTGTGTCTCGGGAGTACAATCTCCTCTAACTTGCCTGAATCAAATGCGTTTTCTTGAAGTACCATTTTGAAGCCTGGCTTTTTGCTGTTGTCACTACCCAGTGGTAGCTTTGGCTTGGCTCACAGGAACTCTCCTTATCGGCAGACAGGAGCAAGGCTGCTCCTAGGACGTGTGTCTCTCCAAAGGTTTCCATTGGCATCTTCTTGTAGCCCTCCTGCCTGAGGCAACTACCTACGAAATTTGGTTACATCTCAGTAACCTAGCAAAAAGGTCCAGATGTCCTGTATCCTGACTTTCTAATTACCCTTTCCTTGACTTCTGACTTTGTTCTTTTTAGCAGTCTTCTTCCCTCAAGGGAGCGGTGTTTTGAGCTATATATGTGGCTGCTATTTTATCTTATTTTAATGTCAGGAACTCATAAATTGACTTTTCATTGGGACCTGGTGAGAAAGGATTGGTCTGTATGTTACGACCCTTAAGTAGAACCCAACTGTTGGGTCCTTGAATGTTATTGGTAGATCCATGAAAAGCTGAATGGTCTGAGGCTACTAATGACATGAAAGTGTGCTGCAGGGAGGGTTGTGATATAAGGATAGCACTGTTCGGCCTGAAAGGAACACTAAGTTGAAAGACAGCAAAGAGCAGGCTCTAGGGACACTGGCCCACATTCTTCAAGGACAGCCTACAGTAGTGAGAGGCTGAGCAGACAGACATTGCGTGCTGATTGGTTAGGTGCCCCTGAAGAATGACTGCCACTTTTTGCCAGGTGGATTAGGGTGAGTCCCAGTACCAAGTTTAGAATGCCTTTGATGCTGATCACCATGGGCAACCCAGATGTCACCTGCATCTAACTGACACACCTGGAACATGAAAACAGCTCTGCCAACCCACATGGATTTCCTTGGCTGCACATGGGGTAAAAGACTCCTTGTTACCCAGTCTTTGCTCCCAGGGTCCAGACACATCCTTGTTCTCCAGTTAGCCAGTTTGCTTTTCACTGTGAAAGATCATCCACCTAAGTGATAGCTTCCTCAAGGTTATCATCATGCCATTCTGAGCTTTTAGGCCCCTGGCAGTGGTTTTACATCAGATCTGGACTGCACCTCAAGCCATGGCCTGCTTACTGAGCTGATGAGGTCCTGCCTGGAGGCAGGAGCAGCCTGTCCAGCAGCTGCCTGGGTGTGCACTTAGGGAGCTCCTGGTTTGAAAGGCTACTGGTTTGAAGGGGGGAGCTCTTGGGTATCCATACCATATCCATCCAGCCCACCCCTTTTCCAATCACAAGCACAATGGTCTTATGTTGGATTTTTGTAAAAAAAAAAAAAATAAATAGAGACTTTAACTCAAGCAGCTTGGAGGTCTTTTGTGATTTTCTTCAGCAGGGACAGAAGAGACCTGAGAGAAGGTGACCGCCTGGTCCCAGGCAGCCACCAGTTCATGGCCAGTCTGGGACCGCTTCCAGCATAAGACTGTTGGCTGTGTGATTTTGTCCAGGCAGCAGCCTGTGTACCTGAACCTGGGGTGATGCTATGAACTGAACACAGATGAACTGGACACAGGCAGCCTTACCTGCATCCAGGTCTGAAATTAGTCGTTTTGGCTAGATCTGAGAGGATCTTAGGTGTCGTTTAAGTGATTTAAATGGGATGTGTGATGGCATGTGACACAGCATGCAAATTTTATTTTTTAATGGTAGCTTTAAAAATGTGTGTGGTGTGGTGGGGAGCTAGAGTGCATGCAGAGAAGAGGGCTGGCTTAGGATGCCCTGGTGTGGCCTGTATTCACATTAAGGCAGCTCACTAAAAGCACCTGCATCTAGCTAATGCTTCATAACTGTCAGAGCCCCATCTTTTTGGTGTCCTAGGTCTTAGAACCTCTGCTTAGAGCATCACAGCCATCCTCATGGAGAGCACTGCATCACGCGGTTTTGAGGAGCTAGATGGAGATGAGTTGCGGGTTGCTCTTCTGGGCTCTGCAGTTGGGAATTGAGTTTTTGCTGACAATCCTAAGAATGAAAAGGATCTCAACAGTCAGCGTCGCTCCTCAGCTGGGCCAGGTGATTGAGCAGACTGCTGCTTTGGTCAGTGTTTTCCTCAGTTAGGGTGGGTGATGGATCAGACGGGTGATCTGGAAGGTTTGCAGTAGGTGATGGGGAGAGGATATCCTTAGGGTGGGAATTCCTATTTGGTCTGGAGTTTTTGTTGACAGCAACCTATTCATGCAGCTATCTGTCTGCTTGTTACAACTTGCCCTGGAACTGGAACAAGTTATATGAGGCTGTAGTCCTTAAGTGTCTTAATATGACTAAAGATATTTTTTAGTTCTGGTTTGGACTTAACAAGGTAAGCCAAAGTGGGAAATGTTAGCTCTAGATACTGTTGTGACTCAAGTTGAAGGTTCTACAATGTTTACAAAAATACAGTTAAGAAGGATATCATGGTTAAGAGTATACGCTCTGGAGTTAGATTGTGTGGATTCAAATTCTGGGTTCTCCATTAAACTGTGGTTAGAAGCAAGTTACCTACAGTATTTTAAGCTATCATCTCATCTATAAAAGAGCAGAAATCATGCCTCCTTAAAGATCTGTTGAAAGTTAATATCTGTCTTTTACCATACCATACACTGTAATGGCTTATTGCTCTGCCTCCCACACCAGATTATAACCTCCTTAAGAACAGAGCACATAATAGATGCTCAACAGTTTTTTTTTTTTTTTAAGGAATGAATGATTTGACAGAAATACTAATGGGGCTGCATAGAAATTATAGTTGCTGCAAGCTGATGTAGTCAGTACTGTAGTTCTTTTGAAATATTTTATTAATGTGGTATTACCAGGTAGTTTAAAGAAGCCTGGTACAAAATGGCTGAGAAGTCTTATATTCACTATTCTTTGTATTATTTAAATCTTCATTAGCAAAGAGGGATAAGAGTGCCAAAAAGAATGAAAGACTGGATTTCAGGAGGGATCATTAAAGTAGGGTGGGAAGCCCTGCCTGGGGCCCGGTTTGGTTTGCTATTTAATTTTACCTGTTTCTTTACCTGTTTTAATTGTTTTACCTTTCTCCATTTTTCTTTATATGTGTGAAAGGGTGCAAATCTGGTCATAGTGTAGGCTTATGTTAGGATTTTAACTACTTAAATTCTATTTATTTAAAACTACTGCCCCCAACATTTTATTACAAAGATCTTCAAACTTACAGCAAAGTGGAAAGAATTTCTATAGTGTAAGCCTACATACCTACCATCTAGATTTCACCATTAACATTTTATTGGACTTGCTTTATAGCTATCCATCTATCCATCCCTGTTGTTATCCTTTTACCCATTCTAGTTTTGGTGCATTTCAAAGTAAATTACTGACATCAGTGTACTTCTTTCTAAACACATGCACACACCTATCAATAACTAGGGTCAATATGTGTTTCCATATTTTTAATGTATTACTCAAATCCCTGTCACAATATAAAACATCACCATCAACCCAGAAGGTTCCCTCATGCTTCTTCCTATTCAGTCCCCACATCCACCCGCTAGAGATAACCAGTGTCTTGGTTTTTTCATCTTGAATTAATTCTTCCTGTTCTAGAATTTCATATAAAAGGTATCATACAATTTTTACTTTGTGTAAGGCTTTTACAACTCAGTGTAATGTTTTGGAGATTCATCCAGTGTTGTTGCATGCATTAATAATTTGTTCCTTTTTATTGCTGAGAAGTATTTTCTTGTATGAATATAACAGAGTTTGTCCATTCCAGTGATAGACACCTGGGCTGTTTCCAGTTTTTGGCTATTATGAATAAAAGCTGCTATGAATATTTACATAGAAGTCTTTTTGTGGACGTATGTTTTTATTTCTCTTGGATAAATACCTAGGAGTGGAATTGTTGGGTGACAAAACAGGAAAAAAAAAAAAAAAACAACCATTGCTGTTGAGTTGATTCTGACTCATAGCGACCCTATAGGACAGAGCAGATCTGCCCCGTAGGGGTTCCAAGGAGTGCCTGGTAGATTCAAAATGCCAACCTTTTGGTTAGCAACTGAACTCTTAACCACTATGCCACCAAGATTTCCTTGTTGGGTGACAGGAGAGCTATATACGCGCACACACACACATAAATATATTTCTTATAAGAAACTACCAGATCTTTTTTCCAAAGTGACTGTACTGTTTGTACCATCAACAATGTTGAAGAGTTCCAGTTGTTCCATAGCCAACATATGGTGCTGTCAGTCTTTTTAATTTTAGCCATTCTAGTGGGGGGTGTAATGAAATCTCATTGTGGTTTTTATTTCCATTTCCCTGATGACTGATGATGTTAAGCACTTTTTCATGTGCTTATGCCATTTAGTATATTTCCTTTGTGAAATGTCTGTACAAATTTTTTTCATTAAAAATTTGAGTTGTCTTTTTATTGAGTTATTGCAGTTCTTTATCTTCGTTATTAGTCCTTTGTTAGAATATACGTTTTGTGAATATTTTTCCTCAATTAGTGGCCATCCTATCCATTTTCTTTATGAAATCTTCTGATGAGAAGTTTTTAATTATGATGAGATTTAGTTTTATAACTTTTTTTCTTTTTAGTTATTGCTTTCTGTAACCTAAGAAACCAGTACCTATCCCAAGCCATGAAGATATTCTCTTATATCTTTCACTAAAAGCTTTATGGTGTTAGCTTTTATATTTAGGTCTGCAACCCATCTACAATTAATATTTGTGTCTTGTGTGTGGCAGGAGTTAAGGTTTTTTTTTTTTTTCTATATGAATAGTCATTTCAGGACCATTTGTTAAAAAGACTTTATAAGTGTGGGTCTATTTCTGAACTCTCTTTTCTGTTATGCTGATTTGTCAGTCCTTGGGACTACCCTGTCTTCATGTAGTTTTATGGTTAGTCTTGAAATAGTGTTTAAGTTCTACAACTCTGTTCATCTTTCTTAAGATTGCTTTGGACATTACAGTTGCTCCACAAAAAAAAAAAACCCCACTGCCGCCGAGTCGATTATAGTTGCTAAGTATTTCTATATGAATTCTAGAATCAGTTTGTCAGTTTTTTAAAAAAAATGCTGAGATTTTGACTGGGATTGTATTGAATTTGTAGATCACTGGGTAGAACTGAAATTTCAACAATACAGGCATACTTTGGAGATACTGTGGTTTCGGTTGCAGACTGCTGCAATAAAGCAAATGCTATAATAAAGTGAGTCACATGAACTTTTTGATTTCCCAGTGCATATTAAAGTTATGTTTACACTATACTGTAGTCTATTAAGTGTGCAGTAGCATTATGTCTAAAAAAATGTACATACCTTAATTAAATATTGCTAAAGAATGCTAACCATCATCTGAGCCTTCAGAGAGTCATGAATTTTTTGCTGGTGGAGGGTCTTGCCTTAATGTTGATGGCTGCTGACTGATACCAGGGTGGTGGTTGCTGAAGGTTAGGGTGGCTGTGGCAATTTCTTAAAATAAGACAACAATGAAGTCTGCTGCATAGATCAACTCTTTGTTTCATGAAAGATTTCCCTATAGCATGTGATGCTGGTTGATAGAATTTTACCCATAGTAGAACTGCTTTTAAAATTGGAGTCAATCCTCTCAAACCCTGCTGCTGCTCTGTCAACTTAAGTTTATGTAATAGTCTAAATCCTTTGTTGTCATTTCAACAATGTTCACAGTGTCTTCAGCAGCATTAGATTCCATCTCAAGAAACCACTTTCTTTGCTCTTCCATAAGAAACAGCTCCTCATCTGTTAAAGTTTTATTGTTGGAGCAATTCAGTCACATCTTCAGGCTCCACTTCTAATTCTAGTTCTCTCACTCTTTGCACCATTATCTGCAGTTGCTTCCTCCACTGAAGTCTTAAATCCCTCAAAGTCATCCATGAGGGTTGGAATCAACTTCTTCCACACTCCTTATTTTGACCTCCTCCCATGAATCACAGATGTTAATGGCATGTAGAATGGTGAATCCTTTCCAGAAGGTTTTCAATTTACTTTGCCCAGATCCATCAGAAGAGTCATTATCTATGGCAGCTATAGCCTTACAAAATGTATTTCTTAAATAACATGATGTGAAAGTTGAAATTACTCCTTGATCCATGGGCTGCAGAATGGATGCTGTGTTAGCAGGCATGAGAACAATATTAATCTCCTTGTACACCTCCATCAGAGCTCTTGTACTGTCAATGGTCAGTAATATTTTGAATCTTTTTTTCTGAGCAGTAGGTCTCAACAGTGGGCTTAAAATATTCAGTAAACCATGCTGTAAACAGATGTGCTGTCATCCAGACCTTGTTGTTCAATTTATAGAGCACAGGCAGAGTAGACTTAGCATAATTCTTAAGAGTCCTAGGATTTTTGGAATGGGAAATGAGCATTGGCTTCAACTTAAAGTCACCAGCTGCATTAGCCCCTAACAAGGGAGTCAGCCTGTCCTTTGAAACTTTGAAGCCGGGCATTGCCTCCTCTCTAGCTATGAAAGTCCTATGGCATCTTTTTCCAGTATGGCATTGCGTCACCCACACTGGGAATCTGTGGTTTAGTGTGGCCCCCTTCATCAGTTACCTTAGGTAGATCTTCGGGATGACTTGCTGTGGCTTTTACGTCAGCACTTGCTGCTTCACCTTGCACTTTCATGTTATGGAGACGGCTTCTTGCCTTAAACCTCATGAACCAACCTCTGCTAGCTTCAGACTTTTCTTCTGCAGCTTCCTCACCTCTCTCAGCCTTCATAAAATTGAAAAGAGTTCGGGCCTTGCTCTGGATTAAGCTTTGGTTTAGGGGATGTTGTGGCTGGCTTGATCTTCTATGCAGACCACTCAGAATTTCTCCCTATCAGCAATAAGGCTGTTTTGCTTTCTTATCATTCGTGTGTTCAGTGAAGCAGCACTTTTAATTTCCTGCAAGAACTTTCCCTTTGCATTTACAACTTGGCTGTTCGATGCAAGAGGCCTAGCTTTTGGCCTGTGATGAAAAAATGTGAAATACTGCAAGAATTACCAAAATGTCATAGAGACATGAAGTGAGGACATGTTGTTGGAAAAATGGTGCCAACAAACTTGCTTGAAGCAGGGTTGTCACAAACCTTCAATTTGTAAAAAACGCAGTATCTGCGAAGTATAATAAAGCAAAGCTCAATAAAATGAGGTATGCCTGTATTGAGTCTTCTAATCTGTGAAGATGGTGAACATGATATATTTTTCCATTTATTCAGGTCTTCTTTGTTAGCCATGTTTTCAGATTTTTAGTGTGAAGATCTTACACTAAAATTTTTTGATAAGTTTATGCCTATTTTGTTTTTTACACTATTATGAAAGGAATTGCTTTTAAAAAAACTACATTATCCAGTTTTTACTGGTGTACAAAAAAAGTTAATTTTTATATATTAACCCTGTATTCTGCAATCTTGCTAAATTATTATAGTTGTTTTGTAGATTTCTTAAGATTTTCTATATAAACAATCTTGTCATCTGCAAATAGAGACTTTTTTAGTCCTCTTTCTTATCTTTGTTTTTCATATCCTTTTTCCCCTCCCCTTATTGCAGGGACTAGGACTTCTAGTATAATGTTGAAAAGAAGTAGTGTAGATAAGCATGCTTACCTTGTTCTCGATTTTGATCTTTAATATTTCACTGAGCTGTAGGTTTTTTGTAGGTGCATTTTATCAGATTGTGGAGTTCCCTTTTATTCCTAGTTTGTTGAGTTTTTAGATGCTGAATTTTGTCAGATGCTTTTTCTCCATCTATTGTAATGATCATAGAGGTTTCTACTTTATTATTATAGTGAATTATTCTAATTGGTTTTCAATTATTTAATTATCCCTGCATTTTGGGGACAAACTACTTGATCATGGCATATTATCCTGTATTGCTGGGTTCAGTTTGCTAATATTTTAAATATTTTTGCATCTATGCTCATGAAGGATATTTACCTTTAGTTTTCTTTTACTGTAATGTCTCTGTCAGGTTTTGATGTTAGGGATACGCTGGCCTCATAAAAAGTCTAGAAGTATTCTTTCCTCCTTTGTTTTTGATATTCTTGTTGGGTGCCATTGAGTTGATTCAGACTCTTGGCAACCCCGTCTAACAAGAGAACTGCCCCATAAGGTTTTCTAGGTTGTAATCTTTACAGGAGCAGATCACTAGGTCTTTATCCTGCAAAGCTGCTTGGTGGGTTTGAACCACCAATCTTTCAGTTAGCAGCTGAGTGCTTAAGTGTTTGTGCCATCAGGGCGTCTAATGACATATTAGGCTGCGTAATTCTTTGTTGTGGGGGCTGTCCTGTGTTTTGTTTGTGACTCTGGTGAATTAAAATCATCAGAGGCTGCACAATGCAGAGAATATAGTAAGCGCTTAATGGGTGTTGTTTGGAAGGTGCTTACTGATGATTGGAAAAGAGTGTTAAGTCAAAGTTCATTATTTTTGAAGTATGTGAACATTGCAATTAGTTACTAAAGAGTTATATTGAATAATCTAAAAAAGTGAACTTCTATTTCATTTGATAATGTGTTTTACTATATCTTACACAAATTAAAATTACTTTTTACTTGTGACTGATTTCATATTTATATGTCAGGAAGGCTTATAAATAGGTTAGAAATTATTACTGTGGTTTATCCTAGAGAAGGGTAAAGGGTAATTCCTACTAACAAGAATTATTATTCAGGAGCTACATCTTCATTTTTTTTCCAGTGGCCTCAGATATCAAGATAAGAGATAAAAGAAACATTCTACATGTCCAATGATAAAATATGGGTAAAATAAAGTCATGATTGATGCTGGTTCTAGCCTCCAGCAAGATTAGAACATTTTTGGCTCAGTTCTACACTACTTATCTCCAGAATTGGAGTTGGTTATTTGTACCCTATTTTAGGTTCAAAGAAGAGTAAGGTTATTTACCTGTAACTCTGATGCAGTGAATCTGAAAAAATCAGACGTTACCTACCTTCCTACAGTGTAGCATGAAATGAAATGGCATTCAGTTCTCGACATGGCTGGTCTCAGGGCCAGAGAAAAGAAGTCTCCCACTTTCCTACCCACCAGCCTGTTTGGGTCATATTAATGTATCATCATACAGGCTTGGAGGTTTTTTGCTCTTGTTTCTGTTTCCACTTTACTATAGTTTGAAAAAGCAGAATCCTGAATGGGACAACCGTGAGGGCCAAAAGCTTTAGCTGTCCCAGAATCAAGGAGAAAAATATTTACTACTTTTAGAAGAAAATAAATGGACTAAGAAACAGGCACAGATCCTCTTCCTGGGCAGCTCCTGATCTGTAATACTCACATGTGATGTTCATGGTAAGGCAGAAGCCACTTATTGGCTATGTATCTTTGGGAGTTACTTAACCTCTGTATCTCAGTTCCTCATTCAACACCTTGATTGCAGCCTTGTGGAAATATGATCCTGAGCTAGGAGGATCTAGCTAAGCCACACCAGATTTGCAACCCACAAAAACGATGAAATGATAAAACAGTTGTTTTAAGCCATTAAGTTTTGGAGTAATTTGTTATGCAACAATAGATACTTAATACAGCACTACCACTCCCAGTGCCGTTGAGTCGATTCCGACTACATAGACAAATAAAATTAGGGTACTCCTCACTAATCTTTAATGGCTTTTCAGTTACTACTTAGTCATTAGGATTTTGTTGGCATTGAGTAGAACTTTTTCTAGATGTCATGCTCTTCATCAGGTTGGTGTCAGAAGTCAGTGGGCTGCATTTCCAATGACAGCGCCATCCATCAGTGGTATAGCTACAGTTGTCAAAGGGAAGGTTCTGCTGTTTCTCCTGGTTCTACTACTAACTAACCTGGATTGGTATCCAAATATCTGAACTTCAAGTAGACTTATTGATAACTGCTCTCAAGTGGGTGGTGATGACTTCATTAAAATCTCCATAATCTCTAAATTATTCCCTATCCATCTGGTATTTACTAATTTGTATTTATGTACTATTTGTCTCTTTAGAAACCATCCTGCAAGGGATCAGTGCCTTAGGTCCTCCATCAAGCTCTTTAATAAGAGATCAAACGTTCAGAAGTCCAAGTTACTCCTAGACAGATCATTAGGAGAACATTGAAATAAAATGACCATTTGATTTCTTTTGAGCTTTATAGTGCCTCAGCATTTTTCAAAATGTTAAAATTTTTAAAAAATTTAATTCTCTCGAAAGTTTTATTAGGGAGCATACCTACATGTGATGCATAGTTGTAATTCCCCTCCTCCTAAAAACAAAAAATCTTCATAGCCATGGCATGTCAATTTCTTGTAAAGTCAGTCTTTTTCCTACTGTTGGGTCTTGTAATTCAGACATATCCAAAGAGACCTGCTTAAGCATTCCTGTGTCCAAGTCTGGCAAAGTTGGAGATGGCAAAAAGGAAGCTGCCTTTTGCATCCCTAATGAAGAACAACTAAGAATTCATTCCCATTCACAGATCATTCTAAGAGAGAGAACTGGCAATCAACTCTCCATAAAACTTTAGCAGTTAGTTATATGGTGTATTGTTAGGTGCCATCAAGTCGGTTCTGACTGATGGTGACCCTGTGTACAACAGAGTGAAACACTGCCCGGTCCTGTGGCATCCTCCCAATTATTGCTATGTTTCAGCCCATTGTCAAAGCCACTGTGTCAATCCATCTTGTCGAGGGTCTTCTCTTCCTCTTTTTCACTGACCCTCTACTTGACCAAGCATGATGTCCTTCTCCAGGGACTGTTCCCTCCTGATAACATGTCCAGTGTAAGTATGACAAAGTCTTGCCATCTTCCCTTCTAAGGAGCATTCTGGTTGTACTTCTTCCAAGATAGAGCTGTTCGTTCTTCTTGCAGTCCATAGTATATTCAATATTCTTTGTCAACACCATAATTCAAGGCATCAGTTCTTCCTCGGTCTTCCTTATTCATTGTCCAGCTTTTGCATACATATGAGGTGATTGAAAATACCATGGTTTGGGTTAGGCGCACCTTAGTCTTCAAGGTGACATCATGAGCACAATTAAGCGTTCTGGAATTCTCATTCTTGACAATGTTATCTATAATTTGTTACGATCCACACAATCCAGTGCCTTTGCATAGTCAGCAAAACACAGGTAAAACATCTTTCTGGTATTCTCTGCTTTCAGGCAAGATCCATCTGACATCAGCAGTGATATCCTTCGTTCCATGTCCTCTCCTGAATCTGGCTTGAATTTTTGGCAGTTCCCTGTCCATGTACTGCTGCAGCTGTTTTTGAATTATCTTCAGCAAAATTTTACTTGCATGTGATATTAATTATATTGTTCGATAATTTCCACATTCTCTTGGATCACCTTTCTTTGGTATGGGCACAAATCAGCTCTCCAGGTAGCTGTCTTCCAGATTTCTTGGCACAGATGAGTGAGCTCTTCCAGCGTTGCATCCATTTGTTGACATCTCAACTTGTGTTCCGTCAATTCCTGGAGCCTTTTTTTCCACCAATGCCTTCAGTGCAGCTTGGACTTCTTCCTTCAAGACCACTGGTTCTTGAGCATATGGTATCACATCACCCATTTGAATGTCAACAGTTCTTTTTGGTACAGTAACTTTGTATTCTTTCCATCTTCTTTTGATGCTTCCTGCGTCATTCAATATTTTTCCCATAGAATCCTTGAATATTGCAACTCGAGGATTAAATTTTTTTCTTCAATTCTTTCAGCTTGAGAAATGCTGAGCATGTTCTTTCCTCTTGGTTTTCTAACTCCAGGTCTTTGTACATTTCATTATAATACTTTGTCTTCTCCAGCCACCCTTTGAAATTTTCTTCAGCTTTTTTACTTCATCATTTCTTCCGTTCACTTTAACCTTTTCTTTATTCTGTCTTTTTAATGACTTTTTGCTTTCTTCATGTATGATGTCCTCCCACAACTTATCTGGCCTCTGGTCATTAGTGTTCAGTGTGTCAAATCTATTCTTGAGATAGTCTCTAAATTCAGGTGGGTTATACTTAAGGTTGTACTTTAGTTCCATAGTAATTTTATGTGGTTCTTTGACCACTAAATCCCTTTGTGATGCTCCACTGTTAGCAGAATTCAAGGGTGGACTAAAGACTGAATTTCAACCAGTCTAAAAAGATGGTGAGAACACTAGGCTGAGCTGGGCCTGTTACCATAGTTCATCAGTTGAGACTTGTCCTCCCCTTTTCTCCCCCACATTTTAATACCTGCAATACTGGCATATGTTACAACTGACACTATCATAGAAGTAATCTGGTAAATATCTGTTTTAAACAACTCAGAGCAGCATTATGTCAAGTGCAGTAATTTTTTGTGAGGAGTTATTTTTCTCTAAAACCTTATCATTGCTAGTGGGTCCAGGGGTATCTGAGCTAAATGCTCTCCTAGCAGAGAATCCTGATGATGCGTGGGAAAGTTGGTGATGGGCAAAGATCAACTAGTGGAGCCTGAGCTAGTTGTTAGCTCTTAAGTTAGAGGCTGGTGTTATAAATTTATGTTAGTGTTTTTCAGAGACATAGCTCACGTAAGTTAAGCACCTTTTCATACAATTCAAGAAAAAACGTATTTTGGTTTTTAGAAACAGTGCTAGGCTATATGACTTAATGCTATGGTTTTTTTTGACGTGTATGCTGTTCTGTATATTTTCATATATTAAATCAATGTAAAAACTATGTTCAACAGTACAGATACTTGTATAAAAAATAAGTTTTATTAACCAAATGGTCTTACAATATAAAATACAGATAGATGGATTCATTTTCCTAATTTATTGGGATCATCTTTCTTTTTAAGTCCAACACTGATGGCAAGTAAATAAAACAAAATCAAAGACTAGTTCCCCAGCTGAGGCATGAGAAACTATGAAAAGCAAACATATGCCATGTAAGAAAACCAGTCAGTCATCTTTTACCTTCCCTTCCACTATTAGACTCTTGGAAAGCTGTATGTGTCACTTATGCTGCACCTCAGAGCTTATTGCATGACCACCCTGGCTACTCCAGAGACCCAGAAGTGGGAGGAAAATGAGTCTCAGGTTAAAGGGAAAGTTCTTGCCTGAAATAGTGCTAGGAATCCAGGCTAGGTGATGGTGGTCGTAACTTCAGGTTATTTCACTCAAGAGCCACTTCTTCGTTACTTAAGCAGAGATATCACAAAGACATCCAACAGCTTTCTGTCACCTTCTTCAGTTGACTTGTGCTGGGCAGCCATTGTGATGGGCTGCAGGATTTCACAGAAGTGGAAGTGGCTCAGATGCTCCATTTAGAACTTCTGTAAAAATTTGAGGACGAGATCCCGCAGTCGCACCCTGAGCATCTCGTCATTGTCACAAATGATATGAGTTGAATCTTCCTCAATTTGGATCAGTGTCTCTGCTTCCTGCAGCAGGACAATATGGCCCTTGGCTGTGTCTTCCACCTTAATATCACTGAAACCATGCTGCTCCAAATGAAAGAAAAAGAGAGATTGATGGGTATTCTAAAAAACAAGGGGCTGACTCAGAAGTAGGATAGTATTTCAGCAACTGAGCGTTCTAAAAATACTTCTTGGACTTAACTGAACTGAACATTCTAGGAAATGGCATTTTTGATACTCCTCAATACAGCTCTTCAGACTAGTAGTAGGGCCTACTACTACAGCAGTAGAAGTCAACTACAAGTTCATATACTTTAAAAGGTGCCCCAAACATGCATAATCTCATGCAACATGCAACAGAATATCTACAACCTGCTTAAGCTTTTTTGAATTACTTAAGGAGCACATCCAAGCACCTGTGTTCTAGGCTGTTCTATCATCAGTTTCAGTACCATGTCTGTGTTCCCTAGTAACAGAGCCCAGCCCTAGCTCTCAGCTGTTCTGAGCTCTCAAGAAAATGCTAACCCCGACAGCAAGACATCACTGACAGTGGGATTCGTGGGATTCGGCAAATCCCTCTCAAGGGAGAAGGAGATAAAGTAGCATAACAAATACCTCTCCAGCTATTTCTAATGCTGATTAAGGAATTTTCTTACAAATCAGACATATGGCTGAGAAAGAAGAAAAGAGGTGGAAAGAAGGCTGATTTGCCTGAAAGGGATACAAACAGGTAAAGGACACTGATCTGGGGAGGTGCTCCACATTTAGTTATAGAAAGCACATTTGTAGTTTTGGACAGTTACATTCCTCCTGCAGTAAGGAGATAAGGCAGAAATGGCAGAGGGGAACATTCAAAGTCAAGTCCTAGGGGTTAGTTCCTGGAGAAGCCGGGTCTTTCTGGGAAGGAAGTTGTTGGAAGTTTTTAAAAATATAAGTCAAGCTTGAGACTTGTCCATATTGACAAGACCACTTTCAGCTCATGAGGGAGGCAAATGCCAGTAAGTTCACCTACATCACATAGTATGTCTAAGAGAACTTGACAACTTGGCTCTTCTTTGGGGGTAAATGAAAAGATGAATGGAGAAAAAAATTGTAAGAGAACAAAAAGACTAATGGAGAAAAATTCTAATAAAGAAAAAGCATTTACTTTAAGATGTGAAAGAACTCAGTAATTGAGACACTTAGTTTGGACAAAAGGTAGTTACTAATAGTTTAACAGAAGAAAATCTCCTTTTCTGTAATTACTTATTGGAGTTAGCTCCAGTTCTTGGACAAAGCAGCATGAATATTATTTTTCGCTAACTCCTTCATATCAAGGATTCTATAATCCTAACACTAAAACAGTAGTCTCCATGGTCCTGTGACTGAAGCCATAATTTAACTTTAACTAAATATAATCTAACAAAAAAATATATTTTTAAATTGTAGTCAAGGATAACTTCCACCGAGAAGTTATTAGGGGTGTAGGTGTAGGATGGACAGCTGGACAGTGTTCTCCAAGATGCCCGCCCACTTCGTTCTCTCTTCCTATTCCATCTGGGAAGTGCTGGGCTAATTTCCCAAAGATCTAGCAGCACTGATGCCCTCTGCCCACACTGCCTGCCTCAATCCTGGCTCAGCCTAGACAGACCCACATCTCCTGTGAATAGGTGTGCTGACTGTTCTGACAGGAAGGGGTCTTCCTGTATGCAAGTGAGGCTCAAGGGGATGGGCCTTCCTCAGCCTGTCTTTTCCCATCCTGCCTAACCTGTCTCATCTACATTTTTCAAGAGAAGCTTTTCCTCAATCCAGTTCCCATACGAAATAGGTTTGAAGAGGAATTTTTTCAGCTACCTAGTACTTGATGGTAAGGAAAGGGCTGGTAGAGAAACAAACACAGAAGGAGAGGGAGGACATTGTCTTCTCTCAACTCTGTTAATTTCTTCCCTGGCTCTGTTCCTGGCACGACCTTGGTCCAGGCAGATGCTGCAGGAGCAGTAGCTCAAGACAGTGGAGGCTAAGTAAGGCAGCAACATACATTCCTTGAAGCAAGGGTGTCCCAATGAGCACCAGAAAGGACAGCTTATATTCATTTAGACAGTATAAATTTAATTTGCTCACCTTCTCCAAGGTCTGCACAAACTGCTCCACAGGAATGGAGCCACTCAACAGAGGCTTCAAAACTTTGCAGTCTGGAATGTCATCGCTTACACGCTTTCTCTTCTTACCGCTTGTGGGCTGGGTGGACCTTGGAGGGGGCTAGAGCAGAAAGAAAATATGAATCTCATTAAAACTACATCTAGAGAAGCAGAGGTTAGGGCAGATCACATTTAGAACTTGAGTTGGCTGTTCCCTTAATGGGTCCTTCCTATCATGTGGGAGTCTCTTCTCTGACAGAGGCCTGGAATCATCTGTGGTGTGCACATTCAGCAGGCACTAGAGTCCAAGTTCACTGTTAGTTAGGGGTTCCACCTGGAGCTCTTCACGATACAAATAAGCTAATGCCAATCTCTACCACATGCTACATCTTAGTTAGCTAAGATTTCTGCCTTTTATCAAGAAGCTTTAATTTTCAATCAGTTTAGCTCTGTATTTGCTAAATAACTTCTTAAAAATAAACTGTGCTGGCAACTGCAGCGATAGTAACAGCACAGTGGCTGAGGCCATCTGCTATAAGACCAGATTGATATGGGTTGAAATCCTAGCTCTGCTCTCTTCTGGCTGTGAAACCTTTGTCAAGAAACTGAAGGTCAAAAAAATAACCTGTAAGATGGTGATGATAGTAGAATCTTCTGAAGATTAAATAAGATAAGTATGTGTTCTGGGAGCTGGCTGGGATGCTATGACCGCAGTCAGATGGGGTTCTTCTAGTCTTCAAGACCCAGGAGGTTCATCATGGATTCAAGCCCAGCCCACCCTCTGAAAGGATACCTGAAGAACGTGCTTGTTATCTTTAGTATGCAGCACAGCTGAAACTGTTGCCAAGGAAATGCCAGGCTTAATCTCCATGGGCACCAGAGAATCTGCAAGCTGAAAGTAGAGAAGGATTTCAGTAGGCTCACACTAAATTTGAGGGAAAACGGGTGCTGCAGCTGTGTTACCCAAAGTCAGGAGTTGTGAAGCAACATTGGGCTTTGGCTCCCCCTCCATGTGGAGCTCAGGGTGAATGGTGATATGCAAGGGTCAGCACACCAAGTTCAGCAAGCTGGTACCCACGTGCTCTGCCCAGCTACATGGGAAGGGTACCCATGGCTGAGTATTTGGTGCAGAACGGAATCTTGAAATTACCAGGTAAAGAATCATGAAGTTGAACTTTTACTGATTGCCATTATTCATTTTATTTTCTTCTGAATTTTTATTTATGTTATTGCTGTCTAAAATTGACCAAATAACTTTAAGAAAGGTGAAAAAAAAATTCAAATAAAAAATATATCAATCACACACGCTGTATGCATCTCACAATAAAGAGGTAAGAGAAGACAGAGTAGTAGGGGGTGGTGATGGATAAACTGAGAACAGGAACAGTGACTGATTTCATTTTCCAAGTGGTATAGTATCTCTTGGGTGCTTTTCATGGAGACTTCTAGGTTATACAGCAGAGGTCATCCAAGGGCAACTAAATTTCAGTGCATGCTGGACTCCAGTTTGTTGGCCCACTCTGCTTCTCCCTTTTGTTAGTCAACCCACAAACAATGCCGACACCCTGTCAGAGCACTATGTATCTGAACTCCTGCAGCAGCCTCAAAATGGCCCACCTGTCTCTTGCCTCTATTCTGTCATATACTGGTTTCATGTGGCTTCCAGACAACTCTTAACTCTTTGATAGCATCTCTCAAAAACCTATAAGGGCTGCCCATTACTCAAAATACATATCAAGTATATAGCCTTTTCATTCTGGCCTTTATGTCGCTCCACAGTCTGGCTGCCTTCTTCATCCTTAACACTTCTCCAGGTGGCTTGTGTCAGGTGGGAAGGACAGAGTTCTCTAATTCTTGGAAATCTGACTTCTCCCACAGGTAGAACACATTACAGCTTTTACCTGCAAGGCCATTCTCTTTCCCTAATACCTGAGTTTGATGTGCATCCTTTTCTATGCAACTTCAACCTCTCCCCACCCCAGATACTGGCCGTAATGTATGATCTTACTAGGAGCCCTAACACTCTGGTTTAGCTGCATATTGTTCTTACACAGAGACCCTCTACCTATCCAAGCCTTCTTTATTTAAAACCAAAATTAAATAAATATGCAAAATTCCATTTATGTAAACAAGAAGATTAATACCAAATGGGCAGAGGAAGCTGCTTAGGATACTTAAAAAAAGGGACTGGCAAATGGCCTATGACTATGAAGAAAATGTATGCAGTGTGAAATGTTGTTTACTGGACAGGTACGCTCCAGTCTCCTAGCAAGGCCAGTTCCTGTTAGCTGTCTCCATCTGTATTCTTTTCCTTCTCACATGGCATTATTTCTGTCACAGATAATACTGACAAAACTTTAAAGCCAAAGAATTGGCTTGGGAGGTTTAGAGATGGCATTATGGGAACCAGGAAGGTGAGATCCTCTCCCTGGGCAGCCCATGAACCATGTCCAAGAAGACTCCTGGGAGGTGCGGCTCTTCACAGGGGTTGAAAATGTCAGGTGGCAGCTCAGCCAGAATGGAAATCTGCCCAGAGCCTCCAGCAACCACCTGCCACCCCAGGAAGAGAATTTCCCATTAGAACAGGCCTGTGAGGACTGACAGACATATTAGTCTCCTGGTTTGTACTGATGAGGACAAAAAAAAAAAAAAGGATGTATAAGGAAGCTGCAGAGGATGAATGATGTACTTTCCATTTAAGGATGAAACAAACATCCTTCAGTAGCAGCAAAACACAAAAAGCAGAATAAAATTTTTTATAAAATTGAGATGAAATTCTCAAAACATAAAACTAGCCATTTCAAAGTGAACAATTCAGTGGCGTTTAAATACATTCACAATGTGCAACCACCACCTCTACTTCCAAAACATTTTCATCAGCCCAAAAGAAAACTGTACCCATTAAGCAGTCACTACCCATTCTTCCCTCCCCACAGCCTTTAGCAACCACTAACCACTAACCTGCTTTCTGTCTCTGTGGATTTATTACCTATCCGGGACATTTGTAATTGGAATCATACAATATGTGACCTTTCGTGTCTGGCTTCTTTTACTTAGCATAATGTTTAAGGTTCACTCATATTGTAGCATGTATCAGAACTTCATTCCTTTAGAAAGTTTTTTTTTTTAATTGTAGTAAAAATATATTTAACAACATATTTGCCATTTTCACCATTTTTTACATGTACAATTCAGTGACATTAATTACATTCATCATGTTGCTTCACTCCTTTTTATGGATGAATAATATGCCATTGTATGTATATATTCCATTTTGTTTATTCAGATTCATCTGCTGATGGACACAGGTTGTTTCCTCCTTTTGACTACTGTGAATAATGTTGCTATGAACATTGGTGTACTAGTATCTGCATTCCTGCTTTCAATCCTCTTGGGTAAGAGTGGAATACTAGGAATGGAATTGCTGGGTCATTTGATAATTCTGGAGCCCTGGTGGCGCTATGGTTAAGAGCTACGGCTACTGACCAGAAGGTCAGCAGTTCAAATCTACCAGCCACTCCTTGGAAACCTTATGGGGCAGTTCTACTCTGTCCTATAGGGTCGCTATGAGTAGGAATCGACTTGATGGCAATGGATTTTTTGTTGTTTGGTTTGATAACTCTATGTTTAACTTTTTGTGGAGTTACCAAACTTTTCCCATAGCAGTTGAACCATTTTACATTCCCACAAGCAATGTACAAGGGTTCCAATTTCTCCACATCCTCACCAACGCTTGTTAATTTCCATTTTTTTTGATTATTGCCAGTCAGTAAGATTTTAACCCATTCATTTCACACATGCATTTTCCAGGAAAAACCAAATGAAACTTTTAGCTCTATTTTACATTGTACTTTAACAATGATGGAAACCTCTACCCTTGTATAGAGTGGAATCAACAGAAAACTATCAGTGAGAACAATCCAGAGATCTGTTGTGCTTAGCTTCAGTGTTTTAGCCTTGCAGTTGTGGGAGGTCATGGAGGAGAAAGTGAAGGTGATGACACCAAACCAAAATCAAACCCATTGCCACTGAGTCAGTTCCAACTCATAGTGACCCTATAGGACAGAGTAGAACTGCCCCATAGACTTTCTAAGGAGCAGCCGGTGGATTCAAACTGCTGACCTTCTGGTTAGTAGCGGTGCTCTGAACCACTGTGCCGCCAGGGCTCCAGTGATGACACTGTTACTAGATGAACATCAGTGTAAAAAACTTTCCCGCTTACTTACTATATGCAATTTCTTGGAACTGATTATATTTCTTGAGGGAGAGCCAATTTATTCAAATCCAGAAAAATATTCAAGTGTGTTTGAAAAGCAAAACTAGAAAAGCTTCTGGGGCAGCCATGACCTGAGTGTTTAAGTACCCTTGGGCAGCAGCTCCCGAACCAAAGTGCTGGGCACTGAAAACATGGATGTGGGTTCAGGCTTGGTGAGCTCCTAGTACTTCTGTACTCTCTTTTCTGGGCAAGGCTCTCAGTGGAGTCCCAGCCTCCTTCACCCTTTACTGTGTGTCTCCCTGTATACCCTGTACTGTAATCTTAGGGTAAGAAGGGACAGAGTATTATCGTCCCATTTAATTTTCTTGACCCATGAAAGCAATCATACTCTTAACTTTTAAATGTTATACTTTCCAAGTATCAACGATCTAAGTGTAAAGACTAAAACCATAAAACTCTTAGAACCAAATGTAAGAGTAATGCTTCGGAACCTAGTTTTCAATAATGGATCCTTTGATATGACACCAAAAGATAAAATAAATTGGACTTATCAAAATAAAAAATTTTGTGCATTAATGGTTATCAACAAAGCGAAGAGACAACCTATAGAATGAGGAACATCTTTGGGAATGATGTATCAAATAAGGGTTCAATACCCAGAATGTATAAAGAAGTCCTACAACTTAACAAAAAGACAAACAACCCAATCAAAAAACAGGCAAAGGACTTGAATAGACATTTCTCCAAAGAAGATATGCAAATGACCAGCCAAACCCATGGCCCTCAAGTTGATTCCGACTCATAGTGACCCTACAGGACACAGTAGAGCTGCCCCATAGGGTTTCCAGGGACAGGCACATGAAAAGATGCTGCAAGTCAAAACCACAATGAGATGCCACTTCACCTCCCCTAGGAAGGTTACTATCAGAAAAATAGAAAACAACAAGCATTGGCAAAGGATGTGGAGGAACTGAAACCCTCACCCATTGCTGGTAAAATTGTAAAATGGTGTAGCCACTGTGGAAAACACTGGTGGTTCCTTAAAAAGTTAAACATAAATTACCATATGACCCAAAGATTCCTCTCCTAGGTACGTATGCAAAAGAACTGATAGCAGGATCCAAACAGATACTTGTACATCAATGTTCATTGGAGCACTATTCAAAACAGCCAAAAGGCAGAAACTAACTAAATGTCCATCAACAGATGAATGGATAAATCAAATGTGGTACATACATGTTGTTGTTAGGTGCTGTCAAGTTGGTTCCAACTCATAGCAACCCCATGTACCACAGAATAAAACACTGCCTGGTCCTGCGCCATCCTTACAATTTTTATTAAGCTTGAGCCCACTGTTGCGGCCACTCTGTCAATCCATCTCGTTGAGGGTCTTCCTCTTTTGCACTGACCCTGTACTTTAACCAAGCATGATGTCCTTCTCCAGGGACTGATCTTTCCTGATAACACATCCAAAGTATGTAAGATGCAGTCTCGCCATCCTTGCTTCTAAGGAGTATTCTGGTCTTCTTCCAAGACAGATTTGTTGAATAGTATATTCAATATTCTTCGCAAACACCACAATTAAAAGGCATCAATTCTTCTTTGGTTTTCCTTATTCACTGTCCAGCTTTCACATGCACGTGATGCGAAAGAAAAAACTATGGCTTGGGTCAGGTGACATCTTTGCTTTTCAACACCCTAAAGAGGTCCTTTGCAGCAGATTTGCCCAATGTGGTGCGTCTTTTGATTTCTTGACTGCTGTTTCCATGGGTGTTGACTATAAATCCAAGTAAAATGAAATCCTTGACAACTTCAATCTTTTCTCCGTTTATCATGATGTTACTTATTGGTCCAGTTGTGAGGATTTTTGTTTTCTTTATGTTGAGGTGTAATCCATATTAAAGGCTACAGTCTTTGATATTCATCAGTAAGTGCTGCAAGTCCCCTTCACTTTCAGCAAGGAAGGTTGTGTCATCTGCGTAACGCAGGTTGTTAATGAGTCTTCCTCCAGCCCTGATGCCCCATTCTTCTTCATATAGTCCAGCTTCTTGGATTATTTGCTCAGCATACAGATTAAATAGGTATGGTGAAAGGATACAACCCTGATGCCCACCTTTCCTGACTTGAAACCACACAGTATCCCCTTGTTCTGTCCGAACAACTGCCTCTTGATCTATGTACAGGTTCCTCAGGAGCACAATTAAGTGTTCTGGAATTCCTATTCTTTGCAATGTTATCCATAATTTGTTATAATCCACATAGTTGAATGCCTCTGCATAGTCAATAGAACACAGGTAAACATCCTTCTGGTATTTTATGCTTTCAGCCAGGATCCATCTGACATCAGCAATGATATCCTGGGTTCCATATCCTCTTCTGAATTCGGCTTGAATTTCTGGCAGTTCCCTGTTGATATACTGCTGCAGCTGCTTTTGAATGATCTTCAGCAAAATTTTGCTTGTGTGTGGTAACAATATTGTTTGGTAATTTCTGCATTTGGTTGGATCACCTTTCTTGGGAATAGGCATAAATAAGGATCTCTTCCAGTTGGTTGGCTGTCCAGTTGGTAGCTGTCTTCCAAATTTTTTGGCATAGATGAGTGAGCACTTCTAGTGCTGCATCTGTTTGCTGAAACATCTCAATAGATAGTTCGCCAATTAATTTTTTCTTTCCACTTTTTGTTTTTCACCAGTGCCTTCAGTGCTACTTGGACTTCTTCCTTCAGTACTAGATCATATGCAACCTCTTGAAATGGCTGAATCCAATTCTTTTTGGCATAATGACTCTGTGTATTCCTTTCATCTTCTTTTGATGCTTCCTGCATTGTTTAATGTTTTCCCCCATAGAATCCTTCAATACTGCAACTTGAGGCTTGGATTTTTTTCTTCAGTTCTTTCAGCTCGAGAAATACCGAGCTGTGTTCTTCCCTTTTGGTTTTCTATTGCCGGTCATCATAATACTTTGTCTTCTTGAGCTGCCCTTTGAAGTCTTCTGTTCAGTTCTTTTACTTCATCATTTCTTCCTTTTGCTTTAGCTGCTTTATGTACAAGAGCAGGTTTCAGAGTCTCTTCTGACATCCATTTTGGTCTTTTCTTTCTTTCCTGTCTTTTTAATGACATCTTGCTTTCTTTATGTATGATGTCCTTGATGTTATTCCACAACTTGTCTGATCTTCAGTCATTAGTGTTCAATGCATCAAATCTATTTTTGAGATGGTCTCTAAATTCAGGTGGGATATACTCTCAAGGTCATACTTTGGTTCTGGTGGACTTGTCCTAATTTTCTTCAGTTTCAACTTGAACTTGCACACAAGTAATTGAGGGTGTGATCTGGAGTCGTCCCTGGCCTTGTTCTGATGATATTGAGCTTTTCCATCATTTCTTTCCATAGATATAGTCGATTTGATTCCTGTGTATTTGAGGTCCACGTGTATAGTCACTGTTTATGTTGGTGAAAAAAGGTATTTGTGATGAAGAAGTCATTGGTATTGCAAAATTCTAATTATGTGGTCTCTGGTATTGTTTCTATCACCAAGGCCTTATTTTCCAACTACCGATCCTTCTTTATTTCCAACTTTCGCATTCCAGTCACCAGTAATTACCAATGCATCCTGATTGCATGTTTGATCAATTTCAAACTGCAGAAGTTGGTAAAAATCTTCAATTTCTTCATCTTTGGCCTTAGCAGTTGGTGTGTAAATTTGAGTAATAGTCGTATTAACTGGTCTCCCAGTAACCGTATGGATATTACCCTATCGCTGACAGTGTTGTACTTCAGGATAGATTTCGAAATGTTCCTTTTGATGACGAATGCAAAACCATTCCTCTTCAAGTCGCAATTCCCTGCACAGTAGACCATATGACTGTCCAATTCAAAATGGCCAATACCAGTCCATTTCAGCTCACTAATGCCTAGGATGTCAATGTTTATGTGTTCCATTTATTTTTTTAAGTAATTTTTATTCTGCTTTAAGTGAAAGTTTACAAATCAAGTCAGTCTCTCACACCAAAACCCATATACACCTTGCTATACACTCCCAATTACTCTCCCCCTAATGGGACAGCCCGCTCTCTCCCTCCACTCTCTCTTTTCGTGTCCATTTCGCCAGCTTCTAACCCCCTCCACCCTCTCATCTCCCCTCCAGGCAGCAGATGCCAACATAGTCTCAAGTGTCCACTTGATCCAAGAAGGTCACTCCTCACCAGCATCCCTCTCCAACCTATTGTCCAGTCCAAACCACATCTGAAGAGTTGGCTTCAGGAATGGTTCCTGTCCTGCGCCAAGAGAAGGTCTGGGGGCCACGACCACCGGTGTCCTTCCAGTTTCAGTCAGACCATTAAGTCTGCTCTTATGAGAATTTGGGGTCTGCATTCCACTGCTCTCCTGCTCCCTTAGGGGTTCTCTGTTGTGTTCCCTGTCAGGGCAGTCATCAATTGTAGCCGGGCACCATCTAGTTTTTCTGGTCTCAGGATGATGTAGTCACTGATTCATGTGGCCCTTTCTGTCTCTTGGGCTCATAATCGCCTTGTGTCCTTGGTGTTCTTCATTCTCCTTTGATCCAGGTGGGTTGAGACCAATTGATGCATGTTAGATGGCTGCTTGCTAGCGTTTAAGACCCCAGACACCACTCTTCAAAGTGGGATGCAGAATGTTTTCTTAATAGATTTTATTATGCCAATAGATTTAGATGTCCCCTGAAACTACGGTACCCAGACCCCTGCCCCTGCTACGCTGGCCTTCGAAGCATTCAGTTTATTCAGGAAACTTATTTGCTTTTGGTTTAGTCCAACTGTGCTGACCTCCCCTGTATTGTGTGCTGTCTTTCCCTTCACCTAAGTAGTTCTTATCTACTCTCTAAGTAGTGAATGCCCCCTCCCCCCTTCCCCTCCCCACTCTCGTAACCAGAAAAGAATGTTTTCTTCTCAGTTTAAACTATTTCTCAAGTTCTTATAACAGTGGCCTTATACAATATTTATCCTTTTGCAACTAATTTCACTCAGCATAATGCCTTCCAGGTTCCTCCATCTTATGAAATGTTTCACAGACTCCTCACTGTTCTCTATCAATGGGTAGTATTCCATTGTGTGAATATACCATAACTTATTTATCCATTCATCTGTTGATGGGCACCTTGGTTGCTGCCATGTTTTTGTATTGTCAACAGTGCTGCAGTAAACATGGGTGTGCATATATCTGTTTGTGTAAAGGCTCTTATTTCTCCAGGATATATTCCAAGGAGTGGGATTGCTGGATCATATGGTAGTTCTATTTCTAGCTTTTTAAGGAAGCACCAAACCGATTTCCAAAGTGGTTGTAGCATTTGACATTCCCACCAGCAGTGTAGAAGTGTTCCAATCTCTCCACAGCCTCTCCAACATTTATTACTTTGTGTTTTTTGGATTAATGCCAGCCTTGTTGGAGTGAGATGAAATCTCATTGTAGTTTTGATCTGCATTTCTGTGATGGCTAATGATCGTGAACATTTCCTCATATATCTGTTAGCTACCTGAATGTCTTCTTTCATGAAATGTCTAATTCATATCTTTTGCCCATTTTTTAATTGGGTTATTTGTCTTTTTGCAGTTGAGTTTTTGCAGTATTATGTAGATTTTAGAGATCAGCCGCTGATCAGACATGTTATAGCTAAAAACTTTTTCCCAGTCTGTAGGTAGTCTTTTTACTCTTTTGGTGAAGCCTTTGGATGAGCATAGGTGTTTGATTTTTAGGAGCCTCCAGTTATCTAGTTTTTCTTCTACATTCTCTATAATGTTTTATATACTGTTTATGCCATACATTAGGGCTCCTAACATTGTCCTATTTTTTCTTCCATGATCTTTATCATTTGATTTTATAATTAGGTCTTTGATCCATTTTGGGTTAGTTTTTGTGCATAGAGTGAGGTATGGGTCTTGTTTCATTTTTTTGCAGATGGATATCCAGTTATGCCAGCACCATTTGTTAAAAAGACTGTCTTTTCCCCATTTAACTGTTTTGGGGCCTTTGTCAAATATCAACTGCTCATATGTGGATGGATTTATGTCTGGATTCTCAATTCTGTTCCATTGGTCCACATATCTGTTGTTGTACCAGTCCCAGGCGGTTTTGACTACTGTGGTGGTATAATAGGTTCTAAAATCAGGTAAAATCAGGTAAAAATCACTTTATTCTTCTTTTTCAGTTAATGCCTTATTTATCCGGGGCCTCTTTCCCTTCCATATGAAATTGGTGATTTGTTTCTCCATCTCATTAAAGAATGTTGTTGGGATTTGGATCGGAATTGCATTAAATGTATGATCACTTTTGGTAGAATAGACATTTTTATAATGTTAAGTCTTCCTATTCACGAGCAAGGTATTTTCTTCCACTGATGTAAGTCTCTTTTGGTTTCTTGCAGAACTGTACTGTAGTTTTCTTTGTATAAGTCTTTTACATATGTGATAAGATTTATTTCTAAGTATTTTATCTTCTTGGGGGCTACTGTAAATGACATTGATGTGATTTCCTCTTCGATGTTCTTATTGTTGTTAGAGGAATCCAACTGATTTTTGTATGTTTATCTCGTATCCTTATACTCTGCTGAACTCTTCTATTAGTTTCAGTAGTTTTCTGGAGGATCTCTTAGGGTTTTCTGTATATAAGATCATGTCATCTGCAAACAGAGATACTTTTATTTCTTCCTTGCCAATCTGGATACCCTTTATTTCTTTATCTAGTCTAAATGCTCTGGCTAGGACTTCCAGCACAATGTTGAATAAGAGTGGTGATAAAGGGCATCCTTGTCTGGTTCCCGATCCCAGTGGGAATGTTTTCAGGCTCTCTCCATTTAGGGTGATGTTGGCTGTTGGCTTTGTATAAATGCCCTTTATCATGTTGAGGAATTTTCCTTCTGTTCCTATTTTGCTGAGAGTTTTTATCATGAATGAGTGTTGAACTGTCAAATGCCTTTTCTGCATCAACTGGCAAAATCATGTGATTCTTGTCTTTTGTTTTATTTATGTGGTGGGTTATATTAATTGTTTTTCTAATGTTGAACCATCCCTGCATACCTGGTATGAATCCCACCTGGTCATGGTGAATTATTTTTTTTTGATATGTTGTTGAATTCTGTTGGCTAGAATATTGTTGAGGATTTTTGCATCTACTTTCATGAGGAATATAGGTCTATGATTTTCTTTTCTTGTGGTGTCTTTATCTGGTTTTGGTATCAGGGTGGTATCAGATGGGTTCATAGAGTGAGTTTTGGTAGTATTCCATCCTTTTCTATGCTCTGAAATAAAGTTTGGTAGAAGTCTGCAGTGAAGCCGTCTGGACCAGGGTTTCTTTTTGTTGGGAGTTTTTTGATTACCTTTTCAATCTCTTTGTTTGTTATGCATCTGTTTAGTTGTTCTATCTCTGTGTTAGTTTAGGCAGGTAGTGTGTTTCTATGAATTCATCCATTTCTTTTATGTTTTCAAATTTGTCGGAGTATAGTTTTTAACAGTAATCTGATAAGATTCTTTTAATTTCATTTGGGTCTGTTGTAATATTGCCCATCTCATTTCTTATTTGAATTATTTGCTTCCTCTCCTGTTTTTCTTTTGTCAGTTTGGCCAGTGCTTTATCAATTTTGTTGATTTTTAAAACAAAAAACAAAAAAAACCCAGCTTTTGGTCTTGTTAATTCTTCCAATTTTTTTTCTGTTTTCTATTTCATTTAGTTCAGCTCTAATTTTTATTATTGTTTTTTTTCTGGTGCCTGTGGGTTTCTTTTGTTGCTCTCCTTCTATTTGTTCAAGCTGTGGGATAATTCTTTGATTTTGGCCCTTTCTTCTTTTTGGGTGTGTGCATTAATTAATACAAATTGGCCTCTGAGCACTGCTTTCACTGTGTGCCAAAGGTTCTGATAGAAAGTGTTTTCATTCTCACTGGATTCTATGAATTTCTTTATTCCATCCTTAATGTCTTCTATAATCCAGTCTTTTTTGAGCAGGGTATTGTTCAGTTTCCAAGTGTTTGATTTCTTTTCCCTGCTTTTCCTGTTATTGATGTCCACAGAGAAGATGCTTTGTAATATTTTAATGTTTTGGATTCTGCTAAGGCTTGCTTTATGACCTAATATGTGGTCTATTCTAGAGAATGTTCCATGTGCACTAGAAAAGAAAGTATACTTGGTTGCTGTTTGGTGGAGTGTTCTGTATATGTGTATGAGATCAAGTTGGTTGATCGTGGCCTTTAGATCTTCCGTGTCTTTATTGAGCTTCCTTCTGGATGTCCTATCCTTCACCGAAAGTGGTGTGTTTAAGTCTCCTACTATGATTGTGGAGCTATCTCACTTTTCAATGCTGATAGAGTTTGTTTTATGTATCTTGCAGCCCTGTCATCAGGTGCATAAATATTTAATATGGGTATATCTTCTTGGTATATTGTCCCTTTAATCATTATATAGTGTCCTTCCTTATTCTCTCTGATGGATTTAACTTTAAAGTCTGTTTTGTCAGAAATTAATATTGCCACTCCTGCTCTCTTTTTTGATTGTTGTTTGCTTGATGTATTTTTTTCCCGTCCTTTGAGTTTTAGTTTGTTTGTGTCTCTTGTAGGCAGCATATAGACGGATCTTGTTTTTTAACCCGTTCTGCCACTCTCTGTCCCTTTATTGGTGCATTTAGTCCATTCACACTCAGGGTAATCATGGATAGGTATGAATTTAGTGCTATCATTTTGATGTCTTTTTTTGTGTGTTGTTGACAGTTTCTTTTTCCCACTTGATTTTATGTGCTGAGTAGATTTTCTTTATATATTGTCCTTTCCTCACATTTGTTGTTGTTGATTTTGTTTCTACTGAGTCTGTATTTTTCCCTTGTATTTTATTTTGATGAGTAGGATAGTTTGTCTCCTTTGTGGTTACCTTATTATTTACCCGTTTTTCTAAATTTAAAACTTTTATTTCTTTCCTCTCCATATGGAAGTTGTATGATTACATTTCTTAGTCCCTCTTTATTATTTTAATGTTGTCCTCTTTTATATAATAACATCACTGTTACCCTGTTTTGGGATTTTTTATATATAATCTTGCTTTGTTTTTTTTGGATTTCCCTGTCTAGGGTGACTTCTGGTTCCTCTGCCCAGTGTTCTAGTCTTGGGTTAATACCTAATATTATTAATTTTCTAACCAAAGAACTCCCTTTAGTATTTCTTGTGGTTTTGGTTTGGTTTTTACAAATTCCCTAAACTTGTGTTTATCTGGAAATGTTTTAATTTCACCTTCATATTTAAGAGACAGTTTTGCTGGATATATGATTCTTGGCAGGCAATTTTTTTTTCCTTCAATTTTTTAAATATGTCATCCCATTGTCTTCTTGACTTCATGGTTTCTGCCGAGTAGTCTGAGCTTATGCTTATTGGCTCTCCTTTCTAGGTGGCTTTTTGTTTATCCCTCGTTGCTCTTATAACTGTCTATCTTTGGTTTTGGCAAGCTTGATTATATGTCTTGGTGACTTTCTTTTAAGATCTACCTTATGTGGAGTTCGATGAGCATCTTGGATAGATATCGTCTCATCTTTCACGATATCAGGGAAGTTTTCTGCCAACAAATCTTCAAAAATTTTCTCTGTATTTTCTTTTATCCCTCCCTGTTCTGGTACTCTAGTCACTCGTAGGTTATTTCTCTTGATAGAGTCCCACATGATTCTTAAGGTTTCTTCATTTTTAAAAATTCTTTTATCTGATTTTTCTTCAAATATATTAGTTCCAAGTGATTTATCTTCAAGTTCAGAAATTCTAGCTTCTACTTGCTCAATTCTGCTCCGACTTTCTATTAAATTATCTAATTCTGTAATTTTATTGTTAATCTTCTGAATTTCTGATTGCTGTCTGTCTATGGATTTTTCCAGCTTATTAAACTTTTCATTATGTTCCTGAATAATCTTTCTAGTTTCTTCAGTTGCTTTATCTGTATGTTCCTTGGGTTGTTTTGTGTATTTCCTCATTTCTTCCTGATGTCTTGAAGGGTTCTGTATATTAAACTTTTGTATTCTGCATCTGGTAATTCCAGGAATGCACTTTCATCTAGAAGATCCCTGGATTCTTTGTTTTGAGAGCCTGTTGAGGTGATCATGGTCTGTTTCTTTATGTGACTTGATATTGACTGTTGTCTCCGAGCCATCTATAATTTATTTTATTTAGTGTATGCTTGCTTACTGGGTCGTAGCTGCTTGTTTTGTTTTGTTTTGATACACCCCTGTGGGTTGCTTGAGTGAGCTAGCTTGATTATTTTTGCCTTTGGAGCTCTGGTGTCCTGTCCCCAGCTGGCTAGAGCTGTTATCAGGTATATCAGTCTAGGAGTCCATTCAGTTTTCTTGTATGAATTCAGCTCAGGTTTCCAGGTAGCTGATCATCAAGTGTGTGGTACAGGCTCTGTCCTACAGTCTTAGAGGGGCAGGGGTAATTGGTGCCTATACGGTTATCTGATTGCAGCAGGGGGTCACGCTCTGAACAAGGTAGGGGGTTGAGAACCAACCCCCGAGTATCTCTGAGTAAAACGCGTCTCCGTTCCCTAGAACGTGCTGGTGGGTGGGTTCTGCAGAAGGACCATGGACACCCAAAGTTTTTGGTTGTAAGGACTGGGAGGTATCAGTTATCTTTGGACCCCTGTCGCGGGTGGCTGGGTAACCCAAGTGGAGCTACCAGTCCTTAGGTCCCTGATGTGGGTAGGTGAGGACCTTGTTTAATAGGCAAAGCAATGTCAAATGTCAAACACCCACCTCTCCACCGCACAGCTGAAATGGTTGGAGTTTGCCAACAAGGGCCTATTCTGCTGAAATAGGCCCACACAGGTCCACGCAGAAGAGAAAGGTGCTCAAGGTCCATGGACGGTTTATGCCTGGACAGGAGCTGCTTCTGTCCTGATTTCCCCCGGTTAATGGAGCTAGCAAATTATCTTTTCCTCCCAGTCGCAAGTTTTTTCCTTCCCCGAGGTCGGGAGGACGGCTCTAGGTGCTTACCAGGGTCTATCTCAGGCTCAGGGATTCAGCCGCTGAAGCCGGCTTGGGAGTGGGGGGCTGGGCAGTAAAATATACGCAAGTACTTAGCTTTTGCCAAGAGTGCCGTTCTCCTCAGGTTCAGGAGGTGTGAGTGGGCTGTGCGGCTGGCTGCTTCTCCCTGAGGAAACTGCAGCCAAACGCTAGGACCAGCCTGCCGCAGCTGCTGCTGCTGCCGCCACTCTGGGAATGGTGCCTGAAAGCTTCCCGTGATTCAGGTCTGGTAACTCCTCTCCACTTCTGAATGGCCTCTTTCTCCCCCTGCCCATCAGTTCATTGTCTAAGCTTGCCTTGGATGCTCAGGGCTCCCAGCTTGTCACAAATATACTCGTTTCATTCGTTTTTTCGGGTCTTTGTTGTTTTTAAAGAGGGCTCGACGGAAGCGTATACTCCGCCATCTTGGCTCCGCCTCCCTCCATTTCATTTTTGATGATTTCCAATTTTCCTAGATTCATACTTCATGTGTTCCACATTCTGATTATTATGGATGTTTGCAGGTCTGTCTTCTCATTTTGTGTCATGCTGCATCAGCAAATGAAGATCCTGAAAGTACGACTCCATCCACGTCATTAAGGTCGACTCCACTCTGAGAAGGCAGCTCTTCCCCAGTTGTCTTTTGAGTGCCCCCCAACCTAGGCGGACTCATCTTCCCGCACCATATTAAACAGTGTTCCCCTGCTATTCACAAGATTTTCACTGGCTAATTCTTTTCAGAACTAGACTGCCGGAACCTTCAAAGCTCAGCTGAAACCTGTCCTCCATAAGTGACCCTGCTGGTATCTGAATACCGGTGGCATAGCTTCCTGCATCACAACAACATGCAAGCCCCTGCAGTACGACAAACTGACAGACACGTGGGGCGGGGGGTGGGCTACATGGTATATACATACAAGGGCATATTACTCAGATGTAAAGAGAAATGAAGTTCTGATACATGCTATAAGAATGAACCTTGAAAACATTATGTGGAGTGAAATAAGTCTGTCACAAAACCACATACATTTTATAATCCTACTTACATGAAACATCTAGAATAGGCAAATACATAGTAACCAAAGTTTAGTAGTGGCTACCAGGGGTGGGAGTGAGGGGATAAATGGAGGGTTATTGCTTAAGGGGTACTATTCTATTAAGGGTGATGGAAAAAATCTGGAAATGGACAGCGGTGATGGTTATACAACATGGTAAACATATGAACATATAAAAATGTTGAAACGGCAAATGTTTCATTATATACATACATACACACACACACACACACACGCACGTTATGATTTCCCTTTTCAACTTTATGTCCAATGTCCTTTTAGGAATCTCTCCCTTTGGCACCCATGACATAAAAAGGGCTTTTCCTGGCGGCAAAAAGAAGAACTATAAAAACAAAAACCCATGGAGCTCAGTAGCTTTTGAGCTTCATGAGCCTTGGAGAAAAGGCTTTTACTGGAGGTTGTCCCTGTGGCCAGGGCACCTAAGACATTGTTAACATGGACAATGATAGCCAGCTGCTTCCAATCTTTGCTGAGAGGGGAAGATGAGCAAGTGGATACTATAGCAAAAAGTGTCTGCTTTGAGTTCCTGGGAGGGTATAGAGATTCTGTGGCAAAGAGCAGACGTTAGTATTGCCAAGCAGAGTCAGGGTCTCCCTTTGCACAGAGAGAACTAGGCACAAGGGCTCCTGACAGCCTCTTCCAGTTGCTGGGCAATTTCTACAGATGCCCTGGTATACAGTATCAGACATAATAATGAGATGGAGACCCTACATGTGAAGAGACAGTTTCCTAAGCTCTGGCTGACTTTAGCATTTCTTATAAAGGGTGGATTAATGAACTTTTCGAAAAATCAATTTATATGGAACTACTGAAGCTGTGGGAGAAAAGACTTGGTTATCTGCTCCCGTAAAGATTTATAGCCTTGGAAACCCTATGGGACAGTTCTACCCTGTCCTATAGGGTCACTGTGAGTTGGAATTGACTTGATGGTACCCAACAACAACAACAACAACTGAAGCTTAGAGTTCTGTCCAGTAACAGCTATTGCTTTTTCCCAAATAACTTCTTTAATTAGTCATTAGCTCAAGAAACATTAAGATTTTCTATCTTTTTAAGGACTTGTCACTGAATGGGCAAGAGATTTGAATTTAAATTTGACGACGTTTCTTCTTCATAATGTTTATTTTAAACGCAAAAGAAATCATTATAGAATGTTGGGTTGAGACGATTATCTTGATAATAAAAAAATGCAAGTTAAAATGAGATCTGAAAGTATACTTATATAACTACAAAGGACTTGAATAAAGTTGGAAAAAAACTACAAAAAAGGGTAACAACCAATGTTAGCAAGGGTGAAGTACAAGAATTGTGTCCAACTCTCTGGTGGGAGTATAAACTGTTGTACTTTTTCTAGACAACATTCTGGCAATGTATAACCTAAAGCCATAACTGTGTTCATAGTCTTTGACCCAAAAATTCCAACTTCAGGAAAATTTCCTAAGGAAATAAACATATATACAGAGTTATGTAAAACAGTATTCCTTTAATTGCTATTTGCAATATCGAAAAACTGGAAATACTAAATGTCCACCAATAAGCAGTTAAAGTAAATTATGATTCATTTATAAGCTACCACTATGCAACCATTAAGAACGATGCAGAATGATGCTTTTGAAATATCTTTAACGACATGATATATACTTACTCTTATAAGAAGATAGTATATGCAGTATGATTTATCTACACACACAAATAATAAGCAAAGAAAATACACGAAAGTTTTAACCATAGTTGTCTCTGGTACTGAGGTTCGGGCTGATTTTTGTGTCTTTATCTTTTTTTCTATTTTCCAAATTTTCTACAACAAGCGTATTTTTATTGAGAAATGAATGTTATATAAAAGATACCAAAAATCCACTGCCATCAAGTCGATTCTGACTCATAGTGACCCTACAGGACAGAGCAGAACTGCCATATAGGGTTTCTAAAGAGTGAACGGTGGATTCAAACTGCCGACCTTTGGGTTAGCAGCCAAGCTCTTAACTACTGAGTCACTAGGGCTCTATATAAAAAATACAGTCATAAAAATAAAAGCAAGAAAAGACTGCAGGGTATTAAAAACAAAAGATGCCTGTCTGGAGTGGTGGTTCGTAAGTGGGGTCCAGGGGCCCAGGGGCTCCCAGACTCGTTCAGGGACCTGCGAGGACAGTGCTGGTGTCACAGCAACACTAAGATGCGATTTGCCTTTTTCACTCTCATTCTCTTACGGGTTTTCAGTGGAATTTTCCAGCGGCTACATGACACATATTATTGCAACAGATTAAATTCAAGAGGTGATCTGAGAGTCCAGTGTCTTCTACAGTCAGATGTTACGGAGATTTGTAAGTAAAAAACAGTGCCCTTCTCTTTTTACTATTTTTTTAAACTTATTTTTCATAAAAAAAAAAAACTTGTTATCTTAACATGTAATGGGATTATACTGCTATATTTGAAAAGTTTTAATTTCTCATATAGCAAATATCAATAGATATAACCCACATAAATGAAAGTTCTTTGGATTCTCAATTTTTAAGGAGTCTTGACACCAGAAAGTTTGAGAACTGCTGGCTTAGAGTATTGAAATCAAAACATAAGCCTTCAACCCCAGTCACTGTAAAATACCAGGCTAAAATGTGAAGGGTTGTGTGCTGCATAATGTTGGTTTGGGCAACACCTGACTGCATATACATCTGTGGTCCCATAAATTTTTTTTTTAAAGGGAAAGCAGTTCCCCTTTTGCTTATTATTTTCCCCTAATGATTTTAAAGACTCCAATCCCCCAGAGCAAACTAACGGCAGGGCTTGAGGGGCATCCCAATCCCTGCAGTGCCGTGTCCTTTCCCTCCTCCTCGCTTCATTCACCTGCCCCGCTGCCAGTGCAGGCTCCTCTGCTCCTGCTTCAGGTGCTGGTGGGGACATGAGCTGGGCCTGTGGTGCTTGCAGGCTGCTGCCTCCAGGTGGCGGCCGCACATGATCAGGAAGCAGCAACACTAACAGGGCAGCGGCAGCCACTGCTGCCATTGCCAGCCACGCTCCGGGTACCCAGGCATCTGCTCCACCAGTCAACTCTTTGTGTCCCTGTGGGTCAGCCCCATTTCCCTCCTCCATGCCGGGATATGTGCAAAGTCCCCACCCAGCTGCCAGTACAACATCTGCCTGGCCAGCTGCACATGTGGTAAGGCCAGCCTCCTGTATCCAGCGGATACAGCTCTCAGGCTGTAGGTAATGTTAACCTAGTAGGCTGGGCAACTAGAAGTCTAATGCTAAGAATCATTATTTCAAAGTTCTGGCAGAAGGCTTCAGGACGACACCTGGTCAAAAAGAGCCTCTGCTGCGAGGAAGGAAGACTGAACTGGTGACCCGGAGGCCTGCAAGGGCAGATAGGTGGGCACAGGGCAGGTCTCAGAGTCAAAGCTGCTAGTCTGCTTGGGTCTTGGTAGGATACAGCCTAAAAGGGAAGTGTGTATTAGAGCCAAGCTCCAACCAAATTGCATGTTACAAAAGTGTAAAGTAAGCATCAGAAGGAAATTCATGAGAGATGCAACCTTGACCATCTCACTCATGACTGAGCTATAATTAAGGGAAACGGAAGTCAGCTGCTTAGCCAAGTGTTTGCCTACAAGGACGAGCTACTAAATTCACAAGCTCAAACTAAAAATTAATACTCTTTCTTCTTAAAGAATTATTTGACCACAAACATCCAAATGACCTTCAAAATAGTCAACTTGAGGAGCTATACAAACATTTTGAAGATTTTATTGCTTAAAACGTTTCTGACTCCTTTTGAAAAATTATTTTTATAACCAACTTATAAGGCTTATAAGAAAATCTAAATCATTGCTTTGAAGTTATAACTTGGTTTTGGCGAAAACACTATATCACCTAGCTTGATTACCCCATCTTGATCACCAGACATAACTACAAGTATTTTTCTAAAATTGGTTTCAGTAGTTAAATCTCACCTCCAAGGATGAAGACTTGCTACCAGTGACTATATTCTCACAGAGTCGAGAGCAGACTGTTCTAACTCATCAGGGAGGCCCCTGTGAGGGCCTGGTCGATCTCCAGCCTGGGCTCACCAACAGGACTTGTGCTTCTACTTACTCCTGCTACACAATGGTGCCCAGAGCACATACACTAAGATGCTCCCTTCCAAGGACCACGAGTGAAACAGAAAGGGGTAAAAAATGTGAACAATTATCTACTTATTTGTGCTTTAATGAAAAACAGGATTCCCTGCATTTAAAAAAGCTAGTTAGTTTTGTATTGTTGAATCAATTTTATTTAATTACTGAAATTCACTCGAATATCTTTTATCTACTGCTCCTAATTAAAAAAAAAATAAAGAAACTAAAAAAGCTCAAAAGGTTAATTCTGGGAAGGACTAGATGTACTGGAAACTGGTTCCCCACTGTGTGGGGAGTACAGTACCTGGTCCTCTCGCCTGGGCCCACCACCAGCCTTTGGCAGGGCTCACAGGAATAAGCAACATTCAGTAGCTTTAAAGTTCAAATCCAGGATATGGATACTATTTCTGAACTTCAAAGTCCAAAAATAGCTTTGGGGATACTGTTTTTTAATAAGTTTTCCTGCCTCTTTTTACTGTTTTTTTTTTTTTTAAAACTTGTTCAAGCTATCTCAAAAGGCAAAAGAAAGGTCATAGTTTTATATGCTGTAATTGCAGGAGATGGACCACTTGACTCTCGTGTCTTCCTTCTTAGAGTGTATGTCAAATATTCCACATGTACAATATGCTTTTTACTTTTTTCCCTATTAAAACAAAGGCTAAGATTTTTATATAAGTACAAAATACTTACTTTAATAAATCGAAACTTAAGTTATGCTAAAATGGATGTAACTAATAAGCTTATATTCCTTATATTTTGATTACTCTTACCTCCTCCATCAATCTTTGAAGTCAAAGAAACTTGATGCTTACACATAAATGAGGTCCAGGAAGGACAAGGAAAACCACAACCCCTAAGGAAGTTCAGAGCTGGCATCAGCATTTCCATTCTCCAAGGTTCTGGCCTGGAACTTGGTCTACTGAATCCCACTGCTTCAACATCAATATAAGCAGCAGTCCTGACTTTTACAGCTATTACTTCATTAGTTGAAAAAATAGAAGACTCAGAAAATTCCATCTCTCTTCCTGGTAAATTGCTTAAGGGTCGGGTCTATGTTTTTTGGTTCATTCATATTTGAAACCAAAAGAAAGCCATCTTTGGAATGATCTTCTTCAAAAGACTCAGGTGGAAAACTTGAGTTTAGCCATAAGAAAGACAATGGCCTACCTCAGGCATAATTTCGATCTTCTCATACCGACGTTTGAAGGGCAGGGCAAGAACCTCGGCCCTGCGATAGGACATGGCAGGAGGCTGGCAGTCAATCATCAGGTCCATCCTGTGGGACTGCGTTGGAGGTGGCTGGGTATACTGCTCAGGACACACCACATGGAGGGGCTGGAGAAACCAATGGGGTAGGGTGAAGGGAGAAGAAAAGAAACAAGATGAGGCTGTGAAGCAAAGCAATCTATTCCGAATAATATCAGCATTTGCTAGGCTCATTCACTATCCTAATTCTATCTTTTCAGATGCTCATTACAACTTTCAGGCTATTTCTAACTCCCTTCTCTCAAATTCAACTAGCTGGTGAGAGCAGAGATGAGCACCAAAAAACCCAAACCCACTGCCATTGAGTCAATTCCAACTCGTAGCGACTCTATAGGACAGAGTAGAGCCGCCCCATAAGGTTTTCAAGGCTGTGATCTTTACAAAAGCAGACCGCCACATGTTTCTCCTGTGGAGCGGCTGCTGAGTTTGAACCAGCTGACCTTTTGGTTAGCAGCTGGATGCTTAACCACTGTGCCACCAAGGCTCTGTAAGACATGAGCCCAGTGGGGGATAAAAAAGAATAAAAGTTTCAGGCTGAACTTGCAGCCACATTGATGAGTGAGGGATTTATTGTCTTATTTTGCTTAAAAAAATTTTTTTTTTACTATACTTAAGTTATTTTCATGTCCATGTGTCTTCTCCTAACTGGTGTCTAAGCTCCTGAGGGCACAGTAACATATATATTGTGATATATACCATCTCTACTATTATAGGCTACTGGCTAATTACCAAGAATTGTGATTTCTCATGCTAGCTTGGTATTCTTGGTTTTGAGTTTCTTCTGTTGCCTACAGGTCAACTGGCATTAGGCAGTAGGCACTGACTGGTCAGGCCATATATTTAATCATTTGCATGGCATATGAGATAGAACCTTTTTTTTTTTTTAATTTTTTTTTTAACAAAATGTTTCTTTTGTTAACTTGTGAGGAAAAAACAAAATTAGTAAGCCAAAGTATACTTTAGACAAAGATCATCCAATTGAAAACTAATCTTGGCACCCACAGGGTATCACATACTCAATGGTTTTACTTAAGAGTTTTCGGACCATGCCTCAAGTGCCTTGAAGAATAAGACTTTCTAACAGGCTGAATTGGTTGGATTTAAAACAGCACTTGTTCTTTAGAGCTAATCTTTCCCTTCTTCCTCAAACTTCTTTCTCCCGATCTAGTTAGTATCTTTATAACCCTATCTCAAAGCCATCTGACTCCACAATCATAGCCTGAGGACTTCTCCTAGGTTTTCCTCTCCTAAACTGGAGATCAGGTCACGTCCAGTGTCGAATATTAGCACACAACATGGGGTTTAAAGAGTTACAAAGCTTGTTTAGGGATTGGGATTTGTAGTTATACTTAGTAATGAAAACCAACAGGCTCTTAACTCTTTCTTCTATCATGTTGCTAAGGTTATCAGATTACCCCATCAAGGCCAAAATTGGTTAACTGCTCTCATTATGCTTAGCTAGGTAAAGGCCTTATTCTCTTCTTGTAGAGCAAAAAAGTTAGTGATCGCCATAATCAATAATCTCTGCGCTCCAGAGGCTCTTCAGCTTTCTCTTTTTCTTGTTATACTTCTTAAGAGTTTTGTGTTAGACCCTCCCATTCTGAGGTCAAAGATTCTGTAAACGAGAGGAAAGAGCATCTGAACTAGGTCAAGAAATGAAGGGAGGTGATCATATCCAGCTAAATTACTAAGTGGAGGGACAATAGGGAGTGCCAGGGAACCTCAGCACTTATTCAAGCTCCTGAAAATTTCCTCTCTATGAAAATCATCTCCCCTTTTCTAAGTTGTTTTCCTTGACAATTCCAATCCATTTTTTCCTTCCCATTTATCAAAAAACTTACCATACCAGTGGTAAATGACCTAGTGCAGTGATTTTCCATTCCCTGCTTTCCCTCTACATTCCCCTCTGAGCATATATTCTTCATTTTATCCACCACCTTACCTCCACTACTTCTATCTCTATGACAGAAAATGCAAAAATGAAAAAACAAAACAAAAACAACAAAAAACCTCTGACAAATGCAAAACAACACTATCAGTGGGGCTAATCCACAAGTGCAACAAGGGCCCAATGCATGTTTCAAGCAAATTGTCTTTCAGTTTAGTGAACACGTTTCTAGAATGACTTTTTTGGGGGGAGGGAGAGTACAATTTGCTTCCAACTGGACACAGATGTACCTCCTCAAAAATAGCAGACTGTTTATGCTTTCTTTTCCTTCCAGTTTTGATGTCTGTAGAGTGGAAATTTCTTTCAGTATGTAATGATCATTAGTTTTGTTTTCAGGGTAACTAGTATATGCGTCAGCATTCTGTGGATATTCAGACAGTCAGAAAAACAGGACTGAAATGTAGCTAGGTAGCCCTTCCATCTTTTATCACAGATTTGCAGCTCACAGAGAGAATACCACCAAGTGAAGAAAGACACAAGCATGGTTTACTTCATTACCTGAACTTCTTTAAGCAACTTTGACACTTGGATGAAATTCAGCCGTGTATCAATGGGGCAGTATATGCATTTCATGGCCAAGGGCTGGTAGGGAGCCAGTGCATCCAGATAGGAGAAGTCAGGTTCTATGGAAGTACAGAAAAGAAATTTTAAAAATGCAGGCAACAGAGGGGCTGCCCAGCAAGAAGGTGGCTGCTGTGGTCAGGGCCAAGTTAGGGGGTGGCCAGAGTGATCAGGGAGGTAAGTGGTGAGCATGGTGAAGAGACTTGTTACATACAGGGGCACTGAGCAAGTAACTAAAACACTTAGGACGACTGGAGCCAGATTTCTTACTGTCAGAGAAAGGGGTAACAAGTAAGGGAAGGAAGACGTCAGAATGAACCCTGTAGGATGGAGTTGGAATTGAAAGTACTGGTGTGAACTCAAAGTTTTCAACACAGAAAGATAAGAGATGAGATAAATGAGGAAATAAGTAGAGAAGGGAAAGCTCTTCTTCACAACAGAATTCCAAGTAACAAATGTAAAACAAATGATGAAACTTAAATATCACCACTTGGCAACCATCGTCGTAATAATTTATTCAGATCAGAATCTCATCAATGTATGCTAAAGAAATCAGATAGAAATTGGATGAAGAACAGAACATATACATACTCTCAGTGTCTCTCCAAAAGATACTTATTAAATACAAGAAAAACTGACTTTATAGTGAAGAAACCTGGCATAGCCACTTTAATTCTCAAAGTTAACACGAGGTGTGAGACAAATCAATGTCCTGGGTCACCTTCTGGATAGAATGCACCTAGAAGAAAAAACAAACAACAACAAATATGGACCTTGACCCCAGGTCAACAAAAAGCTTCTGCTAAGATCATTGTATTGCTATCAGCAAGCCTGAGCACGCCACCTACAGGCACAACGCTGGTCATTCAGTGAGTGTGCTCTCCTGAGAGCCACACCAGCCTGCTTGGCAGGAACTGTTCAACCCCACTTAAGGACGCTGCCCACCTTAAGCCAAAAAACTGACTCTCTCTTGATGTGATAAATGACACTTTCCAACACTTTCCAACACAGGTACCACTTCTTATGGCCATCTTGCTTATACCCTCCTGTCACACCCTAACTTATCCTGTGAATTTGGGAAAACTGATAGAACTTTCTAATATCTAAATTACCACTTATCCAGTGGATCATGTTTCTCTAAGAAGAATACCCAAAAACCTCCAAAACGGGGCAAGCACAGGCTGGTTAGGAGGGCTGACTGACTACCTTTTCTCCTGTAATGTGAGAGCTACAATTCCCACCACAGCAGCAGACATCATAAATGATACAACTTCTCCTCTGGAAGCCCATCAAGACAGTCTAAATGTAAATTCATTACTCAGAACCATCATGGACAATCACATAACCCTTGATATGTCTTAGCTAGCTAAAGGAAAGTTTATACGATAGCAAATACTTCCTACTGTGCCTATGTAAATACTGTGGCCCCGTCATATCAATAACCCACCAACAAGAGCAGGAGAGACTACTCAGAGTCCTACTATAGAAAATGTTCTCTGGACAACTTCCTGATCAAACATCTTCAGCCTTGCTCCATTCTTCTTGCCTTCTAGATAAGAATCATTAAGACACCCAATCATAAAATTACTCCTGTTTCCTGACAGCATCTATCCAAAGCAATGTCCCACTGCCTTGTATCTACCCCAAAAGCCCCCCAACACAAGCCCAAGGTCTTCTCCCTTGCTGCAACAAATCAGTAAACCTAACTCTGTTCAACTACAAGTTGTGTTCCTGGTGGTCTTTGGCCAGAGGGCATTGACATTCCTCAGAAACTAAAAACAAAGGCTGAACACATAGAAGGTCCTAAGTGTCCCTGGCCAGGCTTCTGGCACAACTAGACTCTCTACTAAACAAACAAACAAAAAAACCAAACACAGTGCTGTCGAGTCGATTCCGACTCATAGCAACCCTATAGGACAAGGTAGAACTGCCCCATACAGTTTCCAAGGAGCGCCTGGTGGATTCGAACTGCCGACCTCTTGGTTAGCAGCTGTAGCACTTAACCACTACACCACAAAATCCCACTTTAGATTGAGGAAAATGAGGCTGAGAGAAGTGAGGTCACGTGACTTAGGTTACATAGTAAGTTGGGCCAGATTTCAAATCAAGGTTTTTTTCCTCCATAGTCCATGAGATTTCCAAAACCAAAGGCTGCCAGAAGACCTGAAATTGATGTAGTGATTATCTAAATAAAACCCCCACTTAACCTTATTAAAGGATTTGCTTTTCCTGAGGGGTTCATCTCCAGAAGAAAAACTGTAAGCCAGACAGAAAGTATAATCAAAGGAGAAAGGTACATCTCAGTTGATAATTCCTAAAGGATAAAACAATACTGGTTACCGGAATTACTGCAGTTCTTGAAACAGCTTACAAAATCCTATTAAAAAGTAGAATTCTGTCTCAGGCAGAAATTTAAAAGAACAGATATAAAAGCTCTGTTCAGTTCATAGTTGTCTAACTGCATACTTTCCTCTTTTTTTTTTTTTTACTTTTTTACTATTTTACTGATTTCCTTGTATTTTCTTTATTCTTTGCTATTTGCGATAGAATAATATCCAGATTTATACCTTACTGTAAAATCCTTCCACAGCTCTGTAATCTTGTAGTGCATTCCCTGACAGCTCCAGTGGAAGGACAGGGTTTTGTCTGTGTGTTTTCTTTATTTACCTGTGAATATGACAGTGTTGAGACTAGACTTTCCCCAGAGCTCCAGGAAGTGGACCACATCCCCAAACCGGAGGGAAGGGTGCCCAGTGAACACCACACACGGCTGTCTGAAATCGTTGCTGAAGTCTCCGTGGATGCTGGGGTAGTGCTTCAGCTTATTGGTCTGGATGAGCTAGAACATACGTAAAAAAATATATGGAGAGATATTAGCCTGCCTAGGCTGAAGGAAAAACAAAAGCATGAGAACACGGGCAGAACAGAATTAAAAACACAAACAAATCTTATTAAAATTATGCAAAGACCAACTTTTTTTTTTTTTTACCTATCTGACTCTCTGAACAGATGGGCAAGTCAAGTCCTTCTGATGATATTGACATGCTCAGTGGAGACTTTTGTTCCGGTTGTCATGGCCTGAATTAGTCTGGTTCTTCTTTATAGCTACCTGACACCAGAGCCCTGCCTGAGCCCTTACTAACAGTTATTGTTTGAAGCTGTTGGCTGTGAAACACTAAGTTCTGGCAACAATAAACAGATGCCTCACATGAGAAAAACTGTTTACCAGTCCTGGAACTCCTTGAGAAGTTACAGCTTTATGAACTTTATGTTACTGCAGCGTCTAAATAAAGGCAAAGACAAACTGGCTTTCTGAAATTTTGGAGATTTGATGTCCTTATGACACCAGAGAGCCCTATTAAGAAGCAGGCCATGTACAGCCTCAAACCTCTCAAAAATCTATGCTTTGAACCAAAAAAAGCTTTCCTACAGCACAACACCTGATAATCTTCTTGATAATTTGAGGCCCATACCAATGTAACACCATATACTGTTAAAGCCTCACATAACATCTTACAACACTGCTCAGAAACTCTGCCCAGGTTTCTGCCTGCTGCCTTGCCCTTACCCCCACCTTCACACAGTAGCATCACATGACAAACATCTAGGATTTACAGAACTTCAATATCAAATAGGCCAAAGGAAGTATTGTCCTGAGAGGCTGTTTAATAGATAAAGAAATGGCCTACAATACTGCTTAATTCCTTGTTGTTAGGTGCCATCAAGTTGCTTCAAACTCACAACCCTATGCACAACAGAAGGAAACACTGCCCGGTCCTGCACCATCCTCATGAGTGTTGTTATGCGTGAGGCCACTGTTGCAGCTACTGTGTCACTCAATCTCGTTGAGGGTCTTCCTCTTTTTCCTAACTCTCTACTCTACCAAGCATGATATCCTTCTCCAGGGACTGGTTCCTCCTGAAAACATGCCCGAAGTATGTGAGATGAAGTCTGACCATTCTTGCTTCTAAGGTGCATTCTGACTGTACTTCTTCCGAGACAGATTTGTTCCTTCTTTTGGCAGTCCATGGCATATTCAGTATTCTTCGCTAACACCATAATTCAAAGGTGTCAATTATACATTGTCTTCTTTATTCATTGTCCAGCTTTTGCATGCATATAAGGCTACTGAAAACACCATGGCTTGGGTCATGCACACTTTTTATGAGAATTTGGGGTCTGCATCCCACTGCTCTCCTGCTCCCTCAGGGGTTCTCTGTTGTGTTCCCTGTCAGGGGAGTCACTGGTTATAGCCAGGTACCATCTAGTTCTTCTGGTCTCAGGCTGATGTAGTCTCTGGTTATGTGGCCCTTTCTGTCTCTTGGGCTCATAATTACCTTGTGTCCTTGGTGTTCTTCATTCTCCTTTGCTCCAGGTGGGTTGAGACCAATCGTTGCATCTTAGATGGCAGCTTGCTAGCGTTTAAGACCTCAGATACCGCTCTCCAAAGTGGGATGCAGAATGTTTTCTTAATAGATTTTATTATGCCAATTGACTTAGATGTTCCCTGAAACCATGGTCCCCAAACCCCCACCTCTGCTACGCTGGCCTTGGAAGCATTCAGTTTATTCAGGAAACTTCTTTGCTTTTAGTTTAGTCCAGTTGTGCTGACCTTGCCTGTACTGTGTGTTGTCTTTCCCATCACCTAAAGTAGTTCTTATCTACTAATTAGTAAATATCCCCCCTCCCACCCTCCCTCCCTCCCCGCTCTGGTAACCATCAAAGAATATTTTTTCTCTGTTTAAACTATTTCTCATGTTCTTAAATAGTGGTCTTATACAATATTTGTCCTTTTGCAACTGATTAATTTCACTCAGCATAATACCTTCCAGATTCCTCCACGTTATGAAATGTTTCAATAGATTCATCACTGTTCTTTATTAATGCGTAGTATTCCATCGTATGAATATACCATAAGCTATCCATTCATCCACTGATGGGCACCTGGGTTGCGTCCATCTGTTTGCTATTGTAAATAGTGCTGCAATGAACATGGGTGTGTATATACCTGTTTGTGTAAAGGCTCTTATTTCTCTAGGTTGTAGTCCAAGGAGTGGGATTGCTATTTTTTTATGGTAGTTCTATTTCTAGCTTTTTAAGGGAGTGCTAAATTGATTTCCAAAGTGGTTGTACCATTTTACATCCCCACCAGCAATGTATAAGTGTTTCAATCTCTCCACAACATATCCAGCATTTATTATTTTGTCTTTTTTTGATTAATGCCAGCCTTGTTGAAGTGAGATGGAATCTCATTGTAGTTTTGATTTGCATTTGTGTAATGGCTAATGATCATGGGCATTTCCTCATGTATCTGTTAGCTACCTGAATGTCTTCTTGAGAGAAGTGTCTGTTCATATCCTTTGCCCATTTTTTAATTGGGTTATTTGTCGTTGAGTTTTGCAATATCATGTAGATATTAGAGATCAGACGCTGATCAGAAATGTCATAGCTAAAACTTTTTCCCAGTCTGTAGGTAATCTTTTTACTCTTTGGGTGAAGTCTTTGGATGAGCATAGGTGTTTGAATTTTAGGAGCTCCCAGTTATCGAGTTTTTCTTCTGCACTGTTAGTAACGTTCTGTATACTGTTTATGCCATGTATTAGGGCTCCTAGCACTGTCCCTATTTTTTTTTCCATGATCGTTTTACATTTTACATTTAGGTCTTTGATCCATTTTGAGATAGTTTTTGTGCATGGAGTAAGGTATGGGTCTTGTTTCAATTTTTTGCAGATAGATATCCAGTTACGCCAGCACCATTTGTTAAAAAGACTGTCTTTTCCCCACTTAACTGTTTTGGGGCCTTTGTCAAATATCAACTGCTTACATGTGGATGGATTTATGTCTGGATTCTCAGTTCGGTTCCATTGGTCTACATATCTGTTGTTGTACCAGTACCAGGCTGTTTTGACTATTGTGGCGGTATAATAGGTTCTAAAATCAGGTAGAGTGAGGCCTCCCACTTTGCTCTTCTTTTTCAGTAATGCTTTACTTATCTGGGGCTTATTTTTTTCTCCATCTCATTGAAGAATGTCGTTGGAATTTGGATTGGAATTGCATTAAATCTATTGATCGCTTTTGGTAGAATAGGCATTTTTACAATGTTAAGTCTTCCTATCCATACGCAAGGTATGTTTTCACACTTATGTAGGTCTCTTTTGGTTTCTTGCATAAGTATTTTGTAGTTCTTTGTATGGGTCTTTTACATCTCTGGTAAGATTTATTCCTAAGTATTTTATCTTCTTGGGGGCTACTGTAAATGGTATTGATTTGATGATTTCCTCTTCGATGTTCTTTTTGTTGGTATAGAGGAATCCAAGTGATTTTTGTATGTTTATCTTGTATCCTAACAGACTGCTAACTCTTCTATTAGTTTCAGTAGTTTTCTAGAGGATTCCTTAAGAGTTTTCAGTGTATAAGATCATGTCATTTGCAAAAAGAGATCAATTTACTTCTTCCTTGCCAATCTGGATGCTCTTTATTTTTGTATCTGATCTAATTGCTCTGGCTAGGGCCTCCAGCAAAATGTTGAATAAGAGTGGAGATAAGGGCATCCTTGTCTGCTTCCTGATCTCAAGGGGAATGCTTTTAGACTCTCTCCATTTAGGATTATGTTGGCTATTGTCTTTGTATAAATACCCTTTATTATGTTGAGGAATTTTCCTTTTATTCCTATTTTGCTGAGAGTTTTTATCATGAATGGGTGCTGAACTTTGTCAAATGCCTTTTCTGCATCAATTGATAAAATCATGTGATTCTTGTCTTTTGTTTTATTTATATGATGGATTACATTGTTTTTCTAATGTTGAACCATCCCTGCATACCTAGTATAAATCCTACGTGGTCATGGTAAATTATTTTTTTTGATACGTTGTTGAATTCTATGGGCTAGAATTTTGTTGAGGATTTTTGCATCTAAGTTCATGAGGGATATAGGTCTGTAATTTTCTTTTTTTTGTCTTTACCTGGTTTTGGTATCAGGGACATGCTGGCTTCATAGAATGAATTTCGGAGTATTCAGTCCTTTTCTATGCTCTGAAATACCTTTAGTAGTAGTGGTGTTAACTCTTCTCTGAAGGTTTGTTACAACTCTGCGGTGGAGCCATCCAGGCCAGGGCTTTTTTTTTGTTGGGAGTTTTTTGATTACCTTTACGATTTCTTCTTTGTTATGGGTCTATTTAGTTGTTCTACCTCTTTTGTGTTTTATGTTAGTTTATGTTAGTTTAGGTAGGTAGTGTGTTTCTAGGAATTCATCTGTTTCTTCTAGGTTTTCAAATTTGTTAGAGTACAATTTTGTATAGTAATCTGATATGATTCTTTTAATTTCAGTTGGGTCTGTTGTAATATCGCCCCTCTCACTTCTTATTTGGGTTATCTGCCACCTCTCCTGTTTTTGTCAGTTTGGCCAATGGTTTATCAATTTTGTTAATTTTTTCAAAGAAACAAGCTTTTGGTCTTGTTAATTCTTTCAACTGTTTTTCTGTTTTCTATTTCATTTAATTCGGCTCTAATTTTAATTACTTGCTTCTGGTGATTGTGGGTTTCTTTTGTTGCTCTCAATTTGTTTAAGTTGTAGGGATAATTCTTTGATTTTGGCTCTTTTTTCTTTTTGGATGTGTGCATTTATTGATACAAATTGACCTCTGAACACTGCTTTCGCTGTGTCCCAAAGGTTCTAAAAGCGTTTTCATTCTCATTGGATTCTATAAATTTCTTTATTCCATCCTTAATGTCTCCTATAATCCAGTCTTTTTTGAGCAGGGTATTCTTCAGTTTCCAAGTGTTTGATTTCTTTTCCCTGCTTTTTCTATTACTGATTTCTACTTTTAAGGCCTTATGGTCAGAGAAGATGCTTTGTAATATTTTAATGTTTTGGATTCTGCTAAGGCTTGCTTTATGACCTAATATGTGGTCTCTTCTAGAGAATGTTCCATATGTACTAGAAAAGACAGTATACTTGGCTGCTGTTGGATGCAGTGTTCTGTATATGTCTATAAGTTGGTTGATCGTGGCATTTAGTTCTTCTGTGTCTTTATTGAGTTTCTTTCTGGATGTCCTGTCCTTCACTGAAAGTGGTGTGTTGAAGTCTCCTACTATTATTGTGGAGCTGTCTATCTCCCTTTTCAATGCTGACAGAGTTTGTTTTATGTATCTTGCAGCCCTGTCATTGGGTGCATAAATATTTAATATGGTTATATCCTCTTGGTATATTGTCCCTTTAATCATTATATAGTGTCTTTCCTAATCCTTTATGATGGATTTAACTTTAAAGTCTGTTTTGTTAGAAATTAATATCACCACTCCTGCTCTTTTTTGATTGTTATTTGCTTGATATATTTTTTTTCCATCCTTTGAGTTTTTGTTTGTTTGTGTCTCTAAGTCTAAGGTGTGTCTTTTATAGGCAGCATATAGACGGATCTTGTTTTTTAGTCCGTTCTGCCACTCTCTGTCTCTTTATTGCTGCATTTAGTCCATTTACATTCAGGGTAATTATGGATAGGTACGAATTTAGTGCTATCATTTTGATGTCTTTTTTTGTGTGTTGTTGACAGTTTCTTTTTCCCACTTAATTTTTTGTGCTGAGTAGTTTATATATTGTCTTTTCCTCAGATTCATTGTTTTTGATTGTGTTTCTGCTGTGTCTCTATTTTTTTCTTGTATTTTATTTTGATGAGTATGACAGTTTGTCTTCTTTGTGGTTACCTTATCATTTACGCCTATTTTTCTAAATTTAAACCTAACTTTTATTTCTTTGTATCACCTTGTCTTCCTTTCCATATGAAACATCTATGACTACATTTCTTGGTCCCTCTTTATTGTTTTAGTATTGTCTTCTTGTACATAATAACATTGCTGTTTCCCTGTTTTGAACATTTTTTTAATCTTGAGTTATTTTTGTGATTTCCCTGTCTGGGTTGACATCTGATTGCTCTGTCCAGTGTTCTAGTCTTGGGTTGATACCTGATATTATTGATTTTCTAACCAAAGAACTCCCTTTAGTATTTCTTATAGTTTTGGTTTGGTTTTTATGAATTCTCTAAACTTCTGTTTTTCTGGGAATGTCCTAATTTCACCTTCATATTTGAGAGACAGTTTTGCTGGATATATGATTCTTGGCTGGATTTTTTTTCCATCAATGCTTTATATAAGTCATCCATTGTCTTCTTGCGTGTATGGTTTCTGGTGAGTAGTTCGAGCTTATTCTTATTGACTCTTCTTTGTAGGTGACTTTTCGTTTATCCCTAGCTGCTCTTAAATTGTCTCTTTATCTTTGGTTTTGGCAAGTTTGATTATAATATGTGTTGGTGACTTTTAAAATCTACCTTATGTGGAGTTCAATGAGCATCTTGGATAGATATCTTCTCATCTTTCACGATATCAGGGATGTTTTCTGCCAACAAATCTTCAACACTTCTCTCTGTATTTTCTGTTATCCCTCCCTGTCCTGGTACTCCAAGCACTCATAGGTTATTTGTCTTAATCGAGTCCCACACGGTTCTTAAGGTTACTTTATTTTTTTTAATTCTTTTATCTGATTTTTATTCAAATATATTGGTGCCAAGTGCTTTATCTTCAAGTTCACAAATTTTGCCTTCCACTTACTCAATTCTGCTCCTCTGACTTTCTACTGAGTTGTCTAATTCTGTAATTTTATTGTTAATCTTCTGAATGTTTCATTGCTGTCTATGGGTTTTTCCAGCTTATTAAACTTTTCATTATGTTCCTGAATAATCTTTTTAATTTCTGTGTGTTCCTTGGCTTGGTCTGCTTATTGCCTGATTTTCTTCCTGATGTCTTGAAGGGTTCTGTATGTTAACCTTTTGTATTCGGCATCCAGTAATTCCTGGAATGCACTTTCATCTAGACGATACCTTGATTCTTTGTTCTGAGAGCCTGTTGAGGCGATCATGCTCTGTTTCTTTATGTGACTTGATATTAACTGTCGTCTCTGAGCCATCTATAAGTTATTGTATTAGTTTATTTTATGTTTTCTTACTGTATCGCAGCTTCTCACTTTGTCTTGTTTTGATATGTCCAGATGTGTTGCTTGAGTGAGCTAGCTTGGTTATTTTCACCTTTGGAGCTCTGATGTCCTGTCCTCACATGGCTAGAGCTGTTATCAGGTATATCAGTCTAGAAGTCCATTCACTTTTCTTATATGAATTCAGCTCAGGTTTCCAGGTAGCTGATCAACAAGTGTGTGGTACAGGCTCTGTCCTACAGTCATAGAGGGGCAAGGGTGATTGCTGTAGGTACTGGTATCTGGCTGCAGCAGCAGGTCATCCTCTAAACAAGGCAAAGGGCTCAGAATCGTCCCCCAAATGTCTCTGAACAAAGCGTGTCCCTCTTATCTAGAGCATACAGGTGGGTGGGTCCTGCAGAAGGACCATAGGCACCCAGTGTTTTTGGCTGTAAGGACTGGGAGGCACCAGTTATCTTTGGACCCCTGTCGCGGGTGGCTGGGTGACCTGATTGCAGCCAGCAGTCCTTAGGCCCCTGATGTGGGGTGCTGGAATAGGCGGGCTACAAGGAATGGGAGGAAATTCTCCCATTCCCCTCCATCCCATCCATGGTGGGGTGAGGACCAAGGCACCTGAGGTCTGGCTGTGTGTCCCCAGAGCTCCTGTGCGTGATCAACCTCCATGTGAACTTCTCTAAACTGCACACATTGGGTGACAGGCCCGTCCCGTAGGGGGCCTCAAGGGATGACCTTTCTACTATTATGCTATCTATGAGCTTGTGGCCTGGGGCAGCTGCTTGTACCATGGCCCTGCATCCGAGTGCAGGCCCGCACCAGGGGCCCCAGCCAGTGTGGAAGGCATGGTGAGAGCCACGGGAGGGGCATTTCATGGCTGGTGGGGTGGCACGCTGGAGGACTCAGGCAGACACATCTTCCCCTCCTCCCTGCCAGGTACATGGCCTCTGTGTCTGCTGCCACCACACAGCTGGTGCCAACTGTGAGCGCTGCCAGGATCTGCACCAAGACCACCCACGGCGTGCAGCAGAGCCTGGGCACCCCCATGCCTGCCAGAGTAAATGGGTAGATGAGGGCCCTGTTAATAGGCAAAGTGGTGTCAAACATCAAACACCCACCTCTCCACTGCAGAGCACAAACAGTTGTAGTCTGCTAACAGGGGCCTATTCTCCTGAAATAGGTCCACACAGGTCCATGCAGGGGGGAAAGGTACTCAAAGTCCACCGACTGTTTATGCCTGGACAGGAGCTGCTTTTCTCCTGAGCTCCCCTGGTTAGTGGAGCTGGCAAATTGTCTTTTACCCTAATTGTGAATTTATTCTTTCTCCAAGGCCGGGAAGGTGGCTCTAGATGCTCCAAAGGGCCTATCTCAGCCCCAGGGAAATCAACAGCCGTTGAAGCCGGCTTGGGGGTGGGGGGTGCAGTAAAATATACGGAAGTACTTAGCCTTTGCCGAGAGTGCCGTTCTTCTCCGGTTCCGGAGTTGTGAGTAGGCTGTGTGGCTGGCTGCTTCTCCCTGAGGAACCTGTGGCCCAATGCTAGTTATCAGCCCGCCGCAGCTGCTCCTGGGAATGGTGCCTGAGGGCTCCCGGTGATTCAGGTCCGGTAACTCCTCTCTACTTCCGAACCACCTCTTCCTCCCCCTGCTGCTCAGTTCATTTTCTAAGTTTGCCTTTGATGTTCAGGGCTCCTAGCTTGTCATAAGTATACTCATTTCACTTGTTTTTTCGGGTCTTTGTTGTAAAAAGGCTCGCCGGAAGCGTCTGTCTATTCCTCCATATTGGCCCCACGTCTCTCGTCTGATTTCTTGAGTGCTGTTTCCATGGGTGTTGATTGTAGATCCAATCTTTTCTCCGTTTACCATCATGTTGCTTACTGGTCCAGTTGTGACGATTTTTGTTTTCTTTATGTTGAGTTCTAATCCATACTGAAGGCTGTAGTCTTTGATCTTCATCAGTAAGTGCTTCAAGTCCTCATCACTTTCTGCAAGCAAGGTTGTGTCATCTGCATACCATAGATTGTTAATGAGTGTTCTTCCAATCCTGATGCTGTGTTCTTCTTCATATAGTCCAGCGTCTCAGATTATTTGGTCAACATACAGGCTGAATAAGTATGGTTAAAGGATACAACCCCGATATACACGTCTCCTGACTTTAAACCACGCGGTATCCCCTTGTTCTGCTAGAACAATTGCCTCTTGATCTATCTACAAGTTACTCATGAGCACAATTAAGTGCTCCGGGATTTCCATTCTTTGCGATGTTAATCCCTCATCAACCCATAATGCATAAGACTTCAAACTGAAGTCATCCCAAGGGGGAGGATATGGCCAGAATGGAATGGTCACCACATGTAAGCTGAACTGTTTTCATTTTGAAGATTTCACCTTCAATATAGAGAGGCTTGCTTTTATCAGCAAGATCACAGCACTACCTTGGGGATCTTAATGAAGTCTTCACGTGAGGTAATGATGGGACAAATATTGAGTCCCACCTTCGTTCAAAGTCATATAAAAATAAAACGGATGTTCTTTTTATAATGCACGTGGACAAAATCATTACTTGTTCTAGTTAAGTGGATGAGTGGCTGTGTAAAAGGTTAAGTCTATTGTAACCACAGACTGCAAGAAGATGAATGGGATTCTAAATAAAGCAGGCCTTCACACACTTACGTCACTTTTCAGCCATTATCTACAGTTTCAGTAGTTCTCCTGATTAATGCACAGAGACTAAGGCAAGTCTATCATTTCTGCCCACTGGATGTACCTTTTTAGCTGACTTACTACCTTTGACCATACAGAATTACTGGTGCACTGATTTAAGGCCCGGATCTTCTAAGAAATGAAGCTGTTGGGTAAGAATGCTACACTGGAATTTTTTATCATTACTAAAAGCTGAACCATATTTTCTCATGGGCACTGGTAACAACACCAGTGGTCAATTCCATCATTCCCTGATGATAACGTGCATTTCAGGTACCGATCATGCAACTATGGTCTTTTCACGTTCCTAATTGTAAATGGAACAAAGGTCATTTCTGGTCCATGTGGGATAAGAATATGGTAACACTTGGAAAACAAGCTCTGCTGGTGGTGTTAGTTGCCACTGAGTCAATTCCAACTCATGGTGACTCCATGTACACAGAGTAGATCTGCTCCATAGGGTTTTCAAGGTTGTAACCTTTTGGAAGTAGACTGCCAGGCCTTACTTATGAAAACAAGCTCTTAATAAAGGCTAGTTGTTACTAGAGGAGGTGAAAACAGACTTTCAGTGGCAAAGTCCACCATAAAATATGTTTTATCACACTTAATTTTCTGACATCATTATACTTCTAGCCTGAATTTCATGATGGTAATCACAGGGTTTGGGAGAACCTCAGCTGTTGTAATATTATTTAGAGTATAAATGCCACAAAACATTTCACTTGGCATCCTGGTTCATAAAAGACCTGTCCTTTGGAGTAGGAAAAGAGTAAAACTAAAGCCCATTGCTGTCCAGTTGATTCCGACCCATGGCAACCCTACAGAACCGAGAACTGCCCCATAAGGTTTCCAACAAGCAGCTGGTAGATATGAACAGCTGACCTTTTGGTTAGCAGCTGTATCATTTAACCACTTTGCCACCAGGGCTCTGGGAAAAGAGTAGTCAAATTTAAAATGATTAGCAGGAAATCTGTTGTAATTTATGCTATGCATTAAATAGTTAGTTCTAAAACAAATAAACCAGCTAAAACCCTATACCTGTGTATCAGCACAAATAAGCTCTAAAAGAAAATACTCCATCTGTCCTAGTTGAGGGAGGGATTTAACTGTCAAGGAAATGTGAGGGGATGATCACAGTTAATATGGATGTGTTGTAAAGTAGTGTATTCAGTTAACATAGAATAACCATCAGAACCAGGAAACTGACACTGATGGAATACTGTCATCTAATTAAAGGCCCTACTCAAATTTTACCAACTGTCTCAATGCTCCTTATGACAAACAAATAAAACAAAAACAGAACACCCAGTCCTCACTTATCAACATGGTTAAGTTCCAAAGACCAGGTTATTATGCAAAAATTGGCATTATGAAAAGCGGAGGACTACATCAGATCACAAAATGGAGGATGACTACATCATTACACAACTGCCAAATTACATTATCACATAACTGCCAAACCATAGCACATGCACACCAAGAAAGAGAGCTTACCAGCTCCTCAGAAGACCCCTTGGTCCCCTTCCAGTCACCATGGCCTAACCTCCACGTTCAGGGTAACCACTATAATGGCTTTTAATACCAAAAATTAGCTTTTTGTGCTTTTGAACTATTGTATAACTGAAATCACACCATAGCTGGTCTTTTAGATATGCTTCTTTCAATCAACATTATGTTGGTAAAATTTATCTACATTGTTACATGTAACTGCGGTTCATTCCACTGTGTGAGTATACCACAATTTATTTCCATTGTACTGCTGATGGGCATTTGGGTGTATTTCAGCACTATACCAAGAGTGCTATATACATTTCTGTGTATGTCTTTTAGTGACATGTATGCCTTTTCGTTGTGCACATGCTTTAGGAGGGAAATTGCTGAGGAATAAAATTGTTCAGCCTTAGCAGATACTGCCAGTCTTTTAAGATGGTTGTACCAACTTAACCTTTTTTTTTTAAGTAATAAAAATTGAGTGTTACTACTTTCAACAGCAGAAGAATGGTTAAGTACATTAAGATATGTTCATATGATATGCTCTGAAATATTAAGCAGCAATTAATAATATCAAGCACATAGAAAAATGCACATGACACACCATTTGGTGAAAAACACAAAAACAAAAACTTAGTATACCCTATATGAAATATAAACTATACGCATGGTTTGTCAGTTATGTGAGGGAAGGAGAATTTTCCTATTTTTAAAACTGAAATATTATTTTCATCATTAAAAATTTACATATACAATTGACATAACTGAAAATAACTGTTCGACAATAAATCTGTTAACCAAAAAAGTCCGTCATAGAAATTAGAATAAAATTCCTAATCCAGACAACAGAAATGTGGTAGGGTATGAACTATATAACATATTGGTAATATAATGTGCTAATAGTCAGAAGGACTAATAAATCTTTAAGAATATGACAGAGGGCTGACTTCTGTATTAGAATACTTCATTGCCGTTTTGTATGGGAAGCAAAGGGATATATCAGCTTACCTAGGGATATTTTTTATCTAACGGACTGCTCCCCCTACCCCATCTACTTTAAGTTATCTACATTTCTTTTCTGCTCTGACCCAATAACACTGTTTTCTTACCTCTGCATGAGGAAAAGGCGGTTCTGGGAGATACACTTTAGTCTGTTTGTTGTGACAAAGCCTTTTAAAAACGAGAAACAGATCAGCATGTTACTTAGGACATACTGTGGTATTTGTTGCCACCTAGTGGTAGCAGTGCAAATAACACTAAAGCATTTAAGGGGCCTTGCCAAAAGGCCAGCAGTTCGAATCCACTGGCCACTCCTTGGAAACCCTACAGGGCAGTTCTACTCTGACCTATAGGGTCGCTGTGAGTCAGGATCAATTCGGTGGCAAAGGGTTTGGTTTTTTAAAAAGTATTTAAAGTTTTCCCGCCAGTGAATCTGAGTGAATAAAAGCCTCTCCTACAGAGTATTCAGGACATAGATACCTCGTGAGCCAATTTTTTAAATCTTTAAATTCTTCATTTAACAAACAAACAAAAAACTCCAAACCAGTTGCCACTGAGTTGACCCTCACTCATAGCAACTCCATGTGTGTATGAGTAGAACTGTATTCCATAGGGTTTTCAATGGCTGTGATCTTTCAGAAGTAGATATGGCCAGGTCTTTCTTCTGAGGTGTCTCTTGGTGGAGTCAAACCAGTAATCTTTCAGTTAAGAGCAAATAAACTTATTTTGGAAAAATTTTAAATGTACAGAAATGCTGCAAAGATAGTAGAGACATCCCATACACCCTCTACTCAGTTTCCCCTAATGTTAACATCTTACATAACTGTGGTACACAAAAGTGGTACATTTGTCAAAACTAATAAATTAACATTACCCTACTACCCATTGCTGTCAAGTCGATTCTGACTCATAGTGACCTGACAGAACAGGGTAGAACTGTCCCATAGAGTTTCCAAGGAGCGCCTGGTGGATTCAAACTGCTGTCCTTTTGGTTAGCAGCCACAGCTCTTAACCACTATGCCACCAGGGTTTCCAAAAATTAACATTAGTACATTACTATTAACTATTTATTCAGATTTCATCAGTTTTGCCACAAATATCCTTTTTTCTGTTGGAAGATTCAACCAAGGACACCGCACTGAATTTAGGTCTCTGATCTTTTTAACAAGTTTTTTATTTTCATATATTTATATTTTTAGTCTTTTTTGATATTTATTCTATTGATACTATGCTTAGAAAATCCTATTCCTTACAGATGTGAGATGGATAACCATTTTCTTTTGGTTTTATTATGGTTTCTTTTTTCTTCATTTTTGTCCCTTCTCCCCCACCCCCACAGCCCGCCCCATTAAACTGTTCTACTATCTGGAATTTGTTTTAGTGTATAGTGTGAAAAGAAGCATTAATTTAATCTTATTTTCCCAAATAGTCAAGGAATTGCCTGTCCAGGCACTATGAACTGAGTAATCTTTCCTTTTTCAACTGACTTGTATTAATAGCATATACTAAGCTTTAGTACATACGTACTTGGTTTGTTTCTGGACTATCCAGATCTATCCATTTGTTGGCAAATATAGCACAAATATATTTTAATTACTATTGCCTCATTTATAATTATACTATGTGGTAAAGTAAATTTCTCCCTTAATTACTGTTCTTAGTCGAAGTTTTCTGAGCTATTCTTGCTCATTATTCTTGCATGAGAACTGCAGAATCACTATCAATTTCCAGAACAAATCCTACTGACTCCATAAAACCTATAAATTACAACTTTATATCTTTGTAGTAGTCTTCCCATGCTAAGACATGAGAGGTGTCTCTGTCTTATAAGCTTTTTAAATATCCTTCCCTTAGAATCTTAAACTTAGTGATCCCATAATTATTTCTTCCTACGTTCCCATCTATATTTCTACTTAGTTCAGTCAATAAACATGTGTTAAGTGCCACCAAATGTTAAGTACTGAGGATACAAAGAGGCCTCTCACTTTGAGGCATCTCTAGCATAAAGAAAGAGGCAGATGTGTAAACCTCTTATCACTCCAAAATAATCTGATGGAGACATAGATACATACATACATGCATACATAAATATATATGGTATAAGAATACAGAAAACGGGTGGCTAATTCCATTTGGGGGTTTAAGAATGGCTTCCTGGAAGAAGATGCCCTAAGAATAAATAAGAGTTAGCCAGACAGAAACCCTGTTTGGAGGTGAACTGGAGGGGTTGCTCGGGGGTGGCAGGTAGTGTGGACTGCAGGGATAACATAGGCAAAGACATGGGGGTGGGGGCCTGAAACAGTTGGTTTGTTTAGAGAACTGTCTATAGTTCCTTACTATTAGGGTATAAAATTCAAGGTGGGGAAGGCAGGAGAAGAGGCCAGAGGGATCCTTTCAATAAAGGGGACTCATCGGAGGACTTTAAGCAGGAATTTGACACGATCACAACTGCATTTTGGACAGATCCTTCAGAAATCAATTGGAGGTCATATCGGGGTGGGGTGTGAGACTGAAGGACAAAGTGGAAAGGCCAATGTAGAGATAAGACTCCAGTCTATTCTACCCTGAAGAAATGCAGAGAAGGAATCAATTTGAGAAACAATTCGGAAATAAAATTGGCAGGATTTATTAGTTAGTTGATACAGAAAAGGGAACAATCAAGAATGGTGCCTCAGTGTCTGGCATGGTAGACGGTGGTGACCCCAAACAAAAGAAAGACTACAAAAGGAAGAGTAGGCTTATGTAGCAAGGATGGTTAGTTTACTTTGGTTTTGTCCTTGAGAAGTTTGTTGTGCCTGTGGGATGTACAAGTGAAGAATTTACCAATCCATGGATTTGAGATGCCAGGGCTAGAGTTACAGAATGGGGTGTCCTTAGCATCAAGGTAGTTGAAGCCACAAGAATGGATGGGAAACAGAGTTATAAGAGCAGAGGGTAAAGGATGGAACCCTAAGTAGTACCAGCATTTAAGGGGTAGGCAGAGAGAGGATACTGAAAATTGAGGGAGGGGGAACAGATAAAGAAATAGAAAGAACAAGAGAACATTGATTGGTGTATCTATCTTTCTTCAGTATAATTTACACAAACACATTTTACAGAAAGAAAAGTATTTTCCTTATAGAAGCTCCCAGGATGAACAACTGTTCTGGTTTTAACACTGAAAGTCCTATGTCCCTGGGAACCCCTCAGCCCCAGGGTAAACCAGGACCGCTGGTTACCCCACCTTCACATGTTAAGATTGTCAGCTCTCAACCTTGGCTGCACACTGTGGAATCACCTGGGAAGCTTTAAAAGATACTGATGCCTGGGTCCCACCCGTGGAGACTGATTTAATTGGTCTGAGGGTTGCAGCATAATGGAATTTTGAAAAGCTCACCAGGTAATTCTAGTATGTAGCAATGGTTAAGAAGCATTGTCCTAGAAGGAGAAACAAAGTTTACCACCAATTGGTTGATACTTGTTTCTGTTCCCTATACTCCTGCCAGTTTGCTTTCGTTTCCCACCATATCTTCTAATTTCTCCAGTCTTAGGTAAGAGGCTTCTGAGCTGTTTGCCTTGTCCATACAGGAGTCCTTACAACACTGCAGTGCATGAGCTGAGATACTAGCAGCTCCCTGGTTTCTCTCACTTTGGTTGAAGATTGCATCTTATGTCTTATATTTAAAACCAGTGAAAATCCTACAAACATCTAACAGGCAAGCTCTCTTCCCAATTCATTTTGTTGTTCTCTTCAGCAGTCTTGCTTAAAAAGCACTCTTACTCTCTAAATAAAGAATCTGGTCACTAAAATGGCAACTTGCCAGCTCCTGACTTGAATTAACTTAGTGATTGCTATGTAAATAGGTCAGTTCTGGCCCCCATCCCCGGACCACCACAGCTCACTCTGAGGGTTTTGTTTCCTCTTTGCTGCTCCAGGAATCAACATCCCTACAACCAGGTTGCTGTAGGCATTCAGCCTTAGCGCCAGCCTGCTCTCCTGGGTCTGTTCCCAGCCACTCTGCTTCCACTGCCCAGGCCTTGGCTTCCAGCCTCTGTAGCTCCCAGCCACAAGGATTCTGCTCTGGCCTCTGGATGGCTTTGCTTCTGGTGCCTGCAGAAGCCCCAGCAACTTGCTATCCCAGCATCTGCCCACATTTGCTTGTTTGGATTTGTTTTATTTTTAAAGAACAGAGGGGCAGTATATAATATTATATGTTAAAACAGAACTGATACACAAATTCCTTTTTTTGCTAACTGGAAATTTATCAGAATATTGTGTCCATTTTTGGGTCTACCACACTATGAAAAGGGATTAAACACACTCTGTGTGTCAGAGCCCTTCAAAGTTTGGAAACACCATTCTAGGACACTATTAGGCATACTGTAAAAGTTAAGCTAATCTACTTACACCGGTTTTTTTGACCAGGAAAGTTAGATGCAAATATATGTCTAAATAACACTAAAAAGGTCCACTGACTTCATATGGTTCAATAATTTACCAACCCTAGGTTCAGTCAAATAATTTCCTATTGTAATCAAACTCAATTTTATTAAATATCATGCTATTGAAATTAAAACAAAACAAAACCACCTTTTCTTACCAGATGTGGCATAAGTTTTAGATAACATTGAGTATGGGCTTTAACATTTTTTTTAACTGTTCAAGAGTGTAATTTCATTTTGTAAGATGCAGAGGGCAGCATGTGAGAAGGTAAATACATAACTCTTTTGGTACTGATTTTGAAAGCGTAGGAAAATACAGTCTTTGGCTTTCATTCCTTATTTCTTTATAACTAATCTTCTAAACTCTAGCAACATAACAGTTTTGGCTTTCACTAAGGCAGATCTTCAGACCACAGATACTGCAAAACAACAAAATCGAAGTTTCATAGTGATGTGAGAAAAAGCCAGGGTTATTTTTATTCTTACTGCTGGAGTGTATGAACTCTGAATCAAACAGAATCCCAGAGAAGAACACTGACATACCACTCAGCAAAAATCTGGGAAAACTCGAGCGAACTGTTAGCCACAGGAGAGATGAAGTAAAAAGGGACATTGGAGAGGCCCGCTGAGTCAATGTATTGATACAGGCATTCCAGGAGGTCATAGATCACTCCAGAAGGGTAGCAGGGAACCAACACGTTACCTCCATTCCGGACTGTGAGTGCTAAAAAAATTGAAGCCAGAGAGGAGAAAAAGAAAATATCAAAAGAACAGTTTTATAATGGTAGAATATAATTTTTAAAAATAATACCTCCATTTCTTTCATTTTTCCACTTCTGCTCTTACAATTTACTTTGCATGTATAATACTCACTTCTTTTCAAGCGTATCACCAAAGTGGGGGATCTAGAGGCTGATAATTAGGTAATTTTTCATTTAACGTTTAAGTCCCTGGGAAGCGTATCACCAAAGCGGGGGATCTAGAGGCTGATAATTAGGTAATTTTTCATTTAACGTTTAAGTCCCTGGGAATAGGGTGTACAATTAAGAGTTTGGGTTTTAAAGATTACCGACGGCAGCTGAGCCTGAGGACAGACCCTCCAAGTTCCTTCTTTTTTTTTGTCTCCTGCTTAAAAATGTGCTGCACTTGTCTCTGCTCAGGCTCTGACCAATGATAAACAACCGATAGGGAAATAGGCTCTTACTGAGAGCATTTTCTTTTATTAATGTTTTGTCTCTGAGAAAATCCTCCAAACATTACATCTTAAAATAATTATCAAATAAAGAATTGCAACTTATGAGTTATAATCATATCAAGAGTTATATAACTGGCTAAAAAAAAAAATCAAGTTCTTATTCAAATTTGTCTTCTGTTTGGTTTCTAAAATGAATTGATACAAGCATCTTTTGGGTACAGAGCTTGAAGTCTTTGATCCTTCTTATTTACCTAGATGCATAACTTGAGTACTGGTTGACTTCCTACCACTAGAGCATGGTACAGTGACAAAACAAAATCAGTGGCCAGGAGTCAAGAGGCCTGGGCTCTAGTCCTGGCTTTGTCACAAGCTATAGAGCCTCAGGGAAACCACTACACCTTTGCTGGGCCTCAGTTTTCTCATCAGTTAAAACAGTGGAATGAACTAGATGAGTGATTGTCAAGCTTTTCACTGTGCTTAAAAATTGCCAGGGAACTTGTTGAAAATGCAACATTTTCTTCCCCATTCCCTGAGAGTCTTACCTACTAGTTCTGTGACAGGGTGCTCACAATTGAATTTTCAGATCTCTACCCTTGATCCTGAGGCAGGTGGTATGTTCAAAGAGCCCATTTTGAGAAACAGTGAATTAGATGTGAGGTTCTTTTCAGACCTGATGTTCTTTGAGTCTCTGATTCTAGATTATAAACCAACCAACCAGTGACTCTACTTGAGGCTACTCTAGTAATTTTTCCAAGGTGAGAGTAAATTACGTTTGCTTAATGTCAGCAAAGAACAAAAACAGACAATGGTCAGCAAGGCTAAGTGAAATTTCAAAGGACAATGCCTTTCATACAAATATGAGAAGATAGCCATTTCTTTTCCCTAGAAGAGATGTAATATCACTTAAAGCTGTTGGGGTGAATCGGCTGAGCTCATTACCTCCTCTATTCCTTTTCTAAAAGAAAGGCAGAATTTCCAGATTTTATTGGCAGTTCTAGCCAAAGAAAATATATTTCTTCCAGGTAGCAAACACTTCAGAAGTGTATCAATCTAGTCCTCCCCAAAAGAAGAAAAAATAATGGCTACCAAATATTAGTGGGGGAAAAATACACCTGTTCAGTGTGTCACTGTTGTGAATTTAAGGTATAAAGTTCTTTTCTTGCTATTATTTGCAAAGCTAAGATACGTCTTTGACAACTACCACCCTCAGAGCACACCTACACCCCACCAAAAAACAAGCAGATTAAAAAAAATTCTCTACATAAACCAAGCGGGAAAATGTTGTGTATTTGTTGTATAAAGTGGTAAAAATTCCACTTTGCCGTTATAACAACCAGTCTTACTGCACCTTCAGATTTAAGTTGCTTAAGATCTGCTTTTGTTGACAACAGCATGCTTTGAAGGATGGACAGAAACAGTGGTCGTCAATGGGAAAAAAGCGGCCTTTAAAAAGGGCACCAAAGGGTGTGAATATGAAGGGAAGAGGCCAAAAGGTATCTAAAAATAAATTTAAAAAGTATCATCTGATTTGAGATCTGACATGGATACACACCTAGGTTGCTACAGAACTCTCCTACCATGCCGTCTGGGTTTGCAGTTGGAATCTGGGTGAGCCCCGTCAGAAGGAGAACATCACTGTTTTTGAGAGAAGCCTGGTCCATGGGCTGAAAAAACAGAGAACTAAGGTTAGTGTAATTTAAAAAAGAACAAGTCATTTAAAAATAGTAAAGATAAAAAGAAAATATAGAGTACTCTTTCCTTCTGTGTCCAACCCATCAAGTCCTCTTACTTCCTCTAGTGAACAGTGTACTACTGAACAGTCACTGTCTAAGGAGGCTGAGATCTGACTAGGAAGAGGCACCAGGGAACTCTATGGGGTGATCAAATTCACAGAATTGTACATTTAAGATCTCTGTGTTTCACTGTATATAAATTTTACTTTAATAAAAAAAAGCATATTATATTTCTAGAACACTCAGGTCTTCTCAAAATGTGATCCCACATGATAGCAGTGGTTCTCAAGCTTGTACCAACTATACCAGAATCACCTGGAGGGTCTGGTAAAATACCCATCACTGGATCTCATCCCCAGAGTTTCTGATTCAGTGTATCTGGGAAGGGGCTTGAGAATTTGCATTTCTAACAAGTTCCCAGGAGATGCTCATGTTGCTGGTCTAGGAACTGTTGTATTATATAATTTGATTCTCAAAACAACTCTGTGAAGTATGTGAAATAAATGTATCTTATGAGAATATGGAAATTGAGACTCAAGGAGTTTAGGTGATTTACTTTAATTCTTAGTAGCAGTGTAGCCAGACCACTGGCTTAGGAATTAGAAAATGTAAACCTAGTTCAAATTTCATTACAGCCATGTGACCTCAGCCAAGTCTCAGAGCTGAGTTTCCTTAAAATAGGGGTATCTCTTCATCTATCTCATCTTCATGATTTCTGTTCTTATGAATTATAAAGTCCTATGATATACTATTAGGAAGCCCTGGTGGCATAGTGGTTAAGGGCTATGGCTGCTAACCAAGAGGTTGGCGGTTCAAATCCGCCAGGCGCTCCTTGGAAACGCTATCGGGAGGTTCTACTCTGTCCTATGAGTTGGAATCAACTTGACAGCAGTGGGTTATGATATACTATTACTTGATCCTTAGAATGTTGTGTTTTTATTTTTACCTAGCACAATTTGAATTTAACATTGTTCTCAGAGCATTTCAAAAAAATACTAACCACCTTTTCTGAAATAAATCAGGATTTGAATTGGAAACAAAATGAAGGCCCATAGATTGAAATGTTGGGGAGCTCATACATGTTTTCATCTGGTAACACATGTCTTGCTCACCTCCATTTTCAAGACTCACTGGAAGATTTGAAAAAAGAACAGAAACACAGCTTACTAAGAAAGAAGCCTTATCCCTATTTTCTCTGTTCCACTCAGATTCCCTAATAAAGATATAAAATTATAAACAGTAGCACAGTAAAGTCTCACCCTCTGGATTGTTATTTCTGAGTATATGTGCATTTCAATGTATTTTGCTTTAGCATTTTATATAAGCATGGACAAATGAGTTTCATTATTTTTAAAGTAACATATGTCATATGTTATAAGCTGCTTTGTTCCCTAAAAAATATATTTTTTAATATAAAAACCCGAAAGCCCAAAGCCTTTGAGTTGATTCCGACTCATCGCAACCCTAAAAGAAAAGAGTACAACTTCCCCATAGGGTTTCCAAGGAGTGCCTGGTGGATTCAAACCAGTGACCTCTTGTTAGCAGTCGTACCTCTTAACCACTACGCCACGAGGGTTTCCCTTTTTTAATACAGACACAGAAAATGTTATGAAGAGATAACTATAATTAAATAGTTTCTAATTTCTATTTGCACAGAAACACACCAAGAAGAGCTTTTTCTCAGCTTGGGCAGAACTGATCTATCTATTTGTACTTCCCGACAAACATACATGTATGCATTGTTTCCAGAGATGGCAGGAAGGGAAGTGAAGTATAGTGGTTTGGCAGCAGCTGAGTAACGAGCCTGGGGATTTTCAGTGTGTGAATGCATCAACCTGAAGGAAAGGGGAATGGTGACAAAAGAAAAGGGACCAAGCTCCACTGGGTAGCATATTTGGCTTAAAATGCCAACAATTTTATATGGATCTTCTTAGGACCGGCTAATAATAAAGATCCACAGGGTTGACGGTAGGGTGTAAGGGGTCTTCAGAGGCTCTAGGAACTCCCCGAAATGGTCCATACAATTTTGCATGTGCATATGTACATTTTCCCATAGATTTGATCAGGATATCATATGGGAGCATGCCCCCAAAGAGGTTAAGAACCACTCACTTAGATGAAAACATACAATGGGGAGCAAACTCTGGCCCTGAAAAGTATTACACCCGAACCTCGGTCATTTACATTGCCTTCCTTTGAGAATTAAATGTCCATAAACAAACAAAAAAGGCAGTACTACAGCATGGTTAACACTTAGTTGGAATATTTATAAGAGACACCATGATCAAGTCATCTAGTCTTTTGTAACTTCAACCGTATAACTGAGACAGTCCTCACCGATTGTCAACGCTACTGCAAAGCTGCAGGCTTAAAAGGCTTTTTAGTGACACTCTCCAAACCAAGCTGACACCTCAGAAGTCTCCATTTCACCACTAAAGGGCAAATGCATATATTACTAGTGTCAGTGGCCACTCACCGAGTGCTTCAAGTGGGAACATTTTGTTTGAACACACAAAAATCAACTAAAAAAACCATATAAAGTTGACAATCATCATCAAGTTTGTGGGATAAAGTTTTGAAAAACTCTAAGCCCAAGAATACTGTGGCCACTGTGTTGTCCCTCTGATGGTTAACTTTTATTAAATACTCTGCAAAGGGCATAAGAAATAGAAGACCCAGTTCCTAGGCCCCAGAAGCTTACAATGTAGTTGAGAAGAAAAGATAGATGTATTTAAAAAAAAAAAAAAAGAACTTTTTAAAAAGCCATAGATAATATAATGTAAATTTTAAGTATTCATACTGAGAATATAAGTGCCAAGAGGAATGCAGGTTAGAGAGCTATGCCTGGTTAGGTGAGGTCAATACATAAGGATTTTTGGCATATGAAGTTTTGGTTCTAGTTTCTTTTTTTTTCTTTCTTTGTCTAAGGAACTTAAGACTCAATTTAAGATAGCTGAGAATACCAGAAAGATATTGACCTGTGTTTTATTGACTATGCAAAGGCATTCAACTGTGTGGATCATGACAAATTATGGATAACATTGTGAAGAATGGGAATTCTAGAACACTTAATTGTGCTCATGTGGAACCTGTACACAGACCAAGAGGCAGTCATTCGAACAGAACAAGAGGACACTGCATGGTTTAAAGTCAGGAAAGGTGTGCTTCAGTGCTGTATCCTTTCACCACACTTATTCAATCTGCATACTGAGCAAATAATCCTAGCAGCTGGACTATATGAAGAAGAACGTGGCATCAGGGCTGGAGGAAGACTTATTAACAACCTGCGATATACAGATGACACAACCTTGCTTGCTGAAAGTGAAGAGGACTTGAAGCACTTACTGACGAAGGATCAAAGACTACAGCCTTCAGTATGGGTTACACCTTAACATAAAGAAAACAAAAATCCTGACAACTGGACCAATAAGCAACATTATGATAAACAGAGAAAAGACGGAAGTTGTCATGGATTTTATTTTACTTGGATCCACAATCAACGCCCATGGAAGCAGTGGTCAGGAAATCAAAGGGCGTGTTGCATTGAGCAAATCTGCAGCAAAAGACCTCTTCAAAGCGTTAACAAGCAAAGATGTCACTTTGAGGACTAAGGTGTGCCTGATTCAAGCCATGGTATTTTCAGTCACCTCGTACGCATGTGAAAGCTGGACAATGAATAAGGAACACCAAAGAAGAATTGATGCCTTTGAATTATGGTGTTGGCGAAGGATACTGAATACCATGGACTGCCAAAAGAATGAACAAACTTGTGTTGGAAGAAGTACAGCCAGAGGTGAGGATGGTCTGACTTCATCTCACATACTTTGGACATGTTATTAGGAGGGATCAGTCCCTTGAGAAAGACATCATGCTTGGTAAAACAGAGCGTCAGGGAAAAAGTGGAGGACCCTCAACAAGACAGACTGACACAGTGGCTGCAACAATGGGCTCAAACATAGCAATGATTGTGAGGATGGCACAGGACTGGGCAGTGTTTTGTTCTGTTGTACACGGAGTTGTTATGAGTTGGAATGAGCTCAATGGCACCAAACAACAACAACAGGTATCACCACCTTTAGAAAAAGCCTCCATGATACCACTCCCCACATACACCAAGATGTCCCTCCTAAAAGTGCCCCCAGTATCTAATGCTTTCTATCCCAGCACTAATCACACTGAATTGTAATTGCCTATTTCTCTCTCTGTTTGTTGAAGATCAAATACCACAGCCTTCAGTATGGATTGCACCTCAATATAAAGAAACAAAAATCCTCACAGCTGGACCACTAGCAACATCAAGACAAATGGACAAAAGATTGAAGTTGTCAAGGATTTCATTTTACTTGGATCCACAATCAACAGCCATGGAAGCAGCAGTCAAGAAATCAAAAGACACATTGCATTGGGTAAGTCTGCTGCAAAGGACCTTTTAAAGTGTTGGAGAGCAAAGATGTCACCTTGAAGACTAAGGTGCACCTGACCCAAGCCATGGTATTTTCAATTGCATCATATGCATGTGAAGCTGGACAATGAATAAGGAAGACTGAAGAAGAACTGATGCCTTTGAATTGTGGTGTTGGCGAAGAATATTGAATATACCACCGACTACCAAAAGAACGAACAAATCTGTCTTAGAAGAAGTACAACCAGAATGCTCCTTAGAAGCAAGGATGGCGAGACTGCGTCTTCCATACTTTGGACATGTTGTCAGGAGGGATCAGTCTCTGGAGAAGGACATCATGCTTGGCAGTGTACAGGGTCAGCGGAAAAGAGGAAGACCCTCGATGAGGTGGATTGACACGGTGGCTGCAACCATGAGCTCAAGCATAACAATGATTGTAAGGATGGCTTAGGACTGGGCATTGTTTCGTTCTGTTGTGCATAGGGTCGCTATGAGTCCGAACTGACTCAACGGCACCTAACAACAACAACATCTATCTCTCTGTTTCCTCCACAGGTCTATGAAGCTCCCTGAAGGCAAGAACTTTGTATCCTTATTGCCTAGCAAAGTGCCTGGTACACAGCAAATACTAAATAATTATTTGTTGAATAAATGAATGCATGAAGAGAACACAGTCCGATTGGAAACATGAGCACATTCCACACTGGGAATCTGTACACTGGAAGTCAGGAAGGAAGGAATAAGTACGTTGAATGTGGGAGGAGGGAGAGGCAGGGAAAGGACACCTGCAGATGCCAAATGAATTTACTTGGCTAAAAAGGAGTCTACTCTGGGGCTGAGAAAAGAGATTAGTAAAGAGAGATGGTATAACTGGTAAAGGGCCAAAAGGGTCAGGGTCATGCAGACTGACAGAGTGGGCAACACGAAAACAATGACCTGAAGCAGGGAATGATATTTTGGTAACAATAATAACAGTAGATAGCTGAAGAAGGGGAATTAGGCCAGATAGAAGGATGGCCTCTGTATCAGCCTAGGGATAAAGGAAAAAAAAAAAAAAAACAACATATATATATACGTAATTTCACGGCAGTTGAGGAGATGAATGAAGTACATCTACATTACACCCTGTTGCTGTGTGCCATCAAGTTAATTCTAACTCATAGCAATTCTATAGGACAGAGTAGAACTGCCCCATAGGGTTTCTTAGGCTTTAATCTTTATGGGAGTGGATTGCCAGGTCTTTTCTCCCTCAAAGCCACTGGTGGGTTCAAACCACTGACCTTTCAGTTAGCAGCTGAATGCATAACCACTGCAGCACCAACAGACATCTGGGAATGAAATGAATATATAGGACAATGGAGAAAGCAAGGCTGTAAGGTGACTCAAAAATCTGAAGTCATCGACGTAGTCAAAGGGAAATTTGGAAGATGCAATGATTTAAAAGACTAAGGAGGGCTGCAATAATAAGCCCAGTGATGGAAAGTTACAAGTGTTCTGGGAGTAGCTAAATGGACTTATTGTGAGAATAAAAGATGAAACAATATAGCAAGGAAGTTTGGGGGGTACCTTGACAGCAGTAGTTAATAGAAATATCAGTTTTTAAAGAGTGAGAAAAGAGTGGCAGGTCAAGCGCTATAGTTTGAGGGACACTAAAAGGTAAGTGGGAAAAGGAACAAATAAAAGAAGTATATAATATAGTAAAAAGTTTCCCTATCTGTAAAAATGATGAGGCTGGTAAAAGTAACATTAAGATTAACCCTATAATATGGCAAAACATCAAGTAGAATAATAAGGAGGAAACCAAGAAAGTATTGCTCAGAAACCTAGATTAAAAAGAATTTTAACAAGAGATTGATCAACAGTGTCAGATGCAGCTGAAGGATGCCTTGAAAAATAGTTAGAAATTAACGATTAATAGTTAAAAGTTAAGTTTGGCCAGAAGCTTATGATTTTTGAAAAAGAGATGGTGATTTCACTAAGAGTGAAATATGAAATCAGACCCATGACAGATAAAACAGGAAGAAAGCAAAGGAATACAAGAATGAGTTGAACAAGGTGTACAGAAAGAATCTCAACACTACCATGAAAAAGAAAGAAAACACAGTAGTAGTCAGGAGACAAAGCAGAGTCATCTGAAGGCCATTTTCTGTAACAAAAACCCTCAAATTTGCTTAAAGGCAGAAAAGAAGGAATGAGTGAAGAATTTAACGACTAAATGACCTGTAATTCTTTGATGAGAAAAAGGAAGAAATAAATTTGGAATTACGAAGCACATAATGATATCAGCCTTCAAAGACCAAGTCAAACTCCACTCCTCTATGAGGTCTTCTCTAACCCCAGCTGGATATGACCACGACCTGAATCCTGCAGCACCTCAGGGATTTCTAATCTTAAGGTCCTGATCAACTGCAACTTGTAGAAAAGGTCTGTACATACACCCCTTCTTGCCCTATTATAACTTCCGTAAAGGTAATGGTCACCCATTCATGTTTCCTTAACCATCTAGCTAGCCCTGTTGTTCAAAGTAGGAGTTCAGTAAATATTACTACTAATTGAGGGAATAGATTAAAGAATGAGCAAATCAGTGTTGTTGTTGTTGTTAGGTGCTGTCGAGTCAGTTCGGACTCATAGCGACCCTATGCACAACAGAAGGAATCACTGCCCGGTCCTGCGCCATCCTTACAATTGTTCTTATGCCTGAGTTCATTGTTGCAGTCACTGTGTCAATCCACGTCGATGAGGGTCCTCCTCTTTTCCGCTGACCCCGTACTCTGCCAAGCATGATGTCCTTCTCCAGAGACTGATCCCTCCTGACAACATGTCCAAAGTATGGAAGACGCAGTCTCGCCATCTTTGCTTCTGAGGAGCATTCTGGTTGTACTTCTTCTAAGACAGATTTGTTCATTCTTTTGGCAGTCCATGGTGTATTCAATATTCTTCGCCAACACAATTTGAAGGTGTCAATTCTTCTTCGGTCTTCCTTATTCATTGTCCAGCTTCCATATGCATATGATGCAATTGAAAATACCATGGCTTGGGTCAGGTGCACCTTAGTCTTCAAGGTGAGCAAATCGGTAGCATACAATACCTGTGAGAGAAGGATATTTCTGAGGAGAGAAGCTATATAGCCAGTTGAGACAAAACGGCAAGTGTAGAAAGACACAGGCAAGAGTCCAGAAAGCTGCCCAGACTCTCCTGCCTTGCTTCACGGGTACCTACTTACTGGGCCCAGTTCTCCAAACTGATCATGAACCATTTGAATCACAGCTTCCCCCACAGCCCTTACCCAATATATTAAATTTAATGTTTACCACAGAGCATCCAGATGAGAGCAAAGCATTGTACAAGCAACAACAAAACATTCAGGGAAATTTGGGGGTTGGAGGGTGGGAAAAAAATGTAAAGAGAATTGATATTTAATACTGCCCTGGTTTTTAAGACCTCAGGAAAACAAAGCAATATGAGCATCCCCCCCATCCTCCAAAGGGTAAGGATCAAGAATGGGATGCAGAGAAAATACACCATGCTAGAAGGCTTTCCTTTAGCAAAAATACACAGTCCTGGACCCAAAAGCCTACTTGAGAATCTAACGAGAATGAGTCATACATATAAATGTATGAACACACACACATCCAGTTAAAAAAAATCAGTTGCCATCTAGAGTAAGAGTAGAGCTGTGCCCCACTGGGTCTCCAATGGCTGATTTTTTCCGAAGTAGGTCACCAGGCCATTCTGGATGAATGTGCATGGCCAGCCTTTGGGTACCAGCCAAGAGCATCAACCATATGCACCACACAGAGACACACACACATGCATACACCTACACAAAATTTTACATTTATTTTCTCAGGACATGAGTTTATAGAGTGCTCAGAAACTCACTACTTTTTATCAGGTTAAGAAGGTTCCCTTCTATTCCTAATTGTCTGGGTTTCAAAAAAATCAGACATAGATGTTGTATCTTATCAGATGGTTTTTTTGAGTCTGTGAGATGATACGTGATTTCCTTCCTTTAGACCATTCATGTAGTGAATTGCTATGTTAGCTTTTGTCACATTTAACTATCCTGTATTTCTGAGATAAATCTGACTGAATCACAATTTATTCTTTAAAAAATATTCTCCTGGGATCAGTTGGTCTTTTAAGTTTATAATCGGTATTCATAAGTGAAAAATGGGCTCATGAGTTTTTTCCTTGTATTATCTTCAACGTATTAGTCTCATAAAATGATATGGGCACCTTTCCTCCTTTTGTAATGTTGAAAATATACAAGATAGAGATTATCTGTTTCATGGAAGACTGGTCAGTCACCCATAAAACTGAAGGTTAGGAATACAGGGAAATTTCGGCTTAGTTACTGTGGACATGTTATCAGGAAAGACCAATTGCTAGAAAAGGACATCATGTTTGGTAAAGTAGGGTCAGTGAAATGAGGGAAACCCTCAATGAGACAGTTTGACACAATAGCTGAAACAATGGACTCAAACATGCCAATGATCAGGAAGATGGCACAGGACCAAACAATGTGATGGGGCAGATCTGACTCAACAACAACAGTTTAATTAAATGTCCCATTTTCTCTCAAACTTATTATATCATCATACCTACCCCCTTCTTCTGAAACAAATGACCCCCCTGCCAACTTTTTTGTCAACTCTATCAGTGTCATTATACCATTCTCAATGTCACTCAGGCATGAAATCCTCTACTTGTATTTTTCTTTCCCTGAAGACAGTGGGTATTCAATAAATGTTTGTCGAGTTTAAAATGTCTCAATGTTTTCTTAAACTTGTCTCTCCATTACTACTGCCTCAACCTTAATCCAAAGCTTCATTCCCCTGAGTTTATCAGATCACTATGAAAACCAGGCCAAACCCAGTACCGTCGAGTCGATTCTGACTCATAGCAACCCTACAGGACAGAGTAGAACTGCCCCATAGAGTTTCCAAGGAGCGCCTGGTGGATTCGAACTGCCAACCCTTTGGTTAGCAGCCGTAACACTTAAGCACTACGCCACCAAGGTTTCCTAGATAACTACAGTAGCCTGCTATATTCTTCAGGGAAGGGCAAATACAAGTTGCTATATATTTGCTAATCTCTTGGACATGGCTACTAACTGTATGACTCTGCAATCCCAATGGCCTTCTCTGCTCTTCAAACATGACAAGCTTGTTTTTGCTTGAGGGGCCATTCATCTGCTATTCTCTGTAATGCTCTGCCCTCACATCTTCACGTAACTCAAGTAGGCCAAGGGTCAGCGAATTTTTTTCTATGAAGAGCTACTCTGCCGTTGTAGTGAGAAAGCACACATAAACAATTTATAAATAAAGGGATGTGGCTGTATTCTAACAAAATGTTATTTACAAAAACAGGTGGCAGGCCAAATTGGCCCACGGGCTATAGTTTTCTTATCCCTGCTAATTACACAGAATCCAATTATTTGGGTAAAGAATAATCTTTTTTTTTAGAGAAAACGGGTTGCCAGCTAGAAATTAATTACTTAGGTATGATGCTCATTACTTTTGAGACCTTATTTTCCCTTTAAATTTATGAACCTTGTAAGAATAATTTACTGGAAATTACATCAATAGTACTGTCAAGGCTTTTATCTAAGCAGAACAAATTAGAAGAGTTGGCAGTCAAGTAATCTGTGTTTTATGGAAGAATATATCAGGAATGACAGAAGTTGCCAATAAAAAAGTATGATTCAATGAAGCAGATTAAGATGGCACAGATGGGGTTTTGATTTCAATAAGTGGGAAGGGTCCAGAATTCTGATAGCTATGAGTCGACTCGATGGCAGTGGGTTTTTATAGGGAAAAAAGAGCAGCTTGTCCCTTCTATATCTTGAGATGATACTTGATTATAAAAGGTTTGAAAAACAATGCAGAGAGGCAGCTCAGAAGCATTCTATTGTTCTAGACTTACAGCAGTCATTCTTTTTCCCATATTAAAATGAGATATGGGCCCAAGTTACCTATATATCCATCTATCACCTAATTATCTAATCTTGGCTGCCCCTCCATATTTCATATGAGCTGCCCCCTCCATGTTTCATATGAGCATGGAAAGAATCAGAATTTATGAAATGAACAAGTTCTTTACAAATCCTAAAAGAGAAGAACTATTACATTCATAACAGTGTTTGTGTGCTTAGTTTCTTATTAAATATGGCCATTTAATGAATGATGAACTTAAAACTTTCCAAAACTTCTCTCTACATATTAAAATAAAATCCAAATTCCTAATCATGGCCTACAAAGTCCTGTATATTTGCTAATCTCTTGGACTTGACTACTGACTGTAGTATTCTGTAATCACAATGGCCTTCTCTGCTCTTTAAGTACAAGCTTGTTCTTGCTTGAGGGGCCATTCATCTTCTATTCTCTGTAATGCTCTGCCCTCACATCCTCACATAACTCAGTTCTTCAGGTGTCAGTTCAAATGAAATCTCCTCAGAGGCTTCCCTGACCATCCATAAACTAGTCTCCATCACTTTCTAAATAACCCTGCTCTGTTGTTTTTCAGTACTTTTATCAAAATCTGAAATTACCTTGCTCATTTATTTTCCACACACCACCCTCTCTCCATACATACATGAGCAGGGACCTTGTCTGTTGGTCACCACTGAATCTCTCACACCTACACATACAGTAGGCTCTTGCCATACCTGTTGCTGTTGAGCCAATTCTGACTCATGGCGACACTACAGGACACAGCAGAACTGCCCCATAGGGTTTCCAAGGAGTGGCTGGTAGATTCGAATTGCTGACTTTTTTGGTTAGCAGCTGAGTTCTTAATCACTGCATCACTAAGGGTCCAGCAGGCACTTAGTAAATATTAAATAATAAGTATCTGCTGAGTAAACAAGTGGCTATCTTTGTTCCATATTAGGCTGTGCTCTTTGGAAGGGCTGAAAAATCTTAGAATTCTAGAGGTGGCCATAAAGACAACAGAACTCTTACAGAACACCTTGTAATCCTAACTGCTGGAACATGAATAGCCTAATTTTCATAAAGAGTATTTGTAGAAACAAAAATTAGGAAGATTTAAATACAGCTGATGGTACTCCAGATACATTCAGATTTTGGGTTAAATAACAAAAAGCTGAGCTGTTAAAAGAGCATTTATAATTACCTGGGGGTGTGTGGTAAGCAAGGATGATCCAGAGACGTAAGATACTTTCTCATAATGCGACTGGATAACCCAGTTGGAACTTCCAAGGGCATAGCCAGAGCTTAGAGGAGTCACCTGGACAGCACCAAAAAGCTCCTAAAAAAGAGCCGGTTTCAAATGGTCAACTTTGTTTAATGTAATCAGGTTATTTTATTCATTATTAATGCACTGATGAAAAGATTACATGAAGATCTGTTTGCACTGGTAAGAATTAAATTTGTGTACAGGAGAGTTTAAAATGAATGTAAACAGCACTAAACATTTTCTTTGAACAATTTGTACTTACAGATTCTTTTCGTAAACTAAAAAAATAGTGTTGTGGGGGAAGAAAAAGAACCATGGCAAGAAGGTGTGATGAGCTTTGAGTAATGTAGTCATACCAGACACATTTGCAGGAAAAAACAACAAAAACATCTTTCTCAGTTTAGAATGAGAAATTATTAAAAGTAAATCAAACAGAAAGATAATGACCTTGTGGCAGACAAAGAAAGCAATCCTCTAGTTTTTACTCATCTACACTCAGAGTGTAAGCCCATTCACGTGCTCAGGACTAACTCATTAAAAACACACATGATATGTTAACAAATAGACCAAAGAGACAAATACTTTGGTTGTCCTTTTTCACTTCAGGCTAGGTGTTAGGTTCTTGGTCTTTCTGTGCTGAGTGGTTCTGGGCACAAGTTAACAGAAATGGGAAGCCTTATCATTTACGTACTTGCCAGATTGTTTCATGAGGTTTTTATGCTCTCCATTTCCTATTTCACTTGTCCAAAATCTGTGAAGTAGCATCTGCTATTCTAATGTGAATAGGATGAGATGTTTTTCTCCTGAGTCATTATATGCTAGTTGGTGATAAGGAATGTGAGGGTTAGGAAAGAGCAACAATAAAAATTTTTTTGAGTCTAGCCCTGTCTTTTTTGTCTTGTATCAGTACAAGATCCTCAGGAGTGAATGGCTTAAAAAAGTGACACTACAGGACCCTTCCAACAAGCAACAATATGAATTTAAAGCATTCCTGAATCACTTAAGATGATGTTAACACTCACAATTTTCTGGGAATATCCCACCAGCTGGATTTTACTAAGGGCCGAATTCACTTCTTGCATTGAATAGCATCTTCTCCAGGTTGATACTTCCACTGCATCCTTAAGGGGAGAAGGCAGCAGCCTGAGAAAGCATCATAATGTCAATTACTGGGTGAACATTCCTTACTTTATGGAGTGTTTCTTTCCACGAATTTGTATATTCCATCTAAATCATCTAATTTATTGGCATATATTTGTTCATAGTATTCTTTTATAATCTTTTTTACTTCCTTAAGGTCAGGAATTGACAGAATACCAATGGATATGTTTCAACAAACGGATGCAGCACTGGAAGTGCTTGTCTATGCCAAGAAATTTGGAGGACAGCTACCTGGCCAACCAACTGGAAGAGATCCATATTTGTACCCACTTCAAAGAAAGGTGATCTAACAGAATGTGGCAATTATCAAACAATATCATTTATACCACATACAAGTAAAATTTTGCTAAAGATCATTCAAAAACAGTTGCAGCTGTACATTGACAGGGAACTGCCAAAAATTCAAGCCATATTCAGGAGAGGACGTGGAAAAAGGGATATCATGGGTGATGTTAGATGGATCATGACTGAAAGCAGACAATACCACAAAGATGTTTACCTGTGTTTTATAGATTATGCAAAGGCATTTGACTATGTGGATCATAAAAAATTCTGGATAACATTTTGAAGAAGAATGAGAATTCCAGAACACTTAATTGTGCTCATGAGGAACCTGTATTTACAGCAAGAGGCAGTCATTTGAACAGAACAAGGGGACACTGTGTGGTTTAAAATAAAGAAAGGTGTACATCAGGGTTGTATCCTTTCACCATAATTATTCAGTCTGTATGCTAAGCAAATAATCTGAGAAGCTGGACTATATGAAGAATGCAGCTTCAGGGCTGGAGGAAGACTCATTAACAACCTGCATTATGCAGATGACACAACCTTGCTTGCAGAAAGTGAAGAGGACTTGAAGCTGATGAAGATCAAAGACCACAGCCTTCAGTATGGGTTACACGTCAACACAAAGAAAACAAAAATCCTCACAACTGGACCAATAAGCAACATCATGACAAATGGAGAAAATACTGAAGTTGTCAAGGATTTCATTTTACTTGGATTCACAGTCAACGCACATGGAAGCAACAGTCAAGAAATCAAAGGAAGCACTGCACCCAGCAAATCTGCTGCAAAAGATCTCTTTAAAGTGTTAAAAAGCAAAGATGTCACTTCAAGGACTAAGGTGCTCCTGACCCAAGCCATTATATTTTCAACAGTCTCATATGCATGTGAAAGCTGGACAATGAATAAAGAAGACCTAAGAAGAACTGACCTTTGAATTAAGGTGTTGGCAAAGAATACTGAATACACCGTAGACTGCCAGAAGAACAAACAAATCTATCTTGGAAGAAGTACAGCCAGGATGCTCCCTGGAAGCAAGGATGGCGAGACTTCATCTCACATACTTTGGACAAGTTATCAGGTGGGACCAGTCCCTGGAGAAGGATATCATGCTTGGTAAAGCGGAGCGTCAGTGAAAAAGAGGAAGACCCTCATCAAGACTGATTGACACAGTGGCTGCAACAACAGGCTCAAGCATAACAATGATTGTGAGAACTGCGCAGGACCCAGCAGTGTTCCGTCCTGTTGTACACAAGGTCGCTATGAGTCAGAAGTAACTCAATGGCACCTAACAACAAGGTCAGTAGTAATGTTCCCTTATTTATAATTACAGCAATTTAAGTATTCTCTCTTTTTTTCTCGGTCAATCTTAAAGATTTGCCAATTTTATTGATCCTTCCAAAGAACCAGCTTAGTTATTTGTTTTCTCTACTATTTTTCTAGTCTATTTCATTAATACCTGCTTTAATCTTTATTATTTCCTTCCTGATGCTTGTTTTAGGTTTCGTTTGCTCTTCTTTTTACAGTGTCTTAAGGTGGGAAAAAAAAAAAAAGAGGTTAGATTATTGATTTTAGGGAGATCTTCTTTTTTAATATGGGCATTTACAGCTATTAAATTTCCTCTAAGCACTGCTTATATTGCTCCTCATAAGTTTTGGTACGTTTTCATTGTCATTCATCTCAAAGTATTTTCTAATTTCCCCTGTGATTTCCTCTTTGACCCACTGGTTATTTAGGAGTGTGCTGTTTTAATTTCCACGTATTTGTGAATTTCTCAAATTTCTTCCTGGCATTGTTCTTATGTGGTCATAGAACATACTTTGTATTATTTCTATCCTTTTTGAATTTACTGAGACTTATTTTATGGTCTAGCATATGGTCTATCTTGGAGAATGCTTTAAGCGCATGTGGGAAGAATACATATTCTGCTGTTGCTGGGTGAACTGTCTATAGATGTCTGTTATGTATAGTTGGTGTAGGTTGTTGTTAGGTGCCGTCAAGCCTGTTTCCCTTTGTCTAGTTTTCCTGTTCCTTTCTGCCTTCTCATCTTTGCTTTTGGGCTGGTGTGCCTGTCAGTCTTGTATACATGATTGAACTATGAAACACGTTTCTCACATGTGCTGTTGTTGGCCCTATAGACCTGTCTAATCTTTGGATGAAGAGTGAACCTCAGGAGTGACTTCAGTACTGAGTTAAAAGGGTGTCCAGGAGCCATATTCTCAGGGTTCCTACAGTCAGCACAACCAGTGAAGTCTGGTCTCTGTGTGTGTGTATTTGAAATTTGTTCTACGTTTTTCTCCCACTCTGCTGTGCATTTGAAATTTGTTCTACGTTTTTCTCCCACTCTGTTCGGGACCCTCTATTGTGATCCCTGCCAGACAGGTGGTGGTGTTAACCGGGAACCATCTAACTGTCCTGGGCTCAGTCTGGCAGAGATTGTGGTAGTTGTGGTCCATTAGTCCTTTGGACTAATCTTTCCCTTGTGTTTTTGGTTTTCTTCATTCTTTACTCCAGCCAGGATGGGACCAGTAGGTGTATTTTAGATGGCCACTTGCAGGCTTTTAAGACCCCAGTTATTACTTACCACAGTCAGATGTAGAACATTTTCTTTATAGACTATGTTATGCCAATTGAGTGAGATGTCCCCCGAGACTATGGTCCCCAGCCCTCATCCCAGTATCTCAGTCCCTCAGGGAGTTTTGATGTGTCTGTGAAGCTTCTATGACTTTGCCCTGGTTACACTGTGCTGACTTCCCCAGTATTGTGTACTGTCTTACCCTTCACCAAAGTTACTACCAATCTACTGTCTAGTTAGTGTTTTTTCCTCCCCACCCCTGCTCTCTCTCATAACCATCAAAGTTTTTTTCTTTCAGTGTGGAAACATTTTCACATGTTTTTATAAATGTAGTCTCATACACTATTTGTCCATTTGTGATTGACTTGTTTCACTCATCATAATGTCTTCTAGATTCATCCATGTTGTAAGATATTCCACAGATTCATCATTGTTCTTTATAGCTGTGTGGTATTCCACTGTGTATATGTGCCACAGTTTGTTCATCCAGTCATCTGCTGATGGGCACTTAGGTTGTTTCCATCTTTTTGCTACTGTGAATAATGCTGCAGTGAACATGGTTATGCAAATGTCTATTCACATGATGGCTCTTATTTCTCTAGGTTATTTTCCTAGGAGTAGGATTGCTGGATTGTATGGTATTTCTATTTCTAGCTTTTTAAGAGCCATATCGTTTTCCAAACTGGTTGTACCATTTCACATTTCCACCAGCAGTGTATAAGAGTTCCAATCTCCCCACAGTCCTTCCCACATTTGTTATTTTCTGTTTTTTGATTCACGCCAGTTGTGTCCGGGTGAGACGGTATCTCACTGGAGTTTTGATTTGGATTTCTCTAATGGCTAGCAGAAAACCCTAGTGGTGTAGTGGTTAAGAGATCAGTGGCTAACCAAAAGGTCAGCAGTTCAAATCCACCAGGCACTCCTTGGAAACCCTATGGGGCAGTTCTACTCTGTGATATAGGGTTGCTATTAGTCAGAATCAACTCGATGGCAACGGGTTTGGTTTTGTAATGGTCAGTGTTTGCGGGCATTTCCTCATGTGTCTGTTAGAGCCTGAATGTCTCCTTTGGTGAAGTGTTTGTTTACATCTTTTTGCCCATTTTTTAACTGGATCATTTGTCCTTCTATTGTAGAGGTGTTGAATTTTCCTGTAGATTATAGAGATTAGACCTTTGTCGGATACGCTGTACTCAAAAACCTACAGTCAGTAGGTTTTCTTACTCTTCTGGTGAAGTCTTCTGCTGAGCACAAGTTTTAATTTTTAGAAGATCTCATCTATCTAGCTTATCTCCTGGTGTTTATGTATTGTTAATCATGATTTGTATCCTGTTTATGTTGTATATTACGGCCCCTAGTGTTTACCCTATTTTTTCTTCCATGATTTTTATAGTTTTTGGTTTTATATTTAGGTCTTTGTTCCATTTTCAATTAGTTTTTGTGTATGGTGTGAGTTATGGGTCCTGTTTCATTTTTGTTTTTACAGGTGAACATCCCATTTTGCCAGCATCTTGACTCGACGGCAGTGGTGGGTTTTTTGTTAAAAAGATGGTCTTTTCCCACTTAATGGACTTTGGGCCTTTGTCGAAGATCACATGGCTATAGGTAGATGGATTTATATCAGGGTTCTCAATTCTGTACCATTGGCCAATATGTTTTCATTGTACTAGTACCAGGCTGTTTTGACTACTGTTGCTGTATAGCAGGTTTTGAGGTCAGGTAGTGCTAGGCCTCCTACTTTCTTCTTCTTCAATAATTTACTTAGCCAGGGCCTCTTTCCTTTCCATATAAAGTTAATGATTGATTTTTCCATCTCTTTATAGAATGCTGTTGGTATTTGGACCGGGATTGCACCGTATTTGTATACTGCTTTGGGTAGAATCAACATTTTCACAATGCTGAGTCTACCTATCCATGAGCATGGTATGTTTTTCCATTTATGTATGTCACTTTTGGTTTCTCGCAGCAGTGTTTTGTAGTTTTCTTTGTACAGTTTTTTTTTTTTTTACATTCCTGGTTAGATTTATTCCTAAATATTCTATTTTTTTAGGGACTATTATAAATGGTATTGTTTTACTGATTTCCTATTTGTAGTTCTCTTCACTGATGTATAGGAATCCAACTGATTTTTATATGTTTATCTTGTATCCTGGTACTCTGCTGAATCTTTCTATTAGTTCCAGTAGTTTTCTTCTGGATTCTTTAGGGTTCTCTATGTATAATATCTGTCTTAGGCTGGTTTCTCTAGAGAAGCAAAACCAGTAAAGCGTAAAGATATATACAGGTTTATATCAAGGAAACGGCTCATACGATTGTAGAGGCTGGAATGTCCCAAGTCTGTGGATCAGGACAGAGGACTCTCCCAATTCATGGAGCTGCGAAAGCTGGTGAACCCTAGATTCGCAGGTCAGAGAGCAAGGCTCCTGCCCACAGGCTGTTAAGATAGAAGAATCCCAAAATCGGCAGGCAAGATCACAAGGTTTCTCCCGATTCCTATAGCTGCAGGGGCTGGCAAACCCCAAATGGGCAGGTCGGGGAGCAGGACTCTTGCTTGCAGGCTGTGAAGATCTATGAATCCCAGTATCGATATGTAAGCTGCTAGTTCAAGTCACAAGAACTGGAGGTCAGATGACAAGAGGCAGCTGCTGAATCCAGAGCAAGCCAAAAGCCTTGGCAAGGTGAGCAGGAAGGAAGGAGGTGGTGGAGGGCAGAGAGATGAAGGCTGAGGGGGCAGTCAGCCTCCACAGGCCCTGCCCCTGCCGGTACCACTTAGCAGATTCCATCAAGGGGGTGATCACATATCAAATTTCGACAGGGAACTAATCCCATTATACAACTGCCAAAACACTGAAAATCATGGCCCAGCCAAGTTGACATACAATCTTAACCATCACAGTATCATATCATCCGTGAATAGGGATAGTTTTACTTCTTCTTACCAATTTGGATGTCCTTTATTTCTTTTTCTTGCCTTATTGCTATAGTTAGGACTTCCAGTACAATGTTAAATAGGAGTGGTGATAAAGGGTTTCCTTGTCTTGTTCCTGTTCTCAGGGGGGATATTTTCAGCCTTTCTCCATTGAGAATGATGTTAGTTGTTGGTTTTGTATAGATGCCCTTTATTATGTTGAGGACTTTTCCTTCTATTTGTGTCTTATTGAAAGTGTTTATTAGGGATTAGTGTTGGACTTTATTGAATGCCTTTTCTGTGTTGATTGAGATGATCATGTGAGTCTTCTCTCCCTGGTGGCGAAGTGGTTAAGAGCTTGGCTGGTAACCAAAAGGTCAGCAGTTCAAATCCACCAGCTGCTCCTCTGAAACTCTATGGGGCGGTTCTACTCTGTCCTATAGGGTCACCATGAGTTGGAATCGAATCGAATCGCCGGCACACAACAACAGGTGGTGAATTATGTTGATTTTCTAATGTTGAACCATCCTTGTATACCTGATATGAATCCCACTTGGTTGTGGTGTATTTTTTCTTATAGGGTGCTGAATTCTATTGGCTAGAATTTTGTTGGGAATTTTTACATCTATATTCATGAGAAATATTGGTCTCTAATTTTCTTTTTTTTATGGTGTCTTTATTTCGTTTTGGAATCAGGGTTATGCTGGCTTCATAGAATGAATTCGGAAGTATCCTTTTCTTTTCTTTGTTCTGAAATAGTCTGAGTAGTACTGGTGCAAGCTCTTCTCTTTATGTTTGGTAGAATTCTCCAGTGAAGCCATCTGGGCCAGGACTTTTTCTTGTTTGGAGTTTATTACCTTTTCAACCTTCTCTTGTTAAAGTCTGTTCAGATTTTTGACCTCAGTTTGTGTTAGTTTAGGTTGGTAATGTGTTTCTATAAATCTGTCCATTTCCTCCAGGTTTTCAAATTTGTTGGAGTACAGTTTTTCATAGTACTCTGTTATGATCTATTTTATTTCAGTTCAGTCTGTTGTAATGTCTCCCATTTCATTTCTTATTTAGGTTATTTCCCTCCTCTCCTGTTTTTCTTCTATAATTTGGCCATTGGTTTGTTGATTTTGTTAATCCTTTCAAAGAACCAACTTTTGGTTTTGTTGGTTATTTCTATTGTTTTCCTATTCTCTATTTCATGTATTTTTGCTCTGTTCTTTATTATTTCCTTTCTTGTGGTGGCTGTGGGCTTCTTTTGCTGTTCTCTTTCCATTTGTTCAAGTTACTAGGGCTGATGTTTTGATTTTGTCCCTTTTTCTTTTTTGATGTCTATGCCTATTGCTATAAATTGACCTCTGAGCACTGCCTTTGCTGTGTCCCAAAGGTTTTGGTATGATGTGTTTTCATTTTCATTTGATTCTAGAAATTTTTATTCCACCTCTGATTTTGTCTGTTACCCAGCGGTTTTTTAGGAAGCTCTTATTCAGTTTCCTTATATCCGATTTTTTTCTTTGCTCTTCCTGTTATTAATTTCCACTTTTATCACGCTGTGATCAGAGAAGATGCTTTGTATTACCTTATTGTTTTGGATTTTGTTGAGGGTTGTTTTATGGCCTAAGATGTGGTCCATTCTGGAGAATGTTCCATGTACGTTGGAAAAGAATGTGTACTTTGCTGCTGTTGGGTGGAGTGATCTGTATATGCCTATGAGGTCAAGATGACTGACTGTGTCCTAAGATCTTCTGTTTGTTTGCTGAGTTTCTTTCTAGATGTTCTGTCCTTTACTGAGAGTGGTTTGTTGAAGTCTCCTTGTATTATCGTGGAACTGTCAATTTCTCTTTTCAGTGCTATTAGAGTTTGTTTTATGTATTTTGGAGGCCTGTCATTAGGTACATAGATATTTACTATGGTTATATCATCCTGGTGGGGATTGTCCCATTAATCACTGTCTTAGTCATCTAGTGCTGCTATAGCAGAAATACCACAAGTGGATGGCTTTAACAAAGAGAAATTTATTCTCTCACAGTCCAGTAGTCCAAATTCAGGGTCCTGGATCCAGGGAAAGGCTTTCTCTCTCTGTTGGCTCTGGAGGAAGGTCCTTGTCATCAGTCTCTCCTTGGTCTGTGAGCATCTCAGTGCAAGAACCTCAGGTCTGAACGATGTGCTCTGCTCCCGGCACTGCTTTCTTGGTGGTATGAGGTCCCCATGTCTCTCTGCTCGCTTCTCTCTTTTATAACTCAAAGAGATTGGCTTAAGACACTATCTAATCTTGTCAACCTCATCAATATAACTGCTGCTAATCCATCTCATTACACCACAGTGATGAGATTTACAACACACATGGAAATCACATCAGATGATAAAATGGTAGACAATCATACAATCATATAAGAGAATCATGACCTAGCCAAGCTGACAGATATTTTGGGGGGACACAATTCAATCCATTACAATCATTATATAATGCCATTCCTTCTCTTTTATGCTAGATTTTTTTTTTTTCCTTAAAGTCTATTTTACCTGAGATTAGTACTGCCACTCCTGCTCTTTTTTGGTTGCTGTTTGCTTGATATATTTTTTTCCACCCTTTGATTTTTATTATATTTATTTCTTTGTTTCTAAGGTGTGTCAGTTGTAGACAGCACATGGATGGGTCTTTTTTTTTTTTTTTTTAAATCCATTCTGTCACTCTCTGTCTCTTTATGGGTGCATTTAAGCTATTTACATTCAGTAGAATTATCACAGGTATAAGTTTACTGCTGTCATTTTGTAGTTTTTTTTTTTTGCGGTGCTGACATTTTCTTTGTTCCTCTTACTCTCCTGTGGTGAGTTCCTTTTGTTTATGAAATTTCTTTTTGTTGTTTTTCATCACTGTAGATTTTGCGTTTATTTTTTGTTTTTCTTCTTTATTTTGATGAGTAGATTTGTCAACTTTCTTTGTGGTTACCTTGAAATTTCCCCTTATCTCCCAAAGTTTGAAGTTTGAGCCAGTCTTTTATTAACTTGATATCGCCTTGACTTGCTTTCCATTTGAAAGTTCTAAACCTATACCAAAGTCTCCCTTTTATTGTTCTGAGGTTGCCCTCATTTACAGATTGACATCTCCAGTTCCCTGTTTTGAATCTTTTAATTTTGTTTTATCCCTGAGAGTTCATTAACTAGGTATTTGGCTGATGCTGACCTGTACCTTAGATTCATGTTGTTGTCTGATGTTGTTGGTTCTCTAACTGAAGGACTCCCGTTAATAATTCTTTTAAGTTTGGTTTGGCTTTTACAAATCCCCCTAATTTCTGTTTATCTGGAAATGTCATAATTTGGCCATATTTGAGAGAGAGTTTTGCAAGATATGCTATTCTTAGTTGGAAATTTTTTTCCTTCACGGTTTTATATATATATCATCCCATTGCCTTCTTGCCTGCATGGTTTCTGCCGCGTAATCACAGCTTAGTCTTATTGCTTCCCCTTTGTATGCGACTTTTCATTTTCTCTTGAGCTGCTCTCAGGATTCTTTGTCTTCGGTTTTGGTGAGTGTGATGTTGATATGTCTTGATGATTTTCTTTTCGGGTCTATCCTATATGGGGTTCACTGAGCTTCGTGGTCATATTTTCAACTTGCTTGATATTTGAGAAGTTTTCTTTCAGCAAGTCTTCAATGACCCTCTCTGTGTTTTCTATTTTCTCCCTGTTCTGAAACTCTGATTAGGCACAATTTTTTTGCTCTTGATTGTATCCCACACAGTTCTTAGGTTTTCTTCATTCTTTCTCTGATTTTTCCTCAAAGTAGGAGCCACGGATTTGACTCCAATTTGCTGATTCTGTCTTCCATCGTTTCAAATTTGCTCCTGAAATCTTGTATTGCGTCATCTATTTCTGAAATTTTGTTGTTTATGCTTTGGATTTCTAATTGCTATTTTTGTATGATTTCTAATTATTTATTTATTTTGATGTTTTGGTTTTGTATTATTTTCCTGAGTTCTATTGTTTTGTCTGTGTTTTCCTTGATTTTGGCTATGCTTTGGTTGGTTTTGTTTGTTTTCCATGATTCTGTCTACGTTTTTGTTGACTGCTTTCATAATCTCTCAGAGAGCTCTGAGTATTACACTTTTGAATTCCCTAAAAGGTAGTTCCAGTGCCTTTTCTTCTGCCAGAAGGTCAACTGGTGCTTCAGTCTGTTCACTTACTATAGCCATACTTTTTTTTTTTAAACGTTTTGATATTGTCTGCTGTCTCCAAGACATCTAGGTATTATTTTCTTTATTTGTTGATTGTAGGATTGCTTGTTTTGTCTGGCTTTCTGTTTTGTTTGGTTATGCTCTGTTGCTTGCTCATCTGTTGGCATGACTGTTCTCACCCTCTTGTCTGTGTGTGCAGGCTGGTTGTTTAGCTATGTTGCAGCAAGGCAAGTCCAGCAGGGGGGAAGGGGCAGAGATATGTGTTTCTTCTGCAGTGTGAACCAGGTTGGAGGCTGGAGCAAGACTGTGGCAGTCAATGGGGGTGGGGGGGGGTGGCGTGGGATCCTGAGCCAGCAGGGACAAGGGTAGGTTTTGGGCTAGGACACCTCAGTGCCAAAGCAGTCAGTGGGAGGGGGTCTGGAGTCATTGGGGAGGGGCCTGGGCCAGGTTTCCTGTAGGCCACAGTGATCAGCGAGGCGTGTCTGAAGCCAAGAGGCAGGGGTCTGGGGTCCAGGCTGGGTCATCTTGGGGCTATGGCAGGCGGTGGGATGGGTCCAGAGCTGGTGGAGAGGGACCCAGGGTTTGGGCCGGGACCCATCAGGGTCATAGCAGTCAGTGGGTGGGTGTCTGAAGCTGGGGGGGAGGGTCCTGGGGTCCCCCTCAGGGCTTTAGTGGTCAGTGCGGGGGCTGCAGAGCTAGTAGAAAGGGGCCTGGTGTCCAGCGTGGGTCACCTTGAGGTGTGGCAGTCAGGTCTGAAGTTAGCAGGGAGGGGTTTGGGGGATGGGCTGGGTCACTCTGGGGCTGTGGTGGGCAATAGGAGGGTCCAAGGCTGGTGGGGAAGGGCCTGGGGTATTGGCTGGCTCCCCTTGGGGCTGCACTGGTCAGCTGCAGGGGTCAAGCCAGCGGAGAAGGGCCTGGGTCATCTTGGGGCCGCAGAAGGTTGTGGGAGTTGACTGGAGTAGGTGAGGAATGGCTAAAGGTCCAGGCTGGGTCCCCTCAGGGCTGCTGTGGGCAGTAGGAGGGGTGTGGAGCCAGTGTCCCTCTTTATTAACATTTTTTGTTATAAAGTATTGCTGTTTGTATAATACATTTTTCCACCCTTTTACTCTCAATCTATTTGTACTGTTGAATCTAAAGTATGTCTCCTGTAGACAGCATACAGTTGGATCTTGATTTTTTATCCAATTTGACAATCTCTGTCTTTTGACTGGATTGTTTAATCCATTTGTACTTAATGTTTTTGATATAGTTGGATTATGTCTGCCATTTTACTTTTTGTTTTCTATATGTCTTCTTTGTTCTACTCCTTTATTACTTTCTTTTGTATTAAGTGAATATTTTCTGATGCAGTTATTTTAATTTCTTTACTAATTTTTCAGTAATTTTTTGAGTTATTTGCTTAGTGCTTGCTCTAGGGCTTACCATAAACATTTTAAAATACAGCACTTCTATATGACACCTCACATTCTGCTCCTTGCTCATAAAAGATAAATGAAATATACTTGTGGAGCTTCGAACCAGTTTGAACCAGTTCAGCCATGGTTGACAAAGCCAAACAGGAACAAATTCGCAGTTTTATACTTTGGCAGATTTGGCATGGTACTAGGAATGGGAAAAACTACAAGTTGAAGCCCAGGATGGGAGACTTGGAAGAGGTGTAGTGAGCCCTTCCAGGAGCTCTATGCGTGAGACTGGATTACTGGCAGGACTGTAGGAGAGCGACACACATTCAGAGCAGTGTGGTTGGCCACCATCTTTGAGTGGGGTGCCACCATCTTTGAGTGGGACCGTGCTGCTTCGGACTGTACTCAAAATCTGAGGGCAAGAATTTTGGTTACTATGCAATGGATACACTGCCCTTGATCTCTGAGAGGGCTTTTATGTTTCTAGCATGGTTTTGACCCATAATTTTTCCTATTCCAGCTATCTTTCTGGTTCACTGAAACTTTATAAAGATTTGGGTTTGTTCCAGTGACACTTCCGTGGCCATAACTGAACTGGGCAAAACCAGTTTGAAGCCCTGATAAACTTCACCCACGGGCCTGAAAAACTGTAGAAAAGAACTGTGTTAAACATAGATGGGGGCTTGGCATAAAAGAGAACAAAGCATGATTTGTGATCTTTCAGACTAGTATCATGGGTATCCTTTAAAACAAACAAAAATATATCATCAGAAAAGTATTTTATCATTTGCTGTAAATCAGGAATAGGCCTGGGAATAGTGACTTCTCTGAGATTCACTATAAAAGACAGGTCGAGTAAACTGAATGCATGCATTAGCCTCTGCTCTCTCTCCTGAGATATCATGGGAGAAAAGTAATAGGTTTCACAGACACACACACACACACACACACAGATACACTCCACATCTCAAGACAAAGAGAACGCGAAAAGAGACAATAACAACAGCATTTTAGAAAGTGGGAAATAGAAAGGCAAGTGACCTAGCAGACCCATCAAAGTTCAATTCAAGTAACTAACTACAGAATTTACAAAAAGCTCAAGAACTGAAAACAATAGTCATGAAGTTAAAGGTGGGCCTAAAAACAAGAGAATTTATTGAAAATCTGATTAAAAAATAGACCTTTCCAGATCTCCTCACCCATTACATATGGTTGGGCAAATCCCGTTCCCCTCCCAGGCATGCCACCAAAAGTTATTCTCTGGAGAGGGTATGAATGAGAGTCTAGACTGGGGAAACAATCAATAAATGGAGGTAGCTTTCTTAAGTAAAAGTTTATATACTGAAAGCGACAGTTTTCTTCTTCTCATATGGCTCCCAGAACACTGTCAGTCAGATTTATACCCTCCAGGGTAGGAAACTGGAAGAGCATTCTCTGAAGAATTCAGTCAGCCCCTAAGTAAAACAGAAACTAAAAGATACTGGCACTGGGGGTTGCATAAAGAAATGGCCCAATCAGATTACCTCATGTAAAGTCTAGAATTTAATAAGCCCTACTCATGGTACAGAGTTTCTAATCAGCTTTTTATTGTCCGTTTCTTAAATACGAGCTATAATAGCCAAGGAATGCAATACATTTGAGGAATGTCTCTAAAATGATAGAGGCTAAAGCAAATGGGAAAGTGGAGAAATAAGAGGAAACATATTAGGCAGGTAGAAGAAAACTTAAACTCAAAACTAGCATTGCTTCTTATATCTAAAAAGTGAAAAGAGACTGCTAGTCAAAAAAGAGGGCATTAAGAGAATAAAAAGAGCTCTTGGAATTTAAATATAATAGCATATAGACAATGAAAGTATGCCAACAAAACATATCATATTTTCAAAATAAGCTAAAAACATTAAAAATATAAGACATGAAAAAAACAACATACATGAAAATTAGAAAAGCTAAGAAATGAAGTGACAAATCTCAATAAAGAATCAGAGACAAAAGAATGCATCATTTCAGAAATGACTAAACTAATACAAACACAAGAGTGAGTTAACACAAATCAAATGCTGTGATAAAAATAGGAGGAAAATTATTAAAAACCAAAAAGAAATGAAGAGATAAAAAGAATTAGAAAGGAAGTGGCAAAAATGAAGACAGGCAAGGAAGGCCCAACATAGAACAGGAGAGTCCCTAAATAAAACCCAAGCAAGGGAGCAGAACAAATGCTAAAAACTATAATTTAAGTGAACTTCGTTGAAATAAAAAGGAACTTGAAACTTCATATAAACTATGTATTGAAAGAATACTCTGTGTATCTGAGAATACTGATCCAGAACAACTAACACCAGACATATTCTGGGAAAATATCTAGACTATAAAGAAAACAAACAGACAAAGCTTTGGACATTTAGGCAAAAAAAGCAAGTGACTTACAATGGAAAGACAGCTTTATTTTATCAGAGTCTTCATCAGCAATGCTATATACTAGAAGAAAATGAAGTATATAGTTAAAAAAAGAAAATGCAAGCTGAGTATTTTACATCTAGCAAAACTGACCTTCAATGTCAAAAAGCAGTTATCAATATGCAAGAACTCAGGGATATTGTTTTCATGATTTCTTATGAGAAATGTACTGAAGAATGAGCTTCAGACAACGAAAATTACTATAGAAGCTTCTATAGAAACAGGGTGAGCATTAAATATATAGTTACTTGTAGAAGTAAGACCAAATGAAGGTTAAAAAGGAGAGAGTATAGTATGCAATGGCTATATATTCTGACAATGCACATATGGTAAAAGCATTAAAAAACGGGGAAAATTATAGATGGTTTGTCTTCCAAAAAGGCCTAGAAACAATGACCAATCCAGTAGCAATGAGCAATACCAGCAATTAAGAACCAAAAACCCACTGCCATTGAGTCAATTCTGACTCATAGCAACCCTACAGGACAGAAAAGAACTGCCCCTATACGGTTTCCAAGGAGTGACTGGTGGGTTTGAACTGCTGACATTTTGGTGAGCAGCCTGAGCTCTTAACCATTGTACCACAGGGGCTCCAACAATAAGAAAGGGATCTTAAAATTCCATTTTCCACTAAAAAAAAAAACCAGGGTTTCTTGGAGAAATTTGTGATTCCAAATTGAGGGTAGGGAATGTACAAGAAGAGCCTAAAATATCCTGCCACACCACATAGCAAGGAAACTATCAAAGACTCCTAGGGCCATAATAAAGGACCCAGTGGACTACCTGAAAAGGCTTTTACTTACTGTTCAAAGATACAGTAATTTGAGCTGCAAAAAAAGACAACATTACAATGGATTGAACCCTACAAAATATGTCTCAGAGTGGGGTTTGATTGGATTGGGGACAGTGACGGGCTTGTGAGTTGCTGGAAAATTTCTATTTCTTGACCTAGGTGGTAGTTATAAAAGGATATCTGCTTTAGAATAATTAAACTATGTATTAGTTTTGTGTGATTTTTGGTAACTGTGTTTTATGTTACAATAAAAAGATTAATAGAAGAATTCATGCATTAAAACAAAGAAATATGTAAAATAAAAAGAATGCTTATCAGAATTGAAGGTTTTTATTTTCTATAGTGAGGGCTGGCAAACATTTTCTATAAAGGGTCACAGATACTTTATTTTAGGCTTTACAGGCCACATGATCTGTCACATGTACTGATCTCTGCCATTGGAACACCACAGACAATGTGAAAATGGATGAGTATGGCTCTGTTCCAATGAAAGTTTATAAAAACAGTGGTGGGCTAGATGTGGTCTGCAAAACAGGAGGTGGCTGTAGGTTGCCACCCTTGTTCTAGATTGAAAGAGTCAACTAAGTACTCAGCACATGAATGAAAACTGTCCTACAGTAAGACCTACCATCAGGAACTCGAGGGACAAAGAAAAGATTCTAAAAGTTTCCATCTTCCAAACAAGATATATATAATAGATCTAGATTCAGAGCAGCATTGGGCTTTTGAACAGCATTTCTTAAAGCTAGGAAAAAACACGGCAATGTTTTCAAAATTCTATCTAACCTGGAATTCTATCAATCAGAGTGAGGGTACAACACTGGTGTTTTAGATGTAGCAGGTCTCAGAAAATCTGCTCCCCAGCCCCATGTTCTCTTTCTCAGGAGGCTACTGGAGGATATGCCTACAAAATCACAGAATAAGCAATAAAAAGGAAGATCCAGAAAACAGGGTCAAACATAATGAAGAGGTGAAGAGATCCTCAGGACAATTGTGAAGAAAAATCCTAGGCTGACAGCTGTGCAGCAGGCCCACAAAGCAGCTGAAATCAGACTGTAGGAGGAGAGGCTCTGGGAGAGAATTTTTCAAGAAGATGCAATTGTTAGAGCACTTAGTGAGTTTGAATATATTGAGACATAAAAATAGGGCAGAGATAAATTAGTAAGTATACAGAAAAATAAGCAAATAAGAAAACAAGACAACTCAAGGCAAAACAAAAAGCTGTGCAAGACAGGGAAAACAATCCTGATAATATTTTATGGCCAGTGAATTGCATTTTTACAGTCATAATAATGTATCATATTTTTACTAAAATAATGTGCATCTTCTATGTTTATTTGCTAACCATGTCCCCCCGCAAGGTATTTTCATAAGTGCCAGTATGTCAATTTTTTCGCATGTTGCTGTGAAAAGATATTAGCATAGCATGCTTATGAAAATACCCTGCGGTGGGGGGGGGGCGTAATTGGCAAACAAACATAGAAGGTGTGCATTATTTGGGTAAAAATATGGTAATCACTGAATACAGATTTAGTCAAAATATCATATAGATCAAGTTGTTGTAATTCTCAACCAAATAGCAATAATCCTCTTTACCATCTGTATAAACATACACATAAAGATTTTCTTATTTAACTTATTTGCACTATGTATATTGAATTGCTTTAGGTTTTTCAATGTTTATTCAATGAATAATTTCTTAGCACTGACTATGGCCATAACATTTAGGTCCTGTAAGGGATACGACAGGCACAATAGAGAGCCTCTGCCCATAAGGAGCTTAAGTCTAAAAAACATTTAACGCTACAAGAGAATAAAAGAGATGTAAAAAGCCAGGAGTCATTTTTGCCTCCAGGCTTACCTTCCTTCACAGGACAGCATAAATAATATACTAAAAATGTAAATCTTATCATCACACACACACACACACGCACACACACACTCTCTCTCTCTCTCTCTCTCCTTCACCCTCATCCACAACTGCTTTAATGGTTCACCATTACATTCAGGATAAAATCCAAGTCTCTTAATATGACTTTATAAGGCCTTTCTTTATCTTAGTCCTGCATCAGTCAATATTCCATATACCAAACTACATACAAAATATGCACAAATTCTACTTACAGTTCCTTCAGTGTCAGGTTTCCTCATGCCTAACAGCCTGTAAACTACCTACTTACCTCATGAGTCTTCCTCTACATTCTGTATGAACAACATTTACTCATGCTTTAAAATCTAAACCATTTGTCACTTTTTTCAGGTCTTGCAACACCAGTCTAAGTACACACCTTATGTGCAATTTGGGAGACTGCCTGACCCTGAATGCTAGAGTACAGGGATGAGGTACAGAATCTCCCTTTGGACGAGGCTACTGAGTGGAGCTGGTGCTACTCCTCTTCTCCTTCTCCATCCCTAAAACTCACTGCACTGTGATATGATGGAAACATAGGATTTAGATTCAGAAATTTAGCTATATTTTAGCATGCATGTTTTCCCATCTTCCTCCTCAGTGTAAATGACATAGGAATAATAAACTTAGGTTCTAGAGAAACTGAAGAAAGCATACTTTTATATAGAAACATCACTCTAGATGATTTTTTGATAACCAGTTCAGTAAGGCAATGTTGGAAGTGGGAGTCTTGTTAAATATGTCTTTTTTTTCTTTTTTAAACTAATGCCCCAGTGAAACAGTAACATATTGCTTTTAAATTCCATCACGTAAGATATTATAAGCACAGTAACATCTTTTTCATTTTTTGTATCCTCAGCACTGAGGAAAGTGCCCAATATAAAACACTGAAAAGAAAAAAAGTGTTCATTTGCTACCCTAGGAAAGGTAAGAACTAGTAAGTCAATTATTTACAAGTCCTGTCGGAACTGCACCAGCAAGTCTGGGTAGAGGTCAGCTCTACAGCAATGTGAGAGGTGGTGAAAAAGTAGGGAGAACTCAACAAGGAGCCAGAAGAGGAAAGCTGAGTAGGTCTCCAACTACTCTAGTCTTCAGTCTGACCTTTTCAATTAAAAGTTTTGTCATAGGCAGCTTCTGACATGGCCACCTCCTGGTATTCATGACCTGTGTAATCCCTTCCCCTTGAGTATGGGCTGGATCTAGTGGCTTGCTTCTAATGAAGAGAATTCAACAAAAGTGACAGGATGTTATTCAGTGATTAGGTTACACAAAGACCGTGACTTTTATCTTGTTAGCACTATCTCTGTTGCTGGAGTTCTCTCTTGTCCTGACAGTTACTCTGATAAAGCCGGTTGCCACGCTGTGAGATGCTCTATGGAAAGGCCCACAAGGCAAGGACCTGAGGGAGGCTTCAGTCCAACAATCCATGAGGAACTGATCCTACCAATAACCATGTGAGTGAACTAAGAAGGAGCTCCTCCCAGTTGAGCCTTGAGACAACTGCAGACTTGTGAGAGACCCAGAGCTAGAGGACCCAGTGTTATTAATAAATGTTTTGGGCTGTGACCTAGTACAGAGGCAGTTTTTTTTAACTGTGCTTTAAGTGAAAGTTTACAATTCAAGTTAGTTTCACATACAAAAACTTATACACACGTGTTATGTGACCCTAGTTGCTCTCCCTATGTGACCGCACATTCCTTTAGAGCCAGTGTTTTAATGCCTTGACTAAGTTTGGGCTTTCCTCACATTTTTACAAACTCTAATTGTACAGAACTTTTGTAGAAGGCTGTTCTTCATATTAAATGAATATTGATTTTTGCTTGTTTTAGCTTCAATATTGAGCAATTTACTTAACCTCACAGTCTCCCCGCCCATATTTCTAAACTGAAAATAAAACACCTCCCTCACATATTGTGAGGACTACAACAAATACAAAAATATAAATCTCTCCCTCCTTTGCTCTGACACTCAGTGAATATTAGCTCCCCGTCTCACCCTTTCAAATTCTTGGGATAGCTTCTGGTACCTTACATATTGGCCACACCTTTCAGATCTAAAACTTTCTAATTATTTGTTATTTGTCTATTCAGAACTATCGAGAGATTTATTTATTACATAGTTCTGGTGACTATATTTTTCCAAACTAATAATTTGGATAAGCTTTCATCAGATAGGTGGAATATTTAGAGTCTGGCTTTTCCAAAAGAACAAAGTTTCATTATTCTATTGTACAACATTAAGACTTATCTTTCCATTTTTTTCCCTTCCCAGTGTATAATGGGCTAATTTTAACCAAGTCAGTCACCTCTCAATTATGTTTTAGATCATACTGCTCATAATTTTTTTGTTGTTGGTGCTATGTTTTTGCTTATACTGCTCCCTTGCCTTGGAATGGTCTCTTTTCAGATTCTACTTAACCTGCTAAGCTCAACATGTCTTCCCACTTAGTACATAATCTTTGCCTGACAAGCTCTTCAAGGACTGTATCTTAAAATTTTTGGCCTTTTTTCTATAAATTTACCACAGTGCTAGGCACTTGCTAGTGGCTCAACAAATGAGCTTGAAACCCTTTTAATTTCATGTTTATATCCAGAAAATCCTTTTGCTGATACCCTGTTTTATTCTTTTTAGGTATTTAGTCACTTTGTCATTACTTCCTTCTATCTCTTAAAATCTCGTCTAATTTAGCTTTCCCTGAAACTCTCTTTATGCTTACTGAGACCATAATTATATAGAGGCATTTATAGAGCCCCTATTTATAGAGCCATTCAAAGCTATTAGAATTTTTGGCTGATTTGGGATAAGTCAGATAAGGAAACCCAGTGCAAACTAGTTTGCTTTCTAATTTATCGAAGTCAACTTCTCAGAGTCTAAATGTTCTGTAAGTACTTTCTAAAAGATTTCACTGTTTTGTTTTGTTCTTATCATACTTGAGTGCCTAGTAAACTTTCACAGTGCTCTGACATTATAACAGAGGTCTGTTTCCTCTTCCTCCATCCCAGCAGCAGAACAGGTAGCACAAGATCATGTATTTTTGTTAAAGAATAAGACTTTTAAGTTGACAGGGACTACTTAAAGGTTGATAAATAAAACGCAGGTTGGGCTTTTTGCTAAGTGTTTGTTGAATGAATGAATAAATGAATTAAAAAAACCAAAATGAATAAAAGAGCAGAATACAAAGAATATTAGGAGCAGACAAGTTTTCTCCCTCCCATTCCAGCAAAGGGAGCTTAACATATGAGGAGGGGCAGGGGCGGGGTGGGATGTTTTAGTAGAGTGACGTCTATATGGAGTTTACCAAAAGTGGAGTCTCATAAAAAATAATCAAGCATTTATCAATATTAACTGGAAACTAGATTATAATCCTTGATTTTTGTTTTAGATAAAATTATTTCTAGAAAAGATGAAGGAATTGCTTAAGCTACCAAAGCATTATAGAAAACATCTCTTGAGAGTATGTAACTATCTCTGCTCCAATTCTATGCTCACTAAAAAAAAAAAAAAAAAAAAATTTCTTATTTATAATTTGATCTCTTAAATGGACTCACCCACCAGAACAGAGTGCCCCAGGTAGATGAACCATTCCAGTTCTGGAGCCAGGCAGATGTTTCAGTATAAATTAATCAAGAAATTTTTGTTTGCCAGTCAATAACCCTGGGAGTTTGGTTAGCATGAACCAGTCCCTCAGAGGCTTGTTAACTCTGAATGAAATAAAGCAATTAAGTTTCTGGAATTGCAAAGCTGAAAAACAAAGTGTGATGACTTCATAAAAGTACCGTTACTCAATGAGGACCTACTTTAAATAGCTTCTCCTTTGGACATTTTCTAAAACCATAAATAAGTGAACTTAGAGATAGCTTTACTCAATTCTCTTGTTTTACAGAAAAGGAGATTGAGTTCAAAAGAATCTGAATGACAGAGCAAACTAGAGGCAATTTGGGATTAGAAAACTGTTTTCTTTCTGTCTACAGTACTACCTTGTTTTCATTAGGAAAGATAGCGTTGAAGATTAATGAGGTTGTGGAAGGCAGATGTGTTCTGCTAAGTGAAAGAAGGTTAGATGAGCAAAGTGTTTTCTTAAAGGAGAAAAAGATACTAGTGTTTACTGAGTACCTACTAAGTACCTAGCACTGTTTGAAGTACTTTACTCATATTACTCATTTAAGCCTTATGACAACCCTGTGAAGTTGCTAACACTATTCCTACTTCATAAATGAGGAAATCGAGCCTAAAAACACAATTTGCCACAGTCACTAAGAAGCAGATCTGAAAATCAAACATCAATCCATCTGACCTCCAAGTCCAGACTGATTCATTTTCTTCCTACTGTCAAGCTGAACTTGACAAATTCCTCTACAAATACTCCAGGAGTATCAGAGCAGAGGAATCTCAACTACAGTATGCCTGTTTCTTCTTTTTTTTTTTGTCTTCTAGAAGGTATATGTACCCACATTTTAAACTCTGAGTGCTAAAAACTGCCACAACAACTCACCCAGGGATATATTGATTCCCTAATGCTTGTAAGTTGTGAGAGGGTTATCATACTATCCAATGATTTATTCTTAATTACAACTGTGGCTTCTAATCTTACACACCACCCCCTCAAAAAAAAAAAAAAAAAAAAAGCCGGCATTAGACTAAAAATACTAGTGGCTGTGTTAGTCTCTTAAATGGGATAATTTGTTTTAAAATTTCCATAAAAACCTAAGTAGTGAAGTAAGTGTGGGAAAGTCAAAGACTCAAAAATTATATTGCGAGGGATTCTCCTTTTCCTACCCTCCAAAACAAATCTCCTTTTCAAGAGTAAACTGCAATGTCAACATTAGGAAGAAGAATAGCTATCTTCTTCCAAATAAATCTCCAGTAGTGTCAACTGAGGTAGGAAGTAATACAGCTGTCAAAAAGCAAGAGTAATAGTTTATTTTGGTATACTAACACTAAATCAAATGCTGCTAATGCAAATGAACTTCAAATGATTTAGGGGAATTTGTCAGATTCGCTATGAGTCGGAATCGACTCGATGGCACTGGGTTTGGTTTTGGTCAGATTCCTATGATCAATGAGTTTGAAAGATTTTAATTTACTGTTTTCCTTAGTTGATGGTCTTATTAGTAACTTAATTAAAAAAAAAAAAACTCCAAACCAACTCATAGCGACCCTATAGGACAGAGCAGAACTGCGCCATAGGGTTTCGAAGAAGCAACTGGTGGATTCGAACTGCTGACCTTCTGCTAATAATAATTCTAGGCAGTTAACCAAGAGCTACTTTGAGGCTGCCTGTGTAAGGTCCAAGCACAAGTCAAAAACGGGGGACTCATGCCTCAAATTCAGCCCACAAAGGTTATTTTGCTTGGATCATAAAGGATTTTTTAAAAAAATTTGAGTCAACATTTAAACACACACACACACACACAATCATATTTAAAACATCCTTATTTTGAGATTCTCTTTAAAAGAAAAAAAGGGGGGGGTGACTATTTGGCATGATGGGCTCACAATCCCACATGGCCAAAGTCTGCTGCAGCTGTGTGTCAGCTGCCCCTTTAAAGGGGCAAGGGCTCACCAGTCCACAATTTCCACCAGTCCACTACACTTCTTTACAATACCTCCCCCCGATTCCTGTAAACATCGCAGTTTGTGACCCCTACTTTACAGGAAATGGAGAAAGAGAAGGCAGAAACTAAAAAAAAGAAAGAATGACAAATGAAGGAAAGATAGCCCATATCGCTTGGGAAAAATTTCAATGAACTAGATGGCAAAGAACAGTGTTTCTCAGTGTAGTATGTCATGGTAGTTTGGGATACTAGATACCAATTGGCTTGTAAAAGACAAAAATTTAAAAGTGATAAATTCTAGGTCAATATTTCAAAGGAACTCTTTCATCTGATGTCAATTATAGAATACATAGCTCTTCAAATTCTTCTGCCACGTTTAATATTTATGTTGAGTTTATCCAGAAGAAAAAGAGGACCCAGCTTTCTTAGTTTGTCTCACTAACAGCTCAGCGTATCCTTTCCAACAATTAGACTTTTCCCTTTCTCTATTAATAACTATGGCTTACCTCGCATCATAGTATTTGACCAGGGTCAGAATGAAATATGGTCTTCTCCTATTTTTCAAGTAATTTTCCTTGCTCCTTTACCAAGCCAGCTCTCAACAGTTTCTGATTTTTGCCCAACAGGTGGCAAGAGAGCAAACTTAAGGCTTTATTTCAATTGTATGAAACAGTTGCCGTTGAGTTGATTCTGACTCAGTGACTCTATAGGACAGAGTAGAACTGCCCCATAGAGTTTCCAAGGAGTACTTGGTATATTCATACTGTCAACCTTTTGGTTAGCAGCCATAACACTTAACCACTATGCCACCAGGGTTTCCTTATTTCAACGGGTACTTTTTAAAGGGAGATTTCCTAAGGATCATATGAAATAACTTTCAGGTCTCTTCCCTAGCCTCTCCTTCTTCAAGTTTTATTCACCCTTTCCCCTAATATGTGATAACACTTCTTTTTTGAGCTAGTTATTTTATTGTACTTTACAAAGAATGGAAGCCAAAGGAAGATTGCCAAGGACTCTGCCCAAGGTCACAGAAGGGAAAAAAATAAGGACTTGGGACTCCCTGAGACTTGGCCCAGGGTTTGGAAGTCAGGAAATACTGACTTTCAACACCATTTCTCATGTGCCAAAATACTATAAAGGCTATAAATTTAAAAGGAGGAAGCAACAGAAGCCAAAGCATATGTGTTCCATGGGGAAAGAAAACAAAGTCCTAAGGTTTCTAGTGAAAGAGATACATACAGCTGGAGTCTTACATGGTCCACTAGGCACATAGAAGAGGAAAAGAAAAGGGGGAAGATGGTATAGCAATGGTTAAGAGACAAGGCGGCAGACAATGAGAACACAAAATAACGAGGGAAGGGGACCATGTACTACAGCTAATACAGCAGGTAAGGTCAAGAATGCCATTCAGGGAGGTGGAGCCAACATGGTGCTATAGACAGAAGCACCAGACCATCCCTCTACAGTAAAGACCTGAAAAACTAAGTAAAAAAGATACAAACATCATTCCTGGAACCCTAAGCATCCAATGAAGGCATAAAAAACTCTGTAGCACTGAATGGAATAAGAACCTGACACAGAACAGATAACAAGGAATGGAGGGCCCCTACCAGCTAACATGGCATGGATTCAGCATCTTGGACTATAGCCACCAAGGAAAACAGCCAGGGAGTACAGGGAAGCAAACTCACGGAGCTCCCAGCAGGAGACAGAGCACTCCGTTACCAGGGATATACGCTTTGCTACTCCTCACCCTTCTTCCCTGTACTTGGCTTCTGCCGCTTTCCAACAGGCCATGGTTGCTTGGCTGCAGAAACACCAGCTCACTGCTGCCAAGGTGCATGGGGTTCCCACCAAATCGGCCCCTTCAGTGCCATTTTTTTTGGGTGTTATTTTATTCTTTGGCTTTTTTTGTTGCTTCTCTCTCTTTTTCTTCCTTTGTTTCCTTTCTCCCACCCAGCTAGCCCCACATGCCGTCACTCCCCTTCTTGGTGGGCTGTGATTTTTTGGTTTGCTTTGTTCTTTTTCCTTTCTTTCTTTTTTCCTGTATCTTCTCTCCTTTCCTTTCTCCTGCCCATCCAGGCCTGTGTACCAACCTCGCCCCTTCTCAAGGGGCTCTGCTGCACTGCTCAGCTGGAGGGAAACTGCGCATGGCCTCTCCGGATCTGTGCCGCTGTCCCTGACCAGCTCCTTCAGCACCTATTTATTTTTTGTTTTCTTTTTTTGGTTGTTGTTGTTTCTTCTCTCTTTCCCTTCTCTTCTTTTCTTTCTCTCACCCACCTAGCCCCGTGCACTGGCCCCCCATTCTTGGTGGGTTGTGCCGTACTGCTTGGCCAGAGAGCCTCTGGCACACAGTCTCTCAGGGTATCCGCTGCCCCTATAGGACGGCTCCCTCAGTGCTACAGTTTTTATTTTTATCTTTCCCCTTCTCCCTTTTCCTTCTCCCTCCCACATAGGCCCTGTGCTGCCTCTGCCCCTTCCTGACAGGCCAGGCCGTGTCACTGGAAAGACTTTAGCTCGTCACTAGCCCAATTCTGCCCCGCCCCCAGTGGATGACTTCCCCAACACACACGCACACACACACACACACACACACACACACAATTATTGGTTTGTTGGTTGGTTTCTATATTCTTTCCCCTGTCCTTTCCTTTCTCCCATCCACCAAGCCCTGTGCACTGACCACACCCCTTCTCGACAGGCCAAGTCGCACTGCTCAACCAGAGAGCCACCAGCACGCTACCTTGCAGGATCTGCCCTACCCTCAAGCACCAAATCCTACCACATCAACATTTTTACTTTCTTCTTTCACTTTTGTTTCCCTCTCTTCTTTCTTTCACCCACTTAGCTCTGCACATCACATCCTCTCCCTTCCCTTCTGTCCATTTGCAGCATGCTCCAAGCACCGTGCACCTGAACGGCACTGACCCAGCCCCCGGACCCTGCCTTGCAAAGTTCAACAGCCCTGCCTGGTCAGCCCCAGTTTGTGACACAAACTACCCATCCCTGCCCGCCCACTCCCACTGGAACAGCCCCATTGCTGAGTGACCGGCTATGCCCATCTGGACAAGGTGGTGAGAAGGATCACGCCCACAGATAAGCAAGCAACATGCTCAGCTCATCTGCCCAGACATAACCAAAAAACAAAAGAGATGGATGAAACAAACAAATCAACAATCAATAAACAAAGAAAATAATTCCTGAACATCCTGGAGATAGCAGACAATATCAAAACACACACAAAAAACAGGACAGCGTGGTTCCAGAAAGCAACCAAAATAAAACACCAGAAGACTTTCCAGTAGAAGAAAAGGTATTGGAACTACCTGATAGGGAACTCAAAACTCTAATATTAGGGTTCTCCAAGAGATAAAGGAAAATATAGACAAAAATAAGGAAAAAATAGGCAAAATCATGGAAAATACCGGCAAAACCATGGAAAACACAGACAAAGCAATGAAAGAATTCAGGAAAATAATACAGGAACAAAGCATCAAAATAAATACACAACTAGAAATCATAAAAAACAGCACTTAGAAATTCAAAAGATACAAAACAAGATTTCAGAACTGGACAGTGCAATAGAAGGTTTTAGGAGCAAATCTGAAATAACAGAAGACATATCAGTGAAACTGAAATCCTTGGAAACCACTTTGTTTGAGGAGACATCAGAGAAAAGTATGAAGAAACCCTGAGAACGATGTGGGATACAATCAAAAGCAAAAACATGCATGTGATTGCAGTTCCAGAACAGGGGGGAAAAACGGAAAACACAGAGAGGATCACTGAAGATTTGCTGACAGAAAACTTCCCTAATATTACGAGGATGAAAAGGTGATCATCCAAGAAACTCAGTGAATCCCATATATAGGATAGATGCCAAAAGAAAACCACAAAGACATTGTAACCACACTCACTAAAACCAAAGACAAAGAAAGAATCCAAAAAGCAGCTCGAAAAAAAAGAGAAGTTACATACAAAGAGGAAACAATAAGACTAAGCTCTGATTACTCGGCAGAAACTATGTAGGCAAGAAGACAATGGGGTGACATATATAAAATACTGAAAGGAAAAAACTTACAACCATAAATAATATATCCTGAAAAACTCTCACTAAAACATGCTGGTGAAATTAGGACATTTCCAGACAAACAGAAATTAAGGGAATATGTAAAAACCAAACCAAATTTACAAGAATTATTAGAGTGAGTCCTTTGGTTACAGAACTAAAAACAGCAGACAACAATCTGAATCTGAGACACAAGACATCAGCCAGATAACAACCTAAATAATGAACTCTCAAGGATAAAACAAAACTAAAAGATTTACAACAGGGAACCAGAGGTCAATCCATAAATGACAACATCAGGACAATAAAAGAGGGAATATATGATGTAGGTATAGAACTTTCAAATGGGGAGGAAGTCAAGGCGATATCAAGTAATAAAAGACTGGTTTAAACTTAGGAAGATGGGGTAAATTTCAGAGTAATCACAAAGAAAATTAACAAACCTGCTCATCAAAATAAAGAAAACATAAAATCTACGAAAAAGAAACAAACAAAAAAACCCACAGACAAAAGGGATTCAACACGGAAGAATAAGAGGAACAAAGAAACATCGGCACTACAAATGACAGCAATCAACTCACACCTATCAATAATCAAACTGAACATAAATGGCTTAAATGTGCCCATAAAGAGACAGAGAGTGACAGAATGAATACAAAAGCAAGACCTATCAATATGCTGTCTAAAGAGAAATTGACAGTTCCACAATAAGAGTAGGAGATCTCAACCCACCAGTCTCAGTAAAGGAAAGAACATCTAGAAAGAAACTCAACAAATATATAGAATCAACAATCAACCAGCTTGATCTCATAGACATATACAGAACACTTCAACCCACACAGCGAAGTATGCATTCTTTTCCAACACACATGAAACATCCTCCAGGATAGACCACATCTTAGACCACAAAGCAACCCTCGACGAAATCCAAAACACTGAAATAATACAAAGGGTCTTCTCTGATCAAAATGCCATTAAATTAGAAATTAATAAAGGAAGAGCAAGACAAGAAAAAATTGAATACATGGAAATTGACTAACACCTTGCTTAGAAACCACTGGGTAATAGAAGAAATCGACGATGGATTAAAAAAATTCCTAAAATCAAACAAGAATGAAAACACATCATATCAAAACCTTTGGGACACAGCAAAGACAGTGCTCAGAGGTCAATTTATAGCATTAGATGCACATGTCAAAAAAGAAAAGGACAAAATCAAAACATTGGCCACACAACTAGAACAAATAGAGAACAGCCAAAGAAGGCCACAGCCACCAGAAGAAAGGAAACAATAAAGATCAGGGCAGAAATAAATGAAACAGAACAGAAAAACAATAGAAGAATCAACAAAACTAAAAGTTACTTCTTTGAAAAGATTAACAGAACTGACAAACCACTGGACACATTGACAAAACAAAAACAGGAGAGGATGCAAATAACCCAAGTGAGAATGAACGTGGGGACATTACAACAGATCCAAGTGAAATAAAAAGGATTGTAACACAGTACCATGAAAAACTATACTCCAATGAATTTGATAACCTAGAGGAAATGAACAAATTTCTAGAAACACACTACCTATCTAAACTAACACAAATTGAGGTAGAAAATCTTAACAGACCCATGACAAGAGAAGAGATTGAAAAGGTAATAAAAAAAACTCCCAACAAAAAAAGCCCTGGTCCAGATGGCTTCACTAGAGAATTCTACCAAACATTCAGAGAAGAGCTTGCACCAGTACTATTCAAAGTATTTCAGAACAAAAAAAAGGGAATGGAGACTTATAAATTCATTCTATGAAGCTAGCATAACCCTGATACCAAAACCATGCAAAGACATCACAAAAAAATTACAGACCAATATCTCTTATAAATATAGATGCAAAAATTCTCAACAAAATTCTAGCCAAGAGAATTCACCATCATATTAAAAAAATAATACACCACAGCCAAGTGGGATTCATACCAGGTATGCAAGGATGGTTCGACATTAGAAAATCAATGTAATGCACCACATAAATAAAACAAAAGAATCTTACAATCATCTCAATTGACACAGAAAATGCATTTACTAAAATCCAAAACCCATTCCTGACAAAAACTCTCAACAAAATTGGTAAAGCTGGGAAATTCCTCAACATAATTTTTTTTTTTATACAGAAAGCAGGAAACCTTGGTGGCATAGTGGTTAAGAGCTACAGCTGCTAACCAAAAGGCTGGCAGTTTGAATCCACCAGGTGCTCCTTGGAAACTCTATGGGGCAGTTCTACTCTGTCCTACAGGGTCGCTATGAGTTGGAATTGACTTGACAGCAATGGGTTTATACAAAACCAACAGCCAACATCATTCTTAATGGAGAGAGGCTGAAAACATCACCCCTGAGAACAGGAACCAGACAAGGATGCCCTATATCACTACTTTTATTTAACACTGTGCTGGAAGTCCTAGTTAGAGCAATACGGAAAGAAAAAGAAATCAAGAACATCCAAATTGGTAGGAAGAAGTAAAGCTATCCCTATTTGTGGATAATACTATACACAGAGAACCCAAAGAACTCCACACACACACACACACACACACACACACACACACACACACACACACACACACACACACACAAAACTACTGGAATAGAAAGATTCAGCAGAGTAGCGAGATACAAGAGAAACATGGAAAATCAGTTGGATTCCTATATACCAATAAAGAGAACTACAAAAAGAAAAACAGGAAAGCAATACCATTTATAATAGCCTCTAAAAAAATAAAATACTTAGGATATATCTAACCAGGGACGTAAAAGAACTATACAAAGAAAACTACAGAATACTACTGCCAAAAGAGATGTACATAAATGGAAAAACATACCATGCTCACGGATAGGTAGACTCAACACTGTGAAAATGCCAATTTACCCAAAGCAATCTACGAATACAATGCAATTTCAATCCAAATACCAATAGCATTCTTTAACAAAATGGAAAAACTAATCATTAACTTCATATAGAAAGGAAAGAGGTCTCAGATAAGTAAAGCACTATTGAAGAAAAAGAATAAAGTAGGAGGACTCGCACTACCTGACTTTAGAACCTACTATACAGCTATGATAGTTATAACAGCCTGGTACTAGTACAAGGACAGACACTGACCGATGGAACAGAATCAAGAACCCAGATGCAAATCTATCCGCCTATGGTCACCTGATCTTAGACACAGGCCCAAAGTCCATTATATGGGGAAAAGACAGTCTTTTTAACAAATGGAGCTGGCAAAACTGGATGTCCATCTGTGAAAATATGAAACAGGACCCATACCTCATACCATACACAAAAGCTAATTCTAAATAGATCAAAGACCTAAATTATAAACTGAAAAACCATAAAGATCATAGAAAAAAAATTGGGTCAATGCTTGAGGCCCTAATACATGGCATCAACAGGATATAAACCATAACTAACAATCGCAAACACCAGAAGATAAGCTAGATAACTGGGATCTTCTAAAAATTAAACACTTATGCTCATTAAAAGATTCACCAAAAGAGTGAAAAGAGAACCTACAGAATGGGAAAAAATGTTTGGTTATGACACATCTGACAAAGGTCTAATCTCTAAAATTTACAGGAAAATCCAACACTTCTACAAAAAAAAAACAAACAAATAATCCAATTAAAAAATGGTCAAAGGATATGAATAAACACTCTACCAAAGAAGAAATTCAGGAGGGCTAACAGACACATGAGGAAACATTCGCAATCACTAGCCACTAGAGAAATGCAAATCAAAACTACAATGAGATACCATCTCACCTGGACATTACTGGCACAAACCAAAAAAAAAAAAAAAAAAAAACAAAACTGAAAATAACAAATGTTGGACAGGCTGCAGGGAGATTGGAACTCTCATACATTGCTCGTGGGAATGTAAAACGGTACAATCATTTTGCAAAATGATATGGCGCTTCCTTAAAAAGCTAGAAATAAAAACGTGACTCAAGGAGCACACGAGCCCAGGGGCAAGGACCAGAAGGCAGGAGGGGACAGGAAGGCTGGTAATAGGGAACCCAAGGTCGAGACGGGAGAGTGTTGACATGTTGTGGGGCTCTCAACCAATGTCAGAAAACAATACGTGTACTGTTTAATGGGAAGCTCGGTTGTTCTGTAAACCTTCATCTAAAGTACAAAAAAAAGCTAGAAATAGAAATACCATATGATCCAGCAATCCTACTCCTAGGAATAAATCCTAGAGAAATAAGAGCCGCCACATGAATAGGCATATGCACATCTATGTTCACTGCAGCATTATTCACAATAACAAAAAGATGGAGACAACTTAAGTGCCCATCAACAGGTGAATGCTTAAGCAAACTATGGTACATACACACAATGGAATACAATGCAACAATAAAGAACAATGACAAATCTCCAAAACATCTTACAACATGGATAAATCTGGAGGGCCTTATGCTGAGTGAAATAAGTCAATCACAAATGGACAAATACGTATGAGACCATTATTATAAAAACAAAAGAACAGGTTTATACACCGACAGAAACAATCTTTGATGGTTATGAGAGAGGTGAGGGGTGGGGAGGGTAAAACACTAACTAGACGATATAGAAGTGGTAACTTTGGTGAGGACGAGAAGGTAGGAGGGGACAGGAAAGCTGCTAATTGAGAACTCAAGGTCAAGAAGGGGAGAGTGTTGACCTGTTGTGGGGTTGGCAATCAATGTCACAAAACAATAATCAGACTAATTGTTTAATGAGAAACTAATTTGCTTTGTAAACCTTCATCTACAATAATGAAAAACAAAAAATAAAAAAGAATGCTATTCATATAATACAGAAGACTGAGATACATGCATGTCCAGAAAATCTTAATGTGAAATCATACGTACACTATATCCCAAAACAAGAAAATAGAAACATAGATAAGATCTATAAAACAAAAAAAAATGTGCACAGATAAGAATACTTCTCCCTTCACATGGTAGGAGGTTCACACACATGCTATAAGTGTATGCACAAGAGGGAGCCCAGCATAGATTAGCTAAACTGTCTGGATTTGAATCCAGATCCTGTCACTTACTGATGGGTAACCTTGTTACTTATCCTCTCTGTGCCTGTTTTCTCTTCTGTAAAATGGGAACTTTAAAGGATTGCTGTTGTTAGATGTTGTCAAGTCGGTTCTGACTAATAGCGACCGCATGTACAACAGAAAGAAACACAGCCCAGTCTTGTGCCATCCTCACAATTGTTGCTATGTTTGAGCCCATTGTTGCGGCCAATGTGTCAATCCATCTTGTTGAGGGTCTTCCTCTCTTTCCCTGACCCTCTTCTTTACCAAGCATGATATCCTTCTCCAGGGAACTGATAACACGTCCAAAGTACACGAGACAAAGTCTCGCTCGCTTCTAAGAGCATTCTGGCTGACCTACTCCCAAGACATATTTGCGTGCCTCTGGCCATCCATGGTATATTCAGTATTGTTCACCAACACCACAACTCAAATGCATCAATTCTTCTTCGGTCTTCCTTATTCATTGTCCAGCTTTCGCATGCATATGAGCCAACTGAAAATACCATGGCTTAGGTCAGGTGCACCTTTAGTTCTCAAAGTGACATCCTTGCTTTTTAACACTTTAAAGAGGTCTTTTGCAGCAGATTTGCCAGATGCAATGTGTTGTTTGATTTCTTGACTGCTGCTTCCATGAGCGTTGAAGGACTAGACGCATTAAATGAATAAAACACTTACAGTAGTACCTGGCACACAGTGAGTGCCACATAAATTAAGCAAAATAAATAACATATTTGCAAAGAAGTGCATAGAGGAGACTCATATGCTCACAACTCTGAAGCATTTACAGCAGAAAAAACCCATATTCTTCTAGCTACATAAACATATTCTTGTACGATGAAGATTCACAAAATCTAAGACATTCTAAAGTTTAGATAAGGAGATGGCTAACACATCACTGATCTTGTTGGAAAGAGGTCAGGGCAAGATAGCTGGAAGAACTTGGACTTCAGCAGGACTGTATGGACCATACACTATCTGAGAAGTCAAAGGATGTTTTTAATCCAGACTCTCAATGCTAAAACCTGAAGGCTGGGACTATTATGGTGTCTGGGAGGTGAAGACAGCAGTTGCTGGGGTTATAGGGACCCCAGTATATTTAGAATGACTGGTGTCCTAAGTTACCAATTTCAATAAGAAAGCATGGAAGTGAAATGAAGCTGTCTATAATTCTGTTTACTTTGCCTATTACAAACTGGTTTCTGATTCTAGCACTCTGCTGAAACTCATCTGTCTGGGGTTGTTAATGATTTCCTAATTTCCATAGCCAATGGCCTCATCTCCAGCCTACCTGATATTACCTGACTACCTTGTATTTCCTTGGCTACTAGGCTATCATACTCAGCTCTCCTCTCACCTTCCTAATTACTTCTTTCCCGGCCTCTTGTTTACAATTCTTACCAATTCTTCTTAATTCTCTCTCAGAAATTTATTTTAAGCTAGACTGCTCCTCTTCATCCTTGTTACTACTGCTTTAACTCAGGCCTTTGTGATCTCCCTGGGCTTGTGAAACAGATGCACTCCCGGTCTTGCTGTCACCATGTCTCTGTACTCCTGTCCATCCCCCATGCTGCTTCCAGAATTATTTTCTCCAAAACAAATATGATCCTGTCATTCTCCTTCTTATAAATCTACTGAAGAACTTCTCGTTCTCTATAATATGAAACCTAAACTTCACACATTAGATTCTTCTTTATCTTACTCCAACTTACCCCTTAATTTTATCTTTTACCTATCCACCTGCCCTAATCCAAACTGAACTTCTCACTGTTCCCTGAATGTACTATGTTCTATGATACTCTGCCTGGACCACTCTACCCATCTTTTTTTCAATCTAGAAAAGTCCTTTTTTTTTTTCCTCCAAGACCCACCTTAATTATTATTTCCTAAGGAATGTCTTCCTCAGCTTCCTTCAGCAGAGAGAATTCTTTTTCCAAATGCCTGCAGCACTGTGGTCAGACATCTCTTATAATACATGCCATGTGGGATTGTAATTCACCCGTTTGTCTGACTTTCCATTAAACTTTGAGCACCTCAAAGATAAAGCTACCATTCTACTAAAAAAAAAAGCTAGTATCTAATAATTCCTATACCCATCACATAGTTGCCTCCCAAAAAATGCTGGTTGAATCAAATGTAACCCTTTCATAAAATAGGGAAAAGAAAATCTTCAGTTATACCATAAAATAAGAAAACAAATGAGACTACTGTGGAAAGTATAAGGCCCTACCGACAACAGAAAAAGAGAGGAATATTCCTCACCGCTGTACATCCTTATTCTTCCACAAGGAGGCAGACTGAGCCTTTGGCACTCTTTCAATAAAATTCACCAGCTCTTCCATAAGGAGCCTGAGTTTAAACAAAAAAGTGATGAACATCCATAAAAATATTAGAAAAACAAAATGCTGTAACACAGTAGTCAGGAGAAATGGACTTGCCACTCCCCAATACCTTCTTCCTCTCTGCTGCATATAAATGTTGGCACCATTTTACACACAAAGTTAACCAAAACTCTAGCCTTCTCATTGAATTTCCATGCTAAAAATTGTAAACTGAAATGATTTAAATTCACCTTTAAAACAAGCCTGGTGTGTATCTAGTCTTTAAACACTGAAATATAGAAGCCTATGGTTTAACACTCAGAGATCTCTGCCTTTATTACTAAAAATACAAAAGGAGAAAAAGTTAAATGACTGTGAAGTGCCTGATTCTGGTGGCAGCGGCAGCAGGGGTATGGGTAGTGGCTGCTTTTTAAATGAAAATATTAAATGGTCACTTTAAACCGATAAATTTTCTTGACGTATTTTAGCAATTAGCAAAATTTATGTGAAGAATACTCTTAGCACTAATCCTAAGAACTTAAGTAAAGAATGTGCAAAAGAATGGGCTCTGAAGATCACAAGATGAATTAACCATGGAGTCAGATTGGGGAGATCCCAAGAAACGCCTCACTCTATTTGATCAATGGTACACATAATATGGGGAATACACTGGACAGAGAACTGTTATAAATCCTTCATGGCTAAAGGATGGCTAAAGGATGGCCAAGGGCTAGAAACAGAATTTCAGCATTTTGAATTTATAATCTAGTATACCAAAAACCCACTGCTGTTGAGTTGATTCTGATTCATAGCGACCCTATAGGACAGAGTAGAACTGCCCGATGGAGTTTCCAAGGAGCGCCTGGCGGATTTGAACTGCTGACCTCTTGGTTAGTAGCTGTAGCACTTAACCACTATGCCACCAGGGTTTCCCATAATCTAGTATAGATAATTCATATTGAATAAATCCTCTCGGAGTAAATGTGTGCATCTGGCAAGCCATTAGTTTATTTCCATTTGAATATTGAACAACTTAATTTTTTTTTCCATTTGTTTATTTAGTCCTAATACTATCTCCTCCTCCAACCAGAATTCCAAGAGTTGGGACCCAAGCTCATTACCACTCTGTAGTTTTTGTAAGAATAGTCCATTATGTCCATCTTCATGCTTTAAAATTTTTGGACTACGGTCCAATGTTTGTAGCTTATCCTCTCATTAAAACCGATCTATTACCTTGAGTGTTTTATTACTTTCTTATAATGGCCCTTCCTCAGATCCCTGTTTTTCTGTACATACTGCAGGCAGTATGGCTTGACATAGAAATAAGTAAATATTTTGTTTCATTTCTAGTAATTCTATCTTGCTAGACATCTGCAAGACACCAGAACCCAAACTCAGGAGTCTATGGATTCCTAGTTCCCATATTTTAGGTCCTGATAGTTTCAACTTATGCCATACCTATCAATTTATTTCAAAACAATTCTTTTCCCTGGGGTAGTCTTCTTCATATCAAGGGGGTAATTTTGCAAGCAAAGTAATATACTTTCTTCCTCTTTTCCTAAATATGCTATGTTCCTTTTTACTGAAGCTCTTTGCTGTGCATTGCTGTGGCCTCCCCTAATGGGGATGATATGCACAGGAGAGCTCTCTCTAGAAACTCTTTACATAAAAAGAACAGAAAAAAAGATTAACAAACCCTAGAGAATTCAGCTGAACGTTTCTTTATCTAGAGAGTTGCCTACGCATGCCTATTCTCTGGATCAGTTGCTCAGAAGGAAATAACAATCGATCCTGGCATAACATCTGATTAAAGTTACCAATGAAAGAAAGGAGCTTTCCAGCAACATTCTAATAGGCTAAGAATAAATATTCTCACCTGCCAATCTGAAGGGTGGGCTCTGTAGCATATACGGTGCCTGTGAAACCAGTGTGCTCGGTGATGTAGGGCAATGCCATCATACAATGATAGTTAGAGATGAGGATCACATCTACCGTAGACATATCTATTAACTCAGTCTGAAAAGAAAGGGGAGGGAATGATACATATCTGTTTCAGGCACATAGATTAACATGAGGTAACTGAAAAATGATGTTGCCAAATGCAGAAAAGTAGCTTTTGTACTACAGAATAATGATGCCTTTCCCGCAATACTTCTATTCTCTCATTTTAGGATATTTGCTAATACTGACATTAAGTAGGAAGACAGGATAGCAAACAATGAGAATGTAGCCAGTCTACCAGCAGCATTCTGATTTTACTAAACACAGCTCTGAGTTAGACACATGAGGAAAAATGACAACAGGATGTCTTAGCAGCTGCTGCCTGGCAAGTGAAACCAGGTAGCCTGAAGTAGAGAGAACAATATAAGCTATAAGGCCATACTACAATGTAATGCACCATTGCTGCAGATTAATGAGAAACAGGCGAAGACGCACGCAGAAACCAGCTCTTCAAATGTCAAATGTGGGAGGCAACTTTTGACTACTACTTTTAAGTATATATATATATATATATATATGGACAGAGTCATGAAAGGAGTATATGCTCATATTCTAGCCTAATCTTAAACCCAAGTCCACCCTTTTACTCTATTATTTATTTATTTATTTTTAAAACTGTGATTTAGGTGCAAGTTTAAAGAGTAAATTAGTTTCTCATTAAACAGTTAACACCCAGATTGTTTTGTGACATTGGTTCCATTCCCGCAATGTGTCAAGACTCTCACCTATTCCATCCCAGTTTCCCTATTTACATTCGTCCAGTTTTGCTGTCCCTTCCTGCCTTCTCATCTTTGCTTTTGGGCTGCTGTGCCCATTTGTCTCATAGTCATGATTTAACTATGAAGTACGTCTGTCACATGTGTTATTGTTGGCCCTATTGACCTGTCTAATCTTTGGCTGAAGGGTGAACCTAAAGAGTGACTTCAGTACTGAGTTAAAAGGTTGTCCGGGAATCATACACTTGGGATTTCTTTAGTCTCTGTCAGACCAGCAAGCCTGTTCTTTTTATTTTTATTTTTGTGAATTTGAATTTTGTTCTATATTTTTTTCCAGCTCTGCCCAGGACCCCCTATTGTGATCCCTGCCAGAGGAGTTGATGGTGGTAACCAGGCACCATCTAGTTGTTCTGGGCTCAGTCTAGCGTAGGCTTTGGTAGTCGTGGTTCATTAGTCCTTTGGATTAAGTTTTCCCTTATGTCTCTGCTCTTATTCATTCTCCTTTGCTCCAGCTGGGATGGGACCAGTAGGTGCATCTTACTTAGATGGCTGCCTGCAGGTTTTTAAGACTCCAGTTGCCACTCATCCACAAATGGATGCAATGTTGGAAGGGCTCACTTGTCTATGTTGGATGTAAAACATTTTCTTTACAGACCATGTTATGTCAGTTGAGCTAGATGCCCCTCAGACCACAGTCTCCAGCCCTCAGCCCAGTAGCTCTGTCTCTCAGGGCATTTGGATGTGTCTGCGAAGCTTCTATGACTTTTCCCTGGTGTCTTACTCCATTGTTCAAACCAAAACCAAACCCGGTGCCATTGAGTCGATTTCGACTCATAGCGACCCTATAGGACAGAGTAGAACTGCCCCATAGAGTTTCCAAGGAGCACCTGGTGGATTCGAACTGCCAACCCTTTGGTTAGCAGCTGTAGCACTTAACCACTATGCCACCAGGGTTTCTACTCCATTGTTAAGGTAATGTAAAAAGGGAAAAGACAGGTTAGCAGTTGAGGAACAATGGTACTCACATTTGGTAAATTTATTAAAAATTTTTATTGCTGAATTAATAGAATGGAATGTCTTCCCCATATGTTTAAGGCCTACAGTCTTTTATAGCCAAAGTACAACCTTGAGTATATCCCAACTGAATTTAGAGACCATCTCAAGAACAGATTAGATGCATTGAAAACCAATAACTGAAGACCAGATAAGCTGTGGAATGACATCAAGGACATAACACATGGAGAGAGCAAAAGGTCACTAAAAAGGCAGGAAAGAAAGAAAAGACCAAAATGGATATCAGAAGAGACTGAAACTTTCCCTTGAACACAGAGTAGATAAAGCGAATGGAGAAAATGACAACGTAAAAGAACTGAACAGAAGATTTCAAAGGGCAGATTGAGAAGACAAAGTATTATAATGAAATGTACAAAGATCTGGGGTTAGAAAACCAAAAGGGAAGAACGTGCTCAGAGTTCCTCAAGCTGAAAGAACTGAAGAGAAAATTCAAGCCTCGACTTGCAATACTGAAGGATTCTATGGGCAAAATACTGAATGACACAGGGAGCATCAAAAGAAGATGGAAGGAATACACAGAGTCACTGTACCAAAAAGAATTGGTTGATGTGCAACTATTTTAGGAGGTAGCACAAGAATGGATGGTACTGAAAGAAGTCCAAGCAGCAGTGAAAGCACTGGTGACAAACAAGGCTCCAGATGTGATGGGATACCAGTTGAGATGTTTCAACAAATGGATGCAATGTTGGAAGGGCTCACTTGTCTATGTCAAGAAATTTGGAAGACAGCTTCCTGGCCAACCAACTGGAAGGGATCCATATCTGTGCCCAATCTAAAGAAAGGTGATCCAACAGAATGCAGAAATCATCAAATATCATTAATATCACACACAAGTAAAATTCTGTTGACGATAATTCAAAAATGGTTGCAGCTGTACATCCACAGGGAACTGCCAGAAATTCAAGCCAGATTCGGAAGAGGACATGGAATGATGGATATCGTTACTGATGTCAGATGGATCATGGCTGCCAGCAGAGAATACCAGAAAGATGTTTACCTGTGTTTTACTGACTATGCAAATGTGTTTAACTGTGTGGATCATAACAAATTACGGATAACATTAGGAAGAATGGGAATTTCAGAACACTTAATTGTGCTCACACAGAACCTGTACATAGACCAAGAGTCAGTCATTCAAACAGAACAGACTCATTATAGGCAGATTCCACAACCTTATTTGCTTAAAGTAAAGAAGACTTGAAACACTGATGAAGATCAAAGGCTACAGCCTTCAGTATGAATTATACCTAAACATTAAGAAAACAAAAATCCTCACAACTAGACCAATAAACAATATCATGAAAAACAAAAAGATTGAAGTTGTCAGAAATTTCGTTTTACCTGGAACCACAATCAACACCCATGGAAACAGCAGTCGAGAAGCCAAAGAACATATTGCACCGGGCAAATGTGCTGCAAAAAACCTCTTCAAAGTGTTAAAAAGCAAAGATGTCACTTTGAGAACTAAGGTGCGCCTAACCCAACCTACGGTATTTTCAGTTGCCTCATATGCATGAGAAAGCTGGACAATGAATAAGGAAGAATTGATGTCTCTGAATTATGATGTTGACGAAGGATACTGAATATACCACGACTGCCGGAAGAACAAATATATCTGTCTTGGAAGAACTACAGCCAGGATTCCCTTTAGAAGCAAGAATGGCGGGACTTTGTCTTACATACTTTGGACATGTTATCAGGAGGGACTAATTCCTGGAGAGGGACATCATGCTTGGTAAAGCGATGGTCAGCAAAAAACAGGAAGCCCCTCAACGAGACAGACAGACACAATGGCTGCAAGAATGGGCTCAAACATCGCAATAACACCTAACAATAACAAGAATACGTTTTTAAAAATTTATTTTAATTTTTATTGTGCTTTAAGTGAAAGTTTACAAATCAAGTCAGACTCATACAAAAATTTATAAACACCTTGCTATATACTCCTAATTGCTCTCCCCCTAATGAGACAGCACACTCCTTCCCTCCACTCTCTCTTTTTGTGTCCATTCGGCCAGCTTCTGACCCCCTCTACCCTCTTATTTCTCCTTCAGACGGGAGATGCCAACATAGTCTCATGTGTATACCTGATCCAAGAAGCTCATTCTTCACCAATATTATTGTCTATCCCATAGTCTAGTCCAATCCCTGTCTGAAGAGTTGGCTTTGGGAATGGTTCCTCTCCTGGGCTAACAGAAGGTCTGGGGACTATGACCTCCAGGGTCCTTCTAGTCTCAGGCAGACCACTATGTCTGTTCTTTTTATGAGAATTTGGGGTCTGCATCCCACTGCTCTCCTGCTCCCTCAGTGGTTCTCTGTTGTGTTCCCTGTCAGGGCAGTCATCGGTTGTGGCTGGGCACCATCTAGTTCTTCTGGTCTCAGGCTGATGTAGTCTCTGGTTTATGTGGCCTTTCTGTCTGAGGCTCATATTACCTTGTGTCCTTGGTATTCTTCATTCTCCTTTTCTCCAGGTGGGTTGAGACCAATTGCTGCATCTTAGATGGCTGCTTGCTAACGTTTAAGACCCCAGATGCCACTCTTCAAAGTGGGATGCAGAATGTTTTCTTAATAGATTTTATTATGCCAATTGACTTCGATGTCCCCTGAAACCATGGTCCCCAACTCCCCACCTCTGTTACGCTGGCCTTCAAAGCGTTCAGTTTATTCAGGAAACTTCTTTGCTTTTGGTTTAGTCCAGTTGTGCTGACCTCCCCTGTATTGTGTGTTGTCTTTCCCGTCACCTAAAATAGTTCTTATCTACTATCTAATTAGTGAAAACTCCTCTCCTTCCCTCCCTCCCCTCTCTCGTAACCATCAAAGAATATTTTCTTCTCTGTCTAAACTATTTCTCAAGTTCTTATAATAGTGGCCCTATACAACATTTGTCCTTTTGCAGCTGACTAATTTCACTCAGCATACTGCCTTCCAGATTCTTCCACGTTATGAAACATTTCACAGATTCATCATTGTTCTTTATTGATGCGTAGTATTCCATTGTGTGAATATACCCTAATTTATCCATTCATCCGTTGATGGGCACCTTTGGTTGCTTCTGTCTTTTTGCTATTGTAAACAGTGCTGCAAAGAACATGGGTGTGCATATATCTGTTTGTGTAAAGGCTCTTAATTTCCCTAGATATATTCCAAGGAGTAGGATTGCAGGATTGTATGGTAGTTCTATTTCTGTTTTTTTAAGGAAGCGTCAAATTGATTTCCAAAGTGTTTGTACCATTCTACATTCCTCCCAGCAGTGTATAAGTGTTCCAGTCTCTCCACCACCTCTCCAACATTTATTATTTTGTGTTTTTTGGATTAATGCCAGCCTTGTTGGAGTGAGATGGAATCTCATTGAAGTTTTGCTTTGCATTTCTCTAATGGCTAATGATCGTGAGCATTTTCTCATGTATCCGTTAGCTACTTGAATGTCTTCTGTAATGAAGTGTCTGTTCATATCCTTGTCCCATTTTTTATTTGTCTTTTTGTAGTTGAGTTTTTGCAGCATCATGTAGATTTAAGAGATCTGACGCTGATCAGAAATATTGTCGCTAAAAACTTCTTCTCAGTCTGTAGGTAATCTTTACTCTTTTGGTGAAGTCTTTGGATGAGCATAGGTGTTTGACTTTTTGGGGCTCCCAGTTATCTAGTTTCTCTTCTGTATCGTTAGTAATGTTTTGTATACTGTTTATGCCATGTATTCTGGTGGTGTAGTGGTTAAGCGCTATGGCTGCTAACCAAAGGGTCAGCAGTTCGAATCCTCCAGGCGCTCCTTGGAAACTCTATGGGGCAGTTCTACTCTGTCCTATAGGGTTGCTATGAGTCGGAATTGACTCGACAGCACTGGGTTCTGGGTTTTAATGTTGTCCCTATTTTTTCTTCCATGATCTTTATCTTTTTAGATTTTATATTTAGGTCTTTGATCCATTTTGACTTCATTTTTGTGCATGGTGTGAGGTGCGGGCCTTGTTTCATTTTTTTGCAGATGGATATCCAGTTATGCCAGCACCATTTGTTCAAAAGACTGTCTTTAACTATTTTTCCCTATTTAACTGACTTTGGGCCTTTGTCAAATATTTGCTGCTTACATGTGGATGGATTTATGTCTGGATTCTCAATTCTGTTCCATTGGTCTATGAATCTGTTGCTGTACAGGTACTGTTTTGACTACTGTGGCAGTATAATAGGTTCTCAAATCAGGTGGAGTGAGGCCTGCCGCTTTGTTCTTCTTTTTCAGTAATGTTTTACTTATCTGGAGCCTCTTTCCCTTCCATATGAAGTTGGTGATTTGTTTCTCCATCTCATTAAAAAATGTCGTTGGAATCTGGATTGGAATTGCGTTGTATGTATATCTGCTTTTGGTAGAATAGACATTTTTACAATGCTAAGTCTTCTTATCCATGAGCAAGGTATGTTTTTCTACTTATGTAAATCGCTCTTGGCTTCTTGCAGTAGTGTCTTGTAGTTTTCTTCATATAGGTCTTTTACATCTCTGGAATACCTGTTTTTTAAGGTTCACTTGAAAAGCCACTTCTTCCACTAAGTCTTCCTGATTTGCAAGGATGAAAGAAACCACTTCTTCCTCAGAACTCCCAAACCACTTTATGGCAGTCTACACGCTGCGCAACTGCACTTCAGAGTATCACTTTGTCTCTCAATAAATGAATCTCTCTGAAGTCAAGAATCCTGTGTGACTTCTCTGTGCCCCCTGCCACCCCTTAATAGGCCTTGCAGCCAATTTGTTAAAGAAATGCGTCTTTATAAGCAGCACCCGCTGTGGGGAAAGTAAGATACTATGGTTCAGACACCAAACCAATCACTTTGGTCTCTCTCATGGAAGAGTTATCCCTGGGAAACTATACAGTTCACTAAGGGACAAGCATAAGGCGAAGTCAAGGAAATGTTTTAGTCAGGAGAATAGGTAGCTAAGCCAATATATCCCCCATGGAGAAGAAGTAACAAAGACCTCTGTGACATAACCAAATGATAAGAGGCAGTGTGCCATTTTGGTTGTATTTATTTTCTGGCTGAATGACTTTATATATAAAATAATTTAATAAAGCTGCCAAGGCATTATAGGCTTCTGAGGACAGCATGCAGATTAGAGGTCATAAGCTACTCACTGCTAGTACAATGACAATCTATGTGAATAAAATACTCAATGACAACAACAGTACCACCATTAACTCCGTGCTGAACACAGCTCTTCCAAGACAGTATCTTTACTTAACACCATGATAAAGGCTCATGTAACATTTTCCTCCTCGTACTCTAGGACTGTTTTTAAACAAAGAAATCAAGACAGAGTAGCAGAGTGACAGAAACCCTGGTGGCACAGTGGTTAAGAGTTACCTCTGATAACTAAAAGGTTGGCAGTTCGAATCCATCAGGTGTTCCTTGGAAGCCCTATGGGACAGTTCTACTCTCTCCTATAGGGTCGCTATGAGTCAATTCGACTTGATGGCAATGGATTTGATTTTGGTTTAACAGAGTGACAGATCTAGAAGAAAAAATGGGACTAACAGTCTAAGCAACAACAGAACTGAAAAGCATCGTCTCCTTCCCTCACAATCGGAAACTAAGTGAAAATATTTGAAATTTTTCTTTAATATACAAAAACCAGCCCACAGAGTCTAGACTTAGGAGAAATTTGGTGAGGACAGATGGAAGAATATATATACCAAGAGGCAGATGTTCGAACAGAACAAGGGGATACTGCGTGGTTTAAAATCAGGAAAGGTGTGCATTAGGGTTCTACTCTTTCACCATACTTATTCAATCTGTATGCCGAGCAAATAATCCGAGAAGCTGGACTATACGAGGAAGAAGAACGGGGCATCAGGATTGGAGAAAGACTCATTAATAACCTGCAATATGCAGATGACACAACCTTGCTTGCTGAAAGTGAAGAGGACTTGAAGATCAAAGACTGTAGCCTTCAGTATGGATTACACCTCAACATAAAGAAAACAAAAATCCTCACAACAGGACCAATAAGGAACATGATGAAAAACGGAGAAAAGATTGACGTTTTCAAGTATTTTATTTTACTTAGTCCCATAATCAACACCCATGGAAGCAGAAATCAAGAAATCAAAAGATGTATTGCATTAGGCAAATCTGCTACAAGAGGCCTCTTTAAAGTATTAGAAAGCAAAAGTGTCATTTTGAGGATCAGGGTGCGCCTGACCCAAGCCATGGTATTATCAATGGCCTCATGTGCATGTGAATGCTGGACAATGAATATGGAAGACTGAAGAAGAATTGATGAATTTGAATCGTAGTGGTGGCGAAGAATACTGAATATACCATAGACTGCCAGAAGTTCGAACAAATCTGTCTTGGAAGAAGTACAGCCAAGATGCTCCTAGAAGCTAGGATGGTGAGACTTCATCATACATACTTTGGACATGTTATCAGGAGGGACCAGTCCCTGGAGAAGAACATCATGCTTCATAAAGTAGAGGGTCAGGAAAAAAGAGGGAGGCCCTCAACGTGATGAACTGACACAGTGGCTGCAACAATGGACTCAAACATAGCAATGATTGTGATGATGGCACAGGACTGGGCAGTGTTTTGTTCTATTACACATAAGGTCACTAACAGTTGGAACCAACTCAATAGCACCCAATAAAAATAAAAATACTGAACTCATTGCCGTCGATTCCAACTCAGAGCAACCCTATAGGACAGAGTAGAACTGTTCCACAGGGTTTGCAAGGAGTGGCTGGTGGATTCGAACTGCCTACCTTTTGATTAACAGACAACCTCTTAAGCACTATGCCACCACGGCTCCAACAATCAATCAATCAATCAATATACATTTAATTATACTTAACAACATAAAAAAAACATTATGCTTAACAACATACATATATATAATTTCATTCTGTCTGTATAGATATCAAAAGTGCCTACGTGAACATTTTTTACTTTTCCCTTGAGAAATACATGTTTGTAGACTCATACTTAAGTAGGTAGATACTTCAGTGGAAGTCCAATAAATACTATTTTAACTTAAAAATTGTTACATATAATCTCTTGGATTCTGTAGACCTTGAATTGGGTCAAAATAACCATAATTTATTGGTTGCTTACCATACTGTGCTAGATCCTGTGAGGGATACAAAAGTATTTAATGTAATTGTACTAAATTATAAATTCCAGTAGGACTGGCACTGGATCTCCTTGGTTCACCCACAAATCAGCAAAGTAACTGGATTGTTTTAGGTACTTATCTCCTGCTTCTACTACCCTCTCATTTCCTCCTGATCATACTACGTTTTGGCTCTACTTTAAAATAGTGACTATCACTAACTTGCATTGTAAAATCTTGTTTGAAAAACCTTGTATGGCTCCAGAATCCTAAGTATATTGATAATTCTTTAGATATCAGCAAAAGACGAATTATGAAATGGTTACTGTGCAGTTTAAAAGCTTCATATTCTTGAGCAAGTCAGAAAGTCATCAGAACACCAATTCATAAATTCTCTATGGTTGCCCATACACTAAAGATTGTAGTAGTCAGTACCACATGTGGTGAACTGAAAATAAATGTAGCACATGGGATTACAAATCTTCCCACAGATGGGAAACTATCCCACTAATTCCTAAATGACAAATGAGGATGACAGAAAGATTCAATAGCAGTGACGGAGAGCTCAGGATTCTTGTATTAGCCCTCTGCCCTTGTTCTTCTTTACTACTATATCTCAAACTGCCACCTTCAATTACCAAGCCCTTCTCTTTTTCTTCCTCTCTTTCTCTCTGGTATCCCAAAAGGGCATATATACATACTTCAAAGAGAAAAAAAGAAGTTTACAGGGTATCCAAGGGAAGAAATAAAAATAAGGCAAACTATATTTCAATGTTTCTTTGACATTGAATTGTGAGAGTATTTTCTACAGGCATTGTAATCCACTGGGCAGCAGCTTCTCACTGATTTCCTCAGGAACTCTGGACTAGCCACTGGCTTCCTTATACTTCATCTGTCTGTTGAGAGCCCCACCGTAGGCCGCTATGGGGATTAGGCTTATCATCTGAGACTGACCCGTTTCCTTTAAAAATAATGGAAACTAATTTCATTTTCCTTTAGAACTTGAAATTGGCCCCAAGCCCTTACAAGTCTTAAAACAAATCTCACTGTGATAATCGTATGTATGTGTCAGATAACCATGACTCAGTTCAGAATCCATGCATTTCATGCAATATTCAATATATTTCAAGTCAGCAAGAATTTTTACATTTTACTGGCATTTACTGGATAGTATCAAATTTCAATTATCCATTGTAAACAAGATTAGGAAAAAAGCATAGTTAATCTAACCATAAAACCAAAAAAAAATCCATCACTGTCAAGTTGATTCCGACTCATAGCGACCCTACAGGACAAAACAGAACTGCCCCATAGGGTTTCCAAGGAGCGGTTGATGGATTCAAACTGCTGATCTTTTGGTTAGCAACAGAACTCTTAACCACTGTGCACTACCATGGCTCCAATCTAAGCATAAAAACCAAAAAACCAAACCCACTGCCGTCAAGTCGATTCTGACTCAGTGACCCTATAGGACAGAGTAGAACTGCCCCGTAGAGTTTCCAAGGAGCACCTGGCGGATATGAACTGCCGCCCTCTTGGTTAGCAGCTGTAGCACTTAACTACTATGCCACCAGGGTTTCCAATCCAAGCATACAGATATTATAATAACAAAACTGAAAAGGTTTGAGCTATTTCCTTACTTTATTCAAAACTGTGCCCTAGTAGAAATGTTAGTGGGGATTTATGGAAAGAGTTAGGGATAGGAAGAAGAAAGTGACTTAAATCATTTATATACAATATAAAAACCTCCTAAATGATTATATTTAGTGTAACTATGTGCCTGGAAGAATAGATTCATTTCAAGTTGAAAACAGGATGTCCAGATTTCACTTGGAGAGATTACAGGATATGCTTTGTTTCTACAATATGATTAATCTTACCTCTGGTAAGCAGAATTCAGGCACAGAATCCACAAATACATGACCTGAGCACTCCTTTAGTTCCTAAAAAAAATGAAAAGGAAAAATATCTGTAAGGAAGAAATATCTGATCCAATAGGCACAACACCAAAGAAATTTAATCCCAAAACCAACTTTCCATGAAAAATCATAGACTGCTAGAGCTGCAGGGAAGCGGAAAGATTATTTAAGTCAACTGTTCCTTGTTTACGCTCAGGAGGCTAAGTGTTTTACTCAGGGTAAAAATATCGGTTAGTGGCAGACTCAGGACCAGAATGCACAGTTCTTGATGCCTCTTCAGGGAAGCCACACATGGGCGCTCATTGCTACCAATGGTATCCAAATAATGTTATGTTTATGTAGACCATACCAGAAACATCAGAATTATCTGGGGGCATTCATTAAAGTAAAGGTTCCTGCCCCTATCTAAGACTTACCCTAGTAGTGCAGTGGTTAAAAGCTGTATCTGCTAACCAAAAAAAGGTCAGCAGTTTGAATCCACCAGGCACTCCTCGGAAACCCTATGGGGCACTTCTACTCTGTCCTATAGGGTCGCTGTGTGTTGGAATTGACTCAACAGCAGTGGGCGTTTTATCTAAGACTTAAGGGATTAGGAACTCTGAGGACTCAGCCATGGAATCTGTATTTATAACAAGCATCTCCAGTGACTCTGTTATGTAATCAGGTTATGAGTCACAGCCCTAGACAAATTACTTAGAGCCTCTTTCTTCTCCTACCAAGAATCCGGTGAAAGGCCCAAGTAAGGACGGGGGAGAAGAGTAGGCGGTAGGGATAAAACCACCACCACCACCACGAATACAATCTTCGCTCTTGCAAAACATACAATTTATTTGGGATTATAAACTAAATGTATTCATTCAAAAGAACTACAACATAGTGCAACTTCCTACCTTGCCCATGACCTATCACATTTAACATACCTGTCTTAGTTTGGGTTGCTCCGGAAGTAGACCCGGAGAAAAGGGGTTGAGAGCAAGGAGTTTACTATATGGGAGGTGCTGAAAATACAAGTGATAACGTGACGGGAAGGTGGCTGATAAAGGATACGTTATTGAGCCACATACCACTGTGGGCAATTGGCACTGATAAACACGGAGAAATAGTATAAGCATACATCTTAGAGTTATCCTACTGAAGCTACTGAAGGCTAAAGGATGTGAGATATTTATATAACAACTTCTGCATTTTGTGTAGCTTTGAGAAAACAAACTCTCAGGCAAAGTGAAACAGATACTGGCAGCTGGAATTCTGACAGAGCACAGTGAAGTGGAAAGACCCCAGAGATATGAGTGGGCCACCAACAGGGTCTGTCTGCTACAATGCTTCTAGAATGCCATTAGAGTTGTTTTCTTCTCTCACTGATACTTTAAACTTAAGTCTACAGAGAAGTTCTTAAAAAATTTTATTTAATGTTTTTGTTGTTGAGAATATACACAGGAGAACATATACCAATTCAACAATTTCTATATGTACAATTCAGTTACACTGATTACATTCTTCAAGTTTATCTGAACTGTTCCTATCTGTTATTGAACTATGTTATGGGAAATAACATAAACTAATTTTTTGCGCCATCAAGGCCAAAGTTATCTACGACTGTGTAATGAAATCTGTAAAAGATATAAATTGCTTGACAATTTGCTTTGCTCTTTCCAGAAAGAGAATGACTTTATTACCATATTTTTCTATAGTGTTTCCATTAGTCACTGAACATATATTTGTTCATACACATAGATACACACACATACTTGTCAGAGTCTGAGTGATTTTACTCTCAATCTTTACTTGAAAACCAGATGTTAACTATATGTTATTTTCCTTTTGAATTTTACTATCCTTTGTGGTTCTCGTATCAGAACAACTCTGGTTCTTCTCCTTATGTGAGTACTGTTAGCCAGTGTTACGGATTGAATCATGTTCCCCAAAAATGTGTGGCAACTTGGCTAAGCCATGATTCCTAGTACTGCGTGATTGTCCACCGTTTTGTCATCTGATATGATTTTCCTATCTGTTGTTAATTCTACCTCTATGATATTAATGAGGCATGATAATGTTAATGAGGCAGAACTCAATCTGTAATATTAGGTTGTATCCTGACTCAATCTCTTTTGAGATATAAAACAGAGAAACAAGCACAGAGACAGGAGGACCTCATACCACCAAGAAAATAGTACCAGGAGCTGTGGTCCTTGTGCTGAGAAGCTCCTAGACCAGGGGAAGATTGATGATAAGCACCTTCTTCTAGAGTCAATAGAGAGAGAAAGCCTTCTCCTGGAGCTGGCGCCCGGAATTTGGACTTGTAGCCTATTAGACTATGAGAGGATAAATTTCTCTTTGTTAAAGCCATCCACTTGTGGTATTTCTGTTATAGCAGCACTAGATAACTAAGACAACCAGTGATAGGCTACGCCAAAAAAAGACTGAAAACAGTGCTTAATTACAATGTACATACCAACTGAAAACAAATGAGCAATTATGTTTAACAGGAGAATATTCCCAGCTCCCTTAGGACGAGGTTAAAAATGATTAAAGACAAATCATAGAAAATTTCAAAGCTTTGCCTAGTCTTAAATTGGCAATGTAATTTTCTTTCCCCATAACATTACAGCAGGGCACGTCTATCTTCTATGATAAAGTCTAGTCTCTGCACTCTCATCCCTCCTGGTTTGGAGAAGCACATTTACCATTCCAAACACTCACAATGTCACTGTATTTTATTCACCACTCCCTTCTAATGAAATACTCCCACATACACATGCAAGTCATTTCGCTCACAATGCACTGGTAATGGAATGCTTCTGAGCCTTTCTCAGGGAACAATAATTTATAGCCATCAGGAGAGTTAAGATGAAATCAGGTGCACAAATTCCTGAATGTCACATAATTTTACAGTGAGCTACAAGAGAATCTAGTTTTAAATTGCATTTGGCTTATAGTTCAGGTTGGGGTACAGGTATAGGAATTAATTCAGTAAAAAGAGTACCCCTTTATTTAACAATATCTATTACAAGAAGGAAATGCCTTATTCAGATGAATCATTTTAAGGATCTTTAAACTCCTTATTTAGTTTTCAATTGTGAAACTTATGAGAGGAAGAAGGATTTGGAGGATTAAGGAGTGGCTTGGATGAACTTTACAGCTCTTAACTTTCTTTCGCCTCTGATATTTTTAGTATAAAATTGACTAGATAAAAAGAGTTTTTAACATTTTTGTACCTTTGGTTCCTAAGTAAACTATCTAAATACTGATTTGAGAATGGAATTACTGTGGAGATACCCTAATGTCAAAAATATAATACCCTTAAAAAAGAAAAATAATTTAAATAATTTATTTTAGATCTAGTCAGTTGATGATTAAAGTCATATATAATACAACCCCAAAGCCTGAATTCCTAGAACTGTGTTCTTTTTTTTATAACCTAGATGACTGCCCATTCTAGACCACCAAGAAAAGGCTAGAACAGAATCACAGGTCATAGTTTGGAAGGTCCTCTACTGTAATTTATCTAGGAACACATGCCTCTTCCACCTTCCAAGAGGTTAAAAGTTAAACCCTTGCTCCTTAGTCTATTCTCCACACGGTGGCCAGTGTTCTAATCAAACGATGACAACCTCTGCCCTCCTAGCCCTGACAACCTTCCATGTCCTCTAGAATAATGCCCTAACTTCTGATGAAGCCTACCTGATATGACTCCTGACAGAAGCAGGGGTTTAAAACCTACATGTTTGAATATTTTAAAGGTATTAAGAAAAAAAAAAAGTTTATTCATTCCAGTCATAGAGTCAGTAGAGCTTGAAAATGAGCTGGATTGAGCTCTAATTAGCATCACCTTTGAAACTACCGTCACAATTCTAACAGTAATAATTTTCTTTCTGTGGTGATAAAATGTATTTGCAGCATAAGTACTTAGATTTGTACATATGAGCCTACTGGATCTGAATCTGAGCACCAAGATTCCCTTAAAATCTCTTAAAAACAATAATCACCAAGTACGGAAGACCCTAGCATGGATCTTGAAATTTTTCAGATAGAAAATGTACGGGGAAAAAAAAAAAAAGAGCTCATTAGTCACATTATTACAGGGTGTCTTCAGCATAACACAACATGGCTTTCTACTGGGTATAAATATCATTACCTTGTCCAAGTAAGCATTTCCATCCTTTAGGGACCAGCTAGGAAGATTAGATAGCCTGGGACTGAAAAAAAAAAGATTAATAAATTATCCTAAATAAATTATAATCCTCAGTGATTTCACGGTGACTGTACTGTCTCCATTTTTTTTTTTTTTTTTTAGTTTAGTACTGTCTCCATTAGGTTGAAAACAGTTTGAAATTACTGGCAGCAATGCTCACCCAAAATATTGATCGAAAGATGAAAAATTATCAAGCTTAAGAATTATGTGGCAATAAAGTATTAGAAGGACAAATAGTTTAGCACAGAATTGGGAAAATAAATAGAATGTTGTATAGAGTAGTAAAGAAAAAAGAAATATGAGATACTAGAACATTTTATGATTTTTCAATCACTGTCTAAGACTTCACCTTATTTGCTTGACAACAACCTTGAAGGGCTGGCAGAATAGGTAGCATTATATTACAGATGAGAAAACAGACTCTGAAAGGTTAGGTGTTCTGACAAGAACACCTATCTAGTATGATGTTCACTATCTACCAGTCAGAATTCACTGAGCATAAAAATACCTGAATTCTAGTGAAATTCATATTTTGGATTCACTGCTTATAAGTGGGTTAGTCACTTATCACTGGTGGCCTGAGTTTCCAGTTCTGAAAAAGAAGCTAGTTTTCCCAAGTGTTGCAAAATGACACCATATATCTAGCTGAATAATTTCTAGAAGGTGGAGTTAAGTTTATGTATACTTTACATTAAAAAAAAAGTGTGGATTCAGAAATTATACACTTGGTAATCTCAGGATTTAGCTGTATACTATTATTAGTTGACCAGAATAATTATACTGGGGGCAGAAAATGTAAATAATTCAGTAGGGGAAAAATACGTTAATTAAAAAGAAGCATAATGACCAAGAAGAAATGTGATGAAAAAGTACAAGCTGGAAGGTAAAGATTTTAGAACTTCACAACAAAATTATAATCTGTGAAATAAAATTTAAGGACAAAATAGAGTTCGTGACTAAAAGAACTCTATAGTCACAAATCGAATATTAGTATACGTCCTCATCCTCTTCCCAAAATAATCAAATTCTGACTTTGTAATTAGGTGATAGGTATGAAAGTCAATTAGAAACATAAATATGTAAATATTTGTCAATCTTCTAAGAGAGGTTAAAAACCTGAATAAAATATATACAATAACTAATTTCAGAAAAAAAGTGAGAACTTTTTATTTTTGACATATTCCAAACTTAAGTTGCAAGAAGGGTATATAAACTACCATACACCCTTTACCTAGATTTACCAACTATTTACATTTTGCCTTTAGTGATGAAAAAGTGAGAATTTTAACTCTCATACTTGAGAATGGAAAGCAATAACTGGGAGAATCAAATTTGGTTGGTTTAAATTACACCTGATGTAACATTTTTTGTTGTTGTTTCCTGGGAGTTTTCTATTCTAACCTCTGGGGAGGGGGGAGTCCTATTAGCTACTTTAATTTCCATTCATTTCATTTAATAGTCACATATAAGCCTTTACTTTTAGACTTCTTACTTCTTGAAAAAATGTATTTACTATCAAGCCAGATTAAAAAACCAAGCATTCTAATAAAACCGTAATGACATGTCAATGTGGGTACTGTTCTCATTTCATGCATGTTAACTCTCTAAAACAAGGTTGTAAATATCCCACTTTACAAAGAAAACTAGATCAAAGGACATGCATTCAGTGTGCTTCCCACCGGACAGAAATAAATCAACTTTGAAAATACAGCTGACTGATCCATTTAGTTGTCTCCAACAAATGATGAGAAATGCTACTTCTGCTTATCAGAATTCTTTTAAAAAAGCAAAATTTTCAGTTATTGTGATTTGAACTCTTGACAAATACTTTTTGTAACATCAAAGCCTTCTATTAAACACCTATTTTTATTTTGGATTTGAGAAATTGCTAGCAGACTGAATGTTCAAAGGGGAGCATGACCATATAACAATTATGGTAAAGATGAGGGGCCATGTAAACAGGTCATCAAATGGCAAAGGCATGCTAACTATACAGATCAATATTGAGTTTCACTGAGTTAATGACTAAACCATAAAGAGTAAATTTGAAGCTATTATTACTTTGCTCTTACTGATTTTAAAAGCTGACTTTGTATGTAAACAGGAGACAGAAGTTCTCTCCACCAAAATCTATTTTAAATAAAATATGGAAGATGAAGATACTACAAAAATTATGATTTTAGATGAGCACATCTATCAATCTACTATTTAACAACCATTTCTTGGGTGGGTGGGGGAGAATATCATTTAAAAATTTTGTGGCCAAGAAGAACATATCTATGTAAGATCTAATTGTCTGGGTAATATTTATTTTTTGAATAAGTAAAATAGCCCCATGGTTCAAAACTAAAAAAAAGTAAACAAACAACCTAAGGCATTTTAAAGTAGTCTATCATTTAGAAAAAAATACTAAAAGGTAGAATGAACAAGATGATATGTAATCAATTTTTTTCTTCATACTTTTCGTTTTTCCCATTTTATACTTTGAAATGTATTACTGTTATAATCAGAAAATAGAAAAGCCATGAGAACACTCATTCATTTAAAAATATTTATATAAAAAATAAATATTAAAAATCTTTAGCAAGTGGAATCATCAGAAAACAAACTCTGTACAAAGTATGCAAACTGCTGGCATATGAAAGTAAATACAACAATCTCTGCCTAATAGGAATCACAGTATAGGATAGGGAAATAGTAAAGAGCAATTACAATAGAATAGAATAAGACCTCCGACAGGGGTATGCAGAAGGTGTTATGGGTTCACACAGAAAGGGCACTTGTGACAGTTTGCAGTGGGGTGAGAGAGCAAGGAGTAGGAGTTGGGAGGAGAAAATGCAACAGGTCTTCCAGAAAGAGGTAACAGGGAACAGCCTCATCATTTGGTGTAGTGCTGTAGGGTGCTCATCTTCACTGATTCACTTGTGAAACTTTATTTATGTGTCAAGTACTCAGCTAGATGCTGGTGATATGATCATGAGCATAATACACCTATCCCCTAAGGAGGCTGGAAAGGCAGATAAATCAACTAATCACACAAACAGAGAAGCTGTCAAAAACGATGAAGCAGTATAACACTAAGTACTACAAAAGTCCCATAACGAACAGCTAGTCCAGGTGGAATCAAAAGACTTCCCTGAGGATATGATGACTAAGCTGAGATCTAGACAGCAGGATAATGAAGGGGAAAACTCCAGTGAAGGGGCAGGATTTGGAGGGAATAGAGAAAAAAGACAGCTACAAGCATAATGATTTCCGGTAGTCATTCTCATCACTGTTTGGCAGGGGTATCTTATATAAAAGGTTATTTAAATGAAACTTCAAGAAGAGTCCCACAGACTACTCCCTAAGCCCTACCAATCCAATTACACTGCCACCTATAGAGAAACTGTGGAGCCATAAATGAATCTGAGGAATTAGCTCCTGTTAAGCAGGCTAAGTGAAAGATGGGGCAGGGAAGAGGGAGAAAAGCCTTCCAGGCTGAATAAAAAACGTGTGGCTGCTCTGAGAGGAGACCTGAGATTTCTTTGAGTCCCTGAAAGAAAACAAAGAGCAAGAGGCAGAGTATAAAGGAGATATTAGAGGAGAGGGCATGACCACCACTGTACCAAGATGAAGACTTTGGTATTTATCCTAAGAGCAATAAAAAACCACTGAAAGGTTTTAAACAGGTTAGAAACAAGATTAGATTTGTATTTCTGAAAGATGACTTGGGGAAAATCAACATCATATACTTTCTGATATTACAAAATCATCATTTCTGTGGCATTCCTACCCAAAATAATAAGCTCAACCTAATCATAAGGAAGGAGACCTTGGGTGGTGCAAACAGTTAACATGCTTGGCTGATAACTGAAAGGTTGTAGGTTTGAGTTCACGCAAAGATGCCTCAAAAGAAAAGCCTGGGGACCTAGTTTTGAAAATCGGCCTCTGAAAACCCTATGGAGCACAATTCTACTCTGATGCATGTGGAGCTGCCATGAGTTGTAACTGACTCAACAGCAAATGGAATCATCAGGGAACAGCAACAAACTCAAATTGAGGGACATTATATAACTGGCTTACATTTTTAAAAACATTCAAGGTCATGAAAGACAGACTGAGGAACTTTTCCAGATTAAAGGAGACAAAAGACATGACTAACTCCAGTGATTGATCTAGACTGGATTTCAGACCAGATGTCTTTATTAAATTTTTTTTTTTGCTATAAAGGACACTATAGGGACAATTGGTGCAATATGAATAATGCATGCAGATTAGATACTGGTATAATATCATTGTCAATTTCCTGATTTTGATAACTGTACTGTGGTTATGTAAAAGAATGTCCATGCTAGGAAATATGCACTCAAGCACAGGATTGCCATGAGTTGGAATTGATTCAATGGCACACAACAACAAATATGGAGCATCACGTCTGCATCTGTGTTGGTTAAGGCTGTGTGTCAACTTGGCTGGGCCATGATTCTCAGTGGTTTGGCAGTCATATGATGTTGCGACCACTTCCGTAATGACATCTGATATAATGTGATCACCCTCCATGATGGAATCGGATTTAAGTAGCTAATCAGTTGAAAGAGTTTCCTTGGATCTGCGGCCTGCATTAAATATAAGTGGACATTCTGGCAAGGTTATCGGGCTTTTGCTCGTGCTGGATCCTGCAGCTGGCTCCTGTTCATCTGACCTTCAGTTCTTGGGACTTGAGCTAGCAGCTTCCCTGCAGTCTTGCCTGCCAGTCTTGAACTTCGTCAATCTGCACAATCTGTGATCAAGAGCTCTGCTTTCTGATCTGCAGAGTTTGCATTCGCCAGCCCCTGCAGCTACATGAATCGGGAGAAGCCTCTATCTGGACCCACGGACCTCGGATGTTTCAGCCTATACAACTGCGTGAGCCATTTCCTTGCTATAAATCTCTATGTATATTTATATGCTTTACTGGTTTTGCTTCTCTAGAAAACCCAGCCTAAGACATTTGGTACCAAGAGTGGTTCTAGAGAAACAAAATTATAAGGATGAGTTTTCTAAATTGGTTCTCAAGTCTTGTTAGCTTAAAGATGATGACTCTGCTTTCAGTAGTAAAGAAGGCACTACTAATCAATCCATGGCATGAGGTGGCAATACAAATACGCAAAGTATTACCACCAATACATCAGGTATCAGTGAAAGGTGATGCTCTGGGTGACTGCATGTGTGATATCTTTCTACAATTTTGTCATAACTAGAAGTATAAGGAAGTTGGTTGGTTGGTTCTTCTTTTGCTAGACAAAGTGGTAAAAGAATGAGATGAGCTCAGGGCTTCAGAGTCAAAACTCAAGTGCTACATAAACGGCCTCAAAGTTTTCACTTGTACACTGAAAGTATGTCTTGTTTCTTGTAGTAACAGAGCTGATATTGCTGAAAACCAAACCTAGAGTCTTATCGTAGGAGTGACTGAATTAAAATGCCAACTCAAATGCCAACCTCAAGAGGTGTCTAAACTTAAAGTGAGGGTATTGATTAGGAAGAAATGAGATCCTGAAACTTAGGATGGGGACATATGGGCAGATAATCAGGAAGCTGGAGACAGTGAGTCCTGAAATCCCATTTATTCAATCCTGCAAACAGAACTAGTCCCTTCACTCCCATCTGAAGAGATTACTCCACATTTTTCTGCTAAACCACCTCCCCAGTAAAACCGTTAGCCCCTCTACTCCCATTTAATGAGATTAATCCAGCTGTCTCTGAAGAGCCCTTGTCTGAGTCATTGCCTGGGGCATTGCCTGAGGCAGATGCTTTACAAGACAATGCTGAATGTTCTCAAAACAGTTCCCCACTACCTATTTGGCTTCTAGGCCTGTAACTACACTTAAGTCCCAGTAAGCCCCAAAAGGTGAAGTACAAAGTGTGATCTAGGAGGAGGTATACTACACTTCAAAAAGAACTGCTTGACTTTTCCAATATGTACAAACAGAAACCTGGGGAATATGAGTGGGGATGTCTATTAAGGGTGTGGGATAATGATGCAAGGAACATAAAGACGAATCAGTCTAAGTTTTTGATATGAGCCCACTAAACACAGATTCCTCAATGTTTCAGATCGAAAAGTTTGGAAAGGATTTAACAGTTTATTTGGTTGGGTTGCTGAAGCATGGATTACGGGGTGCCCCACACGAAATCAAGTTGAAGTACCAGACCTGGTACTTCTGTAGCAGAAGGTATCCAAAGACTTAGGGAAACTGGAATGCCAGAGTGGATTTATCAGGTTAGACCCACAAACCTACACACAGAGTACCCAGAGGACACACCTTTTACCATAACTGTGAAGAACAAATTTGTGAAGGGAGCCCCAGCATCCTTGAAGACTGCTGTGATTGCTATTTTATGTGTAACTCAGATTTGACAGTGGAAACTGCCCTAACTGAATAAAGACACCTATCTGCAATGGCACTGATTGGATCCTGCGGTAGTAGGGGCCAAGCGGTGGCACACAATCGACAAAGACAAGGTGGGTGTGGTTACCATAATAAGACAGCAGAGTCAAAGCAGTAATCACAACAGTCTGACTCGTATGGACTGAGAACGTTGGCTACTTAGTCATGGTGTCCCTGATTAAATAGTCAGGAAATCTAGTATTTCCTTGATCTGCACACGCAGGTGAATTCTAGGTCAACTGAACAGCAGTCTAACACAAACCAGCAGAACAGAAAATCACAGCCCCAAAAACAATTCCCAGACTTGAGCGAGTTTAAAAACTCACAACCCCTTGAATGAAGGGGAGGCCAGGACCCCTTGAGGAAGGACTCCAACACATTGCAAAAACATTTATACTGTTAACCTTTCTCCCAGCCTTCTCCAAAGGGATCTACGACCTTTTACGAGAGTGACTGTTCACTGGCAAAAAGGAAATAATCAGACTTTTCGGGGATGACTGGATACCGGCTCTGAACTGATACTAATTCCAGGAGACCCAAAATGTCACTGTGGCCTACCAATTAGAGTGGGAGCATATGAAGGTCAGGTTATTAATGGAGTCTTAGCTCATGCCCATCTCACAGTAGGTCCAGCAGGTCTCCAAACCCATCCTGTAACGATTTCCCCAGTTCCAGGATGCATACTTGGAATAGATACTCTCAGCAACTGGCAGAATCACCACACTGGATCTCTGACAAATGCAGTAACAGCCATTATGTTAGGAAAGCTAAGTGGAAGCCATTAGAACCGACCCTACCTAGGAAAAGAGTGAACCAAAATCAACACCACATTTCTTCAGAAATACGGCATTGTGGAGACTGCTGCCAGCATCGAGAACTTTAAGGATGCAGGGGTAATGATTCCCACCACGACCCCATTCAAGTTGCCTACTTGGCCTGTGCAAAAAACAGATGGATTTTGGAGAATGACAGTGGGTTATCTAAACCTTAACTAGGTGTTGACTCCAATTACAGCTGCTGTTCCAGATATAGTTTCATTGCTTGAGCAAATTAATGTATCTCACGGTACCTGGTATGCAGCTATTGATTTGGCTAATGTCTTTTTCTCCATATCTGTTTTAAAGGACCATCAGAAAAGGTTTGCTTTTAGCTGGCAAGGCCAGCAACACACTTTCAGTTGCCTACCTCAGGGCTACATCAACTCTTTAGCTCTATGTCATAATTTTGTCCTCAGGGACCTTCATCACCTTGCCCTTCCACAAGACATCACACTGGTCCATTATATTGATGACTTTATGCTGATTGGACCTAGTAAGGAAGAAGTGTCAATGACTTTGGACTTATTGGTAAAACATTTGCGTGCTAGAGGGTGGAAATTAATCCCACAAAAATTTAGGTGCCTTCTATCCCAGGGAAATTTCTAGGGATCCAGTGGTACAGGGCATGTCAAGATACTCCTTCTAAAGTGAAGGAAAAGTTATTGCATCCAGCCCCTCCCACAACTAAAAAGTAGGCACAACACTTAGTTGGCCTCTTTGGATTTTGGAGGCAACATATTCCTCATTTGGGTGTGCTACTCCAGCCTATTTATCAAGCGACTCAAAAAACTGCTAGTTTTGAGTGGAGCCCAGAACAAGAGAAGGCTGTGCAACAGGTTCAAGCTGCTGTGCAAGCCATTCTGCCCCTTGGGCCATATGATCTGGTTGATCCAATGGTGCTTGAAGTGTCAGTGGCAGATAGAGATGCTATCTGGAATCTTTGGCAGGCCCCTATTGGTGACTCATGGCGCAGACCCTTAGGATTTTGGAGCAATGCCCTGCCATCCTCTGCAGAAAACTACTCTTCTTTTGAGAAACAGCTTTTGACTTGTTACTGGGCCTTAGTAGAGACTGAATGCTTAACCATGGGATGCCAAGTCACCTTGCAGCCTGAGATGTCTATCATGAACTGGGTGTTGTCTGACCCACAGAGTCATAAAGTTGGACATGCACAACAGCGCCCCATCATTAAATGGAAGTGGTATATACAAAATTGGGCCTGAAGGCACAAGTTAGTTGCATGAGGAAGCATCCAAATTCCCACCGTCTCCACTCCTGTCACATTACCTTTTATCTCCCAGTCTGCACCTATGGACTCATGGGGAGTTCTTTATGATCAGCTGACTGAGGAAGAGACAACTCGTGCCTGGTGTACAGACGATTCTGTGTGATATGCAGGCACAACTTGAAAGTGACAGTGGCAGCACTACAACCCTTTTCTGGGACCTACCTGAAGGACAGTAAACCAAACCAAACCCATTACCATTGAGTCGATTCTGACTCATAGCGACCCTATAGGACAGATTAGAACTGCCCCATAGAGTTTCCAAGGAGCACCCGGTGGATTCAAACTGCCAACCTTTTGGCTAGCAGCTATAGCAAGCACTTAACTACTATACCACCAGGACTTCCTGAAGGACAGTGTTGAAGGGAAATCCTCCCAATGGGCAGAACTTTGAGTAGTCCACCTGGTTGTTTACTTTGCTTAGGAGGAGAAATGGCCAGGTGTGTGACTCTATACTGATTCATGGGCTGTGGTCAATGGTTTGGCTGGATGGTCAGGGACTTGGAAGGAACATGATTGGAAAAAGAGACAAGGGGGTATGGGGAAGAGGTATGTGGACAGACCTCTCTGAATGGGCCAAAGAAGTGAAGATATTTGTGCCCCACGTGAATACTCAGCAAAGGGTAACCTCAGCAGAGGAGAATTTTAACATTCAAGTGGATAGGATGACATGTTCTAGGGAACCAGGTCACCCTCTTTCCCCAGCTACTCCAGTCATTGCTCAAAGGGCTCATGAACAAAGTGGCCATGGTGACAGGGATAGAGGTTATACATGGGCTCACCAACATGAACTTCTACTCACCAAGGCCAACGTGGCTACAGCCACTGCTGAGTGCTCAACTGACCAGCAGCAGAGATCAACACTGAGTCCCTGATACAGTACCATCCCTCTAGGTGAACAGCCAGCAACCTGGTGGCAAGTAGATTACATTGGACCACTTCCATCACGGAAAGGGCAGTGTTTTGTTCTTACTGGAACAGACACTCTGGATATGGATTTGCCTACACCTGCATGTAATGCTTCTGCCAAAACTACCGTTTGTGGACTTATAGAATGCCATATCCACCATTGTGGTATCCCACATAGCATCATCTTGGATAAAGGGACCACTTCCACATGGAAAGGCCAGCGTTTTGTTCTTACTGCAACAGACACTCCGGATATGGATTTGCCTGTCCTGCATGTAACGCTTCTGCCAAAACTACCATCTGTGGACTTACAAAATGTCTTATCGCCGTCATGGTATCCCACACAACATCGTCTTGGATAAAGGGACTCACTGCACAGCAAATGAAGTGCAGCAATGGGTTCATGTGCATGGAATTAACTGGTCTTACCGTGTTCCCATCATCCTGAAGCAGCAGATATGACAGAATGATGGACTGGCCTTCTGCAAACAAAATTATGGTGCCAGCTAGGTTGCAATACCTTGCAGGGTTAGGGCAATGTTCTCCAGGAGGCTGTATATGCTCTAAACCAGCATCCAATATGTGATGCTGTCTCTCCCATAGCCAGGATTCATAGGTCTAGGAATCAAGGGATGGAAATGGGAGTGGCACCACTCATTATTAACCCTAGTGACCCATCTGCAAGATTTTTGATTCCTGTCCCCACAAACTTATTCTCTGTGGGTCTAGAGGTCTTAGTTCCAAAGGAAGGAGTGCTCTCACTTAGAGACACGGCACAGATTCCACTGACCTGGAAGCTAATAATGCCACCTGGCCACTTTGGGTTCCTTATGCCTCTGGATCAATAGGCAAAGAAAGGAGCTACTATACTGGCTGGTGCAACTGATCCTGTTTTAAAAAAAAAAAAAAAGATCCTGTTTAGCAAGAGAAAATTGGATTGATATTACACAGTGGAGGTAAAGAATAGTATGTCTGGAATGCAGGAGATCCCTTAGGACATCTCTTAGTCCTAAGGGATCTCCTGCATTCCAGACATACTATTCTTTACCTCCAACCCAATTCCAACATGACTACTAATGGTCCAGACCCTTCAGGAATGAAGGTCTGGGTTACCTCACCAGGCAGAGAACCATGATCAGCTGAGGTGCTTGCTGAGGGCAAAGGGAACATGGAATGGGTAGTGAAAGAGGGTAGTTCTAAATAGCAGTTATGGCTGGCCACGTAACCAGTTGCAGAAACAAGGACTGTAATTGCTATGAGTACTTCTGCTTTGTGTGTGTGCATCAAATATTTTTTGTCTTCTTCACTTATAAAATATAAGGTGTAAACAGGGCTAGTGTATTCTTTGTTGTATGTGTGTTCATCGTATCATGTTAGGCACAAGTACAACTTCACAATTCGCTTTTATTCAGAGATTATGTATGGTTTAAGGAGATGTGCACAAATGCCAATTTGACAACGGGTGGATTGTGTTGGTTAAGGTTGTGTGTCAACTTGGCTGGGCCATGATTCTCAGTGGTTGGGCAGTCATATGATATTGTGACCACTTCCATAATGAGGTTTGATATAATGTGATCACCTCCATGATGGCATCTACTGTGAGTAGCCAATACGTTGAAAGGGAGTTTCCTTGGGTGTGTGGCCTGCACCAAATACAAGCAGACATTCTGGCAATGCTTGTGGGCATTTTCTTGTGCTGGATCCTGCAGTTGGCTCCCGTTCACCTGACCTATACTTGCTGGGACTTGAGTTAGCAGCTTACCTGCAGTCTTGCTTGTCAGTCTCGGGATTCATCAATCTTTGCAGCCTATGAGCAAGAGCCCTGCTCTCTGACCTGCCAATCTTGGGTTTGCCAGCCCCTGCAGCTATGTGAATCAGGAGAAGCCTCTCCCTTGACCCACGGACTTGGGACATTTTGGCCTCTACAACCACGTGGGCCATTTCCTTGATATAAATCGCTCTTCTATAGGTATATATACAAATCTTTATAAGTATATAATGTAAATATATATGTAAATCTCTCTCTTTTTATGTGTATATATACATATGCTTTACTGGTTTTGCTTCTCCAAAAGAGTCCAGTCTAAGACAGCATCTTACTCTCAAATGGTTCAGAAAAAAAATCATATGTACAAATTGAAAGAGAAAATGATAAAGCAAACGTTAAAAACTGGTAAGGGTAATTAGGAGTTGTTTGTACTATTCTTTTAAACTTACTGTAAATATGAAGTTATTTCAAAAAAAAAAGATGACGCTGGATTCAGAGAAGGGGCAAGATCAGAATCAGAGAGATCAGTCAGGGGACTTTTGCAGGTATATCTGTAAAAGATGATAATGACTACAGCAGAAATGAAGAGCTACGACTAGGTTCTAGAGCTATTTAGTAGGTGAAAATAATAAGGCTTAGCAACAGACTGGATATGGGGGTTAGAGTGAGGGGGCATATCTAGGTTAACTCCCAGTTTTCTGGCTTTTGTAACAGGATTCTGTTCTGTAAGACAGGGAACTGCGGGGGTCTAGGAGGGTCTGCTTACCTCTCCTGGACCAAGCCTGAAGATGAATTCAGTTTTAGGCATGTCAAGTTTCGAAGTACCTTTAAAGGCAAAACTTAAGAGGGAAACTGAGTAGGTATTTTGGAGATATAAATCTGGAATTCAGAAGAGAATTATTAGCTAAAGATACTCCTTTTTAAGTTATTATTTAAATAGTTATTGAAGCTATAAGCATTTATTAAAATCCTTGATAGAGACTGTGATAGCCAAATACTGAACTTGAAAAATCCTAATACATGATGGCTAGTTAGAAGACGATGAATCTGTAAAGTAGATAGAAAAGATACAATCAGAGAACTAAGATGTAAAGTAGATAGAAAAGATAGAATCAGAGAAGTAAGAGGAAACACCAGGAATGTATCCTCAGAAAAGCCAGTACTGCTGGATGATCAAGTATTTGAGGACTGACAAATGCAAGTCATATTTAATGACATGGAAGTCATCTGTGACCTCAGTGAGGGCTGCTCTGGTGGTGTGGTATGAGCAGAATGCTGATTAGAGACAGCTTAGAAATGCTGAAAGAGAAAGAAGGGTTGAGAGAGGGTTAAAAATGTGCGTGTGTGTATTTTAGAATTTTAAGTTAGAAGTGATTGAGTATATTTAAATGGGAAGGGGTGAGACAAGATGGAAAGGCTCAAAATAAAGAAAAATTATAACTGATAGTGGTAGGACTCTGATCAGATGGGAAGGGATAGGATCCAGAGCAAGATAAAAGGATTCATTCATATAACACGCTACCACAGGCTAATAAGTGTTCTAGGTAGGCACTGGGGATACAATGGAGAACAAACAAAATCTCTGCTCTTATAAAACTTATATTTCAATGGAGAAGAAAGATAATAAGTAAACTATCTGTGTATATAACCAAAAGAAAAACCCCGTTGCTGTCAAGTTGATTCTGACTCATAGCAACCCTACAGGACAGAGTAGAACTGCCCCCACAGGGCTTCCAAAGAGCACCTGTTGGATTCGAACTGCCAACCTTCTGGTTAGCAGATGTAGTTCTTAACCACTATGCCACCAGGGTTATACACATGTACATATACATATAACGACAAGTACTACAAAGAAAAAAGTGATAGAGATGCGACAAAGATAAGAATAGAACAATAGAGAAGAACAGAGAATAATATTTTAGATGGGGAGGTCACAGAAGGCCTTGCTGATCAGGTGACACCGAAGCAGAGACTTACGTGTCATGGCGATACATGGAGAAATAATCTTCAAAGTAGAGGAAACAGAGCCTTGAGGCAGTTTTGTTTTAGAAATGCCAAGAGGGCTAGGGCTAGTGTGGATGAGGAGGAATGAACAAGAGAAGGAGTAGTTAGAAATGAGACAGAAATAGCCAGGAGCCAGTTCATGTAGGGCCCTGCCGTAAGACATAGGAATTTAGTCTAAGTGTAATGGGAAACCACTGGAGGGTTAAGACTAGGGGAGTGACTTGAATTTATTTATGTTTCAAAAGGGTCATTTTGCTGCTGGGTGGAGAACAGCCTATGCAAAGATAAGAGCAGACATAGGGAGACCAGTCAGGCGGCTAGTATCATAATCCAGATGATGGTGGTTTAGACTAGGGTGGCAGCAATAGAGGTGAGTGCAGAACCAAAGCATTTGCTGATGGATTGGGTGTACGGTATAAAAAGGAAGAGCTAAGGACATCTTCAAGGTTTCTGGCCTGAGCTGAGGAAGACATTTTTTACACGGAACTATTAGGTTTACCACTCATCCCACTGGTACAACTTCCCTCTGGGAGTAAAACAATGTCAAGGGGAAGGCAGCATGGAAGTAGATTACAGTACTGAGCCAGGGCTGTGAGAACAGAGAAAACAGGCAGAGAAAAGAACGAACAGGAAAGGGAAAACGCGGAGCTCGATCCAATTGAGATTTTGATCACCTAGAAAATCCATCACCTCACAGAGCAAGTCAGGCCCCGCTTTGTGCCCTCATAAAAAAACCCATTTCTGTTGATTTGATTCTGACTCATAGCAACCTATGAAAAAAAAACAAACAAACAAACCCAGTGCTGTCGAGTCGATTCTGACTCATAGCGACCCTACAGGACAGAGCAGAACTGCCCCATACAGTTTCCAAGGAGCGCCTGATGGATTTGAACCGCCAACCTTTTGGTTAGCAGCCGTAGTACTTAACCATTACACCACCAGTAAAAAGGTACCTTTTATTTTCCTTTTCTAGTAATTGTGTCAAGTATGTAGTTGTATTCTTATCACAAGTAGAATTAAATCTTCAACCGTGTAATGGCCTTCTCCCTAAAAGATCGTAAGATCCATGAGAGAAATTACATGTTCACGTTTGTATCCTCTGGTTAAGCAGTGTAGATTCTTAATAAATACCAAGTGAATGAATGTTCTAATCTTTGAGAGGAAACGGACAATAATATCAGGTTATTTTAATTAAAAATAATCTGTAAGGCATTTTTGTTAAGAAATGTCTGTGATGCCTAGAGCTCCTGAATGATGCAGATAAATTATTTTTATTCTTTTGCATAATATGTATAAAACCAAAACCAAAACCAAACCCAGTATAAAATGGTAAAAATATTATTAAGTGTTGGGTATAATTTTAACTGAATTCCATCAGCTTTGGATAAAATGTAATCTAGACTTATCTCTGACCTTTTCCCTACCAAATTATTATTTCCCTAAGAATCAATGGTTGATTTTAATAATTTTTCTAGGTAATTCACAGGGTTATCACTATGAATAATCATTGCATAAAGTGATGCCTTCAGGAGTGACTTAGCTATATTAGATGGTTAACTCAGCTTGCTATGCTTCTGAGCTCTTAAATCTGCTTTAGATAACTTTTCTATCTCCTCTCTTGTACATATCGCTTTTTCCTACTGTGACTGTATCTGCTTCTAAAAGTTAACCACTTCTCTTTTAAACTGCTGCTTTTAAATAGCAGCAAGCTATGGAACCAATTCATAAGACAATGGTTTAGTAAGAGTAAACAGTGCTGATTTTGGGCCTGGAATAATCTACTTGTTCTAAGACATGGTCTTTGGCTACATCTATGATTCTACATCTGAAGTCAACTAGTACAAAAATACTGCAAAGATAACTAAAAGAAGTGTCAGACTCTATGATGTTAAGTCTCTGCAAAGGCAGTTAAATGATTCTAAAATTCAATTCTTGGGCTCATCAGTTGACCATTTATTAGCCCTTATATGAATTAGCAAGAAAAATGAAATATATATGACCTCACACTGAGCAGTTGCAGGAACACTTTACAGCAACCTAGAATAAGTTATAATAAAGAAGTCAGTAAATCAACAGAATACTTTCCACCAACCCAGCCAAAGGAAACTATTTTGATAAAGAATATTTTTAAGAGAACAAAGTATACTATGACAACATTCAAGGTACTGGTAATCTTTATACTAATAGGTATCATTTTCAAAAAACTAAAGCTCATTTTGTCTTGGGATGCATCAGTACATACCTTTGAACAAGTGGCAAGGGAAGGAAATTGAGGGTGGAAGTCATGTCCAGTCCACAGTCCAACATAATCGTGGTTGATTTGAATTTGAGTATATTGCATGGTAAGGTTGGGTGCCCTGACAGGCAATACTGAAAAAAAATCAAATCGCTTTTTTCAATAATCAATTACAGACAAAGCTTAAAAAGTAATTTAAGTAAAAGTGATAATCTTCTCTCATAAGAACAGTGTGTAAGTTCAGGTAACTTTCTATGGCTTCCTCCCTTTTACTGCTCCCTAATAGTTTAAAATACTCAAAAGTCTCAGATCACACCCAACTCTTCGTAGAAGTAATTCTTCTGAGATGTAATTAAACAGCCTGAAACTGAAGTCAAGTATTTGATGAATGACTTTGGTTCTGAAAGACAGTATAAAATTATTTAGAGCACAGTTTATTTATTTTTTATGCCTTTTTAAACTGTGGTAAAGGTACAGGTAACAAAACATTTGTCATTTCAACAATCTGTATGTGTACAGCTCAGTGCCATTAGTTATGTTTATCAAGTTGTTCAACCATCATTCTTAACTGTTTCCGAATTTTCACATTACCCTTAACAGAAGTTCAGTGTCCCCTAGGCATTGTGTCTTCCTTTTCTTCTCCCTCCACTCCACCCTGGTAACCAGTAATAAACTTTGATTAGAGCAGGGGTTTTGGGATAAGATTGCCTGAGCCCAGACTCTGGTCCTGCAAGTTATTAATGTATGATTTTGGGAAAGTTACCTAACTTTGCGAAGACTCAGATCCCTCATCTGTAAGATGTAATAATAAAACCTTCCCTCACAGAGCTGTTGTGAGGACTAAATGGATTAATACAGTGCCTGTATCTACTTATCGTTGGTTGGTGCAGTTACAGAATCATTAAGGGTCTAGAGAGGTCACCTATGTTTGGCAGGGATAATGTAAAGGATTTTACAGAAATTATATTCTATAGTGGCATTCACTAATGAAGAACTAGACATCAGGATTAGAGGAAAACTCATTAACAACCTGCGTTATGCAAATGACATAACCTTGCTTATTAAAAGTGAACAGGACTTGGAGCACTTACTAATGAAGACCAAAGATCACAGCCTTCAGTATAGATTATACCTCAACATAAAGAAAACAAAAATTCTCACAAGTGGACCAACAAGCAACATCATAATAAACAGAGAAAAGATTGAGGTTGTCAAGGATTTTATTTTACTTGGATCTACAGTCAACACTCATGGAAACAGCAGTCAAGAAATGAACAGACACTCTTGGATCAAGTAGACACATAAGACTATGCGTGCCGCTCCTGTCTGGAGGGGAGGTGTGAAGGCTGAGAGGGACAGAAGCTGGCTGAATGGACACGGAAACACAGGGTGGAGAGAAGGAATGTGCTGTCTCATTAGAGGAAGAGCAACTAGGAGTATATAGCAAGGTGTACATAAGGCTTCGTATGAGAAACTGACTTGATTTGTTTCACTTAAAGCACAATAAAAAAGAAAAGAGATCAACAGACGTATTGCATTGGGCAAATCTGCTGCAAAGGACCTCTTTAAAGTGTTGAAAAGCAAAGGTGTCACCTTGAAGACTAAGGTGCACCTGGACCTAAGCCATGGTATTTTCAACTGCATCTTATGCATGCGAAAGCTAGACAATGAATAAGGAAGACCGAAGAAAAATTAATGCCTTTGAGTGAACAAATCTGTTTTGGAACTACAACCAGAATGTTCCTTAGAAGCAAGGATGGTGAGAGTGCATCTTACATACTTTGGATACGTTATTAGGAGGGATCAGACCCTGGAGAAGGACACGTGCTTAGTAGAGTACAGAGTCAGCAAAAAAGAAGACGACCCTCAATGAGATGGACTGACACAGTGGCTGCAACAATGGGCTTAGGAATAACAACAATTGTGAGCATGGTGAAGGACCGGGCAGTGTTTCATTCTGTAGTACACAGGGTTGCTATGAGTCAGAGGTGACTCAGCGGCACCTAACAACAACAACAACGATGACGGTGAAAAAATGGAACTACTGAAGAGAGACATCCTAGGCATTAGTAACCTGAAATGGACTGATATTGACCATTTTAAATTGTACAATTATCAGGTATACTATTCTGGGAATGACAAATTGAAGATGAACGGGGTTGCGTTCACTGTCAAAAAGAAGGTTTCAAGATCTGCCCTCAAATACAATGCTGTGAGTGACAGGATAATATCCATATGGCTACACGGAAGGTCAGTTACTACAACTATTATTTAAGTTTACGCAGAAACCACTAATGCCAAAAGTGAAGAAATTGAAGGTTTTTAACAACTTCTGCAGTCTGAAATTCATCAAACATGCAATAAAGATTTATTGATCCTTTCTGGTGATTGGAATGTTAAAGTTGGAAACAAAGAAGAAGGATCAGTAGTTAGAAAATATGACCCCGCTGAAAGAAATGATACCAGAGACTGCATGATAAAATTACACAAGACTAATGATCTATTTGTTGTAAACACCTTTTTTCAACAACATAATTGGTGACTACCCAAGTGGACCTTGTGAGATGGAATATATAGGAATCATATCAATTACATGTGTGGAAAGAGATGATGAAGAAGCTCAATATTATCTGTCAGAACAAGGCCAGGGGCCGACTGCGGGACAGTTCACTGATTCCTCACATGCAAGTTCAAGATGAAGTTGAAAAAAATTAAAATAAGTCCACGAGACCCAAAGTATGACCTTGAGTATATCGCACCTTAATTTAGAGAGTATCTCAAAAAGAGATGTGACGCACTGAACACTAATGACAGAAGACCAGACAAACTGTGGAATGACATGAAGGGCATCAGACATGGAGAAAGCAAAAGGTCATTAAAAAGACAGGAAAGAAGAAAAGACCAAAACGGATGTCAGAAGAGACTCTGAAACTTGCTCCTGAACATAGAGTAGCTAAAGTGAACGCAAGATGTGATGATAAAAGGGCTGAACAGAGGCGGAGCCAAGAGGGTGGAATAGACAGACGCTTCCAGTGAGCCCCCTTTACAAAAAAGACCCGAAAAAACAAGTGAAACGAGTATTTTTGTGATAAGCTGGGAACCCCTGAGCATCAAAGGCAAGCTTAGGCAACGAATTGAGGGGCAGGGAGACTGTTCAGAATTGGAGAGGAGTTACCGGACCAGAATCACGGGGAGCACTCAGGCATCATTCCTGGAGTGCCGGAGGCAGCAGGTTGGTACTAGTGTTAGGCCGCAGTTTCCTTAGGGAGAAGCAGCCAGCCACACAGCCTACTCACACCTCTGGAACCTGAGAAGAACGGCGCTCTCGGCAAAGGCTAAGTACTTGTGTATATTTTGCCATGCACTGCCCCACCCCCAAGCCGACTTCAGTGGCTGATTTCCAGGGCCTGAGATAAACCCTGGTGATCACCTAGAGCCATCCTCCCGGCCTTGGGAAAGGAGAAAATTTGCAACTGGGGGGGAAAAGATAATTTGCTAGCTCCATTAACCAGGGGAGCTCATGACAGAAGTAGCTCCTGTCCAGGCATAAACTGTCTGTGGACCTTGAGTACCTTTCCCTTCTGCAAGGGCCTATTTCAGGAGAACAGGCCCTTGTTTGCAAGCTCCAACCATTTCAGCTGTTCAGTGGAGAGGTGGGTGTTCGACGTTTGACACTGCTTTGCCTATTAAACAAGTCCTCACCTACCCACATCAGGGACCTAAGGACTGGTAGCTCCATTCGGGTCACCCAGCCACCTGCGACAGGGGTCCAAAGATAACTGGTACCTTCCAGTCCTTACAACCAAAAACTTTGGGTGCCCATGGTCCCTCTGCAGAACCCACCTGCAAGCACGCTCTAGGGAACAGAGATGCATTTTCCTCAGAGACACTTGGGGTTGGTTCTCAGCCCCCTGCGTTGTTCGGAGCATGACCCCCTGCTGCAATCAGATATCGGTATATACATCAATCACCCCTGCCCCTCTAAGACTGTAGGACAGAGCCTGTACCACACACTTGATGATTAGCTACCTGGAAACCTGAGCTGAATTCACACAAGAAAACTGAAAGGACTCCTAGACTGATATACCTAATAACAGCTCTAGCCAGCTGGGGACAGGACACCAGAGCTCCAAAGGTGAAAATAATCAAGCTAGCTCACTCAAGCAACCCATAGGGGTATACCAAAACAAAACAAAGCAAGCAGCTACAACACAGTAAGCAAGCATAAACTAATACAATAACTTACAGATGGCTCAGAGACAACAGTCAATATCAAGCCACATAAAGAAACAGACCATGATCATCTCAACAGGCTCTCAAAACAAAAAAATCCAGGGATCTTCTAGATGAAAGTGCATTCCTGGAATTACCAGATGCAGAATACAAAAGTTTAATATACACAACCCTTCAAGACATCAGGAAGGAAATAAGGAAATACGCAGAACAAGGCAAGGAACGTACAGATAAAGCAACTGAAGAAATTAGAAAGATTATTCAGGAACATAATGAAAAGTTTAATAAGCTGAGAATCCAGACATAAATCCATCCACATATGAGCAGTTGATATTTGACAAAGGCCCCAAACAGTTAAATGGGGGAAAAGACAGTCTTTTTAACAAATGGTGCTGGCATAACTGGATATCCACTTGCAAAAAAATGAAACAAGACCCATACCTCACTCATGCACAAAAACTAACTCAAAATGGATCAAAGACCTAAATATAAAATCTAAAATGATAAAGATCATGGAAGAAAAAATAGGGACAACATTAGGAGCCCTGATACATGGCATAAACAGTATAGAAAATATTATAAAGAATGTAGAAGAAAAATTAGATAATTGGAAGCTCCTAAAAATCAAACACTTATGCTCATCCAAAGACTTCACCAAAAGAATAAAAAGACTACCTACAGGCTGGGAAAATTTTTTAGCTATGACGTTTCTGATCAGTGCCTGATCTCTAAAATGTACATGATACTGCAAAACCTCAACTGCAAAAAGACAAATAACCCAATTAAAAAATGGGCAAAAGATATGAATAGACACTTCACAAAAGAAGTCATTCAGGTAGTTAACAGATATATGAGGAAATGTTCACGATCATTAGCCATTAGAGAAATGCAGATCAAAACTAGAATGAGATTTCATCTCACTCCAACAAGGCTGGCATTAATCCAAAAAACACAAAATAAGAAATGTTGGAGAGGCTGTGGAGAGACTGGAACACTTCTACGCTGCTGGTGGGAATGTCAAATGGTACAACTACTTTGGAAATTGATTTGGCGCTTCCTTAAAAAGTTAGAAATAGAACTACCATACGATCCAGCAATCCCACTCCTTGGAATATATCCTAGAGAAACAAGAGCCTTTACATGAACAGATATATGCACACTCATGTTTACTGCAGCACTGTTTACAATAGCAAAAACACAGAAGCAACCAAGGTGCCCATCAATGGATGAACGGATAAATAAATGATGGTATATTCACACAATGGAATACAACGCATCGATAAAGAACAGTGAGGAATCTGTGAAACATTTCATAACATGGAGGAACCTGGAAGGCATTCTGCTGAGTGAAATTAGTCAGTTGCAAAAGGACAAATAGTGTATAAGACCACTATTGTAAGAAATTGAGAAATAGTTTAAACCGAGAAGAAAACATTCTTTTGTGGTTATGAGAGGGTGGACGGAGGGAGGGTGGGAGAGGGCTATTCGCTAATTACATAGTAGATAAGAACTATTTTAGGTGAAGGGAAAGGCAGCACACAATACAGGGGAGGTCAGCACAATTGGACTAAACCAAAAGCAAAGAAGTTTCCTGAATAAACTGAATGCTTCGAAGGCCAGCGTAGCAGGGGCAGGGGTCTGGAGACCATGGTTTCAGGGGACATCTAAGTCAATTGGCATAATAAAATCTATTAAGAACACATTCTGCATCCCACTTTGAAGAGCGGCGTCTGGGGTCTTAAACACTAGCAAGCAGCCATCTAAGATGCATCAATTGGTCTCAACCCACCTGGATCAAAGGAGAATGAAGAACACCAAGGACACAAGGTGATTACGAGCCCAAGAGACAGAAAGGGCCACATGAACCAGAGACTTACATCATCTTGAGACCAGAAGAACTAGATTTTGCCTGGCTACAACCGATGACTGCCCTGACAGGGAACACAACAGAGAACCCCTGAGGGAGCAGGAGAGCAGTAGGATGCAGACCCCAAATTCTCATACGAGCAGACTTAATGGTCTGACTGAGACTAGAAGGACCCCAGTGGTCATGGCTCCCAGACCTTCTGTTAGCCCAGGACAGGAACCATTCCCGAAGCCAACTCTTCAGACATGGATTGGACTGGACAATGGGTTGGAGAGGGATGCTGGTGAGGAGTGAGTTTTTTAGATCAGGTGGACACATGAGACTATGTTGGCATCTCCTGCCTGGAGGGGAGATGAGAGGGTAGAGGGCGTTAGATGCTGGCAAAGAGGACACAAAAAGAGAGAGTAGAGGGAGAGAGCAGGCTGTCTCATTAGGGGGAGAGTAATTGGGAGTGTGTAGCAAGGTGTATATGGGTTTTAGTGTGAGAGACTGACTTGATTTGTAATATTTCACTTAAAACACAATAGAAGCTATATATATATATATAAGGTAAAACCATGACCCAGATGACTTCCTTGAAGATGCTACCAAACGTTCAGAGAAGAGCTTACGCCAGTACTACTCAAACTATTTCAGAACACAGAGAAGGAGGAAATACTTCTAAATTCATTTTATGAAGCCATGCCCTTAGACCAAAACTAGGCAAGGACACCACAAAAACAGAAAATTACAGAGCAATATCTCTTATGAATACAGATGCAAAAACTCTTAAAAAAAATTCTAGGAAAAAGAATTCAGCATCATACCAAAAAAAGAATACACCATGACCAAGCAGGATTCATATCAGGTACGCAAGGATGGGTCAACATTAGAAAATCAATGTGATCCACCATGTAAATAAAAGGAAAGAAAAGAATCACACGATCATCTCAATCGACCCAGAAAAGGCATTCAACAAAGTCCAACACCCATTCCTGATAAAAAGTCTCAATAAAATAGATATAGAAGAGAAATTTGTCAACATAATAAACAGCATCTACGCAAAACCAACGGAAGCCCTGGTGGCGTAGTGATTAAGTGCTACGGCTGTTAATCAAAGGGTCCGCAGTTAGACTCCCCCAGGTGCTCCTTGGAAACTCTATGGGGCAGTTCTACTCTGTCCCGTAGGGTTGCTGTGAGTCGGAATCGACGCGATGGCACTGGGTCTGGTTTTGGTTTTTATGCAAAACCAATGGCCAATAACATTATTAATGGAGACAGGCTGAAAACATTCCCCTTGAGAACAGGAACGAGACAAGGATGTCCTTTATCACCCCTCTTATTTAACATTGTGCTGGAAGTTCTAGCTAGAGCAACAATGCAAGAAAAAGAAATAAGGGGCAGTGAAATCGGTAATGAAGAAGTTAAACTGTTTCTATTTGTGGATGATGTGATACTATACATAGAAAACCCAAAAGACTCCAAGAGAAAACTACCGGAACTAATAGAAAGATTCAGCAGAGTTGCTGGATACAAGATAGACGTACAAAAATAAGTTGGATTCCTGTACACCAATAAAGTGAACATCAAAAACGAAATCACGAAAACAATACCATTTATGATATTCCCTAAAAAAGTAAAATACTTAGGAATAAATCTAACCAGGGATGTAAAGGACTTATACAAGGAAAACTACAAAACTACTACAAGAAACCTAAAGAGATCTAGATAAATGGAAACACATACCATGTTCATGGATAGGTTAGGCTGAACATTGTGAAAATGACAATTCTACCCAAGTGATTTACAAATACAATGCAATCCCAATCCAAATACCAAGAACATTCTTTAAAGAGATGAAAAACTTATCGTTAACTTTACTTGGAAAGGGAAGAAGCCCCGGATAAGTAAAGCACTACTGAAGAATAAAGTAGGAGGATTCGTACTACCTGACCTCAGAACCTGCTATATAGCCATGGTATTCAAAACAGCCTGATACTGGTACAATGACAGATACATTGACCAATGGAACAGAATTGAGAACCCAGATGTAAATCCATCCACCTATGGTCAGCTGATCTTTGACAAGGGCCCAAAGTCCATCGAATGGGGAAAAGACAGTCTTTTTTACAAATGGTGCTGGCAGAACCGGATGTCCACCTGTAAAAATAAGAAACAGGACCCATACCTCACACCATATACAAAAACTAATTTAAAATGGATCAAAGACCTAAATAGAAAGCCAAAAACTATGACGTGCATAGGAGAAAACATAGGGTCTACGCTAGAGGCCCTAATAAATGACATTAATAGGATATAAAGCACAACCAACAACACACAAACTTCAGAAGATAAGCCACATAATTTTGATCTTCTAAAAATTAAACACTTATGGTCATCAAATGACTTCACCAAAAGAGATAACAGAGAACCTACAGATTGGGAAAAAATTTTCGGCTATTACAATTCAGACAAAGGTCTAATCTCTAAAACCTAGAAGAAAATCCAACACCTCTACAACAAAAAGACAATAATCCAATTAAAAAATGGGCAAAGGAAATGAACAGATACTTTAACAAGGAGGCCATTCAAGTGGGCAAGAGACATATGAGGAAATGCTCATGATCACTTGCCACAGAGAAATGCAAATCAAAATCAGAATAAGATACCATCTCACCCCAGAATTACTGGCACAAATCAAAAAAATAGGAAATAACAAATGTTGGAGAGACTTTGGGGAGATTGGAACTCTTATGCACTGCTGGTGGGAATACAAAACGATATAGCACTTCCTTAGAAAGTTAGAAACAGAAATATCATATGATCCTGTATTCCCACTCCTAGGAATGTATCCTAGAGAAATAAGAGTCGTTACACGAATAGACACATGTACACCCATGTTCACACTGAAGCATTGTTCACAATGGCAAAAAAATGGGAACATAGATGTCCATCAACAGATGAATGGATAAACAAACTGTGGTACATACAGTGGAGTATTACGCAATGATAAAGAAATGATGAATCTGTGAAGCATCTCATAATAGGGTTGAATCTGGAGCGCATTATGCTGCGTGAAATAAAAACCAAAAAAACCAAACCCAGTGCCGTCAAGTCGATTCCGACTCATGGCGACTCTATAGGACAGTGTAGAACTGCCCCATAGAGTTTCCAAGGAACGCCTGGTGGATTCAAACTGCAGACCCTTTGGTTAACAGCCGTAGCACTTAACCACTACGCCACCAGGGTTTCCTGAGTGAAATAAGGCAGTCGCAAAAGGACAAATATTGTATGAAACCACTACTGTAAGAACTCATGAAAAGATTTAGACACAAAAACAATCTTTGATGGTTATGAGCGAGGGAAGGGGTGAGGAAGGAAAAACACTAAATAGACATGTAACTTTGGTGAAGGGTAAGACAGTATATGATACTGGGGAAGCCAGCACGGCTTGTACAAGGCAAGGTCATGGAAGCTCACAGACACATTCACACTCCCTGAGGGACTGAATTGCTAGGCTGAGGGCTGTGTGGACCATGGTCTGGGAACATCTAGCTCAAATGGCATAACATAGTTTATAAAGAAAATGTTCTACATTCTATTTTGGTTAGTAGCGTGTGGGGTCTTAAAAGTCTGTGAGCGGCCATCTAGGACACTCCACTGGTCTCACCCCTTCGAAAGCAAGGAAGAACGAAGAAAACTAAAAGATACAAGGGAAAGATTAGTCCAAAGGACTAATGGAGCACACGTACCACATCCTCCACCACACTGAGTCCAGTACAACTAGATGGTGCCCCGCTACCACCAATGACTGCTCTGACAGGGATCACGATAGAGGGTCCCGGATAGAGCTGGAGAAAATGTAGAACAAAACTCTAACTCAAAAAGAAAGACCAGGGTTGCTGGCCTGACAGAGACTGGAGAAACCCTGAGACTATGGACCCCAGACAACCTTTCAGCTCAGTAATGAAGTCACTCCTGAGGTTCACCCTTCAGTGAAAAGATTGGACAGGCCCATAAAACAAAGCAAGACTAAAGGGGCACACCAGCCCAGGGGCAAGGACTAGAAGATAGGAGGGAACAGGAAAGCTGGTAATAGGGAACCCATGTTTGAGAAGGGAGAGTGTTGACATGTTGTGGGTTGTTAACCAATGTCATAAAACAATACGTGTGGTAACTTTAATGAGAAACAAGTTTGTTCTGTAAACCTTCATCTACAATAAAAAAGTCAAAAATAAAAGGAACAACAATATAGACATATAAAAATAAAATGTGTAAGTGGTGCAGAAATGTCAAGCATTATTTCTGGGATGAATTATTTGACAGTTTTTATGGACTGAATTCTGTCCCCTAAAAGATAGGTTGAAATCCTAACCCAGGTACCTGTGAATGTGACCTGCTTCAAAATTAGGTTTTTCTTTTGTTATGTTAACAAGGTCAGAAAGATCTTTGATTTTCAGTCTTTTGGTTGATGATAAAATACTTCTTTGAGAATCTTTGTCATGGAGTGTGAGCACAGAAATTCTAAAACTTGAGGGAAATACCTGGTATATCGTTGGGTAGGGAAGGATTTTCAGATCATGACGCTAAAAGCCATGATCCTAAGAGAAAATACTGATAAAGATGTGATTATCTATATTAAGGATTTCATTTTTCTTGGAGCCACAATCAATGCCCATGGAAGCAGCAGTCAAGAAATCAAAGGATGCATTGCATTGGGCAAATCTAATGCAAAAGAACTCTTTCAAGTGTTAAAAAGCCAAGATGTCTCTTTAAGGACTAAGGTACCTTTAAGGACTAAGGTACGACTGACCCAGCCCAAATTTGTCCTGGAAGAAATATAGCCAGAATGCTCAGAAGAAGTGAGGATCGAGAGACTTCATCTTACATACTTTGGACATGTTATCAAGAAGAACCGGTCTATGGAGAATGACATCATGCTTCGTAGAGTAGAAGATCAGTGAAAAAGAGGAAGATCTTTAACAAGATGGACTGACACAGTGGCTGCAATAATGGGCTCAAGCACAGCAACTATCATGAGGATGGTGTAGGACTGGTCAGTGTTTTGTTCTGTTGTACACAGAGTAGCTTTGATTCGGAACTGACTCAATGGTACCTAACAACATCTATCTTAAAAACTTTTGCATGGCAAAAACTACCACAAACAAGGTAAATTATACACTGGTAAATTTTTATATAACAGAGACAAAGAATTGATATCCTTAATATATAAAGTGCTAATCATGAAGGTGTGAAGACATGGGAACTCTCATTAACTCTTGGTGGGTGAATATGAAAGATTTTCTGAACAACAAGAGTGAATCAAAATTTAAAATGTGCATGTATACTGTTCAACCTAGCAACTGCAGCAAGGAATTTACATTAAGCAAGTAATGAGATAAGTGCAAAAAAAAGCAAGCGTAAAGTATGTTCCCTTCAGCATTATGTGGGACAGCAGGGGTTGGAAACCAAAATGTTCAACAGTAGAATAACTTCACATAATATAAAAAATATATAAACATAATATAAAGCTATAAAAATCTTTAAAATACCCAAATGTTCAAAATAAAAACGCTTGTAAAAGAGACTGTCATCTCTCATTCTATTTATCCCCCTTCGTCATTTTATAATACAGTCCCAAATATTAGCTGCAATTACGGCTAACTGGAATAAATACTGCATTGTGTGGTAACTAAATTCTGGCCAAGAAGACATAAATAAATCAAGTGGTGTGTGCAACTTTGAAAAAGTATTAAAGGAAGGCGACAAGTCTTTCTTTGCCCTTTCCTCCTTCCTGATGACTAGAATAAAGAGATGATGGCCTGAGCTGGTAAAGTCACATTGCATCAGAAGAGAAAAGCTGTAAGTTGTAGATGGTAGAGCAACAAGCTAGCAGGGGAGCCTAGATCCCTAATGATTATGGACTTGACATACCAATCCATGGCTGTGGAGTTGATTCTGACTCATGGCAACCCTACAGGATAGAGTAGAACTGCCTGTACAGTGTCCAGGCTGTAATCTTTACAGAAGCAGACTGCTACATCTTTTTCCTATGGAGTAGCTGGGGAGTTCAAACCTTCAACCTTTCGGTTCATAGCTGAGTGCTTAACCACTGCACCACCAGGGCTCCTTCTTGACATACCAGCTCCAGACTATTTACTCTGGACTTCATTTTTTTTTTTTTTTCATTTACATGAGTGAGGAATAAACATCTATCCAGTTTAAGCCTTTCTTACTTCAGGCTTTCTGACACTCAGAGATGAATCTGATCCTAACTGATAGATACGCTTTTGAGTGAGTGACACAGAAAGATATCACACGCACATCATAGCAGATTACATACCAAAATGTTAAACAAGGGTTATTCTAGCTGGTGAGATAACAGGTGATTTTTATCTTCTTCTTTATACCTCTCAATTATATTCCGAAAAAAAAAAATTTAACTTTTTTTAAATGAGTATGTATTGATTCTATAACAAATGAAATATATTTATTTCATTTAATTTTAAGAAAAGCATTCTGAAACTTTAAATGAATTAAAGAAACAAGTTTTCTTTTATTTAGTCCCTCTGAAGAAATCCAAAAGTTTTGTCAGATTGATTTCCTTTTAAAAGAAATCATGTTTCCTTTGCCTGACAGTTTTCCACTGATTTTCAGTAGTTTTCCGAGGACAAAAATAGGTTTTACCAGGTTGAATTTCTCAGATTCTCTTAAAGAATCGCATAAAACCAAAACCAAACCCACTTCCATAGGGTCGATTCTGACTCATAGCAACCCTGTAGGATAGAGAAGAACTGCCCCACAGAGTTTCCAAGGAGCCCCTGGTGGATCTGAACTGCCAACCTCTTGGTTAGCAGCCGTAGCACTTAATCACTATGCCACCAGGGTTTCCAAGGACCGTATATACAGATGGTAATCCCAGAAGCAGTCTGCCAGTCCTCTACCAAATAGCTATTTGTAGATGTGTGACACAGTTTAACCAACAATTAAACAAATTTCGTCCTTCAAAATTTTAGGTCAACATTATGTTGAGTTAAACCAGACACAAACAAGAATATACAGTATAGTTCTATTGAAGAGATGTTTAAGAACAGGTAAATCTAATTGTGAATACATGCATGCGTATATAGGTAAAAATTCATCAAGCTGTTAAGTATGCTTGAAATTTGTTGTAGTTTCAGTATATGCTAATTAAACCTAAAAACAAACAAACCAACCCCCTGAGGACACCATTATACTTTTTAGTGATTTGCCTGTACTTAATCTGTTGATGTGACCTAGAATATTCTACACATTCATCAATTTTGGATGAATAGAACTCTCCCTTTTTCCAATAAAGCTGAAAATGAAGGAATTCATTGACCGGTTTCTCCTTTTTCGTATCCAGGCATTCTTCTCATACTGTGTTCACAAACTAGTCCCGCTAATTCTCTGTATGCCTTTCACCTTCTTACGTATTTATAAATTTGCTACCGCTTATGAACGTCTTTGTAAAGTTTTCAGAAAAATTCTTTGTTCTAGTTAGGTAATTCTGACCTCACACTGCTTGGATCACATTTGCAGAGCTCCCAGTTATTTTCTTCTGCAAAAAATATCCTTCTGTAACCATCTGTCTTAGTTTCCTAGTGCTGATATAACAGAAATATCAGAAGTGGATGGCTTTAACAAAAACAAATTTATTTTCTCACAGTTTAGGAGGCTAGAAGTCCAAATTCAGGACACAAATTCTAGGTAGAGGCTTTCTCTCTCTGTTGTCTCTGGGGGAGGGTTCTTGCTTCTTTTCAGCTTGTTTCTTGTTTCCTTGGAGATCTCATGTGGCATGGAATCCACCTTCCTCTATCTGTGCCTTTTTGCTGCTTCCTTAATCTGCTCTTTTATATTTCAACAGAGACTGATTTAAGACACACCCTACACTGACATCGCCTCATTAACGTAACAAAAAAAAAAACAAACCTATTCCCATATGGGATTATAATCACAGGTATAGTAGGATTTACAACACATATTTTGGGGGGACATAATTCAATCCATGACACTGTCCAAACTATTGTCTTATATTCAAAGTCCACCATGCTGTGGCTTGAATCCATCTTTCTAGCTTTTCCTCCCAATACATTTAACAACTGTACCCCCGAACCCAATTAGTTATCTACTGTTCCAATCACACATATATATCTTTCAAATGTTAATTACACATATAAAATGGAAATGCTGATATTCTGAAGTAATGAATTAGTAGGATATTAGAGGACAGAAATGTGTCCATTTTGTACATACCATTACAGAGCACAAGGTAAAAAATTCATAATAGATCGCATTTGCATATTATTGGGGAAAATGAACATCTCACTTCTCCAAATACTTGAACCAATGCTTCTGCCTGCGTAAGACACAACTCTCCTATTACATAATTTTCAGCCAAAGTACTTTTCAGGGCCAGCTCAGATTTTACATCTCTAGGAAACTTTGATTCTTCAGTTGAAATTCATCTTTTATAATCCTGATCTTACATATGTTACTATCGCCTTTATTACAGCCTATCACCAAAACTATACACACTAAATCACATACTTAAAGTGTATACACAGTACAGTGTTGTTTTGTTAGATTCCGTAGAGTTGGTTATGACTCATAGTGATCCTATGTACCACAGAACGAAACAGTGCCTGGTCCTGCACCATGCTCACAATCATTGTTATGCTTGAGCCCATTGTTGCAGCCACTGTGTCAATTCATCTCGTTGAGGGTCTGCTTCTTTTCCACTGACCCTGTACTGTAACAAGCATGATGCCCTTCTCCAGGGACTAATCCCTCCTGACAACATGTCCAAATTATGTAAGACACAGTCTCGCCATCCTTGCTTCCAAGGAGCATTCTGGTTGTACTTTTTCTAAGACAAATCTGTTTGTTCTTTTGGCAGTCCATAGTATATTCAATATTCTTTGCCAATACCACAATTCAAAGGCGTCAATTCTTCGGTCTTCCTTATTCACTGTGTAGCTTTCACAGGCATATGATGCAATTGAAAATATGATGGCTTGGGTCAGGCACAGCTTAGTCTTCAAGGTGATATCTTTGCTTTCAACACTCTCAAGAAGCCCTTTGCAACAGATTTCCCCCAATGCAGTGCATCTTCTGGTTTCTTCACTGGTGCTTCCATGGGTGTTGATTGTGGGTCCAAATAAAATGAAATCCTTGACAACTTCAATCTTTTCTCCGTTTATCATGATGTTACTTATTGGTCCAGTTGTAAGGATTTTTATTTTCTTTATGTTGAGGTGTAATCCATATCGAAGGCTGTGGTCTTTGATCTTCATCAGTAAAATGCTTCAGGTCCTCTTCACTTTCAGCAAGCAAGGTTGTGTCATCTACATAACGCAGGTTGTTAATAAGTCTTCCTCCAATCCTGATGCCCTGTTCTTCTTCACATAGTCCAGCTTCTTGGATTATCTGCTCAGCATACAGATTGAATAGGTATGGTGAAAGCATACAACCTTGATGCACACCTTTCCTGACTTTAAACCATGCAGTGTCCCTTTGTTCTATTCGAACAACTGCCTCTTCATCTATATATAGATTTCTCATGAGCACAATTAAGTGTTCTGGAATTCCCATTCTTCACAATGTTATTCATAATTTGTTACAATCCACACACTTTAATGCCTTTGCATAGTCAATAAAACACAGGTAAACATCCTGGTATTCTCTGCTTTCAGCCAGGATCCATCTGACATCAGCAATGGTATCCCTGGTTGCAAACCCTCTTCTGAATCTGGCCAGAATTACTGGCAGTTTCCTGTTGATATACTGCTGTAGCCACTTTTGAATGACCTTCAGCAAAGTTTTGCTTGTGTGTGATATTAATGATATTATTTGATAATTTCCGCATTTGGCTGGATCACCATTCTTGGGGACAGGCATAAATACGGACCTTCCAGTGAGATGGCCAGGAAGACGTCTTCCAAATTTCTTGGCATAGATGAGGGAGCACTTCCAGTGCTACATCTGTTTGTTGAAACATCTCAAATGATACTCTGTCAATTCCTGGAGCCTTATTTTTTGCCCATGCCTTCAGTACAGCATGGACTTTTTACTTCAGTACCATTGGTTTCTGATCATGTGCTACCTCTTGAAATGGTTGAACACTATTTATACTTCATTAAAAAGTGAGTTACTGATAGGTAGGATCTATGTCTTATTCATCTTTATTATGTCTCACAGCACCAAGTAGGTTTTGTATAATACAGGCATGTAACAGCATTTGTTGAGTTGTATAGCCAAAGAATGGATTTTTGTTACTGCTTCTCTTATCTGTTAGTTGTAACTATCACATTCCTCAAAAGTTTCTTCCTATTTGATCTACAGAGCTTGAATTAAATACTGTTTAAAATAAATAAACCACTGTCTAAGGCTCTGAACCCCTTTTTTGCTTCTAAAGAGGGCTTTTTTTTTTTTAAGTGGTGGTAATTATGTTTATTTTAACAGACTAATTTGTTTATATTTCTTGGCTTTATCAGGTTTTCTCTGAAGTACAGAGAAACTATTTTTGGCCGTTCTGTTTTCCCTGCAATTTTTTTTTTTTTAAGGTCACAGAAGTCTTTTACTTCTATGAGTCTATTATGCACCACCTAAGAATTTAAGTTATTAAAATCGTTGTTTTCACAAAAGTCTGAAAATGGCTTGCAAGATATAATTAACTGCCTAGGACAAACAATAAAACAAAAATAGATCTTCCCTTTAGAAAATAACTTATTCTTGGGCCATGTGAAAGAATCTTACTTTACCAATGACTAGTGAATTTTGGAGCAAGGAAGTAGCTAGCTATAATATGTAAGTTAAAATATACAAAAATTTCAAGCAAAAGCCAACATCACAGTGGCATGTTGAGTTAAAGACACGTGTCCACTCATGTCAGAAACAGAAGATGCTACCATCACCACTCCTTTTCCAAACTATTCAGGGGGTTATGAGCCAAAGCAATCATACTTCAGAAAGAAATGAGATTAAAATATTTTCAAAGCTATATACCTGAAAAACCCAAGAAAATCAACTGGAAAAACTATTAGTAACTACAATAAGAGAATTCAACGAAGGACTGAGTAGAGAATATAAATAATAAATAGCTTTCTTATATGTACGGTCACTACGAGTTGGGATCGACTCAACGGCAATAGGTTTTTTTTAAACATGGATAAAGATTCCAATTATATCAACAATTAAAAAGATAAAATATTTAGACATAAATTTAACAAGAAATACCCAAGACCTATATTAAAAGGAGTCCCTGTGCAGTGCTTTCCTACTAGTCGAATGTTTGGCGGTCTGAACTACCCACTCGCACCTTGGAAGAAAGGCCTGGTCATGTTTCCAAAAGGTCACTGCCTTGAAAACCCTATAGAGCAGTTCTACACTGTATATATGGGGCTGCCATGAGTCAGAATTGACTTCATGGCAACTAACAACAACATATTAAGAAAAAGTTTTAAAATGCTGCAAAGGGATGTAAAAGAATGTTTAAATAAAGAAAAGGTATTTCTTGTACTTAAGACTCAGTGACATATTTAAAACAAAAAGCCAATTCTTTACAACCCATAAAGACAGAGGCTAAGTCTGTTTTGTTCACTGCAATATACCCCATATCCAGTGTTATGTCTGGCACAAGGAAGCTGTTCAGTAAGATTTGCTGACTGAATAAATGAATGGTGATGGCAGATATGAGGGTCAGTTTATGGCTGGACCTCTGTTGGTGTTTGCAAGCCAGGAGCTAATTTCCATTAGGAATGGCTCCGTTTTACTAAATTCCATGGCCATGCTGCATCCTCAGCCCTCGTCCAACCAAACTCAAACTCATAGCCGTTGAGTCTATTCCACCTCATAGTGACCCTGTAGGACAGTGTAGAACTGCGCATAGGGTTTCCAAGGTTGTAAATTGTTATGGAAGCAGGCTGCCACATCTTTCTCCCACAGAGCAACTGGTGGGTTTAAACCACTGATCTTTTGGTTAGCAGCTGAGCACTTTTAACCACTGTACCACCAGGGTTCCTCAACCCTCCTCAATTATCTGCCAATACATGTTGTTGATCATCAGAGCAAGTGGCAAAGGGATGTGAGTTTCAGAGGAAACCAATCACAAAACAAATGTGCTACTGCTGTCATAGCAACCATAATACTGTCATGCTTGTATTAGCAGGTCAGCCTTCTGGCTTTGCTAATTAACCATACAAATTAACCAGATTTTTTTTTCCAGTTCATCTATTATTACAGAAAAATCTGTTATCAGTATACCTTTTTGTCTTGGTAAGTAAAAAAGATTTAATCTTCAGAGTTAAGAATTTAGGACTTTGAAGTCCCCAGCAGTAAATACCAATTTTTATTGCAGAGTACCATTGAACAATGTATATAACTTGGCCTGTGTCACATATAGCTTTTTGGGGTTTGAGTAAATCATGAAAGGACAAAAAAATCTATTATTTTGTAACAAAAGATGTGATAGAACAAAAGTTGTGATAACAGACGACCTTTTATGAAGTTGTGATAAAACACGACCTTTCAAAAGCCTGAAATGATATTACATTACAAAGACACATGAGGGCACTCTAATCAACCAGCAAAGAGAAACACAGAAAGATCTTGAAATCAGGTTAATATTTAACAACTGTATTCTAATAGGAGAATTAAAGCAATAGTTAAATTGTGAACGTGTGTAATTGATAGCTAAGAGATTTTCTGTTCCTAATCCAAATATAGGAAGCCAAAAGGATCCCGTAATTACGTAAATTGGAGAAGGAAGCCACGACTCTCAGATCCAAGATGAGGATTCACCACATCCCTTTCTAATGATTTGTTAAACTGACCTAGGGTCAAGTAAAGGTCTTCTATGTAACCTACGGAAACCCCAGTGGCGTAGTGGTTAAGTGCTACGGCTGTTAACCAAGAGTTCAAATCCACCAGGCACTCCTTGGAAACTCTACAGGGCGGTTCTACTCTGTCCTATAGGGTTGCTATGAGTCGGAATCGACTCGATGGCAGTGGGTGGGTTTGGTTTTTTTTTTTTTTTATGTAACCTACAATCCCTCTTGGTACTTTACTTATCTTCCGCTGGGAGCACTCCACAAATCCATTTCTTTGCTCCATCTGTTTTCCCAGGATAAATGGTGAGTTAAAGCTTGAGCCTTTCCCGAAAGCCAATAGGAATGAAATAGCATTTTGCACAAGCGAGCAGAGACCACTGAAGAACGTATCTTCTAGACTTCTTGAGTTTTTAAATTTGTAAATACAACTACAGCATATAATTTCCTCCATCGAATTCAGCAAGTATATTAAAACAAACATTTAAATGATCTTTTTTTCAGACCTTTAACCAGGGAGCACCAGTAACTCTGCAGACAACCATGGATTCTAAGGCAGTCAGTCAGGCTCATTCCCTAAGGATTACCATTCGTCTCAGAGTTACATTCAAATTTATGCCTCAGCAAATTTACAAATAATATCATGCCATAGATCTTTGGGATCAGCTGTAACAGATAAAGTGGGAAGTCTTAGAGGTTTGAACGCCAAGGGCCTACTGTGGTTGCATAATAAATCTTTGATAACTGAAAGAAGATTCTCTCCATCTCTGGCGCTATCCACACAAGACACATACATATGCCGTGTTCTTGAACTGCTTCTTACTATTTTATTCACTTTAACCTTCATCTGCTTGAATGACTAGATTCTTGGCCATAATGTTTCAGACTCAACTTCTGTTACTGTCCACCTACTATCAATAAAGGATAATTGCGCTGTTCAACTTTAAAGTATAGCCAACTTTTCTACTGTTCATGACTTAAAAAAATATATCTGTCCTGATATGGATGAACCTTGAAAACTTCATGTTAAATGAAAGAAACTGCTACAATCAAACCACATACTATATGATCCCATTTATACGAAATGTCCAGGACAGGCAAATCCAGAGAGACAGATTAGTGATTGCCTAGGGCTGGGGGAATGGAGGGATTGATGGATGATGTCTGAGGGGTATGGGGTTACTTCTAGAAAATATTCTACATTTGACTGCGGTGATGGTTGCATAACTCTGTAAATATACTAAAAACCATAGAGTTGTATACTTTAAATAGGTGAATTGTATAATATGTGAATTATAGCTTGATAAAACAGTTTATATATGCGTGTTTATACATCTATGTACGTACACACATTTATATACGTATACACATCTATCTACCTATCACACACACACACACATCTCATACCAGTTGCCATAGAGTTGACTCTGACTCACAGCAACCCCATGTGTGTCAGTAGAACTGTGCTCCACAGGGTTTTCAATGGCTGATTTTTTGGAGGTAGATTGCCTGGCATTTCTTCCAAGATTCCTCTGATGGGCTTGAACTTCCAACCTCCTGACTAGCAGCTGGGCATGTTAACTGTCTGCACCATCAAGGGACAGACTCTCTCTTTTTTCTTCTATATGGTCAGAAGGGACTGAAGAGACATGACTACATGTGCATTCACCTGCAGCCCCTTCCTCCCCCCTCAGCCTGGTACGAGGTAGTACCACTGTGCAAGCATATGCCAGGTGTGACTCCCTCCCTTAAACCATCCAGCGAGGGTCAGGGGAGCCAAGCCTGCTTGTGCATCCCCCATCCCCCCCACCAGACATGATTTCCTCCCTTAACCCATCCAGTGAGGGGTGGAGAAGCTGTAACTGCATGCATATTCCCCCACAGCCTCTTTTCCCCTCCCCTGCCCAGGAAGAAAATCATAAACGCAGTACAAATAAAAGCAACAACAACGAAGGAATTGAAATGACAAGCCACAATCAAAGAAAACTCAGCACAGAAAATTAAGCAGAAGAAGAAACCGTCAACACCATACACAAACACACACAAATAACAAAATGACAGCAATAGACTCATACTATCAATAATCACACTGAATATGAACTTCTAAATGCACCAGGAAAGAGGCTGAGAGTGGCAGAATGGATAAAAAAAATAGGACCCATCCTATCCTGTCTGCAAACACACACCTTAGACACAAAGATATAAATAAACTAAAACCTAAAAAAAACCTAGAGGATGGAAAAAGATACATCAAGCAAACAATAACCAAAAAACAGCAGGAGTGGCAATATTAATCTGATATAACAGACTTTAATGCTAAATGCACCATAAAAGACAAGGAAGGACATTATGTAATGACTAAGAGTCAAGCCATCAAAAGGACATAACCATAATAAATATATACACACCCAATGACAGAGCTCCAAAATACATAAAACAAACTCTAAGAGTACCGAAAAGAGAAATAGACACCTTCACAATAACATTAGAAAACTTTAACACAATACTCTTTGCAAAGGACAAAACAAAGAAAAAGAAATTCAGCAAAGACATAGAAGATCTAAATACCACTATCAACCAACTTGACCTCATAGACGTATACAGAACACTTCACCCAACAGCGGCAAAGTACACATTCTTCTCCAATGCTCATCGATCATTCTCCAGAACAACACATTTTAGGCCACAAAGCAAGCCTCAACAAATTCAAAAACATCAAAATAATACAAAGCATCTTCTCTGATCACAATGCTCTCAAAGTAGAAATCAGTAATAGGAATAGCAAGGAAAAAAAAACTAATACATGGAAACTAAGTAATACCCTGCTTAAAAACTACTGAGTAATAGAAGAAATCAAATATGGAATTAAAAAAATTTCTAGAGTCAAATGAGAATGAAAAAACAACATACCAAAACCTTTGGGACACAGCAAAAGCAGTTCTCAGAGGGCGGCTGATAATAACACACACATCCAAAAAGAATAGGCAAAAATCAAAACATTAACCCTACAACTCCAACAATTAGGAAGAGAGCAGCAAAAGAAGCCCACAGTCACCAGAAGAAACGAAATAATAAAAATTAGAACAGAAATAAACAAAACAGAACACAAAAACAACAGAAAGAATCAATGTAACTAAAAGCTGATTCTTTGAAAAAGATTGATAAAATCAACAAACCACTGGCCAAACTGACAAAGAAAAACAGGAGAAGACACAAATAACATGAATAAGAAATTAGATGGGTGACATTACAACAGAACCAACTGATATAAAAAGGATCATAACAGAACCCTATGAAAAACTGTAATTTGAAAACCTAAAGAAATGGACAAATACCTAGAAATACACTACCTGCATAAACTAACACAAAATGGCGTCAACAATTTGAACAGACCTGTAACAAAAGAAGAAATTGAAGGGGTCGTGAAAAAACTCTCAACCAAAAAAAGCCCCAGCCCAACAGCTTTACTGGAGAATTCTACCAAACATTCAGAGAAGAGCTGACACCAGTTCTACACAAACTATTCCAGAACACAAAAATGGAAGGAATATTCTAGAATTCATTCTATGAAGCCAGCCCTGATACCAAATGCTGGTTAAAAAAAAAAAAAAAATTCATCACTAAAAAAGTGAACTACAGACCAATATCCCTCATGAATACAGAAGCAAAACTTCTCAATGAAATTCTAGCCAATAGAATTCAAAAGCATATGTAAGGAAAAAAAAAAATACATCACGACCAAGTGAGATTCACACCAGGCATGCAAGGATGGTTCAACATTAGAAAATCAATCACCTTAATTCACCACATAAACAAAACAAAGGAAAAAAAAATCACATGATCATCTCAATTGACACATAAAAGGCATTTGATAAAATCCAACAGCCATTCCTGATAAAAACTCTCAATAAAATAGAAATAGAAGGGAAATTCCTCAACATAATAAAGGGAATTTATACAAAATCAACAACCCACATTATTCTCAACAGGGAGAATCTGAAAGCATTCCCCTTGAGAATGGGAACCAGTAAAGGGTATCCTTTATCACCACTCTTATTCAACACTGTATTGGAAGTCCTAGCAATAAAGTGAGAAAACGAAATAAACCTCCAAATCAGTAAGGGATAAGTAAAACTATCCCTATTGGCAGATAATATGATCCTATACAGGAAACCCTGGTAGCATAAGTGGTTAAGAGCTACGGCTGCTAACCAAAAGGTGGGCAGTTCGAATCCACCAGGCACTCCATGGAAACGATATGGGGCAGTTCTACTTTGTCCGATAGGGTCGCTATGAGTCGGAATTGACTCGACTGCAACAGGTTTGATTTTTGGTTTTATGATCCTATACATAGAAAATCCTAAAGATTTCACAAGAAAGCTACTGGAACTAATAGAAAGATTCAGCAAAGTGGTAGGATAAAAGACCAACATACAAAAATCAGTTAGATTCCTCTACATCAACAAAGAGAACTTTGAAAACGAAATCAGGAAAACAATACCATTTATAATAACCCCCGCCAAAAGATAAAATACTTACGAATAAATCTAACCAGGGACATAAAGACATCTACAAAGAAAACTACAAAACACTACTGCAAGAAAACAAAAGAGACCTACATAAATGGAAAAATACACCATGCCTCTTGGATAGGAAGAGTAAACGTTGTGAAAATGTCAATGCTACACAAAGCGATATACAGATATAATGCAATCCTGATCCAATTCCCAACAGCATTCTTCAGTGAGATGGAAAAACTAATCACTAGCTTTATACAGAATGGAAAGAGACCCTGAATAATAAAGCTTTTCAAAAGAAGAACAAAGTGGGAGATCTCACATTACCTAATTTCAGAACCTACTATACAGCTATGGTAGTTGAAACAGCCTGGTGCTGGGACAACAACATAGACCAATGGAACAGAATTGAGAACGGAGAAGTAAATTCATCCACCTATAGACAGCTCATCTTCGACAAAAGACCAAAGGTTATTGAATGGGAAACAGACGGTCTCTTCAACAAATGGTACTGGCAAAACTGGATATGTATCTGTAGAAAAATGAAACAGGATCCATACCTCACACCATACAGTGAGTAAAATAAGTCAATCGTAAAAAGACAAATATTGTTTGATACTGATTTTATAAAGAAGAAAAGGCTTACACACAGAAAAAAGGAAAGGAAAAGGAAGGAAGGAAGGATGAAAGGGAGGAGGGGAGGGAAGGAGGGAAGGAGGGAGGAAGGAAGGAAGGTAGGTTCTTTTATGGTTACCAGGGATGGTAGAGGGAGGGAGGAAAAATTACCAAAGAGGTAGTAGATGGAAAGATATAGTAGGAACGACTTAACACTGGTGAAGGGAAAAGCAATATATAATATGGGAAAACTCAGCAGAACGTGACCAAAGCAAAAGGGGACACTGAGATGAGCGTGCGAATAAAGGGCAACTACCATAACTACTATAGTATAGACAGTCCTGCAACAATAGTATTAACAATAATTTACATAAACAGCTTTAAATGGAGACAGTTTTGGAGTTGAATCTACTTTTAATACCTTCTCTGACTTCCACCCTGCAAACAGTTGCCACTTTGCAGAGCGTATGCCTGTAGCATGATTATCAAATGGGTGCTATGTACTTTCGAAAAGCATACTCAAATAGTTATATAAAAGGAAAAACAAACCATTTGTTTTTGTATAGAAATTACAGAAAGTAAAGCTTGACAAAGGAGCCCTGACGGCACAGTGGTTAAGTGCTCCGTTGCTAACAGAAAGAATCAGCAGTTTGAACCCACCAGCTGCTCTGCGGGAAAAAGATGTGGCAGTTTGCTTCCATAAAGATTACAGCCTTGGAAACCCTATGAGGCAGTTCTACTCTGTCCTATAGAGTTGCTATGAGTCAGAATCGACTTGATGGCAATGGATGAAGCTTGACAACTTGGTTGCAGGATTTTAAGATTGAGAAGCAGTGTTTCACAGCTACCTTCCTATTCTAATTGTGCTATTACTAATTCAATAGGGTTGGAATTAACTCACAATAAAAGTAAAGAGTGAAAATAAAGATCTGAGAAGCTACTGGAGCTCTGTGATTCAAGGATTTCTCTAGGTATACTAGCATTTTCCACCTAACCTTTGTTCATGCAATCTCTACAGCCCTAGACCGGAATGTCTTGACACTTCCTCTCTGCCCATCCAAATCCTATACAGGGTTTAAAACTCAAATCCTGCAAGATCACACGCTGATTTCCTTCTCTGAATTCAAAGGGCAATTATAATTAAACTATAACAGGAAACTTAATAAGTGATTACGTTCTGCCTAGTATCTTCTACTCGCTTCAGCAGGGAGAAGAGCTAAACATGTATCAACCAGTGTGCCTATTATAATACTCACGTGGAAGCTCAGAAGTCATAGGTGACTATGCTCCAATCCTAGCTCACAGGTGAAGAAATGAGACAGTCAACCTCTTATCTGACCTGACAATGAGTGAAAAAGTTCTCCGTGCTGTTTTAAGGGGCATGGTGGAGTGGATAAGGGTGAGGATTCCGACCTACTCGACTACAAAAAGCAGATTTCCCTAGTCTACCCCATATTCCTGTTCCGAAAAAGCCATCCCTCCTCCGCGACGGTTCCTTTCGCAAGGTGGAAACCACGAAGTCCAAAAGGATATGGTATCACCTTTGCCCTCTGACCTAGGAGTGGAAACTCACCAGTTTCATATTGGACTTCAGGCTGTTCAACAGCAATCACTCGACTCCTCAGACCCAGAATGCGTCTTCCGGTTCAATCTCCGCCACCAACCTGCACAGAGCATTACGGGACAGGCCGTCTCCCACCATCCCACGCCCCAGGAATCATGGGAAATGTAGTCATCCCTAGATGCATCATGGGAACTGTGGTCATATTTTCTTTTTTTCCCTGAACTCCTTCTTCCGTCATCCTCGCCGTCTCTTCATCCTCCCTCTTCACCCCATCATGATATCTTGTCCCCCATATGGGCCTGGGACACATAGTTTTCTGGGAGGTGTAGTCCCGGTGGGTCTGGATTCCCCTTTCTCCTCCTCCCTGTGGGCCGGCTAATGGATGCGGGACTTGCCGGGAGCTGTAGTTCTCCGAGGTGTCTAGATGCGGAGTCCCAAGCTTTTACTCAAGGGAGGCAGGAACTACAACTCCCAGGGCTGCCCGGCGGCAGCAGGTGGGAGCGGGGCTGTTGATATCAATATGGCGGTTGTCAGCCAGACAAAGACAGTCAGTCTGATGTGATTGAGGCAAGGGAGGTTTTCACGGGGAGACTGGGAGATACCGGCCTCCCCTCCTCCCTTTCCTCTTCCTGTGCGGGCCTCAAACCCTCCCCAGCCCCCACCCGCCGGGCTCCCCACGCGGAAGACACCCCTCCCCCTCCCGCTTTCTCCTTCCTATCTCAGCTTTTCGTACTGGGACGTTGGGGAGGGGGCTGTGCCGGGCGGAGAGAACTCAGCGAGGATTCTGAGGTGAGTCGAGCAGTTTGAAACCGGACTACTTCAAGTCTCTTCCCTCACTTGTTTCTCTTTACTTTTAAAATTTTCCCCCAGAGGCTTTGGGGAGAAAGTGAGTGGGATGGGGAAGGGTCTCTTAAGCGGCCGGTTTGAGAGGAGGGAGAAAGCAGGGGCTTCCGAGTAATTGACCTGGACGCAGGATATGGGGTGGGGCAGTTTATAGGGTGCATTAATTGAAAGGCGTCGGCTTCTCCCCAACTCTTTTTTCCTTGTTACCGCCACGGTGGGCGGAAGGTTTGAATCCGGGAGTTGGGGGGGGGGTCTTCTGTTTGGAGTTTGGGAAACTGACGTGATTTTGAGGTGTGTTGGTTTGTATTACTGTGGTTTAAACTGTGTTACGGGTACTTGTGTGATATATTTGTATTGCATAAATGTCTAAAGATAAGAAGTTAGATAGCTAGAAACATAGCTTTTAACGGGGCCTGGGCTGAGTAGCGTGTGTGAGGTCCTGCTCCTGGACGTTTGGCTGACGACGTGGTGCTGGGTAGCTGGGGTTAGCAACTCGTTTGTGTAGGATTGCCCGCTCACACTCCTCTTCCCCGTCTCCGCCCCCTCCTCTGGACGCATCTCCACCCCAAACTCCCGGCAGGAGAATTGTAGAGATGATGTGGTTTGGAGATGGATTTTTGCATACTTAAGTCAGTAGCTAGGTGGGAAAGGAAAAGTGTTCTTAATATTTTATTCCGGAACCGTGTTTTGGTTACACTCTTGGGGCTACTTTGAAAGGAGTCCTCCACCCACCCTCACCCCGAAACAGTAGGTAGAGGTGTCTCGCCGCCTTCGTGTTAAATATATTAATAATTAAGATTTTGGGGCGTGGGGTGGGCATACGGAGTGCTGAATTGTGTATGTGTCTGTGCGTGTCTACTGAAGATACAGAATGATTGTTGTGTATCTTGAGATAGGGCGACTTATTTTCGTGGCAGGAAAAGCTATTGGAAATTATTTGGGGGGCAGCTGAAAGGCGCTGCTTGTATTTTTCTTCTACCCCACCCTATTCTGCCTCGCATTTGCCTGAAAGCTGGTGTGGAAGAGTGAGTGAAGGAAAGAATGCAGTTGGCCTTGAAGATACCGTACTATGTGAAGTTGAATGATATGAAGTAATTGCTGTTTTTATTTACCTTAAAATAGCTTTAAAACCCTCATGTATCACATAGGGTAGAGTGATGTGACCAGTTTATTTCCATGGAATCCTGCAGGTGTAGAAACTCCTTCCTTTCTTCCCTGGCATTTGGATGGACATAATGCCTCCTGAGCCTTTTTATTTAGTTTGTGCCAATATGGTTGTGCTTTTTTGTTGTTTATACTGTAAGAGGCATCACTAGATGAAAAGATTTTGCATTTGTTTTTATTTTGCATTTATGCCACAGGTAATTGCCACGTAAGGATTGCAGTGCTTTGCGTTAAACTTATTTTTAAATTGAGCAACTAAGTTGTTAGATGTAGTTGAATTATGTTTATAAATCAAGTTTGGAAATTTTGAATTCTGAAAAATTTGAATTCTGATTTTTTGTTAGTTTCGTTTAGAGCTGTGAAGGGAAGAGGATTGCAACATCTCTTGTTTCTCAGTCTTTTATATTCAATAACACTACAAAAGGAGAATTTAAGAGCGTTTATTTTGTATTTCCATTTGAAATAGAAGTTCTTTAGTATGCCTTCTTATGTGACTATTTTTTAGTGTAATGGGCTTTTCAATAACCAAAGGAATTGTAATAATTTCTATTTAGACTGTTGAGAATTTAATACATTTACATATGACCCCAAACTTACTGATTCTTAAAACTGCCACCTATCATAAGAGACCCTAGATTCTATAAAAACTGAACTCCACACAGATACAGTATGTAATTTTATGGGATGTTTTATAACCTTTGATTTGAAATTTCTGCAGTTGGTCATTCATGCAGTTAAGCTGATGGACCTGACAAAAAAAATTGATATTTTTTAAATCTCGAATTTATAGTATATGTTGATGCAAAGCTGAGACTTTAGTTTGGTATAGATAGGATTTCCAGAATTATCTGTTTTAACCTTGGATCTTAATGTGAAACATTACTTTGCAAAAACTGAAGAGAAATCCTATATAACTGTATAATAGAGTGTTTTTTTTTTTGTTGTTTTTTCTTTGCTCGAAGATATTCTGGTAGTCATAGAGTTTTAAAATGTTTAATAATTATTTTAGAAAAATACCTCAAATGCTTGTTAAGAGTCAGAAAAATATAAGAATGTTTTCTCTTCCACCTACCGTTAGCTTAGCAATTTTTTGTTGGATTTATTCTTTTTGTTTTTATTCTTTGGAAATGCAAAGTTACGGGAAAAACTTTCATGAAACTTATTCTCACTAGTACTCTGGTTGACATCATTAAATGCAAACTAGATATATTCCTTGCATTCGCTGGAGTGATTCCATTGCATTTTAAGCACTGGGCATTAAGATGATATAAAGCTTTTACTGCAGGTTAAAGCTTAAAACATTCTCAGCATGTGGAAGTCATATGGTTTACAAAAGTAGAAAATCAGGGCATTGGTGCCTGACCAGCTTAAAATTTCATCCCATAACTGTGAAAGACACATTTTATTTTCACGTGATCACTTCTAAAAATGTTGCCTATATTATGGGGAATTGAAAATCCGAACTGTTTTTAACCCAATCTGTTGCTACGTTAGTGTACCGCATGTATTTATGCAACTATTTCTGGTTGCAAATGTGCATCAAAAAGCTGTTAGGGTAAGTTTTATGTTGAATGTCTTCATTAAGGAGTCATTTTCACTGCTGCAGAAACAAATTTCAGTCTTCTATTATTAGCCTACATCACTAATACAAACTTAATAGCACAGTATTGGTAGGTTATAAAATATATTGCAATAAATCTTGCATTGTTTCATAGTGTTTGGCAAGTTTTGATTGGAATGAAATTGTTTATTTCAGTAGTTTTTTAATACATCGGAATAAACCAAAAAAAAAGAAAAAACAAAAAAACCCCAAAACCCACTGCTGTTGAGTCGATTCCAACTCATAGTGACCCTATAGGACAGAGTAGAACTGCCCTACAGAGTTTCCAGGGAGCGCCTGGTAGATTGGAACTGCCGACCTCTTAGTTAGCAACCGTAGTACTTAATCCCTATGCCACCAGGGTTTCCATACATCGGAATACTCATGCTTAACTTGTCATTTTGAGTATTCCTTATTTTAGTTCATCCTACTTTTAATATTTCAGAGAGCTAGCATTTCCCATAAAAGCATGTTTGCTTTTTCTGTTTATTTCATTGCAGCTTTTGCTTCTATTATTTTTGTAAGCAGATCTATAAACTTGAATTTTTTCTCTTGGGAATTAAAAATTTATCCTTGGATGTCATTTTTCAAAAATTCATTTGTCAGTATACCAACCAGTTTTCAAAAATGTGAAAATTTATATAGAAATTTAAAAGTGCTGAGTGAAAATGTATTGGTTTTCTGTGCGTTTTGTGAACCTGTTTTACTTTTTTTGGCTTTCAAAATTAATTTTGTAGCTCACCTTGCTTTTGTTTGACTAGGTTTTTGTTAGCTGTTGGCTTTTGGAAACCCTGATGGCTTAGTGGTTAAGAGCTACCGCTGATAACCGAAAGGTCGGCATTTGGAATGCACCAGGCACTCCTTGGAAACCTTATGGGGCAGTTGTACTCTCTCTGACAGGGTCACTTGTCGGAATCGACTTCGACGGCAATGGTTTTGGTTTTTTTGGCTTTTACGTCTCACTTTAGTAGAGCTTTGATTTATAAAAAAATTGTTATAAGTGGAAAGTACAGCTTGTCTAGAGTGTCTCGTGTACACTCATGCATGCACACACACATATATAAAACACCTTTATGTTTACATATGAAGTTGGTATACATCGATCAGACATGCAGCTGGTAAAAAAGAATCCGAACCACAAACGGCAGGAGACTGAACAGTTGCTCAAGCTAGAAACCGAAGGCTAACCACCCACATGCTGTCCACATTATAGAAACTATGGAGATTTTCAGTATCATTCTCAATGCCAAAATAATGGAAGCAAAATATGTTATTTCAAAATAGAGGCTACTGGTATTGAGATTTTTTTCTTAAAATAGTATCTTAAGTGATATGTGACTTAAGAGTCCTAAGTAAATACAACTGGCCCTTGTTGGACTTGTTCACTTCTATGTGTCAGGCCCTAATTTAAGGCAGCGCTATGTACAACAGGATCAGGCCATTGGGATCCACAGGATTTTCACTGGCAGATTTTTAGAAGTAGATCACCAGGCCTTTCTTCCTAGTCTCTCAGTCTGGAAGCTCTGTGGCAGTCTGTTTAACATCATAGCAACATACAAGCCTCCACTGATAGATGGATGCTAGCTGTGCACAAGGTGCATTGGCTGGGAATTGAACTGGGGTCTTCTGCATTAAAGGCTAAAATTCTACCACTAAACCACCAATGTCCGCATTGTTGGATTTAGGGTACATTCTAGTTACAGAGTAAAGATTTTTCCAAGTGATTATTTGATATATAACCTTTAGTTAGGGTCTACTTAAACAACCCAGTGCTTCAGATAACTTTTTTTTTTTTGACCTTGGATAAAACAAATTTGAAGTTTACCATAACATTTTCTTGGACATTTGCTAAGAGCATATATTATTGGGAGGCCCTGGCTTTAGCGTAGTTTTACCCTCATGGTGGTACTGAGATTGATGTTACAGTAACTTTTTCCAATGTTGGTTATAATCTTAATGCAGAAGTTCACAGATCCTTGGCTTGGGCTATGAGGACACACATACACTTTTTAACATTTGCAAACAAAAGGAGAAAAAAAGACAGTAGTCTGGTTTTAGCTTTGAAGTGGTCAGTTACAATTTTTTTGAATTATAAAAGAAGTGGCCTGAGACCCTTCCTTGTAAGTCAGAAAATAATTCTAATCCATATAAAGGGGATTTAGGTTTTTCTTAAGCTGAAAGTGATGATTATAATAACAATGTTTACTAAATCCCATATATTGGATGTTTTCTTTGTAGATCTTCTGTCCATCTTATGTTTAGCGATGGTCTGCATATGGTTTATTGAAAGCATTTAACGGTCGTTCTTTACCATATACATATTAAACAATGAGTGTGGAGTTGCCAAGTGGCAGTAATTTTAATGTGTATGTCACGTTTTTCATAGAGGAACGTCAAATGCTGTGGGTGTTGCCGAAATGAATATGACTTAAGGCTGAACTTGTCTGCTTTAAAATTTTAATAAAGTAGTAGTATTATTGTTTGGTTGGACCTAGCCAGTCAAGCCTTGGAATCATCCTTTCTCTACCCATCCAATCATGAAGCCAAGTTGATTTTACAGTCTTTATATCTATTATCTTCTTTTCATTTTATCACTCTTCTCTTAATCTAGCTTTGTAATTGCTGGTTTACTACATCAGTCTTTTAACGAATCTTCCTGCTTTGTTTTTGTCCATTTCATTAGCTGAGGGACCTTGCTAAAATAAAATACCGTTTTTATTTTCAGCCACTGCTTTGGCTATAACCCCCTCCAGCCTTTCAGTTTTTAAATCCAAACTCTTCTACCACCTGTATGTTCATGTCTATGGATCTGTATTCCACATGCAGACAGGCTGTGCCTCAAACTTGCAGGCAGCCATAAAACTGCTAGAAATGAGACGCATGTATCCACTGGCATCGACCATTCTATGGGTGTTAATGTTCATCTGTGATCGAGCCAGACACCTGAGACACTTACATGATGTTGGCTAAGTGAAAGCCATTATTGTTTATAGAAAGCAAACAGTAAACAATTACAACAGGTTCTCAAAGGGAAAACGTTTGCCCTTCCCCACGTTTCCCATGTCCACTCTTATGTTGCTGGGCATGCCATGGTTCAGATCAGATTCTGTGTCCATGTCACTGCTGCCTCTGGCAACCTCCACGCTGCTTGAGGTTTCTGCTCGGACATTGGGCCTTGCTGGGCTTTGTCTCACTGGCAAGAAGACTCCTGCACAGCATCTTCCAGGTCTCTGCTTCTGGGCCTTTCTAAGCTTCTGCCACTGTGTCCTGCCACGCTACCCATGCCTGCAGGGCTCTCTTGCCACCATGCTACCCCGGTCCCTGTTGCCGAGGGGGAAGATGTGCAGCCCTTGCATGGGGTACGCTCAGGCCTCTCTTGCCCTGCACAAGCGCTACAGCTCTTCCAGCTCCGCTGGCAAGCCTCCTGCCCAGAGGCATCTGGCTCCACCCTGCTGTAGGAAGACCCACCCCCGTACAGGATCCTCTGGGGCAGTCGCTGCATGGGGCACACTCAGGCGCTTGCCCTGTGTGGGCAAGTGTTACACTTCTTTGAACTCTGCTGGCAAGCCCCCTGCCCAAAGATCCTCACCTCTCACTCAGTGGGCCAGCAAGCCCACCGCTGCTGTTCTCGCTGTTTCATGCTATTTTCGGTGTTGCAGCTTTTTCTTGTGGCTCTAGGAGGTTCTCAGAGCACGGACCTCAGGTCTTTGGTCCAAAGAATGCAGTCCACTCCAGACTTTTCTTCTTTTTTTAATTTAATAATTAATTTTATTTTTTTTGTTGTTGAGGATATGCTATAACCCCCTTTGGTTATAGTTGACTGGCTAGGTCCAACCAAGAGCAAAAGACGCACCAATTCAACAGTTTCAGTATGTACAATTCAGTCACATTGATTACATTCTTCAAGTTGTGCAGCCATTCTCATCATCCTTTCCTGAGTTGTTCTTTTCCCATTGACATAAACTCACTGCCCCCTAAGGTTCCTGTCTGATCTTTCTAGCTGCCATTGTCAATTTGATCCCCCATATAGACGGATCTTAATACTAGCAGACATTCTTTACTAGTTAGGCTAAACTACTGTTTGGTTTTAAGAAGACTTTGGGGGATATTTTTGGTTTAAGATTTAAAGATTATCTTAGCCAGACTCTTCTCGATGGTAGTGAGGTCCCTCACACCTCTGGGGGATTGACCTTTATATAAGTCTACTCCTTGTCAATCTTAAAACACAGTCCTTCGAGCAGGACCACGAGCTGACCAATCACCTTGGTAGACCATAAGTCACTCAGTTTGTATAGTCCCAGCCAGTCGTTTTGTGGGAGTTACAAGACTCTGGCTAGAAAAGCCAATGTAAAAGCAATTCATTGCGCTGCACCACCTGTATCCAGATCCTCCTATGCCACTTACTAGTTCTATGTCTTTGGTCATTTAATCTCTTTGGGCCTCAGTTAACTCAACTATAGAATGGGAGTAAAAATAGTACCTATTTCACAGAATTACTGAATTATTGTGAGCCCTTAGAACGCTGTTGAGTCCTCAAAATGCTTTTAGCATATCTTTAGTGTTAACTATTACAATTATCATGTCATGCCAGAAATTTTATCTTCTTGTTTTTAGCTCATGATTTATTACTATCTGTCCTATACCTTGTGCTTTAGCCATACCAAACAAGCACTTTTTAGCATGAATAGGGGACACTTTAGACACACTTGCATAAGAGTTGCATTTATTAGTATCTTCAAGAGTGAAGAATTAATTTTGAACTTTAAAGCATATTGCTGTATGCAGAACAATAATATATTCTGTTGGTTGGGCTTCTGTTTTTCATTCTCCTAAAATAAAGAGTTATACTAGTCTAATTTAGGCCACAATTTAAAAAATACACTTTCCTAGCCTTGTTAATACAGGTTTTATGTTTCCCCCTTGCTAGTCTGTTTCTGATATCTTGTCAACTCAACTTTATGAAAAACTCATTAACTTTGTATCGTTTCTTTCACAGTCTTCCCACAAATCTGAACTCTAGGCTCCATTTCTGCCAATGTGTTTAATATTACTATTGAGACAATTGAGAAGTTGAGTTACATGATTTGAAAGCAATTTTTTAGGCAGCCAGAAAATTGTTTTATTTACATACTAATGTTTATACTTGAGGTTGCTTGGCTAGTTAATTCTCACTGCTTCAGTTGGTTTTCCAACGCGGTAGATAATATACATATGGTGATTTGTATCTGTTTCTCATCCTTCTCAAGCTGGAAAGGAGGACAGCAGAGTGTGCTATTTTTGTCAAACTGAGCTTCAGATAAAACTACTGGTTAGCAGTAATAGAAAGATAGCTAAGTTACCAGTCTGGATCTTTGCAGTGCAGTTTTTGTACTGTAATTAGTTGCAGTCACTTATTTTGCCAGCATTTACCTTATTGGAACGCAATTGTTCGTTGTGGAGAACTTGAAAGTAATTATTCTGAATATTATCTTTATTTCATTTTCTGTGGTCAAAGATAGTTTATGTTAATTTTATAATAGCAGTTAAAACTCTTCAGGGTAAGAATAGTTGATGCACACAGTGTTGACAGGAAAAGACAGCATCATTTCACTTATTTTTAGTAACCTATCATGCTTTTCAATAAAATGCCATTTTCCCCCAAAGGTGGTAGGTTAAAGTTAAATATGAATATCTTTGAGTTTTTTTTCCTCAAAAAAGAAAAAGTGGCTTCCTTTAAATAAAGTAGAATAGTATCAATATATCATTCAACTTTATATATATGTATATATATTGGAGCCCCCGTAGCGCAGTGGTTAAGAGCTTGGTTTCTAACCAAAAGGTCGGCAGTTAGAACCCACCAGCCACTCCTTGGAAACCTTGTGGGGCATTTCTGCCCTTTAGGGTAGCTATGAGTCAGAATCGACTCCATGGCAACAGGTTAGGTTTTTTTGGTGTGTGTGTATATACACACAAGCACACATACATATGTGTATACATGTATACATACATACACATATATATAAATTATAAACACACGCACATATGTATGTACGAATTATTCTACTTTATAACTTGCATTTGAACTTCACAAAGGCATCGACTGACTTGGTCTTGTTTTTTAAAACAAGAAATCATTTAGTGAGCACAAGTTTTTGGTTGCTTCCAATTTTGAGATTCATTTTCCAGAGCAGAACGTCTTAGTTGATAATACGCCGAACTAGGTGTCTTCACTCTTATTGACCGTGTAAGTTTATGCTTATCACCTTGTTAGGTCTCAGTATCATAATCTGCTAAACAGGGAATTTAGTTTTTTGGATATATGTATATATTGCCTGGAAAAACTATTATGATTTTAGTTTTCAGAGCTTCACCACCAGATTCCTAAAATTTGAGATGGGCCCAGGAATATACATCCTTCATAAGCAACCCAGGTGATTCTAAATAACTGTGGTTCTCAGAACACTTGGAACATGCACCAAACCAAACCAAACCTGCTGCCATTGAGTCGATTCCAACTCATAGCGACCCTTTAGGACAGAGTAGAACTGCCTCATAGGGTTTCCAAGGCTGTAAATCTTCACAGAAGCAGATTGCCACATCTTTCTTCCAAGAAGTATCTGGTGGCTTTGAACCACTTAACGCTTAACCACGGTGCCACACAGCTCTCCCTGGAAAATGCATAAACACAGCATAATAATACCTACTGAGAACCTATTATATGTGTGGTTCTATGGTAGAGTGCTTGGTAATCTCAAATACCTGCTTGTAATTTGGAGTGTTTCTTCCTTGAAATGTGTCTGCCTCATGAAACACTGCATATCCATCCTTCCTAATTGCATATGCCACTAAATCATGGAATGGAATATGTTTTGGGTAAGCATGCCTGTTTTTCTAAATGTTACGCTTTACAGTTAGTATTATGCTGCAACCATCTAGTCTTTTCTGTTTATATTATCAGTTCATTTTTTTAAAGTTTATATTTTCATGTACCAATTTCTAAGGCAGTCTCTCCCCTACCCACTTACTCTCCTTACTCTAGTGCTCTGGATCTACTCAGCAAGTTTTAAAAATTTTTTTCACCTAATGCACTTTGGTATAATCAGCCGTCTTTGGCTAGTTAACTCTCACTGCTTCAGTTGGTTTTCAAAAAAAAAAAAAAAAAAAAAAGATGATATGCATATACATAACTCCTCACTTTTTTTTAGGTTTCTCGTCATTCCTCTCTGAGTGTTAATTTTGTTGTTGTTGTCGAGTTGATTCCGACTCATGGCAACCCCATGTCTACAGAATAGAACTGCTCCATAGGGTTTTCAAGGCTGTGTGACCTTTTGGAACCAGATTGCCAGATCCTGTCTTCTGAGGTGCCTCTGGTTGGGTTCGAACCTCTGAGTCTTAATTAGTTCTGGAATACTGAGCTGGTTGAGAACTTGGACTTTGGAGCCAGACTGTGTTGAGTGTAAATCTGACCTCCATTACCTATTCTGTAATTTCGTGTAAAGCTTGCTGTCTCAGTTTCTCCATCTTTAAAATGGGGACAAATAATAGTACCCAAGTCATGATAGTGTTGTGAGTAGATGAGGCAATATTTATGAGGTGCTTAGAATAGTGATTGGCATAGATTAAGGCATACCTTATTACATTATCATTAGTTTTTCTGTGCTTCTGTATTTACTGTCCTCCTTCATTCTTTGATTTCTTGTATGTTGCAGGTAATCCCTTCCTAATTTCTATTTTGTTTTCAGTTTTTCCTTTGTAGTCTTAGCTGTATGTGATGCAAATACTTACTTCTTCTTAGTTAAAATTCTTTCCTACCCAGATATTCTTTCCGTTACCCATTTCCGTTCTTTTTAAAATTACTTCTGGTCTTGGTGTTCCTAGATATAAAACCTTTAAATCACCTTTTAATACTTTCCTTTTCATATTTCCCTCTCCCCACTTTATCTAATTCATCAATGTTCTGCTGGTTCTTTCACCATCATATCTCTTAGGTCATTCTCTTTCTCTTTATAACAATAGTTGCCATCCTCATGGAAAGCCTGGAGGCGTAGTGGTTAAGTGCTATGGCTGCAGACCAAGAGGTCGGCAGTTCAGATCCACCAGGTGCTCCTTGAAAACTCTATGGTGCAGTTCTACCCTGTCCTATAGGATCGATATGGGTCGGAATCAACTCGACGGCAGTGGGTTTGGGTTTGGGCCACCTTCATCATTTCTTGCTGAGATGATTAGAACAGTAAAACTGATCTTCCTGCCTCTTCCCTACTCTTATTTCATGGTGCAACAGTACTGTTAGAATAATTTCCATCGCCTTTCTTCAAGTTATTCAAGAAGTTATGGTACTTTAGTTCAAATTGTGGTATATGCCAATTTTTAATCCCTGTGTTTTTTAAGGTTCTTTAACATTTTCTTTCCTCCCTTACTAGCATCCTGTTTTCCTATTCCTAAAGATGTTTACTTTGTTACATTCAAGCAAATTTTCTTCCCTTCTGCTGTATGTTTTCAGCCATTACTCTTTGTATTTGCTACTTTTCTGACATACTGTGTTTGGATATTTTTATCTTGCTAGTTAAAACCTTCTGTCTGAAAAAACATTTTCCATTTAACCCTGTCACACCTGGACCCATCGTTTACTCCACATATAAGCTGCACTTACATACTCAGTTATCTCTTTTTTAATTTATTTGTAAAATATCTTAACATTTAAAATATTTTAGTTTTCATTTCATGTGTATGAATTGGATTCCTAGCTGAAATGTAAGGTTCTTGAGAGTCTCTTTTGGCTTGCCCCCTCTGCATTCTTTCTCCTCCCTCTTCAATTTCCACAATTCACTTACTAATTTTCATTCATTTAGCTAATATTGAATACATATATATTTTGCGAATAAGACATAATCTAGCCTTTAAGACGCTCACTGCTTGGCTTTGATAGGATTAGACAGAGGACTCAGCTGTGATTAATATTGTGCATGGGTTATTCTCACAAATAGAAATTAGCAGTAGACAGATTGCTGAGTCTAAGTTCCCTGACAAATACTGTTGGCTGTAGAATGCTAGTACCAATGACAGTGGTTAAGAATAATCAGAGTAGATAAGTGGTGATAAGGTAGGAATTTTAGGATTCAGCATCTTCTGAGGGTAAGCTTGATTTTTCACCTGTTTACCAGGATGGCTGGAGATCTAGGATTTAAAAAAATTATAATTGTTAAAATACTACGTTGAAAATAATCCAAACAATTAACAAGCATGTAAGGTAAGTGTAGTAATGCCTTCCTTCCCCCAACACACTCTACCCCGGTGTTCTCAGCTATTGCTCATAACAAACCACTCCAAAACTTAGTGGTTTAAAACAACGATAATCTTTTTATTATTATTCTCTCTCAGGGCTCAGGGGGTTGACTAGGCTCAGCTAGTGGTTCTCACTTGAGGTCTCTCACCATTTACAACCTAACAGTGCTGGAGCTGGAGTTATCCAAAAGCTTGCTCACTCATGCCTGAGCCTGGCTTGGGAGGAATTAAACAACTTGGGGGTGAACAGCAGTGGCCTCTTAGGTGTCTCTCTCTGTCTGTCTGTAGTTTCTCCGTTTTGTAGCTGGACTCCTTACATGGCAACTCAGGGCTCCAAAGGCATGTATGCCAAGCGAGGAAGAAAGCCAGGCATATTGTTTTTTATGACCTAGCATTGGAAGTCATGCAGTTTTACTTCTGTTACATGCTATTTGTTGAAGTAGCCACACAGACCTGCCCAGGTTCAAGAGCAGGGAACACAGAGTCCACCTCTAGATGAGGGGAGTGGCAAGGTTCTAGAAAAGCGTGTATGACCAAAGACATTATTGAGGCAATTCTGGAAAATACAGCCTGCCATGTTGTTGTTAGGTGTTGTTGAATTGGTTTCAACTAAATGACGCCATGTACAACAGAATGAAACGCTGCCTGGTCCTGTGCCATCCTCACAATCGTTGCTATGTTTAAAGCCCATTGTTTCACCCACTGTGTCAGTCCATACAAGGGATAAGTGCTATTAATAATTTGGTTTACTTTCAGATCTTTTTCTTTGCATGTACAAATCATATTCCCAAATGCATACTTATATGATGGTATCATATGGCAACTTATATATATATATACATTTTGAACATTTTATCATGTTTTAGGTGAATGTTTACCCAGCAGATTAGTTTTGCATTCAGTAATTCATACACAAATTGTTCCGTGACATTGGTTGCAATCCCCTCAAAGAGTCAGCACTCTCCCCATTTCCACCTTGGGTTCACTGTCTCCTTTTGTCCGGTTTCCCTGCCTCTTCTTGCCTTCTTATCTTTGCTTTTGGGCAAATGCTGCCCTTTTGTTCTCGTATAGTTGCTTGTTCTAAGGAGCATATTCCTCACGGGTATAATTATTTATTTTGTAGATTAGTCTGTTATTTGGCTGAAAGGTGGCCTCCGGGGGTACTTCAATTCCATGTTAGAAAGTTGTCTTAGGACAGTAGTCTCAGGAATTCCTCTGGTCTCTCTCAGACCAGTAAGCCTGGTCTTTTTTATGAATTTGAAATTTGTTCTACATTTTTCACTCATTCTAACTGGAACCCTCTATTGTGATCTTAGTCAGAATGATTGGTAGCGGTAGCCTGGCACCATCTAGTTCTTCTGGTCTTAGGTTAGAGGAGGCTGTGGTTCATGTGGGCCATTAATTCTTTGGACAGATTGCTTCCATAAGTCTTTGGTTTTCTTCATTCTCCTTTGCTCCAGATGGGAAGAGATCAATAGTTGTATCTTAGATGGTCACCTGCAAGCTTTTAAGATCCCAAATGCTACTCACCGAATTAGGATGTAGAACATTATTTTTATGAACTACGTTAATGCTAATTGACCTATGTGTCCCCTGAGACTATGGTCCTTAGCCTTCAAGCCTTGTTGCTCAGTCCTGCGAGGGGATTGATTGTGTCTAATAAGTTTCCATGACTGTGCCCCCTATGTGCTCTGTTATATATATGGATGTACATGCAGTCCTTACAGATATGTATGCAGAAATATCCACAAGCGTACCTATTTGTCTAAGTTATCTAGTGCTGCTTTAACAGAAATACCACAAGTGGATGGCTTTAACAAACAAGTTTATTCTCTCACAGTTTGGGAGGCCAGAAGTCTGAATTCAGGGTACCAGCTTCAGGGGAAGGCTTTTTCTTTCTGTCAGCTCTGGGGGCAGGTCCTTGTCATCAATCTTCCCCCTGGTCTAGGAGCTTCTCAGCACAGGGACCCCGGGTCTAAAGGACATGCTCTGTTCCTGGCTCTTCTTGTTTGGTGGTAATGAGGTCCCTGTCCTCTTTTCTCACTTCTTTCTTTTATATCTCAAGAGATTGACTCAAGATATAACCTAATCCTGTAGATTGAGTCCTGCTTCATTAACATAGCTGCCTATAATCCTGCCTCATTAACATCATAAACCAAAAACCAAACCTGTTGCCAATTCCAACTCATAGCGACCCTATAGGATTGAGTTGAACTGCCCATGAGGTTTTTAGGGAGCAGCTGTTGGATTTGAACCACCAACCTTTTGGTTAGCAGCCTGAGCTCTTAGCCAATTAACATCATCACAAACCCACTGCCGTCGAGAGGTTAGGATTTACAACGCGTGGGAAAATTATATCATCACAAAATGAAGGACAGTCGCACAATACTGGGAATCATGGCCTAGGCAAGTTGACCAGCATTTTTGGGGGACACTATTCAATCCATAATACTATGTATGCTTGCAGGTGTACTCCCTTATGTCTTCCCTCACCTATTTAACTGTGTTTCCACTCACAAGTTATTGTTTGTTACTACTGTTGTTACAGTAGTGTGTATGTTATAGTATTTGCAACTTATATTTTTTATTTAACAATACATAGTAGACATTCATCCATATCAGTACATTGTTTTGAACATCATAAATAAACGACTGATAAATTGTTTAACCATTTGCCTACTAGTGGAGCTTATGTCTAGTAGGAACCTCATTTGACATGTTGGATGGGCCTGTGGTAAATGTTACAGTGAATAGGACTAAGTAGGTAAGCCATCACAAGCTTGCTCTTTGTGCTACTCTTTCTACTATCTGGGAATTATTTTTTAAATCTCTTCTGTCCCCCTTGCTTTGTCTTCCTTCGTTGCTCCCTGCTCTGACCTGCTCAGTAATGCTGTACTTTTGTCTTGATCTCAAAAAAGATGTAGAGGAGATAGAAATATCATCAAGTATGGAGTAAACCTGTCTTATTGGGCACTTTACCAATTCAGGGATTGTTTTTTGTCTTTCTGTTAAGTATAGAAAAGGACATCGTGACTTAATTTGAACTAGTAGTTGATCAGTTAATCATAAAAGTTGGTTATAAAAAAGAATCATTAAAAACTGAGCCTCTAGACAAATTTGTATGAGACCACTATTACAAAAACTCAAGAAGAGGTTTAAACCCAGAAGAAAAGATTCTTTGATGGTTACAAGGGTGGGGAGGGAGGGAGAGGGGAATTCACTAACTAGATACTAGACAAGAACTATTATAGGCGAAGGGAAGGACAACACACAATACAGGGAAAGTCAGCACAACTCGACTAAACCAAAAGCTAAGAAGTTTCCTGAACACAACCAAACACTTCAAAGGGCCGGGTAGCATGGGCGGGGAACATCGTTTCAGGGAATGTCTAGGTCAGTTGTCATAACAAAGTTTATTAAGAAAATGTTCTGTACCCCACTTTGGTGGGTGGTGTCTAGGGTCTTAAAAGCTAGTGAGTGGCCATCTAAGATGCATCGATTGGTTCCAACCCACCTGGAGCAAAGGAGAATGAAGAAAACCAAAGACACAAGGAAAATATTAGCCCAAGAGACAGAAAGGGCCACATAAACCAGAGACTCCATCAACCTGAGACCAGAAGAACTAGGTGGTGCTGGTTATCAGCAATGACTGCCCTGACAGGGAACACAACAGAGAGTCCCTGACAGAGCAGGAGAAAAATTGGATGCAGAACTCAAATTCTAGTGAAAAGACCAGACTTAATGGTCTGACTGAGACTGGAGGAACCCCAGAAGCCATGGCCCCCAGACTCTAGCTTAACCCAGAACTAAAACCATTCCCGAAGCCAACTCTTCAGACAAAGATTAGACTGGACTATAAGACAAAGTGGTACTTGTGAAGAGTGTGCTTCTTACTTCAAGTAGATACATGAGACTACATGGGCAGCTCCTGTCCGGAAGTGAGATGAGAAGGCAGAGGGGGACAGGAGCTAGGTGAATGGAGACGAAAAATTTGGGGTGGAAAGGAGGAGTGTGCTGTCACATTATAGGGATTTCAAATAGGGTCACGTAAGAATGTGTGTATATATTTTTGTATGAGAAACTAACTTGAGCTCTGAACTTTGACCTAAAGCACCATTAGAAAAAAAAAAAAAACAGCCTTTAAACATTTCACTTTAATCAAAACATAACACACGTATTCATTAATCTTTTGATACAGGACAGTGGTTCTCAATTGAAATGAATTTTACTCCCCAGTGGACATTTGACAATGTTTGGAGATGTTGTTGATTGTTGCTATTGGGGTAGGGGTGTTGTTGGCATTTAATGTTAGAAAGGAAGCCATGAATACTGCTAAGCATCCTTCAATACCAGGACAACCCTCTCCCTCCCCATAAAGAATTATGTTAATTGTGCTGGGGCAGGGAAACCCTGTCTAGGACCAAGGCCATTTCTTGGTGTATGGATCCACAGATTGGCATTCTACATCAGATTTTTATGGATAACCATACCCATAATTTATCATTTATGATTTCAAAATGGAGGGAGATCTTAAAGACACTTATAATACAACCTGTGAGTCAGATCTTAATAGTTTATGATTGTCCCCAAGTCTTTCACAGTCATCTGCTGGAAACCAATCCCGCTGCCATCGAGTCGATTCCGACTTCTAGTGACCCTGCAGAACAGACTTGAACTGCCTCATAGTGTTTCCAAGGCTATGATCTTTATGGAAGCTGACTGCCACATCTTTCTCCCACGGAGCAGGTGGTGGGTTTGAACTGCCCACCTTTGAGTTAGCAGCCGAGCACTTAACCACTGCACCACCAGGGCTTCTTCACAGTTATCTGACCCACACCTACTTCAATAGCATTTTCTTTCTTTTTTTTTTTAGTAAATTATCTTAAATTGTATCAAAACATCTGGCTTTTTTTTAGCTCAATTTTCATAAAAACGATTCACTCATATTTCATTGGTTTAGATAATATATAATTAAATTCCAGTTTAATTATACAGGAACAACTGGTATAAACAGCGTGGGCAGAAACCAACATCCTGTATCAGTTTGCTTTAAAAGGGAAATCTAGAGAGCCCTGGAGTCCCTGGTTAACGTGCTCAGCTTCGAACTTAAAAGTTGGAAATTCTAGTCTCCTCAAAGGCCTGGCGATCTACTTCTGGAGAAAAAAAAAAAAAAAAAAATCCACCATTGAAAACCGTATGGAGCACCGTTCTGCCCTGACACATAAGAGTTTGCCATGAGTCATTCAACTTGATGACCAGTTTTTCTTTTTTTGGTAGAGAGCATTGGTTAATTGTCATAGGTTTTTAAATGGAGGTTCTGTATGAGCTATATATGAGGTTCTATATGAGCTTACTTATTCTGTCTGTATGCTGAACAAATAATCCAAGAAGCTGGACTATATGAAGAAGAATGTGGCATCAAGCTTGGAGGAAGACTCAGTAACAACCTGCGATAGGCAGATGACACGACCTTGCTTGCCAGAAATAAAGACGACTTGAAGCACTTACTGATGAAGGCCGAAGACTACAGCCTTCTGTATGAGTTACGCCAAAGTGTGAAGAAAATGAAAATCCTCACAACTGGACCAATAAAGCAAAATCATGATAAATGAAGAAGAAATTGAAGTTGTCAGTAACTTCATTCTATGTGGATCAACAGCCAGTGTCCATGGAAACAGCAGTCAGGAAATCAGATAGCATATTACATTGTACAAATCTGCTGCAAAAGACATCTTTAAAGTTTTAAAAAGCAGAGATGTCACTTTGATGACTAAAGTGCATCTGACCCAAACTATAATCTTTTCAGTTGCCTTATATGCATATGAAACCTGGACAATGGAAAAAGAAGAGAAAAGAAGAATTGATACGTTTGAACTGTGGCTGCCAGAAGAATGAACAAATCAGTCTTAGAGGAAATATAGTCAGAATACTCCTTAGACAGAAAGGTGGTGAGACTTCGGCTAGCTTACCTTGGACATGTAATCAGAAAAGACCAATCAATTGCCTAAAAAAAGGATACCATGTTTGGTAAAGTAGAGAGTCAGCAAAAATGAGGAAAACTGTCAATAAGATGGATTGACACAGCAGCCAAAACAATATACTCAAACACAGCAACAGTCAGGAATATGGCACAGGATCAGGCAATGACCAGGTCACCATGAGTAGGAGCCGACTCCGTGGCAACTAACAATAACAACATAGGAGCTATAAGGAACTGAAGGATTTTTTTGTTGTTGAAAAGAATTGTTCTCAGATTAAGTTCACTGTAAGCAATTTCTTACTGAAATAAATGAACAAGCCAAAAAAGAGAGAAAACTACAAACATAAGATAATTTTAGATTACTGTTGGGCTTGTGTTGTGCCAAATTGCTTGCATTTGTGAGGGATGGGCAGAAGGACAAAGGTAATGTTAGTGGTGGCCTTTGAAAGTGAATGCTTTTCACTCCCGATTTATATGCTCTGGTGATAGGAATTACAGAGATCTTTAAGGTATTTGAGATAACCAGGAAGCCCCTTCTATCTAGAAGTTATGATTTTTCTGGATTCCAATCCTTTTCGTGAAATGCATTTAGTCACACTTCTTTGTGTTTCAAAGACTATTACCAGCTGGCCTTGTCTTGTTTAACAACTTTCTTTTTTAAGCTAGGTAATTTATTTGATATCCTCTGTATTTCTGGATTACCTTCATCTGGACCTTTGTATATTAAATCCCGTGAACCAGTCTCCTGACTTTTACTAAAGCATTTCTTATACTTCCTTAAAATACAGCACGTGAATTTTTACTAGTTAGTTGGTTAAAGACTTGATCCTAGCACATTTTGTCAGTCTTGGTGAATATATATGTACATTTTCAGAATATATACATAAATTTGGCTACATGAATTTGTGCAGGCTGACTCATTCCCTAGTAAAAGTGGCATCATTTAAACTTAATCAGATTAATCAGTGAGGTCCAGAAACTGGCATGTTAGATACTCTAATGAATTATCTAGTAACCAACTCAAAACCAAACCTGTTGCCGTCATAGCGACCCTATAGGACAGAGTAGAACTGCCCCATAGAGTTTCCAAGGAGCGCCTGGTGGATTTGAACTGCGAGGCTTCTGGTTAGCAGCTTTAGCATTTAACCACTATGCCACCAGGGTTTCCTAGGAACCAACACCTGTGGGAAATTAACTTGAAGAGATGGTTACTCTTTCTCATTTCTAGAGGATTAAGCTGAATTAGCATAGAAACCCTGGTGGCGTAGTGGTTAAGTGCGATGGCTGCTAACTAAAGGGTTGGTAGTTTAAATCCACTAGGCACTCGTTGGAAACTCTATGGGGTAGTTCTGCTCTGTCCTACAGGGTCGCTATGAGTCGGAATCGACTCGATGGCACTGGGTAGCATAGAATTGTTAATTACTATTTCTGTAGTTGTTGGGGAAAAAGTTAGTTTTTCTTCTCTGCACTTTCTGCTGATGATGGTGATTTTCTTATCTAGAGAAACTGTAAGATTAGGGAAAGATAAGAGATTACCTAGAGCAACATGATTGAACTCTTAATTAGAATTAAAAAATAAAGTCATCCCTTCCCTTCAGGCTTACATTTAAAACAAAATTCACTGTGTAAGAAATTATTTTGTCTATTATGTAGTTGTCTTATCTCCCCATTACATTTATAAACTACTCATTTTATGAATATTCTTTAACTTTGCATATTCATTTTCTCTCCCTTTTCAAGCATAATGACATGTATAGAGAGATTCTTAAGTATTAATTGCAAATGTTTAATGGCTTGACTGATAATCAAGAAGTTGGAGGTTGGAGTCCACCCTGAGGCACCTTGGAAGAAAGGCCTGGCAATCTACTTCTAAAAAATCAGCCATTGTAAACCTTACGGAGCACAGTTATACTCTGACACACATGGAGTTGCCATGAGCCAGTATTGACTTGGTGGCAGCTGGTCTTTGGTTTTATCAAATAATTCTAACATGATTAAGATAGTATATTCCAAGTCAAATATGTTTAAAATGTTACCAGAAAAATTATTAGGAAGATAGATTTTGGGGGGGAGGGCATTAGTTTCTTTTAAAGACATAATTAAAGATTATTTTCCAGATGAACTATATTTGTAGAATTCAGTTTAGTAGAGGCACAGTAAGCGTTTTAAGGCAGTTTATTGCATGTGTGTGGTGGTAATGTTTTTCATTATTGGTATGGTGTCAATAAACTATAATGTAGAATCCTTGAAAAGAAAGGACCAAAAGTACTCTGGCCTATCACTTGTGTTCATTAAGGAAATAAAGGGAGAAAGGAGTTTTGCATAAGAACTCAAGTTACTTATCTTCTAGTTATGCACTCTCTCCATTGTACTATATCAGTTGAACTTTCTAATTCATTGTGCTCACATTCTGCACATTTATGATGGACGTTTCAGGGAAATGAGTGGTCAAAATAACTTTGTATAGGTAGGTCTTGATTTTTAACAGCAATTCAGTTTATCCCTTTTTTTTTCATTATGTATTGTATAATATGTATTATCTAAACCGTCTCACCCAGCTGTTTGTGCAGTCATTGATTTGGTGTGTACATCTGCATCTATGTGTCTTAGGAGGTCTACAGGCTGATCAACATTTCTCTGGGATCTTAGGCAGCTTATCTTCACTTTCGTTTGTCCTGAGTCTTCCAGCCGTTTTACTGAAGGTTCCTTAAATATTAAACTATAAAGTCTCTCTCCTAGAGAGCTCTTAAGTAATATATGTATGTTTGGCTATTGTATTGCCTAATTTTATTTCATTGACATACACCTGGGGCAACATGTTATATGATGTGTAGATATCCGGGTTATTAATCATGATTTACATTAATTTCCAAATGAACATATTGTACTTTTGTTTTTAAATGAAGGTGTAACTCAGCTTGCCTGGTGTTGATTTACAGTATGTTTACTAGGACCATGAGGAGCCCTGGTAGTGCAGTGGTTAAGTGCTTGGCTGCTAAACTAAAGGTTGGCGGTTCAAACCCATCACCCGTTCTTCGGGAGAAAGATGTGGCAGTCAGTTCTGTGAAGATTATAGCCTTGGAAACCCTATGGAGCAGTTTTATCTACTCTGTCCTGTAGGGTCGCTTTGAGTTAGAATCGACTCGACGGCAATGGGTTTTTTGATGGGTTTGTTAGGTTTAAAGGCTATGTTTATTTTTCTTCAGTATCAAAGGTGCTTTTTTTAGTTAAGGGAAAGTGAAGGGGACCTCACATTAATTATGCATAATTAGTTTGAATTTTTGTCTTTTAATTATAAACATGAAATAAATAGATGACCACCTATTAAAATTTAGGATGTGCAGAAGACCTTAAAATTTGGCGCTGATAAATGTAACACTAAAGCAGTTGGGGAATATGAAAGCATGTTTAACAAGATATTTGACCTACCAGTCTGTTTGATGTCCAACTATAGGATGGTCAAAAAGCCTCCTAGAACAGTGCTTCTCAGAGTGTGATAACACATTGTATTTAAAATTTCCAATCCTTGGCTGGTTGATTCTTTTGTAAAAATACAATAAAAATGAATTATTAGAAAAACTAAGTAGAAAAAATAACCAAAGAAATATAAGATACAAGCTCAAGTTTGTTATTATCAGATTCAGTAGGTATCACATTACTTTGTCACATTGCTATTCAAGTTTCTAAACACTTATTCTCAATTTTTGAGCAGTAGAACATGCAAAGCTGGAACCTGTGCAAGGTGGGAACCTGTCAGAGATGGAAAACTCAGAGATTTTTCTGCTGAAACAAGGGATAGAAAAGTGGTAAGACTGCGCCCTGTCAAAGGCAGAAAACTCTAAAGACCCGCAACAACAAGACAGTCTCACTGAGTTCCAGCTGTCACAGGTTTAACTAGTCATGGAACAGTTACAAACAGTCCCTGGATGAGTGCTGGTCTGCAGACCACACCTGGAGAAAGCATAGTTCTAGAATATATAAACATTACAAATGTTGTGTATTAAAAGTCATTCCTAGACTGGGATGTACTCTTACTGGTACCCCCAGCAAACACCATTCATAGAGACAGTGCTCAGGTGCTTGACCTGCTAATGTGTAACCTCCTATGAAGACCAAAAATTAGACATTGAAGTCTTTTTATAAAAAATTAGTTTACTGAGATGTAATTTAGATACCATAAAATTCATCTGTTGTAAGTGTACAATTCAGTGATTTTTAGTAATTTGCCAAATTGTGCAAACATCATCATATTCCAGTTACTGAACATTTTCATCACCTCAGTAGAATCACTTACGCTCTTTTGCACTTAATTCACGTTTGCACCCTAACCATTAATTTACTCTCGATCTCTATAGATTTGCCTTTTCTGCTTATTTTATGTAAATAGAATCATATAACGTGGTCTTTTGTGTCTGGTTTCATTGAGTTAGCATAATATTTTTGAGCTTCATTCATATTGTAGCATCTATTTCATTCCTTTTAATTGCTGAATAGTATTCATTGTATGGAAATACCACATTTTTTTATACACTCACTAGCTGATGGACACTTGGGTTGTTTCCAGTTTGGGAAATATTAGGAATAATGCTGCTGCGTACATCTGTATTTATGTTTTTATGTGAATATGTTTTTCTCTTGGATAGATATCTAGGGATGGAATTGTAGGTTTATATGGTAATTTACCTTTAACTTCTTAAGAAACTGCCCAACTGTTTTACATTCCCACCAGCAATATATGAGGGTTGCCATTTCTCCATATTCTCACCAACATTTGTTATTGTTAGTTCTTTTTGACTATAGCCATTCTAGTAGGAGTGAAGTAGTATCTGTGTGGTATTGATTTGCATTTCCTTAATGAGTAATGATATTGAACATCTTTTCATGTGTCTGCTTTGGTAAAATGTCTGTTCAGGTATTTTGTCCATTTTACAATTGGGTAATAGATTGTCTTATTGAGTTGTAATAGTTGTTTTTTTTCTTTAATATGTTTTCTGGGTACAATTCTTTCATTGGATACTTGATTTGTAAACATTTTCTCCTCATCTTTGACTTCTGCTTTCTTTCTCTTATGTCTTTTGAAGTGGGAGCCTTGGTAAAATTAATGCTGTCTTTAAGGAATCACAGAGACAAGTAAAATGGGAAACCAATGGCAGGGTACCTTACTCTGTTCTTTAGCCATACTTCAGAATGCTGAGAAAAAGTAGGAAAAATGATCTAGTATTTTTCTAATATGTAATACTAGAGTTTGCTTGCTGGTGATGCTAAAAGTTTGGGCCTCTGTTTTAAACCAGATGTGTGTGTGTGTGTGTGTGTGTGTGTGTGTGTGTGTGCGCGCGCGCATGCGCTGGGGCACTATTTTGCTACCATACCATTGATGTAAAAATCACCTTTTGTTGTAATTCCTCAACCACTCAGTCAGACTCTGACTTATTTAAACTAAAGGTAAATTTATTCCATGGATATTAGGAATCTCCCCGAATTGTTAGGAAGACTGGAGAGCTAGACTTGGACAATAGGCAAGAACTGTAGGAGGCTATACTGTGACAGTAACCGCAGCTAGGGTCGCACCACATGAACAACGGTTTGGTTAGGATAACGTTACTGTTAACCGGCTTGATAATGCCGGCCCTGGACAATGCTGCTGCTTGACTTTTATTGCTGCTTCCCCATGAAACTTAACATTGCTGTAACTGCCATTTCTACTTGAGATTGATTGTGCCGTCTCTACTTCTAGTTGTTTGTGATGCAAATTTCCAGTTCAGAGTCTGAGGGAATTAAACATCTGCCTGTATTCTGTTTTTAAAGGAAGCTCAGAAATGAATATCTGACATTTTCAAGCTTCTTAGAGGTAGATCCTGCCTTCTACTAGTGTTTGAGGTATCAGTGATTCAGTGGTAGAATTCTCAACTTACACGAGAGGGAGAATTCTTGGCTAATGCACCTCATGCATGGCCACCATTCATGTGTCAGTGGAGGCTTGAGTGTTGCTATGATACTGAACGGGTTTCTCTGGAGCTTCTAGATTAAGACAGACTAGGAAGACAATCTACTTCCAAAAATTAGCAGTGAAAACCCTGTGGATCACAACAGTCCAATCCCCAACCAATCATAGAGATGGCAGAGGACCAGGTAGCGTTTTGCTCAGTTGTGCAGGGGGTTGCCGTGAGTTGGGGTCTACTTGATGGCAGCTAACAACAATAACAACCTGTTAGTATTTAAAGAAGCTCAAGTGTTTCCCATCAATTACAAAAAAAGTTCCCTCAACCTCACTTCCCCAGCCACATTCGGCCATGTCTCTTTTCTCTTCTCTACAGACAATATTGACTACTCTCACCTCTATTTCCTGACCTTTATGGACTTCTCTTAACCTGGTAGAATCTGACATCCACTCCTACTAATCTCCAGAACTGTTTTTTACAATGTCATTGAAACTCATGGGCAAATTTCAGCCTTCTGGTTTGATATCATGCTTGGTAAAGTAGAGGGTCAGCGATAAAGAGGAAGACCATTGACAAGATAAATTGACACAGTAGCTGCAACAATGGGCTCAAACATAGCAATGATGGTGAGGTTAGGACAGGAGTGGGCAGTGTTTTGTTCTATTGTACATATGGTCACTGATTTGGAACCGACTTGACGGCATCTAACAACAGCACTTCGACATCTCAGCAGTTTTTGTCAATGATTATCCCTCCTTTTTGAAACACTTCCTTCCTTTGGAAACGCTGGTGGTGTAATGGTTAAGTGCTACAGCTCCTAACCCAAAGATCAGCATTTCAGCTCTACTAGGCGCTCCTTGGAAACTCTATGGGGCAATTGTACTCTGTTTTATAGGGTCACTATGAGTTGGAATCGACTTGACGACAACTGTTTTTTTTTTTTTCCTTTCTTTCTTCTTTTGGCTTCTTTAATACCCCAGTCTTTTGATTTTTCTTCTCAGTCTGTTTGGAGGCTTCTTCTTGCACTCCATTAAATGGCAGTGTTTCTCAAAGCTCTGCTGCAGGCCCTACTTTCTTCTTACCTATGCACACTCTATAGGCAAGCTAATTTACTCCCTATGATGGTTAGTGTTAAGTGTCAACTTAGCTAGGCCACGATTCCCGGTATTGTGTAGTTGTCCTCCATTTTGTGATCTGATATAATCATCCTCCATTTTGTGATGTATAATTATCCTCCATTTTAAGTGTTGTAAATCCTAACCTGTATATGTTAATGAGGTAGGATTAGTGTGGGGTGTATCTTGAGTCACAGCCTTACAAGAAGATGTGTGATGTAAGGGAAGTTTTCTTGGGTGGGTGCCCTGCATCCAATACATATATGGATGCTTTGGAAAGGCTCACCCTTGCATTGGATCCTGCATCTAACTGCCAGTTCTTGGGACTTGAACCAACCTTCTGCAGCCCTGTGAGCCAACAGCCTGCCATCTGACCTGCTAATTTGGAGATTTACCAGCTTTTGCAGCCCTGTAAGCTAGCATCCTGCCGTCTGACCTACCAATTCTAGGATTCACCAGCTTCCACAGCCTCTTGGACCAGCACGCTATGTCTGGCCTGCCAATTTTGGGTTCATCAGCCCCTGAAACTTGAGTCAGGAGAATCCTTCAGCCTGATACCTGATCCACAAATTTGGGACTTGCAGCCTCTACAACTGTGTGAGACATTTCTTTGAGATAAATCTCTCTATATGTAATGTTCACTAGTTTTGCTTCTCTAGAAAACCCAGCCTAAGATACTCGCATAGCTTAAGTCACCTCTCGTAGACTACCCCAGACCTCTCCCATGAACTCCCGAGAGGGCTTTACATCCAGTTAGACATTCCTTCTTGGATGTGTCAAAGACACTTCAAAATCACCATTTCTAAAACCACACTCAGATTTTTTCCTCTTCCAGTGTTGCTTATTGCAGGAAGCGATACCACAAATCAACCATCTATTCAGAATAGAAACCTGAGGATTATTCTTGACTTCCTTTCACACCACCACATCTTCTAGAATTCTGTTTCCTAAATATCTCTTGAATTTCACCATTGCTGTCTCTATCTTCCTCCTGTAGTCAACCTGGTACAGGCCAACACCAGTGATAGCCAGAATGATTATTGTAAACTTTCTAATAGCACTCCCTGGCACTGGTCTTGTCCTTTTTTCCACAGGATAGCTTAATGGATAATGTTAATCCTTAAATCTTGCAGTGGTAAACTGTTGCCCTCAGGATAAAGTCTGAACTATTTGTGTGCCTTATAAGGGTGTTCAGGATATTTGTACCTCAGCAATCACTTTTTTTTTTTTTTAATCACTAGCATTCTTTCTACTGTTCTTACACTTGAGGTTCAAACTGTACTGAACTTCTTTCAATTTTTCAACTGGACAAACTTCTTCCTACCTGAGTTATCCCACATGTTGTTCTCCCTAAGTAGGTCAGTTCTCCCTCTCACTTTCACTTCACCATCCCATTTCTCTATTTCTCAACCTGGTAACAAACAACAGCAGTTGCCCTAGAGTTGGTTGTGACTCATCACAACCCCATGTGTGTCAGAGTAGAATAGTGCACTATAGTGTTTTCAGTGACTAATTTGTCGGAAGTAGATCACAGGGCGTTTCTTCTCATGTGTCTCTGAGTGGACTCAAGCTTCCAACCTTTTAGTTAGAAGCCAAGCACACACATATATTAATCACAGCACCCGTTAATTTTCACATCTCAGTGTAAGTATGATCCTCTAGACCATCACTGTCTTATATGCCTCTAGAATACTTTGTGCTTTCCTTATCATAGTACTCATCACAATTTACTGTAATGTATTTGTCTTTCTTTCTACTAGACTGTAAACTCCATAGAGGCAAGGGCCACGCTTAGAGGTTTTAAAAAATATATCCACAGCACCTATCAAGGATTGCATTATCCCCCCTCCCCCCTCCAAAAAATGTGTATTCCCCCCCCCCCCCCCCCCGAAAAATGTGTATCAGTTTGCCTGGGCCATGATTCCTGGTATTGTCTGATTTTCCTATATGTTGTAAATCCTGCCTCTGTGATGTTAATGAGGGAGTGAGGGAGGATGGGCGGCAGTTGTGTTAGTGAGGCAGGACTCAATCCACAAAATTGGATTGTCTTGAGGCAATCTCTTGAGATATAAGAGAGAAGCAAGCAGAGAGACAGAGGGACCTCATACCACCAAGAAAGCAGTGCTGGGAGCAGAGCTCGCCCTTCCGACATGGGGTCCCTGCGCAGAGAAGCTGCTATTCTGAGGAAAGATTGATAAGAAGGTGGACAGAGAGAAAGCCTTCCCCTGGAGCGGATACCCTGAATTTGGACTTTAAGCCTACTTTACTACGAGGAAATAAACTTATCTTTGTTAAAGCCATCCACTTGTGGTGTTTCTGTTATAGCAACACTAGATAACAAAGACAGCATCCCACATAATGCCTGACATATAGTAAATGCTCAGTAACTATTTGTTAAGTGAATGATAAGGGGCTCCTTGATCTGTTTTGAAGAGAAAAAGCCTGCTAGTAAATCAGTGGGATAGGTGAGTTCAGTGTCCTGTACTAGGTTAGTCTATATAAAAATACCTAGAATTGTATAAACCTAAATTTTCAGATTGAGTATTAGAAAAATGATTGGGACTGCTATAGTAAAACCTGTGTTTAGGAACCTGAGGATGAAATTGTAATTGTGGGATCAAATATGTAATCCATCTATTAATGAATGGTTAATGTGAAATTTAACTTATTAGTTAAAAGTTTCTTTTAAAAATTAAGTTCCATCAAAATGATCTTTCCCACATTTAGCTATGGGGAGGCACTATTTTGTAGGAGAGGCAAATATGTGAACACAGGTCTTCACTCTTGTCCTTGATTATGACAATCATCTTACCTAACATATATTCTAGCATTTTTTGAGTTACAACGCTATACACAGCCATGACAGTTTATGTTAATAAATTTGACATCCCTAGCCTAAGTAGGAACTCAGTAAACATTTGAATTAATAAATGAACATGTGGTTTTCATTTCAATGAGAATCTCTTATTTTAGTGAGTGCTTATTTGCCTAGAATTTGTTCCACTTTATTTGAAAACAATGTTATAATTACAGTATCTATAATGGGAATGCACTGCATTATAAAAACTAGTGAGTTCTTTATTTGAAAGAAGTACAAGTAAAAATTTTACAGAGCATATCTTTATTTGTTCAAAGGTGGTAATAGTAGAAATACTGCTAGATTAGAGTATGAGTTACGAAACTTCAGTTCTGAAATAACAAGATCTACCAAAGCTAACTTAAACTATTGTTATGGATTCAATTATACCTCCTAAATACGTGTTGTGAATCCTAAAATCTGTGCCTATGGTTATAATCCCATTTGGGAATGGGTATTCTTTGTTACGTTAATGAGACAGGGTCAGTGTAGGGTATATCCTGAACTGGTCTCTTTTGAGATATAAAAGAGATTAAACAAGGGAGCAGAAGAAGGATGGGGGGAGAGATGCCAGGCCACATGAAGATCGCCTAGGAGCAGAAGCTCAGAAGACAGAGACCTTCCTCTATAGCCAACAGTGAGAGAAAGCCTTCCCCTAGAGCCGGCACCCTGAATTCAGACTTACAGCCTCCTAAACTGTGAGAAAATGAATTTGTTTGTTAAAGCCATCCACTTGTGGTATTTCTGTCATAGCAGCACTAGATAACTAAGACAGAATTTGGTACCAGAAGAGTGGGTGGCACTTAACAAATACCTACAATTTGGAAGTGGTTTTGGGATTGCATAATGGGTGGAGGCTGGAAGAGTTTTAAGGTACCTTTTTTTTAATAGTAAAACCTTAGGCTGACTCGAAGAAACCTGTTGGTAGAATTATGGATGTTAAAGGCAGTTCTGGTGAGGGCTCAGAAGGAAGTGAGGAGAGCCATAGAGAAAGTCTCTGTTGTTTTAGAGAATACATATGGTGGAGCAAAAGAATGTTGTAGAAATTTGGACATCACATGTGCTTCTGGTGAAGCTTTAAAAGAAAATGATGAACACGTGATTGGAAATGGAGGAAAGGTGATGCTTTTTGTTCAGTGGCAAAAAACTTGTCTGAATTAAGTTCAAACGTTTGGTGGAAGGTAGAACTTGTAAGTGATTAATTTGATATCTGGCTGATGAGATTTCTAAGCAAGATCTTAAAGGGACTGCCGCTTATAGTTGAATACAAGAGGATAGAGACAGACTTAAAAATGAACTGTGCAAAATGAAAACAGAACTTAAAGATTTGGAAAATTTTTTTGTACAAATTAAAGACATGTGTCCTAGAATGTTCACCAAGGACATGGCTGCACAATCTCTTGTTAAAGCGATTAAGCCTGTAACTGATAGATCTACCTAACCACTACAGCAGAAAACCCATCAGCTTAGACTGAAGGGGACAGAGAAAGAACAAAAGGAAAGAAAGCTGTCTGCCTTTTGGAATCCTACAGTCAGGAAACAGGCTGAATGAGCTACATCTTTTGCCCTCCAAAAAAAGAAAAGGACCATCCTTGAGCACCTTGGCGATCTGCAGAACAGTGGGAAGGAACACAGGAAGCAGGGCCTTCTTGGTGTCAAAAGGTAGGGCCACACTCTCTTGAATCTCAATGGGTGGGGCCACAGCCTCCTAGGTTTCCAAGAGTTGAGTCTTCGCCAGCTCGGTTCCAGAGTGTGGGGCAGCCATTAAGGTGTGACAGAGGTATAGGGCTGCCGCCCAAAGCTGCCATGCCCAAGGGGCAGAAGAGCGGGGCCTGCTAGAGCTGAGAGGGTGGGATTATCACTCAGGTGAACTAGGAGAGTGGGGTTGCCTAAAGCTGAGGGAGCAAAAAATTGCCATCCTGGTAGGCCTGGAAGGCAGAACTGAAGCCCAGATTGGAGGGGCTTCTACCCAGAAGACAGAGGGCGTGGCCACCAGCCAGAGTCTGAAGGGTGGGGCTGTTGCCCAGATGGTCTCAGAGAACAGAGGTTTATTGTCAAGTCTTCAAAGCTAGTGTAATTTTTCTGCTGGGTTTTGGACCTGTTTGGTGCTTGTTATCCTCTCTTTCCCTCCAATTTCTATTTATAATGGAAACGTCTACCTTGAGCTTGTTCTACTATTGTATTTTGGAAGGCATATCTGTATTCTAGATTTCACAAGTTTACAGGTGAAGAAGATTTTTGCCCCAGAATGGAATACGCCTAAAATGTTACCCATATTTGATTTAAATGCTTCAGAAGATGAAATTTTGGGCTTGGAGTTGATTTAAGACTTTTGGCATGATGTGATGGGGTAAATGTGGTTTGCATGTGGCAAGGATGTAAATTTTGGTGCACCAAAAGGTGGAATGTTATGGACTAAATTATGTGCCCCCAAGTATGTTGTAAATCCTAACCTTTAAACCTGTGGTTATAATCCCATTTGGAGATGGTTTGTCTTTGTTATGTTAATGAAGCACGATTACTGTAGGGTGTATTTTGAGTCAGTCTCTTTTGAGATATAAAAGAGATTAAACAAGGGTGCAGAGTAGAGATGGGGGAAAGAGATTGCCCAGGAGAAGAAGCTCAGAAGAGACAAGGACCTTCCTCCAAAGCTGCCTTCCCCTAGTGCTGGCTTTCTGAATTCAGACTTTCAGCCTCCTGTTTGTGAAAGCCATCCACTTGTGGCATTTCTATTATAGCAGCAATAACAGAGTCCTGGTGGCTGACAGTGGTTAAAGTGCTCTGCTGCTAACCGAAAGGTCAGCAGTTTGAACTCACCAGCCACTCTGTGGGAGAAAGATGTGGCAGCCTGTATCCGTAAAGATTTCAGCCTTGGAAACCCTATGGGGCACTTCTTTTCTGTCCTTTCTTTCAAGTCCTCTTCGCTTGCTTCAAGCAAGGTTTTGCCTTCTGGGTATCGCAGGTTGTTACTGAGTCTTCCTTCAACCCTGATTCACCGCGTACAGATTGAATAAGTATGGTCCTACAACCCCGACACGCACCTTTCCTGATTTTAAACCATGAGGTATTCTCTACTTCTGTTTGAATGACTGCCCCTTGGTCTATCTACAGGTTCTGCATGAGCACAGTTAAGTGTTCTGGAATTCCCGTTCTTCACAGTGTTACCCATAATTTGTAATGATCCGCATAGTTGGATGCCTTTGTGTAGTCAGTAAGACACAGGTCAACATCTTTCTGGTATTCTCTGCTTTCAGCCAAGATCCATCTGAAACTAACAGTGATAGTCCTAATTCCACATCCTGTTCTGAATTTGGCGTGAATTTCTGCAGTTTCCTTTCTGTGTACTGCTGTAGCCATTTTTGAATTATCTTCAGCAAAATTTCACTTGTGTGTGGTATTAATGATGTTATTTGATAATTTCCACGTTCTGTTCGATCACCTTTCTTTGAAATGGGCACAAACATGGTTCTTTTCCAGTTCATTGGCCAGGTAGCTGTCTTCCAAATTACTTGGCATAGATGAGTGAACGCTTTCAGCGTTGAATCCATTTGTTGAAACATCTCAGTTGGTATTCCATCAATTCTAGAGCCTTGTTTTTCACCAGTACCTTCAGTGCATCCTTGGCTTCTTCCTTCGGTACCATTGGTTCTTGATTATATGCCACCCCCTGAAATGGTTGGACGTTGACCAATTCTTTTTGGTATAGTGACTCTGTATATTCCTTCCATCTTTTTTTGTTCACTGTTTTGCCCATAGATTCCTTCAGTACTGCAACTCAAGGCTTGAATTTTTTCTTCAGTTCTTTCTTCTTGAGAAATGCTGAGTGCCTTTTTCCCTTTTGACTTCTAACTCCAGGTCTTTGCATATTTCAGTATAATACTTTACCTTGTTTTCTTGAGCCACCCTTTGAAATCTTTTGTTCAGGTCTTTTACTTCATCGTTTCTTCTTTTCACTTTAGCTACTCTGTGTTCAAGAACAAGTTTTATAGTCTCTACTGACATCCATTTTGTTTTCTTTTTTGCCTGTCATTTTAATGACCTTTTTTCCCCCCTCAGGAATGATGTTCTTGATGTCATCCCACTGCTGCTCTGGTCTTTGGTTACTAGTATTGAATGGGTCAGATCTCTTGTTGAGATGGTCTCCACATTCATGGTGGTTGTTCTGTAGGTCATACTTTTCTCCTGTGGACTTGTTTTAATTTTCCTCAGCTTCAATGTGAACTTGCATATGAGTAGTTGATGATCTGTTCCACAGTTGGCCCTTGGCCTTGTTCTGACTTATGATATTGAACTTTTCCATTGTCTCTTTTCACTGATGTAGAAATTAGTTTAAAAAAAGTAAAAACAGAAACAGTTAGGATTAATTTTAATAACTTTTAAATAATTCAGCTAGCAGCCACCAGTTGCTATCAAGTTGACTTCAACTCATGCTGATCCAATGTGTGTCGCAATCAAACCGTGCTCCAAGGGGTGTTCAGTGGCTGATTTTTTGGAAGTAGATTGCCAAAACTTTTTTCTGAATAACCTCTGGGTAGACGTGAATCTCCAACCTTTTGGTTAGTAGTATGTGTAAAATACTACCATTTCAACATGTAATCAGTATAAAAATTATTTAATGAGATATTTTACATCCTTTTTTTATTCTAAGGTTTCAAAATTGGTATGTATTTTATATTTACCATACGTGTCATTTCGGCCTAGCCACATTTCAAGTACTCAGTAACCTCCCGTGGCTGTGTGGCTACTGTACTGGATAGCACAGTTTTTGTTTTTGTTTTGTCTTAAGGCTGGTGCTCAACACTTTCTCAAGTTTGCCATATACAAATCACCAGTTTTACCTATTTTCCTTGTAGATATCCACAGGAGAGGAGAGAAAATCTTTTCGTTAGCACCCTTAGAAATAAGAGGAAACTTCAGCATATGTTTCTGTATCATTGTTTGTATTGGGCCTTATGTCCATTCATGATCCATTCATTGTTTTCAGGAGGATGAGATATCTTAATGGCATAAGCCAATCAGAGTCCATCCTTGGATGTGTGGCTTATCATATTTATGACGTGGAGATTTGTGGACCTGTTAGGAAGGTGTTAATGAGTAATGGATGCTGGATAAGCAACCAACAAATACAGGCTACAATAAGTAATTATGAAAATGTCAGAAAATAAAAATTTGTTCAAAACCATTTTGGGAAAAAGGATGTCAGTGGTATAACATGTTTGATCATTCTAACCAAACTTTATTTTGAAATTTACACTTAAAAATTTTTATCCAGTTTTCAACACTATGTTACCATAACAGTGTATTCTATGAGCCATGAAAAGAATACTTGTGTTATAAAAATTATTTTTATAGTACCTCTTATATAAAAGTAATGTCGAGGTCCCAGTTGCTTTTGATCATTTAAATTTAAAAGCTGTGTAGAGTTTGTTTTTCTTCTTCATTCTTTTATTATTAAAGTGTGTGATTTTGATTGTTTTCATAGACTACTGCTTTGTTTATTTTTTTTCTTCCTAGTCTCTGACTCTTCAATTTTATTACAGTGGGGTTGTTTTAGAAAATAGAGAATTTGTCAACACGAAACATGTAAATAAATTCTCATTTTATATTGATTACAATATGATTGTTTTACTCACTGTTCCTTATTTGAAAAGAAAACTTTGAAACCAGTTGACTGTTTAATCATGCTGATAAAAGCTGTTTTTCTCTCATCAAAAAATTTTATACATGGTGACTGAATATTCTCTCTCACAAACCAACTACAGATTCCTATTAATTAATTATATCTGATGATAGATGACAGCATCTTCTATGCAGTCTTTTGCTTTTTATAAATTGGGACTTCAGTAAAATATTTTGCCTCTTAAAAATGTTGGTATAATAGTGAAAATAACATTAAATATAATTAATGAATTACAGAGTTTATTTTGTTATATTTATCTAGAAATTGTTCTTTAGGCCTTTATTGGGCCCTTTAGTTCACAAAAATATATGGTTTCTTTTTTTTTCATCAGTTAGGAAGAAGTTCAGTACGTTTATAAAAATGTCACCTTCAGTCATTTAGCAAATAGTTGCATGCCAATTGTGTACCAGGTTCTGTGCCCGATACCAAGGATAAAATGATAAAGCAAAACCAGATATGTTTTCTATCTCTGTAGAGTTCAAAGTCTAGTCTTGTGGGAGACAAAAACTTTAATCGAATAATAATAGAAGCAGATAATCAAATTGGAACTGTTTAGGCCGTCAAAGAGAGGAACACAAGGAGTTTTTTTAATTGTACTCTAAGTGAAAGTTTACAGCTCATGTTAGTTTCTCATATAAAAATTTATACGCACATTGTTGTGTGACCCTAGTTGCTCTCTCTGTAATGTGACAGCACAGTCCTCCTTTCCACCCCAAGTTTCCTGTGTCCATTCAATCAGCTCCTGTCTCTTTCCGCCTTCTCATCTCACCTCTGGATAGAAGCTGCCCATTTATTCTCATGTATCTACTTGAACTAAGAAGCACACTCTTCACAAGTATCATTTTATGTCTTATAGTCCAGTCTAATCTTTGTCTGAAGAGGATGGTTTTAGTTCTGGTTTAACTGAGACTCTGGGGGCCATGGCTTCCGGGATTCCTATATTCTTAGTCAGACCATTAAGTCTGGTCTTCTTGCTAGAATTTGAGTTCTACACTCCACTTTCTCCTGCTCCAGAGACTCTGTTGTGTTCCCTATCAGGGTGGACATTCGTGGTAGCCAGGAACCATCTAGTTCTTGTGGTCTCAGGCTGATGGAGTCTCTGGTTTATGTGGCTGTTTCTGTCTCTTGGGCTAATATTTTCCTTTGTCTTTGGTTTTTTTCATTCTCCTTTGCTCCAGGTGGGTTGGGACCAATTGATGCATTTTAGATGGCTGCTTGCTAGCTTTTAAGACCCCAGATGCCACTCACCAAAGTGGGGTGCAGAACATTTTCTTAATAAACTTTGTTATGCTACTTGACTTAGATGTGCCCTGAAACCATGGTCCCCAGACCTCTGCCCCTGCTACTCTGTCCCTTGAAGTGTTGGGTTGTGTTCAGGAAACTTGATAGTTTTTGGTTTAGTCCAGTTGTGCTGACTTCTCCTGTATTGTGTTTTGACCTTCCCTTCACCTGAGATAATTCTTGTAGTGAATACCTCTCTCCCTCCCTCCCCAGCCTTGTAACCATCAAAAAATGTTTTCTTCCGTGTTCAGACCTTTTCTTGAGTTCTTATAATAGTGGTCTCATACAATATTTGTCCTTTTGCAACTAATTTCACTCAGCATGCCTTCCAGATTCATCCGTGTTATGTTTCACGGATTCATCGTTGTTCTTTTTTGTTGCAGTAGTATTCCATTGTGTGAATATACCATAATTTGTCTATCCACTTGTCCGTTGATGGGCACCTACATTGTTTTCATCTTTTTGCTGTTGTAAACAGTGCTTTAGTGACAATGGGCGTACATATTGATTCCTGTGATGGCTCTTATTTCTCTAGTATACGTTCCAAGGAGTGGGATTGCTGAATCTATGGTACTTCTATTTATAGCTTTTTAAGAAAGCTCCAAATTGATTTCCAGAGTAGTTGTACCATTTTACATTCCCATCAGCAGTGTATAACTGTTCCAGTCTTTACACAAACTCTCTAACATTTATCATTTTGTGGTTTTTAGATTAATGCTAGCCTTGTTGGAGTGCAGTGGTATCTCATTGTAGTTTTGATTTGTGTTTCTCTAATGGCTAATGATCGTGAGCATTTCCTCTTGTTAGCCATCTGAATGTCTTCTTCGGTGAAGTGTCTGTTCGTATCCTTTGCTCGTTTTTTAATTGGGTTATTTGTCTTTCTGTTGTTGAGGTTTCACAGTATCTTGTAGATTTTGGAGATTAGACCCTGATCAGATATGTCCTAGCCAAAATTTTTTTCCGTGTCTGTAGGTTGTACTCTTTTGGTGAAGTCTTTTCATTAGCATAAGTGTTTGATTTTTTTAGAGCTCCCAGTCATCTAATTTCTCCTTTGGTGTTTGTGCAGTGTTAGTAATGTTTGTTTTCTATTCTGTTTATGCCCTGTATTAGGGCTCCTAGCATTGTCTGTATTTTTTATTCCATAATCTTTATCGTTCTGGATTTTATATTTAGGTCTTTGGTCTATTTTGAGTTATTTTTTGTGCAGGTGTGAGGTGTGGGTCTTGTTCCACTTTTATTGCAAATGGATATCCAGTTATGCTAGTATCATTTGTTAAAGAGACTATCTTTTCCCCATTTGGCAGACTTTGGGCCTTTGTCAAATATCAGCTGCTGCTAGGTGGATAAATTTACGTCCGGATTCTCAGTTTTGTTCCATTGGTCTATGTATCTGTTGTTGTACCAGTACCAGGCTGTTCTAACTACTGTGGCAATATAATAATAGTTTCTAAAATCAGGTAGTGTGAGGCCTCCCGCTTTGTTCTTCTTCAGTAACACTTGTCGAGTGCCCCTTTTCCATATAAAGTTGGTGATTTGTTTCTCCATCTCATTAAAAAATGCCATTGGAATTTGAATCAGAATTGCGTGGTATCTGTAGATCGCTTTTGGTAGAATAGACACTTTCACAACATTGAGTCTTCCTATCTATGAGCAAGGTGTGTTTTTATACTTTAATAGGTCTCTTTTGGTTTCTTGCAGTAGTGTCTTGTAGTTTTCTTTTTATAGGTCTTTTATGTCTCTGATTAGATTTATTCTAAGTATTTTATCTTCCTGGGAGCTGTTGTAAATAGTATTGATTTAGTGATTTCCTCTTCGAAGTTCTGTTTGTTGGTGTAGAGGAATCCAACTGATATTTGTATGTTTGTCTTGTATCCTGATATTTTGCTGAAATCTATTAGTTTCAGTAGTTTTCTAAAACAAAGAGTCTTACTGAGATGATCGTTCTAAAGCTTGAGGATGGTGATAGCTACACAACTCAGTAAATTTACAAAAAAATCATTGTATTGTATACTTAAGTGATTTCATGGTATATAAGTGGTACTTCAAAGTTGTTTTAAAAAACAGCAAGAAAGGTAAGCAATGCTGTGTAATTAGGGGATTTTACCTAGTCAGAGAAGACTTCTCTGAGGTAGTCACACATAAAAATATTAAGTGTGAGTTGTGTAAGTAAGAATAAATGTAGCAGGAGGGAAGGTTCTGAGGATTAGGAATTGGGAAAAAAGTAAAACCAGGGGTGAAGTAAAGTGTCATGGGAATATGTAAGACTTGAGAGGCAGAGGAGCCCTGGTGGTGCAGTGGTTAAGTGTTTGCTAACCAAAAGGTGGGCAGTTCGTGTCCACCAGACGCTCCACAACCCTACGGGGCAGTTCTTCTCTGTCCTGCAGGGTTGCTATGAGTGTGACGCGGCTTGACGGCAGTGGGCTTGAGAAGTAGGTAGTATCCAGATCTGTCATTCAAGACTCTTTTAAGGAGGCTTTTCCTTATCCTTAAAACTATATAAAGCTATTCAAGATATTTAAGCAAAGAGTGTCTTGATCAAATGTTCAATTAAAAAGATTACTTTTCAGTAATGGAGAAAGAAATTAGGAAGGGGCAGGGCACAAAGTAGGTTCCCCCGTGGACCAGTTGAGTAATTATTGCAGTAATACAGGCTAGAAATGACAGTAGATTGGTTTAGAGTGGTGGCAGAGATGCAAATAAGGGATAGATTCTAAAAATGTTTGTTGTTGTTCGGTGCTGTCAAGTCAGTTCCGACTCATAGCGACTCTGTGCAGAACTAAATGAAACACTGCCCAGTCCTGTGCCATCCTCACAAGTGTTGCCATGCTGAAGCTCATTGTTGCAGCCACTGTGTCAATCCACCTCGTTGAGGGTCTTCCTCTTTTTCGTTGACCCGGTACTTTACCAAGCATGTTGTCCTTCTCCAGGGGTTGATCCCTCCTGATAACGTGTCCAAAGTATGTGAGACGTAGTTTCGCTATGCTTCTAAAAAGCATTCTGGTTGTACTTCTTCCAAGACAGATTTGTTCTTTCTTATGGCAGTCCATCATAGATTCAATATTCCTTGACAACACCGCCATCGAAAGGCGTCAGTTCTTCAGTCTTCCTTATTCACTGTCCAGCTTTCGCATGTGTATGAGGCGATTGAAAACAACCATGGCTTGGGTCAGGAGCACTTTGGTCCTCAAGGTGACATCTTTACTTTTCAATACTTTAAAGAGGTCTTTTGCAGCAGATTTGCCCAATGCAGTGTGTCTTTTGATTTCTTGACTGCTGCTTCCGTGTGTGTTTGTGGGTCCAAGTAAAATGAAATCTTTAATAACCTCAATCTTTTCTCTGTTTATCATGATGTTGCTTATTGGTCCAGTTGTGAGGATTTTTGTATTCTTTATGTTGAAGAGTAATCCGTACTGTTTAGAAAGCCAAAATCCTCTGAAGTTGTTGATAGATGAGTTTTTTTTTTTAATAATTTTTATTGAGCTTTAAGTGAACGTTTACAAATCAAGTCAGTCTGTCACATATAAGCTTATATACACCTTACTCCATACTCCCACTTACTCTCCCCCTAATGAGTCAGCCCGCTCCCTCCTTCCAGTCTCTCCTTTTGTGACAAGTTTGCCAGTTTCTAACCCTCTCTACCCTCCTATCTCCCCTCCAGACAGGAGATGCCAACAGAGTCTCAAGTGTCCACCTGATACAAGTAGCTCACTCTTCATCAGCATCTCTCTCCAACCCATTGTCCAGTCCCTTCCATGTCTGATGAGTTGTCTTTGGGAATGGTTCCTGTCCTGGGCCAACAGAAGGTTTGGGGACCATGACCGCCGGGATTCCTCTAGTCTCAGTCAGACCATTAGGTCTGATCTTTTTATGAGAATTTGGGGTGCATCCCACTGATCTCCTGCTCCCTCAGGGGTTCTCTGTTGTACTCCCTGTCAGGGCAGTTATCGGTTGTGGCCGGGCACCATCTAGTTCTTCTGGTCTCAGGATGATGTAAGTCTCTAGTTCATGTGGCCCTTTCTGTCTCTTGGGCTCATAGTTATCATGTGACCTTGGTGTTCTTCTTTCTCCTTTGATCCAGGTGAGTTGAGACCAATTGATGCATCTAAGATGGCTGCTTGTTAGCATTTAAGACCCGAGACACCACATTTCAAAGTGGGATGCAGAATGTTTTCATAATAGAATTATTTTGCCAATTGACTTAGAAGTCCCCTGAAGCCATAGTCCCCCAACCCCCGCCCTTGCTCCACTGACCTTTGAAGCATTGAGTTTATCCCGGAAACTTCTTTGCTTTTGGTCCAGTCCAGTTGAGCTGACCTTCCATGTATTGAGTATTGTCCTTCCCTTCACCTGAAGTAGTTCTTATCTACTCACTAATCAGTAAATAACCCTCTCCCACCCATCCTCCCTCCCCCCCGTCGTAACCAGAAAAGTTTGTGTTCTTCTCAGTTTATACTATTTCTCAAGATCCTATAATAGTGGTCTTATATAATATTTGTCCTTTTGCCTCTGACTAATTTCACTCAGCATAATGCCTTCCAGTATCCTCCATGTTATGAAATGTTTCACAGATTCGTCACTGTTCTTTATTGATGCGTAGTATTCCATTGTGTGAATATACCACAATTTATTTAACCATTCATCCATTGATGGACACCTTGGTTGCTTCCGGCTTTTTGCTATTGTAAACAGAGCTGCAATAAACATGGGTGTGCATATATCTGTTCGTGTGAAGTCTCTTATTTCTCTAGGGTATATTCCGAGGAGTGGGATTTCTGGGTTGTATGGTAGTTCTATTTCTAAGTTTTTAAGAAAACGCCAGATAGATTTCCAAAGTGGTTGTACCATTTTACATTCCCACCAGCAGTGTCTAAGAGTTCCAATCTCTCCACAGCCTCTCCAACATTTATTATTTTGTGTTTTTTGGATTAATGCCAGCCTTGTTGGAGTGAGATGGAATCTCATCGTAGTTTTAATTTGCATTTCTCTAGTGGCTAATGATCGAGAGCATTTTCTCATGTATCTGTTAGCTGCCTGAATATCTTCTTTAGTGAAGTGCGTGTTCATATATATCCTTTGCCCACTTCTTGATTGGGTTGTTTGTCTTTTTGTGTCTGAGTTTTAACAGAATCATATAGATTTTAGAGTTCAGGCGCTGGTCGGAGATGTCATAGCTGAAAATTTTTTCCCAATCTGTAGATGGTCTTTTTACTCTTTTGGTGAAGTCTTTAGATGAGCCTAGGTGTTTGATTTTTAGGAGCTCCCAGTTATCTGGTTTCTCTTCATCATTTTTGGTAATGTTTTGTATTCTGTTTATGCCTTGTATTAGGGCTCCTGATGTTGTCCCTATTTTTTCTTCCATGATCTTTATCGTTTTAGTCTTTATGTTTAGGTCTTTGATCCACTTGGAGTTAGTTTTTGTGCATGGTGTGAGGTACGGGTCCTGTTTCATTTTTTTGCAAATGGATATCCAGTTATGCCAGCACCATTTGTTAAAAAGACTATCTTTTCCCCAATCAGCTGACACTGGTCCTTTGTCAAATATCAGCTGCTCATATGTGGATGGATTTATATCTGGGTTCTCAATTCTGTTCCATTGGTCTATGTGCCTGTTGTTGTACCAGTACCAGGCTGTTTTGACTACTGTGGCTGTATAATAGGTTGTGAAATCAGGTAGAGTGAGGCCTCCCACTTTCTTCTTCTTTTTCAGTAATGCTTTACTTTTCCGAAGTTTCTTCCCCTTCCATATGAAGTTGGTGATTTGTTTCTCCATCACATTAAAAAATGTCACTGGAATTTGGATCGGAAGTGCATTGTATGTATAGATGGCTTTTGGTAAAATAGACATTTTTACTATGTTAAGTCTTCCTATCCATGAGCAAGGTATGTTTTTCCACTTAAGTAGGTCGTTTTTAGTTTCTTGTAGTAGTACTTTGCAGTTTTCTTTATATAGGTTTTTTACATCTTTGGTAAGATTTATTCCTAAGTATTTTGTCTTCTTGGGGGCTACTGTGCATGGTATTGAGTTGGTGATTTCCTCTTCGATGTTCTTTTTATTGATGTAGAGGAATCCAAGTGATTTTCGTACGTTTATCTTGTAACTTGAGACTCTGCCAAACTCTTCTATTAGTTTCAGTAGTTTTCTGGAGGATTCCTTAGGGTTTTCTGTGTATAAGATCATGTCATGATAGATTAGTTTTTGAAGGATAAGAAGGGAGAAGTATCTGTCATACCTAACTTTTAAATTTCTGTTTTGTGCTTTGAGTTGGCAGTGCTATTTAATGAATTAGAAAACACAGGAAGAGGAACAGACTTGGCTGGGAGTAAGGTGGGATGGGGTAAGGAGAACCTGAGTTAGACTTTGGACATAATTGAGTGACTGGTTTCTTTCAGACATCTAAGATGATGTTATCAAGAGGATGGATATGTGGATTTAGAGCTCAGAGATTTGATCTGGTTTGGGAACATTAATTTGTTACATAATGTATTAACTACGTGTACATTAGCTTTATTGGAGATTGCCTACAGAAAAAATACAGTGAGAGAACAGACCAGTTATTGCTTTGTTTAATTTAAAATGTAGAAGATTGAAAACACAGCCTAGCTCAAAAAACATGTTAATCCATTTTGTTAAATTACCGTGCTTAGATGAGTATATAGAGGAAAGAAAATTGATTCAAGAAAAAATTTTCGTTGATTTGGTCCTATTGCTTGGCATTAATGAGTATAGCAGTTATTGAAACAGACAAAAGTTCCTGCTTTCATAGAGCTTACATTCTGCTGGGCAGAGACTGACAATAAACAAAAGAAGTCATTAAAAATATTGTACTTGTGTTATCTATTGATGTAAAAGAGAAAATTAAGGTCTAGCAGGAAGGGTTGTAACTGATTTCCAATAGAAATATTAAACGCTTCTTCTTAGAAGGAAGCTTTGAAGATTTCTGGGTAAGATTAGCAAAAGTGTTACTCTTATCAGTCCAAATTTTATTGTGTATACACACAAGAGCTGTAGGTAAGCTCTTGACACTTAGAGAAAACTTGTAGAAGACATCCCTATATTTTATGTGGCTTATTTTATGTGCAGCACAGTCAGGAGAATAACCAGCGTACTGCTGAAATTTAGATTTAAAAAAAAAAAAAAAGTCTTTTAGGTAAAACATTACAGCGCAAATTAATTTCTGATTCCAAAATTTATGCACAAGCTGTTTTGTGACATTGGTTGCTATTCCTGCAGTGTATCAGCATTCTTCCCCCTTCCCTGTACACCCTGGGTTCTCCGTGTCCGTTCTTCGATCCTTCTCGTCTTTTCTTTTGGCAAGTGTTGTCCATTTGGTCTCGTATACTTGAACTTAGAAACACCTTCCTCACATGTGTTCTTATTTGTTGCATATTAAAAAAAGGAAAAAAAAAAACCAACTAACCACTGTGGTCAAGTCGATTCCGACTGATAGCGAGCCTATATGGCAGAGTTGAACAGTCCAATAGGGTTTCCAAGGATTTGAACTACTGACCTTTTGCTTAGCAGCCAAACTCTTAACCACAACACCACCGGGGCTGCATCTGTTATATAGGCCTGTCTAATCTTTGTTTGAAAGTTGCACTTCAGGTTTGAGTCAGCATTATGTCCAGGAGCCATAGTCTCAAGGGTTCCTCCAGTCTCTGTCAGACCAGTAAGTCTGGTCTTTTTTTTTTTTTTTTGCGAATTTGTATTTTGTTGTACATTTTTCTCTCGTGCTGTCAGAGCAGTCTGTGGTGGTATCTGGGCACCATCTAGTTCTTCTGGGCTCAGGCCAGTGGAGACTGTGGTTCACGTGGTCCATTAGTCCTTTGGACTGATGTTTTCCTTGTGTCTTTGATTTCCTTCATTCTCCTTAGCTTCAAACATGATGTGACCTAATAGATGTATTCTAGATGGCCGCTCCCACGTTTTTAAGACCCCAGATGCTACTCGACAATGTAAGATAGAGAACATATTCTTTATTAGTTATGTTATGCCACTTGACCTAGATGTCCCACGAGACCATGGTCCCTGGCCCTCAGCCAAGTAACTGGGTACCTCGGGGTGTTAGTATGTGTCTTAGAAGCGTCTGTGGCCTTGCCTTGGTCAAGTTGTGTTGACTTATCCTATATTGTGTGCCGTCTTTCCTTTTTCCAAAGTAAACACTTGTCTATTATCTAGTTAGTGATTTTCACTCCTTTGTAACCATCTAAGTTGTTTTTTTCCCTGTGTTTAAACCTATTTCTTGGTTTTTTATAATAGTGGTCTCATATAATATTTGTCCTTTTGTGGTTGACTTATTTCTTTCAGCATAAATAATGCCCTCTAGATACATGCATGCTGTGAGAAGTTTCGTGGATTCATTATTGTTCTTTATCATTGCATAGTATTCCATTGTGCATGCACCGTCATTTGTTTATCCATTCATCTTTTGATGAGCACATAGGCTCTTTCCATTTTTTTCCTATCGCGAATAATACTGCAGTGAACATGGGTATGCATTTGTCTATTCATGTGAGAGCTCTTATTTCTCTAGGATGTATTCCTAGGATAGGATTGCTGGGTTGTATGGTATTTCCATTTCTAGTTTTCTAAGGAGGCGCCATATCATTTTCCATAGTGGTTGTATCATTTTACATTCCTACCAGCTGTGCTTAAGAATTCCATCTCCCCACGACCTCTCCAACATTTATTATTTTCTCTTTTTTTTTTTATTCATGCCAGTAATGTCTGGGTGGGATGGTATCTCACTGGCATTTCTCTAGTGGCTAATGATCGTGAGCATTTCCTCGTGTCAGTTAGCTGCCTGAATGCCTTTTTCATATCCTTTGAAGTGTCTGTTCATATCCTCTGCCCATTTTTAGATTATTTGTCTTTTTGTTATTGAGGTTTTGAGGTATTCTATATATTTTAGAGGTTAGACCCTTGTTGGATATGTCGTAGCCAAAAAATTTTTCCCAGCCTGTAGGTTCTCTTTTTACTCTTTTGATGAAGTATTTTGATGAGAATAAGTATTTAATTTTTAGGAGCTCCCAGTTATCTCCCGCACGACTTGGTCAGTTTGTCGTACTGGGGGGCCTGGATGTTGCTGTGATGCTGGAAGCTATGCCACCAGAATTCAAATACCAGCAGGGTCACCTATGATGGACAGGTTTCAGCTGAGCTTCCAGACTAAGTCTAGGAAGAAGGACCTGGTGGTCTACTTCTGAAAAGAATTATCCAGTGAAAACCTTATGAATAGCAGCAGAACATTATCTTATATAGTGCCAGAAGATGAGCCTTTCGAGTTGGAAGGCGTTCAAAAGATGACTAGGGAAGAGCTGTCTCCTCTAAGTTGAGTTGAACTTAATGACATGGATGGAGTCAAGCTTTTGGGACCTTCATTTGCTGATGTGGCACGACTCAAAATGAGAAGAAAAATCTGCGAAAATAGATTAATAATCAGAATGTGGAATGTATGAAGTATGACTCTAGGAAAACTGGAAATCATCAAAAATGAAATGGAACGCATAATCATCAATATCCTTCTCATTAATGAGTTGGTTTGGACAGTCGTGGCCAACTATCCTGGGAATGACAAATTAAAGAGAAATGGTGTTGCATCAAAAAGAACATTTTAAGATCTATCCTGAAGTACAATGCTGTCAGTGATAGGATAGTATCCATATGTGTGTAAGGAAAACCAGTTAATATGGCTATTATTCAGATTTACACACCAACCACTAAAGTCAAAGATAAAGAAATTGAAGGTTTTTACAAACTTCTGCAGTCTGAAATTGATTGAATGTGCAGTTAGGGTGAGTTGATAATTACTGGCGATTGGAATGTAAAAGTTGAAGACAGAGAAGATGGATCAGTAGTCAGAAAATATGATGTTGGTGACAGAAACAATACTGGAGATCGCATGATATAATTTTGCAAAACCAATGACTTCTTCATTGCAAATACATTTTTTCAACAACGTAAATGGTGACTATACATATGGACCTTGCTGGATGGAATACAGAGGAGTCAAACTGACCACATTTGTTGCAAAGAGATGATAGAAAATCTCAATATACATCAGTCACGACAAGGCCATGGCCTGACTGTGGAACAAGTCCATGAGACCCAAAGTAAACCCTTGAGTATATCCCACCTGAATTTAGAGACCATCTCAAGAATAAATTTGACACATCGAGCACTAATGACTGAAGACCATTCAAGTTGTGGAATGACATCAAGGGTATCATACATGAAAAATGCAAGAGATCATGAAAAAGTTAAGAAAGAAAAGGCCAAAATGGATGTCAGAAGAAACTCTGAAACTTGCTCTTGAACGTTGAGTAACTAAAGCAAAAGGAAGAAGTGATGAACTAAAAGAGCTGAACAGAATATTTCAAAGGGCTGTTCAAGAAGACAGTAAACTATTATAATGTGCAAAGACCTGGAGTTATAAAATCAAAGGAGAAGAATACACTCGACATTTCTCAAGCTGAAAGATCTTGAGAAAAGATTCAAGCCTCAACTTGTAATACTGGTGTATTCTGTGGGGAAAATACTGAACAACTCAGGAAGCATCAAAAGAAAATGAAAGGAATACAGTTACTGTACCAAAAAAAATTGGTCAACATTCATACATTTCAGTAGGCAGCATACGATCAGAAACCAGCGGTACTGAAGAAATAAGTCCAAACTGTACCGACACTGACAAAAAACAATGGAATTGATGGAATACCAGTTGAGATGTTCCAACAAATGCATGCAGTGCTGGGAGTACTCACTTTTCTATGCCAGGAAGTTTGGTATACAGCTACCTGGCCAACTGACTGGAAGAGATCCATATTTATGCCTATTCTAAAGAAAGGTGATCCAACTGAATGTGGAAGTGATTGAACAATATAATTAATATCACATGTGAATAAAATTTTGCTGAAGATCATTCAAATACGGTAGCAGCAGTACATCGACAGGGAACTGCCATAAATTCGGCGGGATTCAGAAGAGGGTGTGGAACGAGGGGTATCATTGCTGATGTCAGATGGATCCTAGCTGAAAGCACAGGATACTAGAAAGATGTGTACCTGTGTTTTATTGACTGTGCAAAGGCATTAGACTGTGTGGATCATAAATTATGGATAACATTGCAAAGAATGAGAATTCCAGAACCCTTAATTGTGTTCCTGAGAAACCTGTACATGGACCAAGAGGCAATCATTTGAATGGAATGAGCTGACACTTTTTAAAGTCAGAAAAGGTGTGTGTCAGGGTTGTATCCTTTCACCGTACTTATTCAATCTGTATGCTGAGCAAATAATCTGAGATACTGGACTGTATTAAGAAGAATGACACATTAGCATCAGAGGAAGACTCATTATCAACCTGTGATACGCAGATGACAAAACCTTGCTTGCCGAAAGTGATGAGGACTTGAAACTCTTACTGATGAAGATCAGAGACCTTCAGTGTGGATTACACCTCAACATAAAGAAAACAAAAATCCTCACAACTAGACAAATAAGCAGTAACATGATAAATGGAGAAAAGGTTGAAGTCATCAAGGATTTCTCTTTCCTTGGATCCACAATCAGTGCCCGTGGAAGCAGCAGTCGTAAAATCAGATGATGCATTGCATTGGGCAAATCTGCAAAAGACTCCTTTAAGGTATTAAAAAGCAAAGATGTCACCTTGAGGATTAAGGTGCGCCTGACCCAAGACATGGTGTTTTCAGTCACCACATATGCATGTGAAAACTGGGCAATACATAAGGAAGACTGAAGAAGAACTGACACCTTTGAATTATGGTGTTGGCGAAGAATATTGAATATACTGTGAACTACTGAAAAAAGGAACAAATCTGTCTTGGAAGAAGTACAACCAGAATGCCCCTCAGATGCACAGAAGGGGAGCCTTTGTATAACATACTTTGGACATATTATTAGAAGGAATCAGTCCCTGGAGAAGGACATCATGCTGGGTAAAGTAATGTGTCAGCGAAAAAGAGGAAGAGTCTCAGCAAAAGTCACAGTGGCTGCAGCAATGCACTGAAGCATAGCTATGATCATGAGGATGGCGCAGGCAGTGTTTCATTCCATTGTAAACAGGGTCGTTATGAGTCACAACCGACTCGATGGCACCTGACAGGAACAACCCAGTTATTTAATTTATTTTCTGTTTGTGAATTGTGAATTATGGTCTGTATGGAATTTATGCCACGTATTAGGGCCCGTAGTGTTGTCCCTGTTTTTTTTTCCCCCATGATCTTTCATTTTAGGTTTCATATTTAGGCCTGTGGTGTGCATTTTGAGTTAGTTTTTTTTTTTAGGGTGTGAGGTATGGGCCCTGGTTAAATGTTTTGCAAATGGACATTCAGTTTTGCAGCACCGTTAAAGACTGTCTTTTCCCCATTTAGTGTACTTTGGTTCTTTGTCAAAGATCAGCTGACTGTAGGTGAATAGATTTACGACTGGGTTCTCAATTCAGTTCCCTTGGCCTATGTGTCTGTCCTTGTACCGGTACCTGGCTGTTTTGACAACTGTGGGTATATAATAGTTTTTGATATCAGGTTGTGTGAGGCCCCTTACTTTGTTCTTTTTCTTCAGTAATGCCTCGCTTATCAGAGACCTTGCTTATCTATATATCTATCTCAATGCTTTGCTTATCAGAGACCTCTTCTCTTTAGTAATGTTTTGTTACTTTCTTTGTATAGGTCTTTTACATTCCTGGTTAGATTTATTCCTAAGTACTTTATCTTTTCATGGGCTATTATAAATGGTATCGCTTTCCTGATTTCCTTTTTCTAGTGCTTGTTGGCTTATAGGAATCCGACTGATTTTTTGTATGTTGATATTGTATTCTGCAACTCTGCTGAATCTTTCTATTAGTTCCAATAATTTCCTTGTGGAATGTATGGGGCTATCTATGTATAGGATCATACCATGTGCAAATAGGGATAGTTTTACTTCTTTCTTTCCAATTTGTATGACCTTTATTTATTTTTCTTGCTTTATTGCTCTATCTAGGACTTCCAGCACAATATTAAATAGGAGTGATGATAAGGGGCATCTTTGTCTTGTTCCCATTCTCAAGGGGAATGCTTTCTGCCTCTCTCAGTTGAGAACAATGTTGGCTGTTGGTTTTGTATAGATGCCTTTTATTATGTTGAGGAATTTCCCTTCTATTTATATTTTGCTCAGAGTTTTTATCAGGAGTGGGCGTTGGGCTTTATCAAATGCTTTTTCTACGTAGATTGAGATGAGCATGTGATTCTTTTGTTCTATTTATGTGGGTGTAGATTATGTTGATTGATTTCCTAATGTCTAAATATCCTTGCATACCTAGTACAGATCCTGCTTGTTCATGGTGTTTTATTTTTGGATGTGATGCTGACTTCTATTGGCTAGAATTTTTACATCTGTATTCATGAGAGACACTGGTCTGTCACTTTATTTTTTTGTAGTGTCTTTGACTGTCTTTGGTATCAGTGTTATTCTGGCTTTATAGATTGAATTCAGGAGTATTCCTTTCTTTTGTATGCCCTGAAATAGTTTGATTAGTACTGGTGTGAGCTCTTCTCTGAATGTCCAGGGAATGTCCAATTCTCTAGAATTGTCTGATGAAGCTGTCCAGGCCAGGACTTTTTGTTGTTGAGAGTTTTTTTTGTTTGTTTGTTATTATTATCACTTCTGCAGTGTCTGCTCTTGTTATAGATTTGTTCAAGTTTTCTCTCTTAGCTTGTGCTATTTTAGGTAGGTAGTGTGTTTCTGGAAATGTATCCATTTCCTCTAGTTCTCAAATTTGTTGGAGCACAATATTTCATTGTATTTTGCTATAATCCTTTTTATTTCCGTTGGGCCTGTTGTAGTATCCCCCATCACATTTCTAATATGGGTTATTCGTTTCCCCTTCTGTTTTTCTTTGTCAGTTTGGCAAGTGATTTGCCGATTTTGTTGATCTTTTCAACAAACCAACTTTTGGTCTTACTGATTCTTTCTGTTTTTTTTTTTTTTTTTGGTATTCTCTATTTCATTTATTTCTGGTCTGGTCTGTATTATTTCCTTTCTTCTGGTGGCTGTGGGTTTCTTTTGCTGTCTTTTCTGTTTGTTTGAGTTGTAGGGCTAATGTTTTTATTTTAGTCCCTTCCTTTTTACTGTGTATGCTTATTGGTGTAAGTTGCCCTCTGAGCACTCCTTTTGCTGTTTTGGTATGATGTGTTTTCATTCTCATTTGAGTCTAGGAATTTTTTGATTCTGTTTGATTTCTTCTGTTACCCAGTTTTTTTTAAGCAAGAAGTTATTCTGTTTCTAATGTATTTGATTCCCCACCTCCCTTCTTTTCCTGCTGTCCATCTCTACTTTTATGGCACTGTGGTCAGAGAGAATGTTTTGTATTATTTTAATGTTTTGGATTTTATTGAGGATTGCTTTGTGGCCTAAAATGTGGTCTGTTCTGGAGAATGTTCCATGTGTGCTGGTTTTATGCTGTTGGGTGGAGTATTCTGTATATGTCTATGAGGTCAAGTTGGTTGATTGTGGCCTTTAGATCTTCCGTATCGTTGTTGAATTTCTTTCTAGATGTTCTGTCCTTTACATGGCGTGTTGAAGTCTCCTGCTATTACTGTGGTACTGTGTTTTTCTCTCTTCAGCGCTGTTAGAATTTATTTCATGTGTTTTGGAGCCCTGTCATTTGGTGTGGAAATGTTAAGGGTGTGTCTTCTTCATGGATTTTCCCCTTAATCATTATATAATGGCTTTCCTTGTATCTTATGGTTGATTTTGCCTTAAAGTCTATTTTATCTAAAATTAGTATTACCACTTCTGCCCCTTTTTGATCACTGTTTGCTTGATATATTTTTTCCATCCTTTGCTTTTTAATATATTCATGTTTTTGTGTCTAAGGTGTGTCTGTTTTAGGTAGCATAATGACACATCATGTTTTTAATCCATTCTGCTGTTCTCTGTGTCTTTACAGGTGCATTTAAGCCCTTTGCATTCAGTGTGATTATCGATAGGTATGAGTTTATTGTTCTCATACTGTTGTGCCTTTTTTGGTGGTGCTGAGGTTTATTTTTGCTCCTTTTTCTTACCTGTGCTGAGTTACTTTTGTTTATGAATTTCTTTTATTATTATAGATTTAGCGTTTACTGACCCTTTATGTTTTCTTTTTTATTCTGATGAGTAGATTTGTTAACTTTCTTTGTGGTTACCTTGAAATTTATCCTTATCTTCCGAAGTTTAAAGTAGTGTTTTATTACCTGATATTGCAGTGACTTCCTCTTCATTTGAAAGTTCTTTACCTACACCATTTATTACTCCTTTTATTGTCTTGACATTGTCGTCATTTACAGATTGACATCTCTGTTGCCTGTTTTAAGTCTTTTAGCTTTGTTTTATTACTGAGAGTTCTTTACCTAGGTTGGTATCTGGCTGACTGATGTTGGTGGTTCTCTAACCAAAAGACTCCCTTTAATATTTCACGTAAGTTTGGTTTAGTTTTTACAAATTGCCTTAATTTCTGTTTATCTGGATACGTTTTAATTTTGCCATCGTATTTGAGATAGTTTTGCAGGATATATTATTCTTGGTTGGCAGTTTTTTTCTTTCAAGGTGTCATATATGTCATCCCATTGTCTTCTTGCCTGTATAGTTTCTGCCAAGCAACCAGAGTTTAGTGTTATTGTTTCCCCTTTGTAAGTGACTTTTCATTTTTCTCACACTGCTCTCAGGATTCTTCCTGTGTTCGGTTTTGCAAGTGTGATTATGATATGTCTTGGTGACTTTCTTTTGGGGTCTATCCTATATGTGGCTCATTGAGCTTCTTGAATGGTCAGCTTTTTGTCTTTCATGATATTTGGGAAGTTTTCTGTCAGGCAATCTTCAACAATCTACTCTGTGTTTTCTATTTTCTTCCCCCATTCTGTAAGTCCAAGGACACACAGATTTTTCCTCTTGATTGTGTCCCACATAATTCTTAGGTTTTTTTCATTTTTCTTCATTCTGTTCTCTAATTTTTTCCTCAAACAAAGTGGCGTTCATGGATTTATCTTCAGTCTTGCTGATGCTGTCTTCCATTGTTTCAAATTTGCTCCTAAAACCTGTTGAGTTGTCCATTTCTGAAATTTTATTGTTTATATTTTGGATTTCTGGTTGCTGTTTTTGTATGATTTCTAACTGTTTATTTATTTTGATGTGTTGTTCTTGTATTATTTTCCTGAGTTCTTCTATTGCTTTGTCTGTGTTTTCCTTTATTTTGGCTTTGTTCCGTTGGTTTTGTCTATGATTTCAATGTTTTTTTCTTTGATTTTGTGTGTGTTTTCCTAAATGTCTTTACTAATCTCTTACAGACCACTAGATAATTAGTCTTTTGAATTCCATATCAAATAATTGCGCTGCCTTTTTGTCTACTGGAAGGTCATCTGATTCTTTATTTTGGTCACTTGATGGAGCCATCTTGTCCTTCCTTTTTATATATTTTGGTGTTGTCTGTTACCTCAGACTTCAAGGTATTATTTTATTGATTGATTGATTGTACGATTGTTTGTTTTATCCTGCTTCTTTGTTTTGTTTTGATATGTCAGGGCTGGTGGGCCAGGTGTGCTTTGCTGCTTGCTCATCTGTGGGAACATTAGCTCTCACCACCTTTTCGAGATGGTCAGTGCAACAGCGGGCAGGATAAGCTCACCTCGCTGTACACTGGTTTGGCAAGGTGTTTAAGGGCAGTCTGGGCAGGTGCTGTCTGCCTCTTCATGCTGGTCCAGTCGCGTAGGAGCATTCATTGCCCCTTGCCAGATAGGTGGGGATGTCAGATGGGGGTAGTACGGGCTTGCATCCCACTGTTTAGCAGCTGGTTGAGTGGCGGGAGGTGAGGGGCAGTGCAGGCTGGTGTGGCAGTGGGCCTGAGCTGGGGATGCCATAGCTTCAGGGGCATAGTGATGGCCGAAGGGAAGGGGGAGGTGTAGTATACAGGGCTAGGTGGGTGGAACTAGGGAAAGAGAGAGAGGGAAAAACAAAAGGTATCTGGCTGGCGGGGACAGTACGGGACTGATGGTTAGTGTGAAGGGGTACTAGGTGGTCTACAGGGTAAGTGGAAGGTAGACAGCAGCACGCTGGTGGCTCTCTATTCATGGTAGTGCAGCGTGGCCTGATGAGAAGGGCAGGAGGTGGCATACGGGACTAGGTGGGAGGGAGAAAGAAAAGGGAAAAAAAACAAACACACTGCCGTCGAGTTGATTCTGACTCATAGTAGTGCCTGGCAGATTCAAACTGCCAACATTTTGGTTAGCAGCCATAGCAGTTAACCACTACGCCACCAGGGTTTCCAAGAAAAGGATGAAAGGGGGAAAAAAAATGGCACATTGGGAGCTGGCTGGCAGTGATGAGGGTGACAGTGGGTTGGTGCCTGTCTAGCCACGGGTGTCATCATTTCCAGGTGGCAAGGGGTAGAGGTGGTGTACGGGGCTAGGTAGGAGGGAGAAAGAAAAGGATGAAAGGGAATAAAATGGCACAGTGGGAGGCAACAGGTTGGGGTGGAAGGTGCATGGGGTGGCAGTGGGCCAGTGGTTCTCTACCCATGGTGCTGTGGAGTGGCCTGTCAGGAAGAGGTGTGTGTAGCATATGGGGCAGAAGGGTGAGGTATGGTAAAGTGAGTTTCTCTCGTTACTGGGTGCTCTGTTTTTTCTTGGGTGCTCCGTGAAGTTGCCTTCCTGAATTCCCTGTCCAGGGTTGTTGGTGGCTGTGCTCCCAGATTTTGATGCTGTATCGTGTTGGTTGGTTGGGGACCTCCAATCTGTGTCTTTCCTCATTCTCTTTTCTTTCAGTTTCTTCTTCCATTTGGTGTTTTATTTAATTCTTTCACGCTTCATTTAATGCTTAGGGTTCCAGGATTGACATTTGTTTCATTTTTACTTAAATTTTTGTGTCTTTGCTACAGAGGGTCAGCATGATGCATCTGTCTAGGATATCATGTTGGCCCCCTCTCTCCTTTTTTTAAATAAAAGTAGTTCATTTGGACTGAATCACCTCAGCTCTTCCATCCCTAGAGGCAGTGATTCTGGTTGCTTGAAATTTAAATTTTTAATGAAATATATCTCTCTTTGATCTGTCATCTCAGTAGTTGTTATGGTCATTGTGAGTACCTACCTTTTTCACTTGAAAAAATTGATGGTAAATGGTGATAAGTGTCTGTAAAAAATAACTGTAAAACAGTAAGAGTAGTCTAGAAAGGAAAGAATGACCTCTTTGGAGCCCCGAGTAGATGCCAATCATCATTTTACAGATAAGATAATACAGTTGGAACATCTTTGTTAATCAATTGATTTAAAATTCTTTACAAAATTCTTCTGAGTTTTTCTTTTATTTCTTTCCTATGTAGCTTTGAAATTCTTGAGTATTATCAATTATCTCTAAGATAATTTTACACTGGATATGCAGCTCTGAGAGATGGTTTTCAGTGTTCCTGGCCAATCCAGTAAATCTATGGTAGATTAGAGAAGGATTCTCTAATTCCACACGTCCTTATTATTTGCTTGCCACATGTATGGATAGATTTCCTTCAAGAAATTCTGTCACGTGAGCTCTGTCATATCCTGTGAATTCAGTGTGAAAGAAGGGGGAAAACAAAATGAAAATAACTGTTGCTTGAGGTTTTTTTTTGAGGTTTAGTCATCAGATAGTTCATGCATTCCTGAGCTAGGACATAGCAAATGAAGTTAACTTCTAACTCTTGTAGTATACATGTGATAACAAAATAAGAGAGAAAAACCAGTACAATATAATATTGCAAAACACTTCCATTTACTTTATGTTTAAATTCATTAATTAAATTAAAAAACAACCCCTGAAACTGTGGCCCCTGGACACTCTATTAGCCCAGAACTGAAACCATTCCCAAAGCCCCCTCTTCAGACAAAGATTAGACAGAACTATAAAACAAAAAACAATGCACGCGAGGAACGTGCTTCTTTGTTCATTCAGATATACAAGACCCAGTGGGCAGCTTCTGTCCAAAAGCAAGATGAGAAGGGAGAAAGGGACAGAAACTGATCGAACGGACACAGAACCTGGGTGGAAAGGCGAGTGTGCTGTCACATTGTGGGGATTGCAACCAATGTCACAAAACAATATACGTATAAATTTTTGAGTGAGAAATTAACTTGAGCTGTAAACCTTCACCTAAAGCGCAGTTAAAAAAGAAAAGAAAAGGCCACTTCACAAAACTTAACTAAAACCAGTCATTCAGGCTGCTAACTGCGTCATTTTATTCTTGGAGCCTTGTGTGAATGAACTCCCGCATTGTGAAGTCAGTATATATTAGAAATTCCACCAAAGGCATATAGTATTACCAGCTACTTCAGTAATGATTTTTACTGTTGCTTTCTAAAGATAGAAACCAAAACCAAAACAAACGCAGTGCTGTCTAGTCGATTCTGACTCATAGCGACCCTATAGGACAGAGTAGAGCTGCCCTGTGGGGTTTCTATGGTGCTCCTGGCGGATTCCAACTGTCAGCTCTTTGGATAGCACCCGTAGCACTTAACCACTACGCCACCAGGGTTTCCCCTAAAGATAGAAGCTATTAGAAAAGACTGATATTGTTAAAGTTCATGTTGTTTCTGTTTTAGATATTTGTTTTTTCATGACCACGTATTTGAGAAGTTAGGTTGATTCTCTCCACCTTTCCTACCCCTGTTAAGTGTCTGAACTGAATTAAAATTTCCAAGTTATAATATATGCTCAAGAAAATGAGAATGTCTTTTCTTAATTTAATTTAAAATATGCTTTGGTAAAGAAACAGTGTGCTGTCTTACTTTTAGGGCAAAGGGCTGTTTTTGATTATCTCCCTCATACTAAAAAAAAAAAAAAAAAATTTTTTTTTTTTTTAATCCTCATACTGTCAAGTTGATGACTTTTCATTTAGTAATCATTGAATGATGTTTTTTGGGAGCTAGAGGGTGGTGACTATACTAATTTAATACTAACCTAAACATGTTCAGATTTCTCCTTCTAGGCACACAACTGTGGTAGACCTAAACATTTGAAATTTTGGGGAGCTGGTCTTTTATAATTCAGGGGACTAACCCTTGACTTTGGTGAATAGCAAGAACATAATCTGGCTAGAATTGGGAAAATCTTGTCCAGAATCCTGAAAACTCGACAGTCATTTTGTTCACAGTACAGAACACAAGCACTCAGTAGATCATTGGTGTGACTCAGTTGATTGGTGTTGCGGCTCAGTAGATAATTCTTGATTTCATGTAGTTGACTTTTATATAATTCACATTTTGATCCATTAACTTAAGAAAACCCAGTTTGGCTTTTCTATATTACAGTTAGAGGTTTTTTCCCTGTAAGCTAATGAGGAAATATTTTACTTCCTTCTAGCCAACACACAGAACTTTGTTTCAGCAAGCTTCCCAACTTTATAAAAAAATACTTATTCAATTTTTCCACCATTTTGTAGCATTTATACTTATTTTATACTTATTTTCCCCCAAGTGTCTGTCAGTTTGTTGTACTGTGGGGGCTTGTGTGTTCCTGTGATGCTGGAAGCTATGCCACCAGTATTCAGATACCAGCAGGGTCACTCATGGACGACAGGTCTCAGCTGAGCTTCCAGACTAAGACAGACTAGGAAGAAGGACCCGGCAGTCTACTTCTGAAAAGCATTAGCCAGTGAAAACCTTATGAATAGCAGCGGAACATTGTCTGATATAGTGCTGGAAGATGAACCCCCCAGGTTGGAAGGCACTCAAAAGATGACTGGGGAAGAGCTGCCGCCTCAAAGTACAGTCAACCTTAATGACATGGATGGAGTAAAGCTTCTGGGACCTTCATTTGCTGATGTGGCACGACTCAAAATGAGAAGAAACAGCTGCAAACATTCATTAATAATCGAAACATGGAATGTACGAAGTATGAATCTAGGAAAATTGGAAATCATAAAAATGAAACGGAACGCATAAACATCGATATCCTAGGCATTAGTGAGCTGAAATGGACTGGTGTTGGCCATTTTGAATCGGACAATCATATAGTCTGCTATACTGGGAATGACAAGTCGAAGAGGAATGGTGTTGCATTCATCGTCAAAAAGAACGTTTCAAGATCTATTCTGAAGTACAATGATGTCAGTGATAGGATAATATCCACACCCCTACAAGGAAAACCAGTTAATACGACTATTATTCAAATTTATGCACCAACCACTAGGACCAAAGATGAAGAAATAGAAGATTTTTATCAGCTACTGCAGTCTGAAATTGATCGAACATGCAATCAAGGTGCATTGATAATTACTGGCAACTGGAATGCGAAAGTTGGAAACAAGAAGGATCAGTAGTTGGAAAATATGGCCTTGGTGCTAGAAACAATGCTGGAGATCGAGTGATAGAATTTTGCAAGACCAACGACTTCTTCATTGCAAATACCTTCTTCCACCAACATAAACGGTGACTATACACATGGACCTCGGCAGATGGAACACACAGAAATCAAACTGATGGAAAAGCTCAATATCATCAGTCAGAACAAGGCCAGGGGCCAACTGTGCAACAGACCATCAATTGCTCCTATTCCAGTTCAAGCTGAAACAGAAGAAAATCAGAGCAAGTCCATGAAAGCCAAAATATGACCGTGAGTATATCCCACCTGGATTTAGAGACCATCTCAAGAATAGATTTGACGCATTGAACACTAGTGACCGAAGACCAGACGAGTTGTGGAATGACATCAAGGACTTCATCCATGAAGAAAGCAAAAGGTAACTGAAAAGACAGGAAAGAAAGAAAAGAACAAGGCAGATGTCAGAGGAGACTCTGAAACTTGCTCTTGAGCATCAAGCAGCTAAAGCAAAAGAAAGAGTTGATGAAGTAAAAGAACAGAGATTTCAAAGGGGCTTTCGAGAAGACGAAGTATTATGATGACATGTACAAAGAGCTGGAGATAGAAAACCAAAAGGGAAGAACACGCTCAGTGTTTCTCAAGTTGAAAGAATTGAAGAAAAAATTCAAGCCTCGAGTTGCAATAGTGAAGGATTCCATGGGGAAAATATTAATAGATGCAGGAAGCATCAAAAGAAGATGGAAGGAATACACAGAGTCATTATACCAAAAAGAATTAGTCAATATTCAACCATTTCAAGAGGTGGCATATGATCAGGAACCAATGGTACTGAAGGAAGAAGTCCAAGCTGCTCTGAAGGCAGTGGCAAAAAACAAGGCTCCAGGAATTGATGGAATGTCAATTGAGATGTTTCAATAAACAGATGCAGCGCTGGAGGTGCTCACTCATCTATGCCAAGAAATATGGGAGACAGCTTCCTGGCCAAGTGATTGGAAGAGATCAATATTTTTGCCTATTCCCAAGAAAGGTGACCCAACCGAATGTGGAAATTGTAGAACAATATCATTAATATCACACGCAAGCAAAATTCTCTGAAGATCATTCAAAAACGGCTGCAGCAGTATATAGACGGGGAACTGCCAGAAATTCAGGCCAGTTTCAGAAGAGGACGTGGAAGCGGGAATATCATTGCTGATGTCAGATGGATCCTGGCTGAAAGCAGAGAATACCAGAAGGATGTTTACTTGTGTTTTATTGATTATGCAAAGGCATTTGACTATGTGGATCATAACAAACTATGGATGACCCTGCAAAGAATGGGAATTCCGGAACACTTAATTGTGCTCATGAGGAACCTTTACATAGATCAAGAGGCAGTTGTTCAGACAGAACAAGGGGATACTGATTGGTTTAAAGCCAGGAAAGGTGTGCGTCAGGGTTGTATTCTTTCACCATACCTATTTAATCTGTGTGCTGAACAAATAATACGAGAAGCTGAACTATATGAAGAAGAACGGGGCATCAAGATTGGAGGAAGACTCATTAACAACCTGCGTTATGCAGATGACACAACCTTTCTTGCTGAAAGTGAAGAGGACTTGAAGCACTTGCTAATGAAAATGAAAGACCACAGCGTTCAGTATGGATTACTCCTCAACATAAAGAAAACAAAAATCCGCACAGCTGGACCAATGAGCAACATCGTGCTAAACGGAGAAAAGATTGAAGTTGTCAAGGATTTCATTTTACTTGAATCCACAATCAACAGCCATGGATGCAGCGGTCAAGAAATCAAAAGACGCATTGATTGGGCAAATCTGCTGCAAAGGACCTCTTCAAAGTGTTGAAGAGCAAAGATGTCACCCTGAAGACTAAGGTGCGCCTGACCCAAGCCTTGGTATTGTCAATCGCATCATATGCATGTGAAAGCTGGACAGTGAATAAGGAAGACCGAAGAAGAGTTGACGCCTTTGAATTGTGGTGTTGGCGAAGAATATTGAATATACCACCGACTACCAAAAGGACGAACAAATCTGTCTTAGAAGATGTATAACCAGAATGCTCCTTAGAAGCAAGGATGGCGAGAGTGCTTCTTTCATACTTTGGACATGTTGTGAGGAGGGATCAGTCCCTGGAGAAGGACAGCACGCTTGGCAGAGTACAGGGTCAGCGGAAAAGAGGAAGACCCTCGATTAGGTGGATTGACACAGTGGCTGCAAGAATGAGCTCAAGCATAACAACAATTGTAAGGATAGAGCAGGACCGAGCCGTGTTTCGTTTTGTTTTGCATAGGGTCGCTATCAGTCGGAACGGACTCGACGGCACCTAACAACAACAACATGCTCATTTTATAAAAATGAATGTTTAAAAAAGAAGTCTATTAATCGTAATTTAATTGCAGTAGATAGAAATCAAGGTGTTTGTCAGTAGAAGCGAATCTAATTTATAAAAATGTTTATTGGACTGAAGTCTTTTGGCTGTTTGTTTAGTTGTGGAGGAAGAGAACCAAATTATAGCATATTTTTATATGTTTAAAATTTATAAAAGACTGTTTATAGTGCAGTACACTCAAGAACTTGATTTTTAAAGCTTTTCATACATACTACTTTTCTACATGGTATTGCCGTGAAGAAGACCCCCTGTGTTATCTTTTTGGATTCATACTGATAAAACCACAATGCTTAGATTTTCTGAGATAAGTGACTTTGCTTCCTAGTTTTTTCATCTTCTTGCATTCATTTGGTTGCCTTAATGACTTCTCAAAGTGCATAACTAATACTGGAACGTGTTATGTGCATGTATATGGTTTTTAACTAAATGTCACTTTTTTTTTTTGTTGTTATACAAAAAATATATGCATAACTAGGTCTGGAAATAAAAGCGTTAGTTAGAGTATACAGTTTTAATCAGTTACCGAAGGAACATGGGAGTGGAAAAGGGCAGGAGTGTTTTGAAGTAATAGTAGAAAAGGGGAAGAACAAAAACAAGGTGGCTCATTGAAATGTTTTAATGATATTAATTGACCAAATTAACTTAGAACACCAAGATTATTCTCACTTTCTCTGGTGTTTCAAATGAAGTCTACAATTTTAACAGTAGTGATGTTTAAGAGATTAAATCATAAATTTATAAAGTTTACCTTTTGGCAAAAAGTAATAAAAAAAAGATGCGGGTTATATCTCTAGTGAAAATGGTGTAGCATAGACTTTATAATTTTGATGATTATATTATCGTTTAAAAACCTTTAAAAATAAACACCTGCAAGAAAATACATTTGTGACCCCAAGAAAACTATACCCCTACTAAGTTGTTTGCACAGCACATGCTGGCTCTGAAGAGATTTTAAAAAAGAAAACAAACCTATTGCCCTCAGGTCAATTCCGACTCATAGCGACCGTATAGGATAGAGTAGAGCTGTCCCATAGAGTTTCCAAGGAATACCTGGTGGATTTGAACTGCCAGCCTTTTGGTTAGCAGCCATAGCACTTAACCAAACCACTGGGCAGCCAGGATTTAAGAGATTTATTTAAAAAAAAAAAAAAAATTGGTTAGCAGCCATAGCACTTAACCAAACCACTGGGCAGCCAGGATTTCTGAAGAGATTTATAGGAATGCATTAATCTTTACAGTGAAGTGTTGTGCAGAATACGAAAATGGTTTGTGGTACGCCCTGAATATTGTAAGTATATTCTGGGATTACAGTTACAGGCAGTTGGATGAAAGAATTTGTTGATAATCAAATTGAAATTGCTTTCAGCAGTTTAGAATCAAATGAAATAACAAACTGATAACTTCTCTTGCAATTTCTTCTTGTTTGATGAAGTTGTGTGTTGTAGTACTTTGCCTGAAGCTAGAGTCTTACCTCCTTTCTTACCTTCATTCACTGCACACACATACAAATACATTTGACTACAGCTAGTGCAAACTTGGACTTGACTAATTTAATTGTGCATGCCTATGGCAGTGCTATTTATTAGGTACAGGAATCAGTGTATGAATGCCTTTTGCCATCAAATTATTTCTTGTTTTAGAGCTTAGATTCCTTTACGTGATTCTAATGTTTAGTACCTCACATGTCTGTCAGTTTGTCATAGTGTGGGGGCTTGCATGTTGCTGTGCTGCTGGAAGCTATGCCACCGGTATTCAAATCCCAGCCGGGTCACCCATGGTGGACAGGTTTCAACTAATATTCTAGACTAAGACCGATTAGGAGGAAAGACTTGACTTCTGAGAAGAATTAGCCAGTGAAAAACCTTATGAATAGCAGTGCAACATTGCCTGATATAGTGCCAGAAGATGAGTCCCTCAGATTGGAAGGCACTCAAACGACGACTAGGGAATAGCTGCCTCCTCAACGTAGACTCGACCTTGATTACATGGATGGAGTCAAGCTTTCAGACCTTCACTTGCTGATGTAGCATGACTCCAAATGAGACGAAGAAGCTGCAAACAGGAATTAATAATCAGAACGTGGAATGTGTGAATCTAGGAAAATTGGAAATCGTCAAAAATGAAATGAAACACATAAATATCAATAGTCTAGGCGTTGTTGTTGGGTGCTGTCCAGTCGGTTCTGAATCATAGCGACCCTATGCACAACAGAATGAGACACTGCCTGGTCCTTCGCCATCCTCATAGTTGTTGCCTTGCTGGAGCTCATTATTCCAGCCACTGTGTCAGTTCATCTCATTGAGGGTCTTCCTCTTTTTTGCTGACCCTCTGCTCTACCAAGCATGATGTCCTTCTCCAAGAACTGATCCCTCCTGATGATATGTCCAAAGTATGTGAGATGTACCCTCGCCATCCTTGCTTTGAAGGAGCGTTCTGGTTGTACTTCTTCCAAGACAGCTCTGTTCATTCTTTTGTCTCCCAGGGAGTGGGCATCGACCATGCGGGACCAGCAGTCTCAGAGCCAAAGTTTTCACGCAGTCCTTGGAGCAGCGGTTGCAGTGCAGGTCCTGGGCCTGCCTTGTGACCATCTTGTGCACCTCTCTCCTGTATATGATACGGTGTTTGCCCAAAGTCCAAATCCCTTTATATATCTCCACTTATTTGATCTTTTTTTTTTTTTTTATCAGTTTTTTCTAGTTTTTAGCATGCAAGCCCTGAGTTGAATCCTGTACTTATTTTGTTAGTTTTATACCTAAGTATTTCATGTTTTTGGTGCTATTATAAGTGATATATTTTTTAAAATTTACATTTCCAGTTCATTGCTAGTAGTATGTAGAAATGCAGCTTTTTTTGTGTGTGTATATTGTCCTTGTATCCTGCAAACTACCTAAATTCATTAATTAGTTTGAAGTTTTTTTTTTAAAACCTTGAGATTTTCTACTAGACAATCATATCATCTGCTGATAGTAATAGTTTTACTCTTTTTCAATCTGTATGCTTTTTACTTCTTTTTTCTTGCCTCACGGTACTGGCTAGGACTTCTGGTACTATGTTGAATAGTAGTGGTGAGAGCAGAAAAACTTGCCTTATTTTCAATGTTAAATAAGCATTCCATCTTTCACCATTAAGTATGATGTTAATTGTAGGTTTTTTTTTAAAGATGCTGTGTACTAGTTTAAGGAAGTTCTCTCGTATTCCTAGTTTGCTCTAAGTTATGATCCTGAATAGAAGTTAAATTTTGTTAAATGTCTTTCCTACACGTATTGAGATGATTCTTCTTTAGTCTGTTATTATAGTTAGTTACCTTGAATACAGCGTAATAATGCTGAATCAGCCTTACATTCCTGGGATAAACCCTGCTTTGTCATGATGTGGAGCCCTGGTGGTGCAATGGTTAAGAATTCAGATGCTAACCAAAATCTCAGCAGTTCGAATCCACCAGCTGCTCCTTGGAAGCCTATTGGGCAGTTCTACTCTGTTCTGTAGGGTCACAATGAGTCAGAATTGACTGGACTGCAGTGGGTTTTTTTTTTTTGTCAGAATGTATTATACTTTTTATGTATTGCTAGTTTTAATTGGCTATTCCTTTGTTGGGGATTTTTCTCTCTGTGTTCATGAGGGATATTGGCCTGTTGTTTAATTTCATGTAGTTTATTTTTCTTTTGTGTCACGGCAATTCTGACCTCATAAAACGCTTTGGGAAATGTTCCATTCTATTTTCTAGATGAGATTGTGTAGAACTGGTATTATTTTGTCATTAAATATTTGGTAGAATTCTCCAGTCAAACCATCTGAGCCTGGAATTTTCTTTGTTGGAATATTTTAAAATTATGAACTCTATTTTTTTTTTAATAGTTCTTTGGACTCCTCAGGTTATTTCTTCTAGTAGTTTATTTCAAAGAGTTGGCCCGTTTCATCTAAGTTGTGAATTTATAGGCATAGAGTTGTTTGTAGTTTTGCCTTATCTTTTTAATCTCTCTAGTGCCTCTAGTGATGTCCCCTCTTTCATTACCAAACAATCCTAACTGACGAAATGTTTGTGCTGCATTTGAGTACATAAATGTCATTTTGCCAGCAGCACATGAAGATTAAATGCTTCTAACCTTTCATTTAGCATAAGTGTCTGAGGGTAGTAGAATCAAGGTCATTCAAAAACATAGTCATTTTCTGAGACGTGAGTGAAGACATAAAAAAAAAAAATTATGATAACATTTGTGATATGTTACCAAAGTCATTTAAGCACCTGGATTCAATGAAGACTACTAAAGTCATAATCCATTTTTAAACAGTAGGGACTTTGTCTGCAGGTGTTATCCAGACATGGTAGCATCTTTTAAAGCATTTCTTTATATCATCAATTCTAAATTGAAAAATTAGGAAATTAAAACACAAAAGTTATTTTTCTTTGCCAAAGTACCAGAAAAGGAAAGTGACAGAATCTTGGCTGCTCAGTGTTCAAGTCATAGCCTTCCTTTAAAGGTGAAGGATCACCTTGGTAAGCAGATAGAGACAAATGAAAGATAGAGGATGTCCATAACCTGAAAGACATGTTCATAATTTTGGATGTCAAAGTAATAAACACACACACCTTTTCTTACGGTCTTTTGGCAAAAACCATGTCCTAGAAAGACAGTTTATAATTTGAAATTTTATAAATCATATTTTGTTGCAACTGCCCTAAGGGAGAAACAGGCAAAGCTTAAAACAAAACAAAAAACAACAACCAAAAAAACTCCACTGTTTTAAATTCTTTTGTTAAATGAATACTCGCAGACTAATGTTATAAAAATTTAGTCTTTATTTTTCTTAAAGCTTGAAGGTGACTGTAAATAGAGTTTTGTTTAAGTGAAAGTTAATATTACCTTAATTAAAAAATGAAAGACTTAATCAAAAAGATCTTTCAAATGTTAAATATTGTAAAGAACAAGCAAAATTTTTTTTTTAGTAGTTAGAGATGTCTTGCATACAAAAGTGAATTATGAAAAAAATTGTTTATTGTTGCAAATAATAGCATTTTTTCTGTTTCTTCCAGGATTTAACATTAGCCAGGTAAACGTGACAACAGCTATAGTTTCAAATCTATCTAACATATGTATATGTGTTAACCCTTTATTTATTAGTGTTTATTGGCTCTGGATAACCTTTACTGATTTATACATTTCTGTATCAAATTTGTTTGCTTTCAATAATCCCCTATACTTTTACCCAGTCACTTATCAGTTCTCTTTGAGTTCCTGCTATGCACCGAGCACTGGGATGTGGGCTTTGGAATACGGTTATGAATAAGACAGACTTGATTCCTCCCCCAGAAGAACTTCTTTATTTAAAATTCCTTTTGTAAATTTTTTTGGTAAATTATCATAAAGAATAATTTGGTTACCTGTTTTATCATTAACTGTTTCATAAAATTTAAGTGTATTGTTTTCTTAAAGTAAGTATAGCTATAGAAATCAAACCTTGCAAGATACTCACTTAAATATTAACATGTTAGTAGAAAAATGCTATCTAGAAATTACTGGTGATGTAATTATCAACAAGAAGGTGGTGGTTATAGAAAACAACTGGCTTTAATTTGTCATAGGTGACAGATCATTTATTTTCATTACAATTTTCCTATCATTTTGTTTTTTCATCTTTTCATTCTTAGTAATTCTTAAGAAACTTTTAAGATTGGTGCCAGTGTTATCAGGTATTAGAAGTTTGGTAAGCAGATGTATATATAAAGTAAATCACTGAAGAATAACAAATCAGAGTATTTGCTTATAAGAGCCAAAATTATTGCTTCTCAGCCTTTTGGTTAAGATCAGGTATTTAATAGCCAAAATTGTACATAAACTATTCTTTCATTTAGTATGTGTATTGTACTCTTGTCTGTGTACTCTGGGTGTTGTGCTCTTCCTATAGTTCTGTTTTAGCTTCTTCATTCCCCTTGTCTTCATTCATCAGTCCTCCCTTACATCAGGAGTTAAGTATATTTAAAATACAGGCTATCCTTGGGTTACAAACACATCTCGTAGTTAAGAACCAACCCCTGTAAAGCCTGTTAAAAATTTGAGGTACATACAGTGGTTCATGATATCGAACAGGTGCTACTTTGCAACGTACATCAAAATATTATTGTTATTAAAACCCAAACCCACTACTGTCAAGTCATTTCTGACTCATAGTGACCCTATAGGACAGAATAGAACTGCCCCATAGAGTTTCTAAGGCTGTACGTCTTCACAGAAGCAGACTGCTACATCTTTCTCCCGTGGAGCAGCTAGTGGGTTTGAACTGCCAGCCTTTCGATTAGCAGCCCACAGCTTAACCATTGCACCACCAGTGGTTCTTTATTATTATTATTGTATTGTTATGTTAAAGATATTTTAGGGTATCTTGAAGTGTTTCTTTAAGGTTTCTTACGCATAAAAAAACAGCTGCCTCTTGATCTATGTAAAGGTTCCTCATGAACACAATTAAATGTCCTGGAATTCCCATTCTTCGCAGTGTTATCCATAGTTTGTTATGATCCACACAGCCGAGTGCCTTTGCGTAGTCAATAAAACACAGGTAAACATCCTTCTAGTGTTCTCTGCTTTCACACAGGATCCATCTGACATCAGCAATGGTGTCCCTGGTTCTGAAACCAGCCTGAATTTCTGGCAGTTCCCCGTCGCTATACTGCTGCAGCCGTTTTTGAATGATCTTCAGCAGAATTTTGCTTGCGTGTGATATTAATGATATTCTGTAATTTCCATATTTGGTTGGATCACCTTTCTTGGGAATAGGCATAAATATTGGCTCTCTTCCAGTCAGTTGGCCAGGAAGCTGTCTTCCATATTTCTTGGCATAGACAAGTGAGCACCTCCAGCGCTGCATCTGTTTGTTGAAACATCTCAATTGATATTCCACCAATTCCTGGAGCCTTGTTTTTTGCCACTGCCTTCAGAGCAGCAGCTTGGACTTCTTTCTTCAGTACCATCGGTTCCTGATCATATGCCACCTCTTGAAATGGTTGAACATCGACTAATTCTTTTTGGTATAATGACTCTGTGTATTCCTTCCATCTTCTTTTGATGCTTCCTGCATCATTTAATATTTTCCCCATGGAACCCTTCACTATTGCAACTCGAGGCTGGAGTTTTTTTTTCAGTTCTTTCAGCTTGAAAAACGCCGAGTGTGTTCTTCCCTTTTGGTTTTCCATCTCCATCTCTTTACACATGTTATTATAATACTTTGTCTTCTCAAGAGGCCCTTTGAAATCTGCTGCTCAGTTCTTTTACTTCATCAACTCTTCCTTTTGCTTTAGCTGCTCGACCCTTCTCTTTCTTTCCTGTCTTTTCAGTGACCTCTTGCTTTCTTCATGGATGATGTCCTTGATGTCATTCCACAACTTGTCTGGTCTTTAGTCACTAGTATTCAGTGCGTCAAATCTGTTCTTGAGATGGTCTCTAAATTCAGGTGGGATGTACTCAAGGTCATATTTTGGCTCTCGTGGACTTGCTCTGATTTTCTTCAGTTTCAGCTTAAACTTGCATATAAGCAGGAATGGGAATTCCAGAACACTTAAATGTGTTCATGAGGAACCTTTACATAGATCAAGAGGTGGTTGTTCAGACAGAACAAGGGGATACTGATTGGTTTAAAGTCAGGAAAGGAGTGCGTCAGGGTTGTATTCTTTCACCATACCTATTTAATCTGTATGCTGAACAAATAATACGAGAAGCTGGACTATATGAAGAAGAACGGGACATCAGGATTGGAGGAAGACTCATTAACAACCTGTGTTATGCAGATGACACAACCTTGCTTGCTAAAAGTGAAAAGGACTTGAAGCACTTACTAATGAAGATCAAAGACCACAGCATTCGGTATGGATTACTCCTCAACATAAAGAAAACAAAAATCCTCACAGCTGGACCAATGAGCAACATCGTGCTAAACGGAGAAAAGATTGAAGTTGTCAAGGATTTCATTTTACTTGAATCCACAATCAACAGCCATGGATGCAGCGGTCAAGAAATCAAAAGACGCATTGATTGGGCAAATCTGCTGCAAAGGACCTCTTCAAAGTGTTGAAGAGCAAAGATGTCACCCTGAAGACTAAGGTGCGCCTGACCCAAGCCATGGTATTTTCAGTCACATCATATGCATGTGAAAGCTGGACAGTGAATAAGGAAGACCGAAGAAGAGTTGACGCCTTTGAATTGTGGTGTTGGTGAAGAATATTGAATATACCACGGACTACCAAAAGAACGAATAAATCTGTCTTGGAAGAAGTACAACCAGAATGCTCCTTAGAAGCAAGGATGGCAAGAGTGCGTCTTCCATACTTTGGACATGTTGTGAGGAGGGATCAGTCCCTGGAGAAGGACATCATGCTTGGCGCAGAGTGCAGGGTCAGTGGAAAAGAGGAAGACCCTCGATGAGGTGGATTGACACAGTGGCTGCAAGAATGAGCTCAAGCATAACAACAATTGTAAGGATGGCGCAGGACCGGGCAGTGTTTCGTTCTCTTGTACATAGGGTTGGTATTAGTCGGAACCAACTCGACGGCAGCTGACAACAGCAACAACAACATGCATAAAAAGGTACATTATATACTATATGCTAAGACATTTGAGTAACTAATGTTTATTATGACCTGTATCTAATTCGATTTATGTATGACTTTGACTGAAAGACAGGCTTAGGAATGGAACATCGTTCATAATCTGGGGACTGCCTGTATAAAATTTTGAAATTTGGTGTAAATATAAGTAAATACTTTATAAAGTTTTTTTTAAACCTTTTTTTATTGTGCTTTAAGTGAAAGTTTACAAATCGAGTCAGTCTCTCATACAAAAACTTACGTACACCTTGCTATGTACTCCTAGTTGCTCTCCCCTGAATGAGATAGCACACTTCTCCCTCTCCACCCTGTATTCACCGTGTCCATCCAGCCAGCTCATGTCTACTTGAGCCAAGAAACTCACACCTGACTGTTATCATTTTCTGTCTTATAGTCCAGTCCAGTCTCTGTCTGAAGAGTTGATAGTTGGAATGGTTCCAGTCTTGGACTAACAGAAGGTCTGGGGAACATGACCACTGGGGTCCTTCTAGTCTCTGTCAGACCATTATGTCTGGTCTTTTTTTATAGGAGTTTGAGGTCTGCATGCCACTGTTCTGCTCCGCCAGGGATTCTCTGTTGTGTTCCTTATCAGGGCAGTCACTGGTTGTAGCTGGGCTTCTGGTCTCAGGCTGATGTAGTCTCTGGTTTATGTGGCCCTTTCTGTCTCTTGGGCTCATAATAAATACTTCAAAAACTTTTTGCTTCTACCCTTTAAAAAATAAAATAAAAAATTTAGAAGACAAAGGTAATATGTAGTACTTTTTATTCAGTCATTGAGCAAATCTCTGTTTAGTTCCTCCTGTGCACCAGGTGTAGTTGTGAATAAGATAGACTTGGTCACATCAAATGAATAAGCCCTTCATATTTATTTGTAAATTAAAACCCTAAGGAATATTTGCTTAAAGTTTAAATATACTATCGGTTTTATTATTATGAGAAGGTTTTTGTGTTCAAATACATAACATGTTTATTTTTACTCACACATTCACACACATACATACATTTGTTGGCATGTATGGAACTTAATTAGCAGATGAGCATAGTGGTTAACCTTATAGACTCTGGAGTTAAGTCACATGAGTTTGAATTCAGGATGTGCTACTTTTAAGCTTGTAGTCTTTAAGAAGTTAATACTCTATCTGCCTCAGAGGATTGGATTAATGAGTTACTTGGCGTAAGGCACATAGCTTTACGGAAATAAATAAGTAAATACACCAGATCTTCTGTTGCTGTCAAGTCGTTTCAGACTCAGTGGCCTTGTAGGACAGAGTAGAACTGCCCATAGGGTTTCCAAGGCGCAGCTCTGGTGGATTTGGACTGCGACCTTTTGGTTAGCAGCCGTAGCTATTAACTGCTATAACACCAGGTCTAATTTTTTTTTTTAATTAAATAAAAAAACCATTTATTTTCCTGCAAAATGTAGGTATTTAACATAATAAATGCTAACCCTAACGAAGTCCTGAGTATTTAACAGATACACACAGAACGGTTAAATACTTAGGACTTCATTAGTGTTAGCAGTTACTATGTTGACTCATAACTATATTTTGCGGGAAAATAAGTGTTTTTTTTTTTTAATTAAAAAAATTAGAATACAGTCTGTGGAATTTCTGTTTGCTGTAGATTATCTCTTATTTGCTATCCTACTGCCATCGTTTTTTTTAACTAAATTTCTTCCCCAACGCTGACTTGACAAGCTATTTCTGCCTCCATCTCTTAGGTCAGAACTATATTATATGATTATTACAGTTCTCAAGAGAGCTTGGTGACTCTTACTGTCACCACAAGCAAAATCACAGTTTTGTTAGTAAGAAATATAGGAAAAAATTTTCAGCAAGCAATATTCAATGTCTTCCATAGTTATTTTCTGTGGAATCATTTCTCTTTTATTTTTATAGTTCATAGTCAGGAATTTCCATCCTAAGCAAAACAAGAAAGAATTGACACAAAATAAGAGTGTTGAAAATAGTTTAATAACAGTTTTATACGTATATCATGTATGCCATATACCATCTTTATGTACCAATGTTATGACAGTGATATTGTAAACAAAGACTTATAGCTGTTTCGTTTATAGATATCAGATGACCTTGACACCAATGAAATTTTAACTTAGGCTCTCTTTTGGAGATGAAGGATGGTTTAAATAGATCTTATCCTTTGTACTTGAAATATTTGTAAGGGAATAAGTTTTTTTGGCACTTCTTGAAATTTATACCATACTAGTAGTGCAACAAAGCATTAGTAGATATGATTCACCAAATGAAAGAGCATGGTTAGGAGATTCTTTAATGATGACTTTGATCATTGCATATGTTCCATTCATTATTCAATGTTATGATAACTACAAGATTAAACTAAGATATACATCCTTATTTGAAATATGGAACATGTACTATCATAAATAAAATAATGCTTTTATTTAATTTTGAAGGATATGCATGAAGCTTATAAAAACCAAATAAGTAAATATGTTGTCTTTTATGTTCAAGGGCTATTAAACAAGTAAAAGACAAACTTCTATCTCTGGCTAGCTTACGGTTTTGGGGGTAGAGAAGACCTGTACACAAAACTGCTAGTGATGTTGGCAGGACATACCAAAGTGTTAAATTATACTGAACCAGCAAATGAGCAGTACACAAGAAGCTAACCATCACAGAAATAAGGCTTTAAAGAATAATAATAGAAAAGAGAAATAATTGTGAACTGAAGTCATCAAGAAAACCTTCAAGAAAGAGGCTGTATCTAAGCTTAGCCTTGAAATAATAGAGCATTATTTCAGTGGGCTTTTATTTCTAAATTCTACTTTTATCAAGCACCTTATCTTTGCAAATACCAATCTATGCTTTGAGAAATGAAACAAAGCATTCTTTATTTTAATAGAATCTTTGCAGCTTGTCAGCAGTTGTTAACCTGGGTACCATTAAAATCTGAAAATTAAGAATTCTTTACCCATAGTAATAGACACACACACACACACACACACACACACAATTTCCATGTAATTTCAGGTAATTGTCAGGTTAAGAATTTACCAGACATTAATACCATAGTTGTTTCCTTGAATTGTTTTTAATCTATAATGGAAGCTTTGAGCCCATAAAGTTGAGTTTGAAGAGGATTGACAATATATTATTAATAATACAGTCTATGAACTACTATCTTGTTTAGACTATCTAGAGTGTGTTTTGTTAGCATCCTCACTTCCCTGGAATAACAGTTTTTCCTGGAGTAATAATGATTTATAGTTTATAAAGTGATGATATGTGCTTGATCTCATTTTACGCATGAAGTGATCCTGTCTAAAGTCTTAGAGATAGGAAAGCATTATCCCCTGCCCCACCCTGTTTCTTTTGCTTTTTAAAACATTTTTTTTATTGCAGTAAAATACACCTGACATAAAATTGATCGTTTTAACCATTACCAAATATACAATTCATTGGCATTAAGTATTAAGTACTTTCACAGTGTTGTACAATTGTCACCACTATCTAGTTCCAGAACTTTTTCATCACTTCTGTACTCACTAAGCAGTTACTTCCCATTTCTCCCTATCCCCGGCCCCTGGCAACCACTAATCTACTTTCTGTTTGTATAAATTTGCCTGTTCTGGACATTTCATGTAAGTGGAATCCTACAATATGTGGCCTTTTGTGTCTAACTTCTACTTAGCGTACTCTTTTTATTTTGTAGCATAAATCACTATTTCATTTTATAGCTGAATAATTGTTGTTAGGTGCCGTCGAGTCAGCTCCAACTCATAGCGACCCTATGTACAAGAGAACGAAACGCTGCCTGGTCCTGAGCCATTCTTAAAATCGTTGTTATGCTTGAGCCCATGTTGCAGCCACTGTGTCAGGCCACCTCGTTGAGGGTCTTCCTCTTTTCTGCTGACCCTGTACTTTGCCAAGCATGATGTCCTTCTCCAGAGACTGAGCCCTCCTGATAACACGTCCAAAGTATGTAAGATGCAGTCTTGCCATCCTTGCTTCTAAGGAGCATTCCGGTTGTACTTCTTCCAAGACAGATTTATTCGTTCTTCTGGCAGTCCAGTATATGTTCAATATTCTTTGCCAACACCACAGTTCAAAGGCATCAATTCTTCTTCGATCCTCCTTATTCATTGTCCAGCTTTCACATGCATATGATGCGATTGAAAATACCATGGCTTGGGTCAGGCGCACCTTAACCTTCAAGGTGACATCTTTGCTCTTCAACACTTTAAAGGGGTCCTTTACAGCAGATTTGCCCAATGGAATGCGTCTTTTGATTTCTTGACCGCTGCTTCCATGGCTGTTGATTGTGGATCCAAGTAAAATGAAATCCTTGACGACCTCAATCTTTTCTCCGTTTATCATGATGTTGCTCATTGGTCCAGCTGTGCGGATTTTTGTTTTCTTTATGTTGAGGAGTAATCCATACTGAATACTGTGGTCTTTGATCTTCATTAGTAAGTGCTTCAAGTCCTTTTCAATTTTAGCAAGCAAGGTTGTGTCATCTGCGTAACACAGGTTGTTAATGAGTCTTCCTCCAATCCTGATGTCCCGTTCTTCTTCATATAGTCCAGCTTCTCGTATTATTTGCTCAGCATACAGATTTAATAGTTATGGTGAAAGAATACAGCCCTGACGCACCCCTTTCCTACTTTAAACCAATCAGTATCCCCTTGTTCTGTCCGAATAACTGCCTCTTGATCTATGTACAGGTTCCTCATGAACACAATTAAGTGTTCTGGGATTCCCATTCTTTGCAATGTTATCCATAATTTCTTATGATCCACACAGTCGAATGCCTTTGCATGGTCAATGAAACACAGGTAGACATCCTTCTGGTATTCTCTGCTATCAGCCAGGATCCATCTGACGTCATATCCCTGGTTCCACGTCCTCTTCTGAAACCAGCCTGAATTTCTGGCAGTTACCTGTTGATACCATCCCACAACTCATCTGGTCTTCCGTTACCAGTGTTCGATGTGTCAAATTTGTTCTTGAGAAAGTCTCTAAATTCAGGTGGAATATACTCAAGGTCATATTTTGGCTCTCGTGGACTTGCTCTGATTTTCTTCAGTTTCAGCTTGAACTTGCATATGAGCAGTTGATGGTCTGTTCCACAATCGGCCCTTGGCCTTGTTCTGACTGATGATATTGAGCTTTGCCATCGTCTCTTTCCACAGATGTAGTCAGTTTGATTTCTGTGTGCTCCATTTGGCGAGGTAAGTGTGTATAGTTGCCGTTCATGTTGGTGAAAGAAGGTATTTGTAATGAAGAGGTCGTTGGTCTTGCAAAATTCTATCCCTCAATCTTTGGCATTGTTTCTGTCACCAAGGCCGTATTTTCCAACTACTGATCCTTCTTTGTTTCCAACTTTCGCATTAAAATCACCAGTAATTATCAGTGCATCTTGATTTCATGTTCGATCAATTTCAGACTGCAGCAGCTGATAAAAATCTTCTATTTCTTCATCTTTGGTCCTAGTGGTTGGTGCATATATTTGAATAATAGTCATATTAACTGGTCTTCCTTGTAGGTGTATGGATATTATCCTATCACTGACAGCATTGTACTTCAGGATAGATCTTGATATGTTCTTTTTTGACGATGAATGCAGCACCATTCCTCTTCATGTTGTCATTCCCAGCATAGTAGACTATATGATTGTCTGATTCAGAACGGCCAATATCAGTCCATTTCAGCTCACTAATGCCTAGGATATCGATGTTTATGCGTTCCACTTCATTTTTAACGATTTCTAATTTTCCTAGATTCATACTTCGTACATTCCAGGTTCCAATTATTAATGGATGTTTGCAGCTGTTTATTCTCATTTTGAGTCATGCCACATCAGCAGATGAAGGTCCCAGAAGCCTTACTGCATCCACGTCATTAAGGTTGACTCTACTTTGAGGTGGCAGCTCTTCCCCAGTCATCTTTTGAGTGCCTTCCAACCTGGGGGTTCATCTTCCAGCACTATATTAGACAATGTTCCGCTGCTATTCATAAGGTTTTCCCTGGCTAATACTTTTCAGAAGTAGACTGCCGGGTACTTCTTAGTAACACATAAGCCCCCACAGTTTGACAAACTGACAGACACGTGGGGGAGCTGAATAATATTATATACATATGTTTTGTCTATTCATTCATTAATTGATGGACATTCGGTTTGTTTCCAACTTTGTGTTTCATGAGTGTTGCTCCTGTGAACATACCTGTACAAGCTTTTGTTTTAACACTTGTCTACAATTTTGGGGTTTTTTTTTTTTTTTATATATAGGAGTGGACTTGTGGAGCATATAGTAATACTATGTTTAACTTATTGAGGAACCACCAAACTGTTTTCCACAGTGGCTGCACCATTTTATGTTCCCAGTGGTAGTGTATAAGTGTTGCAGTTTCTCCACATTATCAGCAGCACTTCTTATTTTCCATTGTCTTGATTATATAGTCATCCTACTAGGTGTGAAATTTTCATCGTGATTTTGATTTACGTTTCCCCAATGACTAATAGGGAGCACTGGTGGTGTAGTGCTTAAGAGTTGCATTGCACCAAAAGGTCAGCAATTCAAATCCACCAGCTGCCCCTTGCAGACCTTATGGAGCAGTTTTGTTCTGTCTGTAGGGTCACTGTGAATCTGAATTGACTTGATGGCAGTGAGTTTGGTTTTGGAATGACTAAAGTAGAGCCCTGGTGGTGCAGTGGTTAAGAGCTGTGGCTACAAACCACAAAGGTTGGCAGTTCAGATCCACTAGCTCCTCCTTGCAAACCCTATGGTACAATTCTGTAGGGTCGCTACAGAGTCCTTAGGGTCACCATGAATACGAATCTACTTGATGGCAACGGGTTTGGTTTTGGTTTTAATGAGTAATGTGGTTAAAATGCTCGGCTGCTAACTGAAAGGTCGGTGTTTTGAACCTACCAATGCTCCACGGGGGAAAGATGTGGCAGCCTGCTTCTGTAAAGATTTACAGACTTGGAAACCCTAAAACAAAACAAAACAAACCCATTGCCGTTGAGTCGATTCCGACTCAGTGACCCTATAGGACAGAGCTGCCCCTATAGGGCAGTTTTATCCTATCCTATAGAGTTGGTGTGAGTCGGAATCAATTCAACAGCAGTGAGTTTGGCTTTTTGGTTTTGAATGCCTAATAAAGTGGCCCTGGTGGTGCAGTTGGTTAAGTGCTTGGCTGTAAACCGAAAGGTTGGCAATTCGAACCCACTAGGCACCCTGCAGGAGAAGTGGCAGTCTGTTTCTGTAAAGATTTCAGCTTTGAAAACCCTATGGGTCAGTTCTTCTCTGTTGTAAAGGCTTGGTATGTGTCAGAATTGACTCAACAGCAATGGGTTTGGAATGACTAATGACATGGAGCATGTTTTCATGTGCTTGTTGAACCATTTGTATTTTTTTCTTTGGAGAAATATATATTCAAGTCCTTTGATGACGTTTTTTCTTTTTTTTGGTGTGCTTTAGATAAAGGGTTACAGAGCAAATTAGTTCCTCATTGAACAATTCATTCACATATGGTTTTATGATATTGGTTGCCAACCCCACAACATGTCAACACTCCCCTTCTCAACCTTGGTTCCACATTATCACCTTCCCTGTCCCTTCCTGCCTTCTTGTCCTTGCTCCTGGGCTGGTGCGCCCATTTAGTCTCGTTTTGTTTTATGGGCCTGTCTTACCTGTGGCTGAAGAGTGAACCTTAGGAGTGACTTCAGTCCTGAGTTAAAAGGGAGTCTGGGGGCCATACTCTCGGAATATCTTCAGTCTCTGTCAGACCAGTAAGTCTGGTCTTTTTTTTTGTGAGTTAGGATTTTATTCTACATTTATCTCCAGCTCTGTCCGGGACCCTCTATTACGATCCCTGTCAGAGCAGTCTGTGGTGGTAGTGGGGAACCATCTAGATATGCTGGACTCAGTCTGGTGAAGACTGTGGTAGTTCCTCTGGCCATTTTCTAAATTGGGTTGTCTTTTTGTTGATGAGTTATAAGGGTTCTTTGTGTATTCTGGATAGTAGACCCTTATCGGAGCCCTGGTTGCACAGTGGTTAAGAGTTCAGCTGCTAACCAAATGGTTAGCAGTTCAAATACAACAGCCTCTCCTTGGAAACTGTGGGGCGGTTCTGCTCTGTTCTGTAGGGTCACCGTGAGTCAAAATTGACATGATGGCAATGTTTTTTTTTTTTTTTTTTCTTTTTAGTCCCTTATCAGGTATATGATTTGCAAATATTTTTTTTCTGTTCTATGAGTTTTCTTCTTACCCTCTTTGATTGTGTCCTTTGGTATACAGAAGGTTTTAGTTTTGATGAAGTCCAGTTTATCTTTTTTCGGTGCTTATGCTTTTGAGGTCATGTCTAAGAATCCATTGCCAAATCCAAGATCATAAAGATTTACCCCTCTTTTCTTTTAAGAGTTTTATAATTTTAGCTTTGATATTTAGGTCTTTGATCTGTTTTAGTTAATTTTTGTGTATGGTGTTTCTTCTTTATAAAAGTTGAAGACAGTGAAGTTCAATGAAACAGATTACATATTTGTAAGCAGCAGAACATGTCATATATCTGATTAATGATCTTTCTCCTAGACCAGGGGCTGATAAGCTGCGGCAAAAGGCTAAATCTGGTTCATTACCAGTTTTTGTACAGTCCACAAGCTGAGAATGATTTTACATTTTTAAGTGGTTAGAAAAAATTAACAAAGAAATAATAATTTGTGACATGTGAAAATTATATGAAATTCAAATTTTATTGTCCATAAATAGAGTTTTAGTGGAACACAGCCATACTTGTTTGTTTACGTAGTGTCTATGCTTGCAGAGTATTTCAGGTATTTTACATCAATGACTGAGAATTTAGCCCCTGAGTAACTAAGAACTTAGCCCCTGAGTAAGAATACCTTGAAGATAGAATAAGCCAACATTTGTGTCTGATCAAATTGGTTTGTAGATAAGAAACTTTTTTTTCAGGGTGTTTTCTTAGTCCTAGTTTTGGTCTTTTAATCCTTTATTTTGTTTCTTTGTTGACAAACAGTATATTTATTATTGCCTGCTCTCAGTTACGTGGATAGTGATGGGATAAATGTTTTGAAGGCCCATGGAGCTTTATAGGAGAAAATAAAATGTGGTAGTTCTTAGTAAAGAATTGCAGGTAAAATATATCGACTCTAACAGAAACATTGACCCAGCCTTAAGGGTTTAACACAAAGTAATGAGCACCTATGACCATAACAATTGTTTGTGAAAATCTCTCTTATTATTTTATAAAAAAAAAAATTTTATAGTTATCTATTATTCTGTTTCTTCCTAATTTTTTTTTTTTTTTTTTTGGTCTTTTTAGGGAGAGGCATCTTAATTTCAAAGAAATTCTTTTATTTGGTCCATATAAAGTCAGTCTTTCTATATTTCTAAAATAAATATACCTTAAAAAAATAAATGTTCTGTGGTTTTTTTGTGTGTGTGAATTAGAATTTTGTTCTACATTTATCAGCAGTTCTGTCTGGAACCCCCTACTGTGATCCCTGTCAGAGCAGTCGGTGGTGGTAGCTAGGCACCATGTACTTGTGCTGGACTCAGGCAGGTGGAGGCTGTATTAGTCTTGTGGACTAATCTTTCCCTTCTGTTTTTGGTTTTCTTCATTCTTTCTTGCTCCAGATGGGGTGAGACCAGTAGAGTATCTTAGATGGCCACTTGCAAGCTTTTTAGACCCAGAAGCTACTCATTAGAGTGGGATGTAGAACATTTTCTTTATAAACTATGTTATGCCAATTGAGCTAGATGTTCTCTGAGACCATGGTGTCTAGCACCCAGCCCAGTAATCCAGTCCGTCAGGGAGTTTGGATGTGCCTATGGAACTTCCATGAGCTTGCCTTCGTCACGTTGTGCAGGCTTCCCCAATATTGTGTACTGTCATACCCTTCGGTGGTGGTGGCTCTTGATGGACACAAGTGACAGATTACAGAAATCCTTGAAGGTTAAATTGATAGGACTTTGAATTGCATATAGGGAGTGAAAGAGTATAGCCTATGAAGGATAATGTCAAGATTCTTGATGAAAGGTATTGATATTTACTGAGATAGGGAACACTGAAAGAGCATAGTGTTTCCGTTTGCATTATTTGAGATAAGGAGATGGGGAGGGGGAGACATTCATGCATTCAGGTTGGACCTGTCTGTGTTCGATGAGCAGTTGGATATACATATCTGGAGCTCAGAGACATAAGTTCGTGAGGCCCACCCTGACTACCCATTTTAAAGTGAAACACTGCTGTCTTGTGCCCGACATACACTTAGCATGTCATCCTCCACAACAACTTATTTTCTATCATCCTATGTAATTTACTCGTTGACTATGTTTATTTTATATTGTTTCTGTCCTCTCTCAAGTACCAGCAAGTAGGGCCCAGAAGGGATAGGATTTTTGTCTGGTCACTGTGTATTTTATGTGGAGAGCAGTGCCTGGCACTTAGTAGGCCTTCAATAAATATTTGTTGGATGTTGAATGAATGAAGGGGTTTAGTTAGGATTTTATGGGTTTGCTTAAGATAGGAAGAAAGACATTTCACTGTTTTTAACAGATAGGAAGAAAGAATAGGATGGGTGTGGTTGTAGGTATGTTTTTGCTTTTCATATTGGGAAGATGTTCTTGTGTTATGGTTATTTTCTCTGTAACTGGAAGACAAGGTCAGCATCTCAGAGAGAGCGAAAGGAATGCCATTCAGAGGGCTGAGGAGAAAGGAGATTTTCGGTAGTCCTGGTGGCATGTCAAAGAATGAATTAATCAGAGAAATTTAGCATTGTTACCTTGTGCGGATGGTTCACTTAGATCAGTAATGATGAATTAATGGAATCAACTTGTCTTTCGAAAACTTTCTGTAGTAGGTTCTTGGCTGCATGGAGGAAGTGGATAATAATAGAATATCTGAATTATTAATTTTGGTGGACGAGCAGTTCTGAACAATGATCAGGGTCCGAAATTTTACCTTGGCAGTACTTGACTAAAGTGGTATGGAGGAGAATAAATTGCAGATGACTTGAAGGCATCTTGTTGGGAAGGCAGTGCTTTTGGATATGAAAGTTATCTAGGATGATCACAAGGCTTAGGGAGAGAAAGATTGTAAACTGGGTGCCAGAGACTTACGCAAATGAAGAAAGAACGGCTGGGATGTTAGGAAATGACAGCAGTGAGGAGGAGGAGAGAGGATTATATAGCTGAGAGGCCCTGAGAAAGTAAGAGTGGGTTATTTTATTTTTTAATATGATAATGTCTTAGTTATGTAGTGTTGCTCTAACAAATACCACAAATGGATGGATTTAACAAACAAATTTATTCTATCACAGTTTAGGAGGCTTGAAGCCTAAATTCAGGGTGCCAACTCCAGGAGCCCCCAGATGCCAGTCTGTCATACTGTGGGGACTCGCATGTTGCTGTGATTCTGGAAGCTATACCACTGGAGTTCAAATATCAGCAGGGTCAGCCATGGTGGACAAGTTTCGGCTAAGCGTCCAGACTAAGAATAGGAAGAAGGACCTGGTGGTCTACTTCTGAAAAGAATTAGTCAGTGAAAATCTTATGAATAGCAGCAGAACATTGTCTTATGTAGTGCCAGAAGATGAGCCCCTCAGGTTGGAAGGCACTCAAAAGATGACTGGGAAAGAGGTGCCTCCTCTAAGTAGAGTCAACCTTGATGATGTGGATGGAGTCAAGCTTTTGGGACCTTCATTTGCTGATGTGGTATGACTCAAAATGAGAAGAGAAAGCTGCAAACATCTGTTAATAATCAGAATGTGGAATGTACGGAGTATGAATGTAGGAAAATTGGAAATCATCAAAAATGAAATAGAACGCTTAAACATCAATATCTACACATTAGTGAGCTAAAAATCGGCTGGTCTTAGCTGTTTTGAATTGGACAGTCTAGGCCAACTAAGCTGGAAATGACAAGTTGAAGAGGAATGGTGTTGCGTCAGAAAGAACATATCAAGATCTATCCTGAAGTACAGTGCTGTCAGTGATAGGATAATATCCATATGCCTACAAGGAAGACCAGTTAATACCACTATTATTCAAATTTACACACCAACCACTAAGGCCAAATTTGAAGAAATTGAAGATTTTTACCAACTTCTACAGTCCGAAATTGATCAAACATGAAATCAGAATGAATTGATAATTACTGGTGATTGAAATGTGAAAATTGGAAACAAAGAAGAAGGATCAGTACTTAGAAAATAATGGCCTTGGTGATAGAAATGGTGGCGGAGATCACGTGATAGAATTTTACAAGACCAATGACTTCATTGCAAATACCTTTTTTCAACAACACAAATGGTGACTATACACATGGACCTCACTAGATGGAATACCCAGGAATCAAATCGACTACATCTGTTGGAAGGACACGATAGAAAAGCTCAGTATCATCAGTCACAAGTCCATGGTCTGAAAGCAAAACAGACCATCACTTGCTTATATACAGGTTTAAATTGAAACTGAAGAAAAATACTACAAGTCCACGAGAGTCAAAGTACAACCTTGAGTATATCCTGCTTGAATTTAGAGACAATCTCAAGAACAGACTTGACCAAAGACCAGATGATTTGTGGAAGGACATCATACTTGTAGAAAGCAAGAGGTTATTAAAAAGACAGGACAGAAAAGAAAAGACCAAGATGGATGTCAGAAGATACTCTGAAACTTGCTTTGAATGTAGAGTAGCTAAAGAAAAAGAAGAAATGATGAAGTGAAAGAGCCAGACAGAGATTTCAGAGGTAGGCTTGAGAAGACAAAGTAGTATAACGTCATGTGCAGAGACCTGGAGTTAGAAAACCAAAAGAGAGAAACACACTTGGCATTTCTCAAGCTGAAAGAACTGAAGAAAAAATTCAAGCCTCCAGTTGCAATAATGAAGGATTCTCTGGGCAAAATACTGAATGATGCAGGAAGCATCAAGCGAAGATGGAAGGAATACACAGAGTCACTGTACCAAAAAGAACTGGTCGATGTTCAGCCATTTCAGGAGGTAGCATATGATCAAGAACTGATGGTACTTAAGAAAGTATCCCAAGCTACACTGACGGTGTTGGTGAAAAACAAGGCTCCAGGAATTGATGGAATACCAATTGAGATGTTTCAACAAATGGATGCAGTCTGGAAGACCTCACTTGTTTATTCCAAAAAATTTGGAAGACAGCTATCTGGCCAACCTGCTGGAAGAGATCCATATTTATGCCTCTTCCAAGGAAAAGTATATCAACTGAATGTGGAAATTATCAAATAATGTCACTAATACCACACACAAGTAAAATTTTGCTGAACACCATTCAAAAGTGTTTGCAACAGTACATCAGCAGGGAACTGCCAGAAATTCAAGCACTCAGCTGGGCATGCTAAATATGCTGAACAAAGGATCTCATTGCTAATGCCAGATGGATCTGGGCTGAAAGCAGAGAATACCAGAAAGATGTTTATCTGTGTTTTACCAGCTCTGTGGATCATAACAGATTACGAATAACCTTGTGAAGAATGGGAATTCCAGAACACTTAATTGTATTTATGAGAAACCTGTACTTAAATCAAGAGGCAGACATTTGAATAGAACAAGGGGATACCGCGTGGTTTAAAGTCAGGAAAAGTGTATGTCAGGATTGTATGCTTTCACCGTTCTTATTCGATCTGTATGCTGAATAAATAATCTGAGAAGCTGGACTATTTGAAGAACAGTATTGTAGGAAGACTTGTTAACAACCTGGGATAGGCAAATGACAAAACCTTGCTTGCTGAAAGTGAAGAGACCTCGAAGCCTTTAATGAAGATCGGAGACTACAGCCTTCAGTGTGTATTACACAACATAAAGAAAACAATAATTCTCACAACTGGACCAATAAACAACATCGTGATAAACAGAGAAAAGATTGTAGTTGTTAACGATTTCATTTTACTTGGATCCACAATCAATACCCATGGAAGCAGCAGTCAAGAAATCAAACGACGCATTGTGTTGGGCAAATCTGCAAAGGTCCCATTTAAGAGTTAAAAAACAAAATTGTCACTTTAAGGAATAATGTGCACCTGACTGAAGCCCTGGTGTTTTCAGTAGCCTCATATGCACGCAAAAGCTGGGCGATGAATAAAGAAGACTGAAGAAGAACTGACGCATCTGAGTTAGGGTGTTGGCGAAGAATATTGAGTATACTATGGGCTGCCAAAAGAATGAACAAATATGTCTTGGAAGAAGTACAGCTGGAATGCTCATGAGAAGCTAGGATTGTGAGATTTCACCTTTACATACTTATGGACATGTTGTCAGGAGGGATCAGTCACTGGAGAAAGACATCATGCTTGGTAAAGTATAGGGTCAGCGGAAAAGAGGAAGACCCTCAACGAGGTGGATTGACACAGTGGCTGCAACAATGGGCTCAAGCATAGCAACCATTGTGAGGATGGGTCAGAACTGGGCAGCGTTTTGTTCTGTTGTACATAGGGTGGCTGTGAGTCAGAACCAACTTCGTGGCACCTAACAACAACAGCTCTGGGGGAAGGCTTTCTCTCTCAGTCAGCTTGGGGGGAATGTCCTTGTCATCAGTATTCCTTTGCTCTAGGACCTTCTCAGTGCAGGGACCTCGAGTCCAAAGGACACGCTCTGCTCACAGGGCTTCTTTTTTAGTGGCAAGAGGTTTCCCTCTTTTCTGCTTGTTTCTCTGTTTTATATTTCAGGAGAGATTGACCAAAGATATAATCTAATCCTGTAGATTGAGTCCTGACTCATCAGCATCACTGCCTCTAATCCTGCCTCATTAATATCATAGAAGTTAGGATTTACAATACATAGGATAATCACATCAGATCACAAAATGGACAGTCACACAGTACTGGAAATCATGGCCTAGCCACATTGGTACACAGTTTCCGTGGACATGATTTAATCCATAACAGATGGTGAAAGAGCAATCTTCCAGAAGTCGTGTAGGGACCAGGGAAACCCAGTTTCTCCTCCTAAGCATTAGGTACCTAGTTGTTGTTAGGTGCCATTGAGTTGGTTTCGACTCATAGCAGCTCCGTGTACAAAAGAACCAAACATTGCCCGGTACTGCGCCATCCTCATGATGGCTTGAGCCCGTTGTTGCTGCCAGTGTGTCAGTCCATCTTGCTGAGGGTCTTCCTCTCTTTTGCTGACCCTTTACTTTACCAAGCATGATGTCCTTCTGCGGGGACTGGTCCCTCCTGATGACATATCCAAAGTATGTAAGGTGAAATCTTGCAATCCTAGCTTCTCATGAGCATTCTGGCTGTACTTCCTCCAAGACAGATTTATTTGTTTTTCTGGCAGTCTGTGACATATTCAGTATTCATCACCAACACCATAATTGAAACGCATCAATTCTTCTTCTTTCTTCCTTATTCATTGTCCAACTTTTGCATGCATATGAGGCTATGTAAAACACTGTGGCTTGGTTCAGGCACACCTTTGCCCTTAAAGTGACATCTTTACTTTTTAGCACTTTAAAGAGGTCTTTTGCAGCAGATTTGCCCAGTGCCATGTGTCCTTTGATTTTCTGACTCTTGCTTCCATGGGTGTTGATTGTGGATTCAAGTAAAATGAAATCCTTGCCAACTACAGTCTTTTCTCCGTTTATCATGACGTTGCTTTTTGGTCCAATTATGAGAATGTTTGTTTTCTTTATGTTAAGGCATAATCCATACTGAAGACAAAAGCTTTTGATCTTCAACAGTAAGTGCTTCCAGACCTCTTCACTTTCAGCAAGCAAAGTTGTGTCATCTGCCTATCGCAGGTTGTTAATGAGTGTTCGTCCAATCCTATGCCCTGTTCTTCATGTAATCCAGCTTCTCAGATTATTTGCTCAGCATCGAATAAGATCGAATAAGTATGGTGAAATGATGCAGCCCTGAGGCACACCTTTTCTGATTTTAAACCACGCAGTACCCCCTTGTTCTGTTCCGATAACTGCCTCTTGGTCTACATACAGGTTCCTCAGAAGCTCAGTTAAGTGTTCTTGAATTCCCGTTGTTCGCATTGTTATCCATAATTTGTTATGATCCACAGAGCCGAGTGCCTTTGCGTAGTCAATAAAACACAGGCAAGCATCTTTCTAGTGTTCTCTACTTTCAGCCAAGATCCATCTGTCATCAGCAACGATAACTCTTGTTCCACATCTTCTGCATCAGGCTTGAATTTCTGGCAGTTCCCTGTTGATGTACTGCTGCAACTGCTTTTGAATGATCTTCAGCAAAATTTTAATTGTGATATTAAGGATATTGTTTGATAATTTGTGTACTGTGTTGGATCACCTTACTTTGGAATGGGCACAAATATCTCTTCTAGTCAGTTGTCCAGGTAGCTGTCTTCCAGAGTTCTTGGCGTAGATGAGTAAGCCCTTCCAGTGTTCCATCTGTTTGTTGAAACATCTCAGTTGGTATTCCGTCAATTCCTGGATCCTTGTTTTTCACCAATGCCTTCGTCGCAGCTTGGACTTCTCTTTCAGTAGCATTTATTCCTGATCGTATGCTACCTCTTTAAATGGTTAAATGTTGACCAACTCTTTTTTAGTACAGTTACCCTGTGTATTCCTTCCACTGAGAGTGTGAAGAAAAAAACAATAACAAAACACAGAAATGGGTTGCAAGGAAGCATTGTACTCAGGGGAGAGCTCACTTTTCTTTAAAACAAGGAGATAGAATTCAGGGAAAAATTGGAAGATATAATTTGCTTTTTATTGCTGAAGACAATGTCAGAGACAGTTTGGGTGTTGGAGAGTCATAGGCAGAGTGAACGGGCAAAATATAGAAGGCATTCTGGGCGTGGACCTTTAATAACAGGATAAAAGGCATTGTCTTCAGTTTTAGTAGCTTTTTTAAAAAATTAACGTGAAATTTACAAAACCTAAAATTTACTATTTTAAAGGGTGTAATTAAATAGCATATGATACACTCACAGTGTTATGCAGCCATGACCTCTATCTGGTTCTGAAACATTTTCATCACTCCCAAAAGTGACCTTGTACCTCTTAAGCAGTGATCACCTGTTACTCCCTGACCGCATTAGCTGTCTTTTTGAGGATGGTGGACACAGGGCCTAATGGCAAGGAAAATATCTCACTTGGCTAGGGTGCTAGCAGATTTAGAAGACATTTCTTGGGATGAGTGATAGAGGATCTAGACAATGGACCTAACTTATTTCTCTCAAGTATACCATCATTCTCCTAGTAACTGAGGTCTAAACCTTGGTAGCCATTTTATTTACTTCTATACATTATCTGTACATTATCACCATAGCCTTGTAAGTTGCTTCCTTCCTGTGTATTCCCACTGCTGTTATGTCAACCTGGGTCCTAAGTAGCTTATATCAGAATTTTCGTAACTACTATACCTGCCTCTAGTTTCTTTATCCTCTAGTGATGGAATAACTCCGTTTTAGATATTTAGGTACTACCACTAAATATTTATAGCATGATACTCAGATCTCTCTACAATCTGTCCTTCACACAATTAATTTGGTGATCAAATGAGATAAGTGAAATATTATACAAATACCAAGGGTTATTATAGTTATTAGACTTCATCCTCTCTCCTGCTGTTTACCAGCCTCCTGTTCCAGTCACATCAGTCTAGTCAATATCGTTAAGTTTACTGTTCTTTTTTTTTTTCTCTCCCATAACATCTTCATTATAATAATTCCACTTTCATGGAATGCTCTTCTCTCTTTCTACTTATCTAATTCCTGCTTCCTCTTTGGAGTCCTCATTTATCTGAAGCACAGATATCATTCCTTTCATTGAATGATGTATAGTATTGTTTGTACCACTCATTTGGCATATTCTTTTTTATTGTACTTTATTGAAGGTTACAGAACAAATTAGTTTCTTATTCAACAGTTTGTATACACATTGTTTTATGACATTGGCTAACAACCCCACTACATGTCAGCACTCTCCCTTCTCAACCTTGGGTTCCCTATTACCAGCTTTCCTGTCCCCTCCTGCCTTTTAGTCCTTGCCCCAGGGCTGGTGTGCCCCTTTAGTCTCGCTTTGCTTTATGGGCCTGTTCAATCTTTGGCTGAAGGGTGAACCTCAGGAGTGATTTCATTTCTGAGCTGAAAGGGTGTCTGGGGCCATACTCTCAGAGTTTTTCTAGTCTCTGTCAGGCCAGCAAGTCTGGTCTTTCTTTTTGAGTTAGAATTTTGTTCTACATTTTTTCTTCTGCTCTGTCCGAGACCCTCTATTGTGATCCCTGTGAGAGCAGTTAGTGGCATCCCTGTGAGAGCAGTTAGTGGCAGTAACCGGGTACCGTCTAGCTGCACTAGATTCGGTCTGGAGGAGGGTGTAGTAGATGTGGTCCATTAGTCCTTTGGATTAATCTTTCCCTTGTATCTTTAGTTTTCTTCATTTTTCCTTTCTGCCAAAGGGGTAAGACAAGTGGAGCATCCTAGATGTCCACTCACAGGCTTTTAAGACTGCACACACTACTCGCCAAAGTAGAATGTAGAACATGTTCTTTATAAACTATGTTATGCCAATTGAGCTGGATGTTCCCTGGGACCATGGTGGCATTGGACATATTCTGCCTTAAATTATTGTCTGCTTTTCTTTCTTTTTTTAACTATTTAAAAAATAGTTAAATAGTATTTTTCTTATTTTGGCAGTGAGGTCGTAAAACCTTTGAGGATAAGGAACATGTCACCCAGCACCCAGCTGGGCATGCTAAATATAAATTATTGTTATGATTATGATATAATAGAGTACTGAGAGAGTCACCAGAAATCCTTTTAGGACATATTTGGCTGCCCTTTATCCCATAGTCCCTTTTTGTGTGTGTGTTTGTTTTTTATGAGCACACTGATTTTCAGCATAACATTTTAATTAAAAAGAAAAGTTGTCTTTGTTTTTGCATTGATATTAACTTACACCTCTCATTTCAGGTGAAGAGATTGAAAACTAGTTAGGTTATTTTTCACTACCTAATACATTCCACGTGATTAAGTAACAAATGTAGGAAGTTATACAGAGACAGTGAAAAGTCTCTATTTGTCCCCTACCCACCCAGTTCCTCTGTATACCTGCTCTTATGTTACACTGTTTTTAGGTTGTTGTGTACCTTCCAGAATTTCTTTATACAAATACAAGGAAATACAAATATGTATTCTTATTTTCACTTCCAGTTTTGGACAAAGGTAGCACATACCTGTTTTTCTGCATCTTATTTGAGTCACTGTGTAATGGAAATTTTTTTCATATCAGTATGTAAGGAACTTCCTCATTCTTTGTTACTTTTGCATAGTATTCCATTGTGTTGATGCACTAGAGTTTATTGCAGTAATTTTCTATTACTCATCACAGGATGAAGATAGCACCACATTCTTGTATGATTGTGCTTTTAATTACTTAAAAGAGCCATAACCAAGGTAATACCAATACAGGAAATAGCAGTGACCATCAAAGTTGTGTTTTTTATGTCCCTGACATGGCAGATTTAAATGAAATCTAAGAAAGATCGTGTGCATTGAATACCTACTAAATATTGTAGAGATGTTTATTCTCAGAAGTTACAACAACTTTTTAGAAATAAAAATGTTTGAATCTGACATCTCTAAAATGTGAATTTCTTTTTTCTCTAGTGAAAAGAACCATACAAGTATGGAGACTGTTTCATGAATTTCTTTAGGAAATTGCTTTGAGTTCAGTCACGAGAAACTCCAATACACAAAATGTAGTGAATCCCCAACTGGATCCCAGGAAATTGAAACCATCCAATAAACTCTATTGTTTTGAATGGCAAGGTCATAGGAGACAAAATGTGGAGAAGAGCAGGAGTTTTGAGTTTTGTGTTTGGTGCTCAAACTAAGATCTAAAATTTAAGATAGCTCTGTTATTCGTCTGCAAATTAGTTTCTGCAAATTGCAAAAAAGAGAGAAACTAGAGCCATGAAAAAGGAAGGCAGGATGCAAACAAGCAAACAGCCTAGAGGGAGAACTAACAAAGCCCTGAATCAATGAAAAGAAATTTTGTGAGCTAGCCTAAAGCAGCAAACTGAGAGGCAGATTCAGATATTAGGAATCATTGGGGAAATGGAAGAAAACTGAGACAAAGAACTTCCAGGGTGCACCCAGAAGTTGTTAATAGCTTTTGTCTGTTTCTGAAAACATGCACATTAGTGGGTACCCAAATATTCAAAACATCTACATTATAATATTTTTACTAAATGAAAGTATATTGATAGACTTTAGAAAAATAGTCAGTGGTCATTGTTGCTGCTGCAGAATATTGTTTCTTTAATGTTAATTCTCAAGGAACCCGAGTACAGGCAGTCCTGGGGCTAGGAATGTCCCACTTAAAACTGGTACTTTCCCTTTAATATTATGTAAATTTGCCCTCACTTTGAAATGATTGAACCACCCCTACTGAAACAAATTCTTCATCACAGTCACCTTCACTTGCTGCACATGGAGCTTTTACATTATTGAAAAGGCTTCAAGCATTTTGTTGCACTAAAGTAAGGCTAAATAAGAACTGTATGCACCTGTTCCGATTTACCTACAGATTCTTAAAGACACACTTAGGAACGGATCTTGTTTGTAACACAGGGACTGCTTGTATTAAATTATCAGGGACTTAGTCACTGGTTATTCCAGGTGAATTCAATTACTGGAAATAATTACTGGTGCAATCGAATAAAAGACTTGAAATAACTTTAGTGTTGCGTTTTCATACTGGAGAGTTAAATTCTGGGAAATCTTGTTTGGCTTAGCTACTCATACTCTCTCTTTTTATGTTTCTCACCTAAGTAATTTCACTTATATGCATATAAGTGATTATCACATTTTTGTGTCCAAGGGAATATATTTCATTTACTGAGTGCCTATGAACCTGGATTCCATTCTATACCCAGCTGCTGACTTGCCTACCAAAAGCTATATGATTATGTGTAGTTTAAGTATGTGTTTATTTGTTTTATTTTGTGATTAGTACTGTAGTAAGATACAGAAGAGAAATACAGCTGCTGTGCTTACATAGATCTCTTAAGCCCAGAATGTCACATTACAGACCACCCACGAGTATTCTCAAAAATTACTAACAAACATGAAGAAATGTTCACTATCATTAGCAATTAGAGAGATGCATATCAAAACTACAATGAGATACCATCTCACCCCAACATTACTGGTACTAATCAAAAAAAAAAAAAAACCAGAAAATAAATGCTGGCGAGGATGTGGGGAGATTGGAACACTTATACACTACTGGTGGGAATGTAAAATGGCATAACCCGGATGGATAACGATATAACGCTTCCTCAAAAAGCTAGAAATAGAAATACCATATGATCCAGCAATCCTACTGCTAGGTATATACCCTAAAGAAATAAAAGCTGTGACATGAATAGATATATGCCCACCCATGTTTATTGCAGCATTGTACATAATAGCAAAAAGTTGGAAGGAACCTAAGTGCCCATGAACAGATGAATGGATTAGCAAACTTTGGTACATACACACAATTGAATGCTATACAATGATACAGAATAATTATGAATCTGTGAATCATGTCAGAACATGGATGAATCTGGAGGGCATTATGCTGAGTGAAATAAGTCAATCAAAAAAAGACAAGTATTGTCTGAGACCACTAGTATAAAAACTCATGGAAAGGTTTACACACAAAAAGAAACAATATCATTAATACCACACACAAACAAAATTTTGCTGAAGTTAATTCAAAAATGGTTGCAGGAGTACAACAAAAGGGAACTGCCAGAAATACAAGCCAGATTCAGAAGAGAACGTGGAATGAGGGATATCGTTGCTGATGTCAGATTGATCTTGGCTGAAAGTTGAGAATATCAGAAAGACGTTTACCAGTGTTTTATTGAGTATACAAAGGCATTAGACTGTGTGGATCATAACAAATCATGGATAATATTGTGAAGAGTGGAAATTCCAGAGCATCTAATTGTGCTCATGCAAATACTGTAGATCAACCAAGAGGCAGCCATTTGAACAGAACAGTGTGATACTGCGTGGTTTAAAGTCAAGAAAGGTGTACGCCTGGGTTGTATCCTTTAACTGTACTTATTCAGTCTGTACACGGAGCAAATAATCATAGAAACTGGATTATATGAAGAAGAACAGGGTATCAGGATTGGAGGAAGACCCATTAACAACATGTGATGTGCTGATGACACAACCTTGCTTGCTGAAAGTGAAGTGGACTTAAAGCGCATCCTGATGAAGATCAAAGACTGTAGCCTTCAGTATGGATTATGTCTTAAAGAAAACAAAAATCCTCACAACTGGACCAATAAGCAACAACATGATAAATGGAGAAAATCACAAAGTTGTCAAGGATTTCATTTACATGGATCCACAGTCAGTGCCCATGAAATCAAATGACGTATTTATTACATTTGGGAAATCTGCAAAAGACCTCACCTCTTTAAAGTATTAAAAAGCAAAGATGTCACCTTGTTGACTAAGGTGTACCTGACTCGAGCCATGGTATTTTCAGTCGCTTCATATGCATTTGAAACCTGGACAGTGAATAAGGAAGACCAAAGAATTGATGCCTTTGAATTATGGTGCTGGCAAAGAATGTTGGACTGCCAGAAGAATTAACTAATCTGTCTTGGAAGAAGTGCAGCCAGAATGCTCCTTAGAAGGGAGAATGGTGAGACTTTGTCTTACTTACATCGGACATATTGTCAGGAGGAATTAGTCTCTGGAGAAGGACATCATGTTTGGTAGAAGGTCATTGAAAAAAAAGGAAGACCCTCAACAAGATGGATTGACACTGTGGCTGTAATATGGGCTCAAACATAGCAATGATTGTGAGGATGATGTAGGACCTGGCAGTATAGTGCTCTGTTTTACCTTGTGTTGCTATGTGTTGGAACTGACTTGATGGCACTTAACAAAAACAACAATGAGGGCACATCCTTCTTATTGAAATAGTGTGTTGATATACAGTTGTGAGCACTCTTGTGATCTATCTTCACTGATTTGGATTGAAAGATTGGACATTATTTAAGGAGACTTTCAGAATTTAATGCATTTTTTTCATGAGCTTATTATCAGCAGTGTCGTTTTCATGTGAAATGGATTTACACATCATTGGAAGGATCATTCAAAAACTGCAAAATATATGTCCCTGCACAGATTAGGAATAATTTATAGGTTAGTTTTCCTAGCAGTCATATATCTAACATTATACTAGTGATCTGTTAATGTAATAAAGTTAGCTGTGACTGAAGACTAAGTGCTTTGATTTATAGCTAATCTGATTTTTGTCTTTTATTTGTTACACATTTGTACTTGTTCAATAATCCCAATGCACCTTGGATTCAGAGTGGCACCAGAATTGAAACAAAGGAGTCTGAAATGTATAACTGCTAGTGAAGAGCCAAACCACTAAGCCATGGTAGTTCTCTGTCTCCTGTACTTGCTGGTATTGATTAATGAACTAACTGCAACAATTCTTCTTGTTAGTTTCCTTCGGGTGAGTATACATGGTGACCTTATGTATAACAGAATGGAAATGTTGCTCGATCTTGTGCCTTCTCCATGATCTGTGATATGTATGAGTCTATTGTTGAGGCTGTTGCAATCTGTCCCTCTGAGGGTGATCCTTCTTTTCACCAACCCTCTGCTTTTCCAAACATGATGTGCTTTTCTAGCAGGTGGTCTTTCCTGGTGATGTGTGCAAAGTAAGCAAGATGAAGTCTCTTCATCCTTGCTTCTATTGGGCCTACCTTTATCTAAGCTTGATTTGTAGATATCTCCTTTATGTGAAAGTGAGATAAATTACTACTTTTAAAAATACCTAAATGCTGCAATGACTGTTTGTACCAAACATGATATAATTACTATGTTGTTTAGTTAACATACTCTGGGAAACAACCTACATACAGTTTTGTAGTCTCCTTTTATTTTATTTACTTATTTTATTAGGTACATTTTTCATGTTAAGTGGTGATTCTCAATATTTTTCCTTAAGAATGTATATTAATTCATTCTGTAACTGTGTCATAGTATATTTAACAATTTTCTATTGCTGGACATGTGGGTTATTTCCAGTATTTCACTATTCTAAGCATCCTTGCAGTTTAATATTTGTACACATCTATAAAATACATATATATACACATATAAATTCAAAAGTCTTCTTTTATATAATGACAATCTTATTATATTTGTTCTCATAGTGAGCATGGGATATGTATAAGTAACATGTATAAGTAAAAAAAAACCTGTGATATATTCCTCTACTTAGATATCAGTAATAATAATTGATAATCTTGCATTAGAAGGATAAAATGCCATATAAGCCATACATGTAATTTTACTGAAGGCTGGAGTAGTCAGAAAAGACTTTTTGAAATACCAGTATTTGGATTGGACCTAAGTAGTAAGCACTGTTGGTTGCCTAACCAGCATTTCTCTCGTTGCCTATTCAACATTTCCCTCTTTCTCCCTGCTGTCAGAGCCCTGATTTTGTTGGTGTTTAGGCTCATGCACCTACACGTGACGCTACCTGTAGCTTAGAAATACTAAGCCATTGTTTCTCAGCGGGGGTGGCCGAGCAGGAAAAGTGAAGTAATTGGGGTCTTTGATAAGATCATTGCTCTTCTCAATTAACTTATTCCAAAACTGCCTTACTTCTAGACTTGTTATAAGAAATAATAAGTTGCCTGTAGTTTAAGCCATTTTGAGTTGTGCTTTCTATCACTTGCTCCTGAAAACATACTGATAAAACTTTGAGGGCGGAAAACCAAACAAAATGTATGAAATTGGTTGTTGACGTTGTACAATAGGTAGAGCTGAAATGAAACAAACCAAATCAGCACTATGACTGCCCATCCATTCAGGCTGAAAGGCAATATCCAGGCTGCAATGTATGGAGTGGTAACAGCTGAAACAAAGTCCAGCGATCTCACTGTGAGGAAAGAAGTCACAGTTCAGGGAGGATGGGCAGTTAAAATTTGAGGGGCAGAGTTTTGAAATGCAGGGAGCCATTCAGAGAAGCAGTTGGAGAAATTTGTACAGGGGTTGCTGAACGCCCCTCCACACAAGCAAAATTAAACTCCATGACGCTGGGTAAAAACTTTTGAGGAAAGAACAATTATTAGGGAGCTATAAGAGGAACCCCGGTGGTGTAGAGGTTAAGTTCCTAACCAAAGGGTTGGCAGTTTGAATCTGCCAGGCGCTCCTTGTAAACTCTATGGGGCAGTTCTACTCTGCCCTATAGGGTTGCTATGACTCGGAATCGACTCGATGGCACTGGGTTATAAGATGAACAATTCCCACAGTTTGGACAGAACTTGAAATCATCTTATTTCCCTGCAGCCAGGTTGTAGACTCATGGGTAAAGGACATTTAGTCATCTTAGAAAAAAACCAAACCAAACCTTTTGCTGTCGAGTCGATTCCGACTAAAAAAAAAAAAAAAAGGGCTAAATTAGCCCTAGAATGTAGGCTACTGTAAAAATGGCGTGGAGGCAGCATCATCCAACCTTCTTGTCTAAGATCACGAGGAAGGAGAAGAATTGTTATGGGCCAGGTCAACATGTGCTAGTGGAACATGTCCAGACTTAGCCCATCTCTTCATTGCTGCACTTTCCTCCCTTCCACTCATGAGTAGACACAGGTAGTCACAATAGGTGAGTATACCAAGGTGTCCACTCACCAGCCTCCTTTAACTTCTAGTCCTGGAAGGGGGTTCTTTTGATGAGCACAGACCTTTCCTGCCTCAATGCACCCAAAGGCAAACTGCTTCCTCAAAATTAAAAAAGCAAAAAAGTTTTGTTTTTTTCCTTGCAGGTCTTCCTTCAAATGCAAATCTCCTGCTCTCTCAGCAGTTAGTGGTCAGTCTGCATATCTTTCCAAATGCAAATTTCCTGAGTTAAGAGATTTTGGGTGGGACCCAGGTTTTCCACCTAAGGCCCCAATACCCTGTACACAAGCCTACTGCATTGAAATGAACAATCTGTGTTTCTTTGAGGTAAATCCTAGTTCCTCTTTTAGCATACCCAATCAGGTATTGGCTGAAGGTGGAGTTACATGCTCTGTGGTGTCTGTAATACCCAATATTCATTTTCATCATACATTTAGGTCTGTTTTGCAACACTAGGTAGGAGAAACATTCAATATCCACAGTATATTCAGATAAACACATAACCCTTTTAAAAACATTCCAGTTTCATCTTCCCTTCTCTACACCTTGACTGTCTTCACATTCATATGCATGTGGCCTTGGGCCTCTGCCTGGGTGAAACCTCTTGTCAGTCATCTTGTTTAACCAGCCAGGCTTTTCCCCCAGTCCACTCCAGATGCAGCTTTTCTCTACTCTGCTGCAGCATAACATCTCTTCCTTTCCTTTCAGCCATTATAGACAACAATAAAAGTAACCATCCAAGAATCAAAAGTTTCACTTCCCGTGCCCTTTCGTTCTTTCTCTTACAAAGTCCCATGTTTCTATGATTCTGAACCCATTGAAAAGAGTCCCACTTCTGACACCAACTGTAAAAATGGGGTGCCAGCATCTTCATTCAACCTCCTCGTCTAACTTCACAAGAGAGGACTGGAATCATTATCAGTATCAGCAGCCCAAGGCTAATTGCTATGAGATTGAGATCAGACATACCTCCTTTCTCCAGCCTTTTTACCTATTCTGACACCAGCTGTCCCTCCCGTGGCACTTGGTAACTCTTGGCTGGTTCGATAATTTGTTGCAGTGGTCACATACAACTCACAGACCATATTCAGAGTTATGAGGTTTATTAGGGATATAACAGGTTACAATTCAGCATCAGAACCGACTCAGGATACAGTTTTTCAATCAGGGCAGCCTCTTCTCAGCTGTGCCTGCAGGCAGACTTCTCTCTGGCTGTCAGCCTGTTGGCCCCTTGGCCTCTTGGCCTGGCCTCTGCCTTGCTCAGGCAAGTGTTACATAGCTGTTTAACTCTGCCAATAAGTGCCTGGGGGTACCCCACTCTGCCAAGAAACCTCCTACCCAAAAGTGCTCAGCTTTCTCGCTCCTTGGGTCGGCAAGCCTAGCTCTCTGCCAACAAGTGTCCAAGGGTACCCCACTTCACCAAGAAGCCTCCTGCCCAAGGGTGCTTAGCTGTCTTGCTTCGTGAGTTGGCACACCTGCTGTAACTGCCTTGCTCTGTGGACCAGGAAGCCCACTGAGCTGTCTTCATGGCAGTCACCTGATCTGCTGCCTCCGTTTCTCTGCTGCTGCTTCTCACCATCTTGTGTCATCTACAGTGTTAATAGCTCTCTCTTTCTCCAGGGCCTAGGAAGTTTAAGCACAGGGACCCTGGGTCCCAAGGACGTGCTCCACTCCCAACTCTTGGTAGTTGTGAAGTCCCTCCATTTCACCTCTGGGATGGCTCATTTTAAGCCTAGCAGGATAGCAAAAGTGACCAATACCAACATTAGGGTTCCATTTGAGTTATTTGCATGGTCCCAGCCCCATGAAGGTACCATGTACCTTATTTACATTATTAGCAAGCTGTCTAATCCCCTTGGTGGGCCATAGGCACCTTATTTGTGTAGTCCCGCCCAATCATGTGGTGGGAGTTACAAGACCATGGTGAGAAAGCCCATGTAAAGGCAATTCATTGCACTGCAGCTACTATAAACTCTACCTAAAGGAGCATAAAATTGGGCTTTGGAAGGATCAGACTCATTCACAGGTAAGTTACTCGCCTGCTCAAAATAGCCCAGTGCCCTTTAAAGGAATATGATAAATCCAGCACTGAACAACATAAAGATTACAAGATATGAAATAAAATAAGAAAAATTACTATACATATGAAGAAACAAATGTGATCTATTACCTGAAGAAAAAGCAGTAAGTAAGGATAGGCCCCAAAAATGATGAAGGTGCTGTAATTAGCAGACAAGAAAGTCAAACTGATTTATAAATATGCTCCCTATGCTCAAGGGGGGAAAGAAAAACAAACACAATGAAGAGAGAAATTAAAAATATAAACAAAAGTTCCACATATTACAGAGAAAAATCCAGTATGTAAAGTAAAATGAAAAAGACACTCCAAAAGAAAATATCAGTGAACTTGGAAATATAGCAGTTGGAACTTCTGCGATGAAGCACAGAAAAAGACAAAGAAAATGAACAGAGCCTCAGTGAACTGGGGGACAGTATCATGAGTTTTCACATAAGTGTAACTGGATTCTAGAAAGATAGGAGGAGAGGAGGACAAAAAAATATTTAGAGAAATACTGGACATCCTGAGTGTAGAAAATTCTAAGGAATCTAAAAAAGCTCCTAGAACTGTGTTTAGCAAAGTCAAAGAATACAAAGTCAGCTTGCAGAAATAATTTTTAGTTCTGTATCTGTACTAGCAATGAACAGTTGGAAAGTAGAAATAAAAAAACAATGCCATTTACAATTGTATCAAAAAATTACATACTTAAGAATAAATAGTAGATTTGTACAAGACCTGGTGCTAAAAAATCACAAAACGCTGCTGATGTAAATTAACCAAAAAAACCTAAAGTCATTGCTGTTGAGTTGATTCTGACTCATAGCGACCCTATAGGATAGAGCAGAACTGCCCCATAGAGTTTTCCAAGGAGTGCCTGGTAGATTGAATTGCCAGCCTTTTGGTTAGAAGCTGTAGCTTTTAACCACTTCACCACAGGGGTTTCTGGTGTAAATTAAAGAAGACCTAAATAAATGGAGATATATATACTATGTTCATGGATTAGAGGATACAGTAACTTTAAAATTTTAATTCTCCCTAAATTGATCTATAAATTCCACACAATCCCAGTCAAAATCCTAGGAGGCTGTTTTGTAGAATTTGATAAGCTGAGTCTAAAATTTATATGCAAATTCAAAGCACCTAGAGTAACCCACACAATTTTTCAAAAGAAGAATAAAATTAGATGACGTGCACTACTTTAAGACTTGCCGTAAACTTACAGTATCCAGGACATTGTGGTGTTAGCATAAGGATCGATCAATGAAACAGAATGTAGAGTCTAGAATGACCCACATGCTTATAGTCAATTGATTTTTAACAAAGATGCCAGGGTAATTCAATGAGCAAAGCAAAGCCATTTCAGCAAATGGTGCTGGAGGAATTGGATATCCATATTCAGGGTGAATAAAAAACTTGACTTTCAAATCATATATGTCAATTAACTTAAATGGACTATAGCCCTAAACCTCAGAGCTGAACCCATGAAACTTCGAAAAGAATCAGAGAAGAAAATTTTTGTGATTTTTTTTTTCCTAAGAGTGAAACCAAAAACATGAACTATAAAAGAATATTGATAACTTTCACTTCATGAAAATTAAGAACTTCTGTTCCTCCAAAGACGTGATTAAAGAGCAACAGGGTCACATTGCAAATAGACATGCATCTTCAGATGGGTGGAATTTGTGGCTTATTTTGTAATCCATCATTCCAGTGTAGTGGAGAAGAGAGAGTCCTGAGTTGAGAGTCAGGAACTTCTGATGTGTAATCCTAACCCTGGCACTTGTCAAAGATCCTGTTAACTAAGTTACTCAGTAAGAGTTTTGTTAGATTCTGTGAGTCTCGATTATGTGTGTGTGTGATGGTAATAATAATAATGCCTTCCCTGTAGGGCTGAATAAATAGTGAGAACTGAATAAAAGATATGGAAAAATACATGTAAAGTGATCCTTTTATTTAAGTATTAGTATTCTAATCCATAGTTTGTCTTTAATAATTCTGCCCTTTAAAAAATGGTATGAAAGGACCTCTCTTTTTTACTTAATGAGCTATAATGATCTCTTAAGGAGAGTCTAAATTTATTTAATGTTTCAGTAGATGCATAAACGGATGGACTCCCGTTTATTCTTCTTGTTAACTGTAGAAGTAAAAAATGGGTATACTTTTTTTAAATTTTTTTTATTTTTTAGGGAAGAAGTGCTCACACTGCTGTTGTGTATGCCTTAGTGTTTTATGCCAAGCTGATGCCTTTTACCACCATTATTTTTATAAGCAATTGAAAAACATACTCTAGGGGTTTAGAGATAATAAATAATAATCACAATTATTATATTAATCTTATGACATTATAAATATATACTATGTTATATAATATGCTACTAGTACTACTAATAATAATTGGACATTATTATACCTTTTACCTGGAAATTTCTTCTCTATACATTTTTCCTCTGTCCTTTTTCAGTTAATGGTGAGTATGACTGTACTCTAAAGCATATACACTGGGAAATGAAAGATAATTAAGTGGTTCCCAAGAACATATTAGGCACTTTGAACTAAAAAGAATGATTTTATGTCCAATGAGACAAACTCTATTGCTTCACATATCCACTTGTCTTTGGCACAAGAAGATAAGTTTTTTTTTTTTAATATTGTGCCTAAGGTTTACAAATTGAGTCAGTCTCTCATACGAAAATTTATATACACCTTGCGATATACTCCTAATTGCTCTCCCCCTAATGAAAGAGCACACTCCTTCCCTCCACTCTCTATTTTCGTGTCTATTCGGCCAGCTTCTGACCCCCTCTGCCCTCTCATCTGCCCTGCAGACAGGAGATGCCAACATAGTCTCATGTAGCTATTTGATCTGAGAAGCTCACTCTTTACCAGTATCACTTTCTATTCCATAGTCCAGTCCAATCCCTGTCTGAAGAGTTGGCTTTGGGAATGGTTCCTATCTTGGGCTAACAGAAGGTTTGGGGGCCATGACCACTGGGGTCCTTCTAGTCTCAGTCAGACCATTAAGTGTGGTCTTTTTATGAGAGTTTGAGGCCTGCATCCCACTGCTCTCCTACTCCCTCATGGGTTCTCTGTTGTGTTCCCTGTCAGGGCAGTCATCGGCTGTAGCCAGGCACTGTCTAGTTCTTCTTGTCTCAGGCTGATGTAGTTTCTGGTTTATGTGGTCCTTTCTGTCTCTTTGGCTCATAATTACCTTGTGTATTTGGTGTTCTTCATTCTCTTTTGCTCCAGGTGGGTTGAGACCCATTGATGCATCTTAGATGGCCGCTTGTTAGTGTTTAAGACCCCAGAAGTCACTCTCCAAAGTGGGATGCAGAATGTTTTCTTAATAGATTTTATTATGCCAAATGACTTAGATGTCCCCGAAAATAAGTTTTTTAATATCTGAATGTTAGATCGTGGAGACTCATCCATACTTATCTGTTATAAATGTAAACTTTCTGTATCATTGAGGTGAAGAACCTTTTTTTCTGTCAAGGACCACTGGTCCAGATGGTTAAAAAACAACAAACAGCAAAAAGCCAAATTAAGGCGCTCCTTGGAAATTCTATGGGGCAGTTCTACGCTGTCCTAGAGGGCTGCTATGAGTCGGAATTGACTCTACGGCACTGGGTTTGGCTTGGGGCAAAAAAAAAAAAGGAAAACATTACATTGATTATACTTCTAATATAAAAACAGATCACATGAAATATTATTCAGTTAATACAATTAAAGTACAGCATTGTTCTTCGTTTTATATTAAGGTAGATAAGATAGGATGAGACAGTAGTATTGAAGAAATAAAAAAAAAAATAGGGTGTCTTTTTCCTTCTATATTTTTTATTTGTTATTGATGTGCCATCTTTCCAAGTCACTCAAGCTGTCTCACTGTGACAAGATGAGAGAGATGGTCAGGAGAAGGGATGATGGGAAAAAGAATTATAAAGTGGTTTTGAAATGGTTGACTTTAAAATTTTTTGTTCTTCCATAGAAAAGGAAAGTCATTTCTGCTTATGAAAACTGGGTAAAGCCCAACAAGTTTTCTTGAATATAGTCTTGTGAGGTATTCATAGTATCTACTGGTATTGATAAAGCGTATACCTTTGGGGCTAAGGACCTTGTTTTTGTACCTTCCATAGTATTTTGAACAAATCTGCAGCTCCATATTTATTAAAAGCAAGATTATTTCTTGCATTATTTATAACCTCCTGTGTTAGAAAAAAGGAGCCCTGGTGGCGCAGTGGTTAAGTGCTTGGCTGCTAACTGAAAGGTCGATGGCTTGAGCCCACTAGGTGGTCCGTGGGAAAAAGATGTAGAAGTCTGCCTCAGTAAAGATTTACAGCCTTGGAAACCTTATGGGGGCAATTTTACTCTATCCTGTTGGGTCGCTATGAGTCAAGATCAACTCAAAGGCAACAGGTTTGGTTTTTCGATGTTAGAAAAGGAAATGAAAGACTGTGTTTGGCTAAGAACATCATAGGTTCTTAAGATGTCATCATCAGCGTTTTCTTGAAGGTAACTTTTGGGAGAAAACTGAAAAATCACAATCACACATTAAAAAGTACTGTTTGAAGGTGAGGAATGTGTCCCCTTATCTGTTTGTTTTTGTCCCTCAGTCCTTATACCTCAGTTATTAGGCCTCATCAAAACCAAACCCATTGCTGCTGAATCAATTCCTACTCATGGCCACCCTGTGTACCACAAAGTACAGAGAGTAGAACTAAACTCCATTGGGTTTTCTTGGCCGTAATCTTTGAGAAACATCTCTAGGCCTTTCTTCCTTGGTGCTGCTGGGTGGGTGCCTTATTTAGAGTCTGTGTCTCTCTGTTTTTCTTTCTCTCTCGCCAGCTGAGAACACTTGTCCATTAACTGCATTTAACTAAAGCCACAGTAACTGGGCTTTTATCTCAAATTATAGCAAAATTCTCATGTATCTAGTATCCCAGGCCTAGTTAGTTCCCTGTGTTTTGGATAATAAACTTGACATCAGTTCCACATTGTGATGATCAGGAATCTATATTTTAAAAGAAAAGAGCACTGTTGGAAATGTGACCTTGCACAAGTTAACCTTACTCAGCTGGCTTTATCTGCAAAATTGAGAAAATTATTATTTTCCCTCACAACTTAATAGAATTTGTTGTATGAGCATAAAATTAAAGTTTTGTAAGCCACAAGATCCTCTGCAACTAAAGTGTTATTTAGGAAAGGCTATGGTAAAATACTCACACTCCTATGATTCATCATTTCGGTCTTTTCATTTCTTTATCTAGAGGTGAAGGCTTCCCACCTCCATCTGTGGAAATTTAATACACCTCAAAAAGCCTAGGGCAGATATGACTACCTTGATGAATTCTTCCTTTATTCCCTAAATTAAAAGCCATGCCACTCCTGTAATGCAGATATTTTGGGATCTGTTTAATGAACATAGCAATTCCTTTATTTTCGCCTTCTTCCAAAGCCTCCCCACTATTCCTGAATGAAACATTTAGATGCTATGAAAATATCTTTATAATGGGGAACTAGTCAAACTTTAATGTGTCTAAGATCACATGGGGAGCTTGTTTAAAAAACACCAGTCCTGAGCTTCCACACTTGGATACTCTGATTGCATTAAGTTAGGCGTCAGGCTCTCTGCTTTAACTACACTATTATTTCTTTCACCCTCCCATTTTACGCGGCCCCTCCCACAGTAGGACCTTTGCATCTGATGTTGCCATCACCTAGAATGGTGTTTCCTTTTGCGTCATTGTCTTAAGTAATGCCTGTCCTTCAGATGTGAGCTTTATCCTTAATTCCTAAGGGGATCCTTTTGTAGCCTCTCTGACTAGATCAAATCTCCCACATTATATGTGTGTAAAGCATGGGTACCCCCCTTCATGGCACTTATCACAAGTGCAGCTTTACATTATTTATGTAGTTATTTAAGTAATGACACTCGTTAAACCAGAAGCTCCTTAGGGGTAGAGACTGCGTACTCTTGTTCTTTATTATATTCCCGATGCCTAGGATAGTTCCTGAAATACGGATAGAGATCGATTAGATAGCTGCTGTCAAGAGTTGACTCCATTCAACCTTATGTACAACAGAACAAAAACATTGCTTGGTCTTATGTCAGCCTCGCAGTTATCAGCATGTTTGAGTTCGTTGTTGCAGCTGTTGTGCCAATCCATCTCACTATGAGTCTCCCTCACCCTCTCTGATCCTCTCCTTCACCACATGTGATGTCCTCCTCTGGCAGTTGATTCCTCCTGATGATGTGTTCAAAATAAGAAAGTCGGGCAGTGTTCTGTTGTGATCCATAAGGTTTTCATTGGCTAGTTTTCAGAAGCAGATTACCAGGCCTTTCTTCCTAGTCTGTTTTAGTCTGGAATCTCTGCTGAAACCTACCCACCATAGGTGACCCTGCTAGTATTTGAAACACCTGTGGCATAGCTTTCAGCATCACAGTAGCACACAAACTACCGCAGAACAACAACAAACTGACAGATGGGTGGTGGTCTTGAAATAGAGTATTCACTTAAATATTGAATGGTGAATGAATAATGATCCACAGAATTCACTTTGACAGACATGGAGCCAAGAGTTCTGAATGCCTGCTTTCTAACCCTGACTTACAACTGATTTGTAATTTCTCTCCTAACTTTTTTGTATCTGTTTTGGTATCTATAAAATGGAATGAAACCTGCCCTACTTACCTCAGAGGGTGTTGTGAAAATCAAATGAGAAATTTGAAGCGGCTTTGAAAAGTATAAAGTTGTATTCAAATATAAAATTAAATTGAATAGCCACTGATGTAGGTGGAAGGCACTGATACATGTACCATGGTATTGTTATTTATTTTCTGAACCACAGCAGTTGTGTTTTGAGATGGGGTTTAATCTCTAGTTCACGTTGTATATGTGAGTGCTTACTTATCTTAGAAATTACATCTTTTACTATACATTGTTTAGGGAAGTGAATGCCATTTATTTTCTACTTATGAAAACGTATGAACCAAAATTACCCAAGGGTATCCTTCAAATTTCTTCTGTCTGTGATTCAGCAAAGCCCTAAGATATTAGTGCAAACCCTGTATTTTACAAATGGCTTATCTCTGTGTTTATAACTTACTTTTGTGCTGTGGGACATGGAGAGATTATATATATTACTTTAACTGTGGAAAAAATGGAATAGGAAAACATTGTATTTTTGGAACAGGGAAAGATGTCCTCAACTTTAGGGGAAAAAAAATAATAATAAAACTCCCTGTATTTCATTATCCTATAATGTTCCACCTCTTGCTTATTAAAATATATTATGTCCCCCCCCCCCCCCGTTTTCCCTTTCTAGTTTTTGCTACCTTCAACCTTTTTCATTCTTCTACTTTTTAACTTCAACAATCTGGGTTGCAGGGGAAAAAAACCTGGCACCTAATCAAGAACATGATCTCATTGCTTTCAGTGGCTTAGAAAAGAAACATTTTAAAGCAGTTGAAAGATTTCACTTTGGAAAATAGGTACTGCATAACTAAGTGTGTTGGTTCCCAGCAGAGCCTTGAGTAACCTCTTTCCTGCTAGCCTTATGTTTTTTCTCATCTACTTCCTGTTTGGTGGGCAATTGCCTAAGTTAAGGAAAAAAAAAAAAAAAAAATCCAGGAAGACATTTCCTTCTTGCTCTCTTGCCAGAGTATTGTTTTCCTGTCTTTTTAGTCCTCTACATAATATTTTTATAGTTATGTAGCCTAAATGTTTCTAGGTTTTATCATCTGTTGAGGGATAAACTGTAACTTTTGTTCCCTCCTGTTGGCACAAACCTCCAGCCCTCATCAGAGCTCCCTTAAATATACTGTAACCTGTATTCAGGAACAGAAGGTAAATGTTCCTTATAGTCTCGGAGAAGTCCGTATCACAGCTATTGCTGCTGGGTCCTCTGTGAAGGATGGTGGCAGTGCCAGGAGTGCTGTCTTTTAGTATTTTCAAAAATGCTAGTCTTCAAGATACTGGGGAGGTGCAGGACCAAATCAAAGATGGCCTCTCTCCCATCTCTTTGCCACACTGCCCCTAATTCCCAAAGGAGCAGTCAGTTGTCACATTTTCATAGTCTGTCCTGAAAAGATATCTTTTAGATTTGAAAAGATTTCGTATCTTTTGGATCTACCCTTTTACTCCTTCTGGGCTTAAAACCAGTTCAAAAAGCCAAATAGAAAAAGACACCAAGCCATTTTGTCCTTATTTCATCTCACTTTCCTTCTGCCCATTCCCTTACCCTCACCCCCACTGAGTGTCCACTGAAATCTCCATCTTCTTGGAACTAAAAGGCAAAATACTGTGTGTGTATGTATATATATATATATATATATAGGTATCTTGTGGGTCACTGGCTCACCAATTCTGACAGTTGCTGGATTCTTAACCATATTTGTAATCAGTTTGGCTAACTTGTTTAATTAAAAAGAAATTTTTTTTTTAGTAGGTACCCATTTACCTGCTATAAAATTCAAGAGGTACTAAAATATGTTTAGTGAAAATGCTCCCTACTGCCTCCATCCCTCAGCTATCTAGTTCCCTGTCCAAAAAGAATCAATGTTATGAGTTTCTTCTGTATCCTTCCAGAAATATTTTATAACTGTTATAAACAAATCTGTATATAGTTTTTTTTTTTATATAGTTAGTTTATATATTATTCTTTCCCACTCTTCTCCTCCTCTTTCACAAAAGACATAATATATGTTATGGTGTTCCTTGTTCTTTTCACTTGGAAATTGTTTTGTAGTAGCACAAAGAATTCCCTTATTCCTATCCCCTAAAGGTGGACATTTGTGTTGTTTCTAATCTTTTGCTGTTAGAAATAATGCTGCCAGCAATAACATTGAATATCAGAGTTTTTTTTTTTTTTTGTATATGTCTGTTGGATAAGTCCCCAGAACTGGGATTGCTACATTAAAGGTTGTATACAGTGTAATTAGGATTCTGTTACATTTTCAGTTACTTAACTCAGATTTTTTTTTTTTTAATTTTCTTGTTTATACTGTTGATGTTGTTAGCCGCCATCAAGTTGGCCCCCACTCATGGCAACCCCATGCACAATGGAATGAAATTCTGTCCAGCTCTGGACCATCGCCATGATAGATTGTAGATACTATCAAAATCCATAGGGTTTTCATTGGTTGATCTGCTACTGCCTCGCTTATACTCTAGGCTTCTTTTAGTGAACCAACTTCATCATCTCATTTTCTTTGTTGATTGGCAAGGTAATGCCCAGACAATATAAATAAGTGAAGAGGGCCAGGTGTAAGAATTAAAAATAGATTTAATTTTTTATTTTCACAATTTTGATAGAGACATTAACTATAAAGAATCATTTCTCTACCATGGAACAAACCACAGTGTAAGCTGAGAGATAAAGAGATAATAGGGACTGTAGTGAACTGGAAGATTCAGGCTCCATAAAAAGGGGGCAGTGCAATTCAACCCCAGCCACTTGTTGGCACATGAGGAGAGTTACAAGCTCATTAGTGACAGATCCTGTAATTTTTTTTTTCCCTAGGAAAGCAAAAACCTGGGTATTTTTATGCAGTCTTCCAACTTTTAAATAATGTGGTGACCAAACCAAATACATCCATAGGACAGATCCAACATTCTAAGCTCCTAGTTCATGCCCTCATCTGTTGGACATGCAGAGGCAATCTTTGGCCTATTTTTCAACCTCTGACTCCCCACATATTCTAGTTCCTCATCATTTACTGTTAGTAGGATATTGCTTCTAAATGTTCTGCTGATTTTAAAATACTCAGTTCTGCATATCATCATGTTCTATCTTCTTAATGTAGATTTTGATGATTATTTGAATGATCAGTGGTAATACATTTATGGATAGCCAAGCCCAAAAAAGAGAAAGAAACCTTGTAGCTGTCAATTCTGACTCATTGCAGCCCTATAGGACATCGTAGAACTGCCCCCATAGAGTGTCTAAGGAGTGGCTAAGGATTTGAACCACCAACCTTTTGGTTAGCAGCTGAATGCTTAACCACATTGCCACCAGGGCTCTATAGATAACTAAGTATTACAGTAGAGCTTCGCAAGAAGTGTTCTTTTCTGTCTGAAGTCATTGATGCATTCTTTAAATATAGTTTGTTCCATGATGTATTGGAAGAGGAATTAATAAGTTTTCTGCTAACATCTCCAACCACAGGATTACAATTCCCATTTGATTGAAAACTGGTGGTCTCTACTATGGTATTTCCTTTTGTTTTATTTTTCAGAAATTCCCACTAGAGAGGAATGTACAATTGCCAGTGTCACCTCTTCCTTCCCTGTTGTCAGAGACTAACATCCCCATCTCTCAAAGCCATCAAAGGTGGTTACAGAGCTTTGGAAAGATAAAAAATAATTCCTTATAAGATGGTTAGAATCCTTTGATTCTTTCTCTGAAATAGTTCAAGATCATTTATTCATAGAGTAATTAAAAGATCACTTAGAGGCACTGTGTTTTAAGCTGGGTTCTTGCAAGAAGCAAAACCAGTGAAACCAGCGAAGCATATATATATATGGGGAGACAGAGAGACAGAAAAAGAGAGCCCCGGTGGCATGATGGTTAGGAGCTCAGGCTGCTAACCAGAAGTTTGGCAGTTCAAATCCATCAGCCACTCCTTGAAAACCCTATGGGGTAGTTCTACTCTGTCTAATAGGGTCACTATGAGTTGGAATTGACTCAATGGCAGTGGGTCTGGTTTTTTGGTATATATGTGTATGCGTGTGTGTCTAAAGCTGGAAAGTCCCAAGTCCATGAATTGGGCATAGGCTGGAGGCTTCTCCTAACTCATGTAGCTGCGGGGGTTCATGAACCCAACATCAGCAGGTAAGACGGCAGGCTGCTGGCTCAAGTTTCAAAAACTGGAGATGAGATGATGACAAGCTGGATGCAGGATCCAGAGGAGAGCAAAAGGCAGCAAGATTTGCCAGAAAGTCCATATATACTGGAATCAGGCCACACCACCAAGGAAACTTCCTGCCAACTGATTGGCTGCTCATAGGAGATCTCATCATGGAGATGATTACCTCATTCTATAACTTTCAGACTACATCACGACTTCCAAACCACTGAGAATCATGGCCCAGCCAAGTTGAAACACAACCTTAACCATCACAGTCCACCAGTTATCGACATGGTACCTATACAAATCTTAAACCATGCATAATCTCTAAATTAAAGACAATTATAAAGTCATATGTTCACCTAACATGATACAACTGAAAATGCAGTAGTTCTGTTTACCTCCTATACTTTATAAATGAAAAAAATAAACATATATGTTACACAAATATGAAGAAAGAATTATAAGAGCAGCGAAGGATAAATGAGAAGTCACCTACAAAGGAGAGCCAGTAAGAATAAGCTCGGACTACTTGGCAGAAACCATGCAGGCAAGAAGGCAATGGGATGACATATTGTAAAAATTGCAGGAAAAAAATTGCCTGCCAAGAATCATATATCCAGCAAAACTGTCTCTTAAATATGAAGGTGAAATTAAGACATTTCCAGATAAACCCAAGTTGAGGAAACTCGTAAAAAACAAACCAAAACTACAAGAAATACTAAAGGGAGTTCTTTGGTTAGAAAATCAGTAATATCAGGTATCAACCCAAGACTAGAACACAGGGCAGAGCAAGCAGAAGTCAACCCACACAGGGAAATCCAAAAAAACAAAGCAAGATTATAAAAAAAAAAAGCTCAAAACAGGGTAACAGTGATGTTATTACATAAAAGAAGACAACATTAAAATAATAAAGAGGGACTAAGAAATGTAATCATACACCTTCCATATGGAGAGAAAGATACTGCAATACAAAGAAATAAAAGTTAGTTTTAAATTTAGAAAAATAGGGGTAAATAATAAGGTAACCACAAAGGAGACAAACTATCCCACTCATCAAAATAAAATACAAGGGAAAAATACAGACTCAGCAGAAACAAAATCAACAACAACAAATATGAGGAAAGGACAATATATAAAGAATCTACTCAGCACGTAAAATCAGGTGAGAAAAAGAAACTCTCAACACACCAAAAAAGACATCAAAATGATACCACTAAATTCATACCTATTCATAATTACCCTGAATGTAAGTGGACTAAATGCACCAATAAAGAGACAGAGAATGGCAGAATGGATTAAAACACAAGATCTGTCTATATGCTGCCTACAAGAGACACACCTTAGACTTAGAGACACAAACAAACTAAAACTCAAAGGATGGAAAAAATATATCAAGCAAACAAGAATCAAAAAAGAGCAGGAGTGGCAATATTAATTTCTGACAAAATAGACTTTAAAGTTAAATCCATCAGAAAGGATAAGGAAGGACCCTATATAGTGATTAAAGGGACAATACACCAAGAAGGTATGATCATATTAAATATTTATGCACCCAATGACAGGGCTGCAAGATACATAAAACAAATTCTATCAGCATTGAAAAGGGAGATAGACAGCTCCACAATAATAGTAGGAGACTTCAACACACCACTTTTGGTGAAGGACAGGACATCCAGAAAGAAGCTTAATAAAGACATGGAAGATCTAAATGCCACAGTCAACCAACTTGACCTCGTGGACATATACAGAACATTCCACCCAACAGCAACCAAGTATACTTTCTTTTCTAGTGCACACGGAACATTCTCTAGAACAGACCGCATAATAGGTCATAAAGCAAGCCTTAGTAGAATCCAAAACATTGAAATAGTACAAATCATCTTGTCTGAGCATAGGGCTGCAAAAGTGGAAATCAATAACAGGAAAAGCAGGCAAAAGAAATCAAAACACTTGGAACCTGAACAATACCCTGCTCAAAAGAAGACTGGGTGATAGAAGACATTAAGGATGGAATAAAGAAATTCAGAGAATCCAATGAGAATGAAAACACTTCCTATCAGAACCTTTGGGACACAGCAAAAGTGGTCTTCGGAGGCCAATTTATATCAATAAATGCACACATTCAAAAAGAGGAAAGGGCCAAAATCAAAGAACTATCCCTACAACTTGAAAAAATAGAAAGAGAGCAACAAAAGAAACCCACAGGCACCAGAAGAAAACAAATAATAAAAATTAGAGCTGAACTAAATGAAATAGAAAACAGAAAAATAGCTGAAAGAATTAACAAGACCAAAAGCTGGTTTTTTGAAAAACTCAACAAAATTGATAAAGCATTGGCCAAACTGACAAAAGAAAAACAGGAGAGGAAGCAAATAACCCGAATAAGAAATGAGATGGGCGGTATTACAACACACCCAACTGAAATTAAAAGAATCGTATGAGATTACTGTGAAAAACTATACTCAAATAAATTTGAAAACCTAGAAGAAATGGATGAATTCCTAGAAACACACTACGTACCTAAACTAACACAAACAGAGGTACAACAACTGAATAGACCTATAACAAGAGATAGAAAAGGCAGTCAAAAATCTCCCAACAAAGAAAAGCCCTGGTCCTGATGGCTTCGCTACAGAGTTCTACCAAACTTTCAGAGAAGAAAAAAGGACAGGATACTACAAAATTCATTCTATGAAGCCACCATATCCCTGATACCAAAAACAGGTAAAGACACCACAAGAAAAGAAAATTATAGATCTATATCCCTCATGAACGTAGATGCAAAAATTCTTAGCAAAATTCTAGCCAATAGAATTTAACAACATATCAAAAAAATAATTCAACATGACCAAGTGGGATTCATACCAGGTATGCATGGATGGTTCAGCATTAGAAAAACAATTAATGTAATCTGCCACATAAATAAATGAAGACAAGAATCACATGACTTTATCAATTGATGCAGAAAATGCATTTGACAAAGTTCAACACTCATTCATGATAAAAACTCTCAGCAAAATAGGAACAGAAGGAAAATGCCTCAACATAATAAAGCCATTTATACAAAGCCAACAGCCAACGTCATCCTAAATGGAGAGAGTCCGAAAACATTCCCCTTGAGATTGGGAACCAGACAAGGATGCCCTTTATCACCACTCTTACTCAACATTGTGCTAGAGGTCCTAGCCAGAGCAATTAGGCTAGATAAATAAATAAAGGGCATCCAGAATGGTAAGGAAGAGGTAAAAGTATCTCTATTTGCAGATGACATGATCTTATACACGGAAAACCCTAAAGAATCCTCAAGAAAACTACTGAAACTAATATAAGAGTTCAGCAGAGTGCCAGGATACAAGATAAACATAAAAAATCAGTTGGATTCATCTACACCAACAAAAAGAACATCGAAGAGGAAATCACCAGAGCAATACCATTTACAGTAGCCCCCAAGAAGATAAAATACTTAGGAATAAATCTTACTAGAGATATAAAAGACTTATACAAGGAAAACTACAGCACACTTCTGCAGGAAACCAAGAGAGATTACATAAGTAGAAGAACATACCTTGCACGTGGATAGGAAGACTTAACATTATAAAAATGTCTATTCTACCAAAAGCGATTTAATGCATTTCCGATCCAAATCCCAATGACATTCTTTAATGAGATGGAGAAACAAATCACCAATTTCATATGCAAGGGAAAGAGGCCCCGAATAAATAAGGCATGACTGAAAAAGAAGAACAAAGTGGGAGGCCTAACTTTACCTGATTTTAGAGCCTATTATACCTCCACAGTAGTAAAAACAGCCTGGTACTGGTACAATAGATACATGGACCAATGGAATAGAATTGAGAATCCAGACATAAATCCATCCACATATGAGCAATTGATTTTTGACAAAGGCCCCAAAACAGTTAAATGGGGAAAAGACAGCCTTTTTAACAAATGGTGCTGGCATAACTGGATATGCATCTGCAAAAAAATGAAACAAGACCCATACCTCCTCACTCCATGCACAAAAACTGACGCAAAATGGATCAAAGACCTAAATATAAAATCTGAAGCGATAAAGATCATGGAAGAAAAAGTAGGGACAACGTTAGGAGCCCTAATACAAGGCATAAACTGTAAAGAAAACATTATAAAGAATGTAGAAGAAAAACTAGGTAACTGGGAGCTCCTAAAAATCAAATACATGTGCTCATCCAAAGTCTTCACCAAATAGTAAAAAGAGTATCTACAGACTGGGAAAAAGTTTTTAGCTATGACCTTTCTAATCAGCACCTGATCTCTAAAATCTACATGATACTGCAAAAACTGAACTGCAAAAAACAAATAACCCAGTTAAAAAATGGGCAAAAGTTATGAATAGACACTTCACTAAAGAGGACAGTCAGGTAGCTTACAGATATATGAGGAAATGTTCACGATCATTAACCATTAGAGAAATGCAGATCAAAACTAGAATGAGATTTCATCTCACTCCAACAAGGCTGTCATTAATCCAAAAAATAGAAAATAAGAAATGTTGGAGAGGCTGTGGAGAGACTGGAACACTTCTACACTGCTGGTGGGAATGTCAGGTGCTACAACCACTTTGGAAATCGATTTGACGCTTCCTTAAAAAGCTAGAAATAGAACTGTCATACGATCCAGGAATCCCACTCCTTGGAATATATCCTAGAGAAATAAGAGCCTTTACACGAACAGATATATGCACACTCATGTTTATTGCAGCACTGTTTACAGTAGCAAAAAGATGGAAGGAACCAAGGTGCCCATCAACGGATGAATGGATAAATAAATTATGGTATATTCACACAATGGAATACTACGCATCGATAAAGAACAGTGAGGAGTCTGTGAAACATTTCATACCATGGAGGAACCTGGAGGGCATTATGTTGAGTGAAATTAGTCAGTTGCAAAAGGACAAATATAGTATAAGACCACTATTATAAGAACTTCAGAAATAGTTTAAATTGATAAAAACACATCCTTTTGTGGTTATGAGGGGGGAGGGAGGGAGGGTTGCAGGGGGCATTCACTAATTAGATAGTAGATAAGAACTACTTCAGGTGATGGGAAAGATAGCACACAATACAGGGGAGGTCAGCACAACTGGACTAAACCAAAAGCAAAGAAGTTTCCTGAATAAACTGAATGCTTCGAAGGCCAGCGTAGCAGGGGCAGTGGTCTGGGGACCATAGTTTCAGGGGACGTCTATGTCAATTGGCATAATAAAATCTATTAAGAAAACATTCTGCATCCTACTTTGAACAGTGGCATCTGGGGTCTTAAACTCTAGCAAGCAGCCATCTAAGATGCATCCCTTGGTCTCAACCCACCTGGATCAAATGAGAATGAAGAACACCAAGGACACAAGGCCATTATGAGCCCAAGAGACAGAAAGGGCCACATGGTCCAGAGACTACATTATCCTGAGCCCTGAAGAAGTAGATGGTACCCGGCTACAACCGATGATTGCCCTGACAGGGAACGTAACAGAGAACCCCTGAGGGATCCGGAGAGCAGTGGGATGCAGACCCCAAATTCTTATAAGACCAGACTTAATGGTCTGACTGAGACTGGAAAAACCCCGGTGGTCATGGCCTCCAGACCTTCTGTTGGCCCAGGACAGGAACCATTCCCGAAGCCAACTGTTCAGACATGGATTGGACTGGACAATGGGTTGGAGAGGGATGCTGGTGAGGAGTGAGCTTCTTGTATCAGGTGGACACTTGAGATTATGTTGGCATCTCCTGCCTGGAGGGGAGGTGAGAGGGCGGAGGGGGTTAGAAGCTGGTGAAGTGGACACAAAAAGAGAGAGTGGTGGGAGAGAGCCAGCTGCCTTATTAGGGGGAGAGTAATTGGGAGTGTGTAGCAAGGTGTATATGGGTTTTTGTGTGAGAGACTGACTTGATTTGTAAACTTAAAGCACAAAAAAAAGTATAAAAAAATAAAAAATATTTGATGCACACATAGAAGAAGGAAATACTCATAACAGTTACAATCCTTGTTTCAGCACCTGGTCATGGGTTCGTAGCTGGTGTCATGGGTTAAATTATTCCTCCCTAAAAATGTGTATATCAATTGGGCTAGACCATGATTCTTGGCATTGTGTGATTTTCCTATGTGGTTAAATCATACCTTTGCTATGTTAATACAGGAGGATGGGCAGCAGTTGTGTTAGTGAGGCAGGACTCAGTCTACAAGATTGAATTGTGTCTTGAGGCAATCTCTTGAAATGTAAAAGCAAAAAGCCAGCAGAGAGACAGGGAGATACCCACCACCAAGAAAGCAATGCTGGGAGCAGAGCACGTCCTTTGGACCCAGGGTCTCTGCGCGAAGAAGCTCCTAGGTCGGGAGAACATTGATGAGAAGGCTGACAGAGAAAGCCTTCCCCTAGAGCTGATGCTTGAATTTGGACTCTCAGCCTACTTTCCTGTGAGAAAATAAACCTTTCTTTGTTAAAACCATCCAGTTGTGTTATTTCTGTTACGGCAGCACTAGATGACTAAGACAGCTGGTATTTAGAATTACGTTCTTCCACCACCCATTCTTTATTTCCTTTACTCCGAGCAAGCACTTCAGCCCAATTCTAGTTCTTTTCTTGGTGGGGTGACCCAAACTTTCATTCCTGAAGGGCCCTCAGCTGTTCGTAGTCATTTTTGAATTGAGTTGCTGTAGTTTTTCCATTGGAAACCCTGGTGGTGTAGTGGTTAAATGCTAGGACTGCTAACCAAAGGGTCAGCAGGTTGAATTTGCCAGGCGCTCCTTGGAAACTCTATGGGGCAGTTCTACTCTGTCCTGTAGGGTCTCTATGAGTCGGAATTGACTTGATGGCACTGGTTTTTTTGGGGGGGGTGGGGGGGTTTAGTTTTCCATTGATTTTGATAGTAGGGCATGGTGGTAGTAAGAGATGTCCCAAGGGATCTTTTGTATTCCAGACATTCTCTTCTTTACCTCCTTTATGTAATATGAATCCAGTTTGTTTTGTTACTCAGGATTAATGACACCGGCGCATATTCCATTCTTTGCCTGATGATCCAGAGGCAAGGGGAGCCCAAAGTGGCTAGGTGGCGTTCTTACCTTCCAGTTCAGTGGAGTCAGTGATGTGTCTCCTGGTGGTAGCATTCCTTCCTTTTAAACTAAGAAGCCTAGACCCGCAGAGCATAGGGTCATGGAGACAGGAAGCAAAAATTTTGTAAGTGGGTCACTAGGGGTAATAGTGAGTGGTGTCATTCCCATTTCCACCCCTTGATTCCTGGACCGAGGAATCTGGGCTATGGGAGAAACAGCACCATATATCGGACACTGGTTTAGAGCATATGCAGCCTCCTGGAGAACGTAGCCCCAACCCTGCAAGGTCTTGCCACTTAGCAGGCTCTGTAATTGTTTCATCAGAAGGCCATTGCATCTTTTTATCAAGCCAGCTAATTCAGGATGATGGGGAACATGGTAAGAACAGTGAATTCCATGAGCATGGGCCCACTGCTGTACTTCATTTGCTGTGAAGTGAGTCCCTTGAACCAGGGTGATGCTATGTGGATACTATGATGGTGGAGGAGGCACTCTATTAAGTCCACAGGTGGTAGTTTTGTCAGAAGCATTGCGTGCAGGGAAGGCAAATCCAGAGTAAGTGTCTATTCCAGATAGAAGAAAACACTGCCTTTCCATAATGGAAGTTGTCTAATGTAATCAACCTGCCACCAGGCTGTTGGCTGATCATCTAGAGGGATGGCTCTGTGTCGGAACTTAGCATTGATCTCTGCTGCTGGCAGATGGGGCATTCAGCAGTGGCTATAGCCAAGTCCGCCTTGGTGAGTAGAAATTCCTGTTGCTGAGCCCATGCCTAACCTTCCATCCCTACCACCATGGCCACTTTGTTCAGGAGCCCATTGGGCAATGACGGGAGTAGGTGGGCAAAGAAGATGACTGGTTTCCACAAAACACATCATTGAACCACTTGATTGTTAAAATTCTCCTCTGCTGAGGTCACCTTTTGGTAGCACTCATATGAGACACAAGTATCTTCACTTCTTTGGCCCATTCAGAGAGGTTATCTACATACCTCTTCCCTGTGCTTTCTTGTCTTCAATTTTCCAGTCATGTTCTTTCTCAGGTCCCTGGTCATCCACCCAAACCATTGGCCACATCCCATGAATCAGTGCACAGTTGCACATCTGACCATTTCTCTTTCCAAGCAAAGTGAACAGTTAGGTGCACTGCTCAAAATTCTACCCATTGGAGGGATTTTCCTTCACCTCTGTCCTTCATGGAGGTCCCAGCAAGAGGCTGTAGTGCTGCACTGTCCATGTTCATGTGGTGCCTGCATATCATGCAGAACCATCTATAAATCAGGCATTAGTTTTTTTTTTTTTCCTCAGTTATGAGGCCATATATACAGACTGGAAGATGGAAGGTAATGTGACAGAACTGGAGACTGTTGGCATTTGGGCCACTTCCTCATGTAATTTACTTCTGTCTTCAGGTCTTACTTGGGCCTGATCTTGTATATACAACTTCTATTTAATGATGGAGTACTGCTGTGCATGTCCACCTTTATGGCTCTGTGGGTTAGACAACTCCCAGTTCATGATGGGCAGTTCAAACAGCATGGTGACTTGATGTCCCATGGTTAAGTGTTCAGTTTCTACTAAGGCCAAAAGCTGTTCTCAAAAGGAGAGTTAGTTCTCTGCAGAGTATGGCAGGTCTTTGCTCCAAAATCCTAAAGATCTGTGCTGTGATTCACCAATAAGGGCCTGCCAAAGACTCCAAACAGCATCTGTATCTGCCACTGATAATTCCAGCACCATTGGATCAGACAGATCATATGCCCTACGTGACAGAGCTACTTGCATGGCAACCTGAACCTGTTGTCGAACGTTCTCTTGTTCTGGGCTCCACTCAGAACTAGCAGCTTTTCAAGTCACTTGATAAACAGGCCAGAGTAGCACACCCAAATCAGGGATATGTTTCCTAGAAAATCCAAATTGGCCCACCAGGCATTGTGCCTCCTTTTTGCTTGTGGGAGAGGCCAGATGCAATAACTTGTCCTTCGCTTTTGAAGGAATATCTGGACATTCCCCACACCACTGGACCCCTAGAAATTTCACTGAGATGGAATTTTTGTCTGTTTAATTTCCCATCCTACAAGTATTTTACCAATAACTCTAGGGTCATTGACAGTTCTTCCTTACTAGGTCCAATCAGCATAATGTCTTCAGTGTAACATACCAGTGTGACATCTTATGCAAGGGCTGGAGGGTTGATGTAGCCGTGAGGCAGGACAGTGAAGGTGTGTTGCTGGCCTTTCCAACTGAAGGCAAACTGCTTCTGATGTTACTTCAAAACCGGCATTTTAGAGAAAGGCAGCTCTGTAGCTGCATATCAGGTACCAGGAGATGTATTAATTTGCTCAAGAAATGAAACTGCATGTGGAACAGCAGCTGCAATTGGAATTGTGACCTGGTTAAGTTTTCGATAATCTGCTGTCTAAGATCCATCTGTTTTTTGAACAGGCCAAATAGGCGAGTTGAATGGGGCTCTGATGGGAATCATCACCCTGCATTCTTTAAGTCCTTGATGGTGGCAGTAATCTCTGTAGTGCCTCCAGGAATGTGGTATTGCTATTTTCCTAGGTAGGAGCAGTTCTAAAGGATTCTACGTGGCTTTTCCTACCGTAATAGCCCTTACTCCACTTGTCAGGAATCCAACGTGGAGGTTCTGCCAGTTGCTGAGTATATCTGTTCGAATTATGCATTCTGGAAGTGGGGAAATCACTACAGTTTGGGCTTGTAGACCAACTAGACCCACTGTGAGCCAAAGCTGAGCTAAAAAAAAGACTCCATTAATACCCTGACCTCCATACACCTCCACTCTGATTGGTGGGCCACAGTGACATTTTGGCTTTCCAGGAATTAGTGTCGTTTCAAAGCATGTATCCAGTAATCCCTGAAAAGTCTGATTATTTACTTTTCCCCAATGAACAGTTGCTCTCTTAAAAGGCCATAGATCTCTTTGGGGAAAGCTGGGAGAAAGATTAACAGTATACATTTCTGGAAGTGCAGTGGGGTCCTTTCTCAGTTAGACCTGGCCTCCTGTTTATTCAAGGGGTTGTAGACCTATAAAAACTGGCTGAAGTCTGGGAATTGATTGAGTGACTGAATTCTTGGGATTCAAATTAGGCTGCCATTCACTTGACCTAGAATTTTTCTGCTTGTACAGATCAAGTAAATATTTAGTAGATTTTCCAGCTATTTCACTCCTAGGGATACCATGTCTAAGTTGCCAACGCTGTAAGTCCATACAAGTCAGACTATTTTGATTACTGTGTTGACTCTGCTGTCCATTACGATAATCATGCCCACCTTGTCTTTGTCAGTTGAGTGCCACCACTTGGCCCCTACAAAATGAGCCCCATTGTAGTTAGGTGTTTTAGTTCAGTTACGGCAGCTCCTTCTGTCAAATCTGACTTACATAAAATAGCAATCACAATAATCTTCACGGATTCTGGAGCTCCCTTCACAAATTCGTTCTTCACCATTTCGGTAAAAGGTGTATCCTTTGGGCCCTGCATGTGTAGGTCTTTGGGTCAAACCTGCTAAATCCACTCTAACATTCCAATTTCCGTAAGCCTTTGAATACCTTCTTCTATGGTATACCGAGGCACATCTGGTATTTCACCTTGATTTAGTATAGGCCACCGAATAATCCATGCTTCAGCAACCCAACCAAATAAACTATTAGATCCTTTTCTGACCTCTCGAGCTGAGACACTGGAAGAACCTGTGCTTAGTGGCCCCATATCAGGTAAACTAAGACTGATCCAACTTTATATTCTTTGTACCATTATCCCACATCCTTAAGAGCCATTCCCATACATATCCCCAGGTTTCTGCTTTCATATAATAGAAAAGTCAAGAAGTTCTTTTGGAGTGTCATGTACCTCCTCCTGGGTCACACTTTATAGTTCCCCTTTGGGATTCACTGGGGCTTAAGTCTAGCTACAGGTCTAGAAACCAAAGTGGGTGGTAGGGATATGTTTTGAGAACGTTCAGCAATCTCTTGTAAGGCATCTGCCCCAGGTGATACCACAGGCATTGACTTAGATGCTGCTCCTGGCAGTATCTCAGACAAAGGCTCTTCAGACACAGCTGGGTCTATCTCATCAGACAGGGGTGTAGGAACCAATGGTTTTGTTGCCAGGAGCGATTCAAGCCAATTTAGGAGCTCAGTGTCCACAGCTTCTTGATTCTCTGCCCATATGTCACCATCCCAAGTTTGAGGATTCCATTGCTTCCCAATCAGTGCCCTCACTTCAGATGCCATTTGAGGCTGGGAATTCATTTGGCATTATAATTCAGCCACCCTTCCTATAAGACTCTGTTTGGTTTTTGACAATATTAATGCTCTGTTATTGCAAGAAATAAGACTTTTCTTTCAAGGCATAAGTGGAAACTTTGAGGTCGTTTATGCAGTGCTTCAGCTTTGACTCTGAAGCCATGAGCTCATCTCTGTCTTTCACCACTTTGTCTAGCAAAAGTAGGACCAACCAACCAGTTTCTTTATACTTCTCATTCTGACAGAATTATAGAAAAGTATCAAACATGTGTTCATCTAGAACCTCGCCTCTCACTCATACTTAATCTGTTGGTGGTGATATTTTGGGTATTTCTTTTTCCACCTCATGTCATGGATTAGCAGTGCCCTCTTTACTACTGGAAACAGAATCATCAACATCTTTAAGACTAACCAGACTTGAGAACCAGTTTAGAAACCTCATCCTAACAATTTTGTTTCTTTAGAGCCACTCTCAGTACCGAATGTCTTAGGCTGGGTTCTCTAGAGAAACAAAACCAATGAAGTGTATATGTATACAGAGAGAGAGAGAAAGAGACATAACATTGATATCAAGGTAATGGCTCACACAGTTGTAGAGGCTGGAAAGCCCCAAGTCTGTGGGTTAGGTATCAGGCTGGAGGCTTCTCCTGACTCACATAGCTGCAGTGGCCAGTGAACCCAAAATTGGCATGTAAGATGGCCAGCTGCTTGCTTAAGTCTCAGGAACTGGAGGTCAGATGATGACAAGCTGTGTGCAGGATCCAGAGCAAGCAGAAGCCAGCAAGGTTTGCCAGAAAGTCCATATAGGATTCAGACCACACCACCAAGGAACCTCTCTTTCTAGGATTCAGGCCACACCACCAAGGAACCTCCCTTTCAACCGATTGGCTGCTCATAGCAGATCTCATCATGGAGGTGATTATATCATTATACAACTGCCAAACTACATCATAACTGCCAAACCACTGGGAATCATGGCTCAGCCAAGTTGACACACAACCTTAACCATCACAAAATGTAAAAAACTAAATTTTGAAAAGAAACTTGAGACAGTGTGTTCTTGTAGTTACTGGCGGGAAAGGAAGCCTTGTCCAAGCAGTTCTTGGCAGAGAGCTTCCTGCCTTGCTCTGTATTTCTGCATACTCACTAAACAACTTTCTCGTCATAGTTTGATTTTTCCCAAATAAACTCCCCCCCGGAAAGGAAATCTTATGAATAGAAGCCATTACATTGGTTTTCTGATACAAATACTGTCTTCTATGATTTTACCCTCTTTAAATCAATTTTTCCTTTGGATGCAGTATTCCTTTAGAAAGATTGATCAATCAAACTGGCAAGGGGACAAGGCAGCTAACATTTTTGGGTGCCAACCCTAGGATCTTTTTTTTTTTTTTTTTTTGCTATATCTTGTTTAGTCTTCATAAATTATCATTTGAGACAATTATTGTCCACAGTTCACAGAAGAGGAAAGCAAGGCTTAGCAGGATTAAGAAATTTATACAAAATCAAACAGTAGTAAGTGATTGAACTTGAGGTTTCAAACACACAGCAGTCTTGCTTCAAGTCTCTTGCGTTTTAGAAAGACAACTTTGTTAACTGTATAAGAAGGGTAAGAGTGGAGGTAGGGTGGGCAGTTGGAAACTGTTGCATTCATACAACAGAAAGAAGGTCTGTAAGTAGTATGGAAGTAGTGAGATTGGAAAGAAGGTCAGGGAAGGATATGCGGAGGGGTAATTGGCATCAGTTGGCTTAGCACATACCACTTGTTCTGTAGCAGAGAAACCAGTCTAGAAAGAATTGTGTGAGACAAGAGAAACAGTTAAATTCAGGCAGCTTAGAGAAATCTTTATGAACTACCTGCCTAGCTCATCTGTAGTATTAGAGTATATTTTTAGCTAATTGATATAAAGAACGAATAGCAAACAGAATTCTAATAGATAATATATTTAAATAATAGGTAATAGATAACACTACTAGGTTGTAAGTAACGAATGCATGATAGAATAATTATTATTCAGAAGTTTATAGATACTACCTGGTTAATTAAGAAAATTAGTGTATTATTTATATTTATTAGCTTTATTGTTCTAAATAGGAATTCCTAATTCAGTTATGTAGGTAACTTTCTCAGACTAAATGTATATTTCTCCTTATAAAGGAATAATATTTAGGTAATTAATTTTATTCAGTGATTCAATAATATTTATGAACCTGTACTGCATGCCAGCCAGATTTTATACCAGTGAACAAAAGAGGCAAAAATCCCTGTATTCGTAGGGATTTATTTTATAGGGGTGCATAAGCAAGTAAATGTATAATATATCAAATGGTGATAACTGCAATGAAAAAAACAAGGTTGCGGGTAGTAGGGAGGATAGAGATTGTATGTGGAAGTGAAACATTTAAATTCAGGGAAGGCATCACTGAGAAGGAGATATTGCCAAGCTAACAAATGATTCTAGAATCTAAAGAAGGATATTCCAGTTCATGAAATTAAAAATGAATGTTTAAGTGATTCAGTGAATAAAGCTGATAAATTCAGGTGCCCTAAAATGATCTGTGGGGAAACTGGTGGTAGTTTGAGGTGAAAATTCTTCAGTAAAGTCTTATGAAAGGGCAACCTATGGCCAGATTTTTCAGTTATATCATCTTCCCTTCTGAATCTGCTAGTATGAAATTGGATTTACAGCTTGATATTGGGAAGTAAATTTTAATTTTAACCTCAAGTACATATAAAAGATATAATAAAGAGCTGTTCTTTTTGACCCAAACAGGCAATTGCTGATAGACTGTCAAATGATGAAGCCTCTCTTCAAGGGTCACTTGAACACAAAATAGCTGAATAAGTATGGTCACTTTTCTTTTATTTCTCCTTTTGAGCCTAAATAATAGGCTGTGCTGAATATAGTAGAGACCACTGTTCTGCTGGTTGGAAGTTCTGAACGCTAGATGCCCCTAACATCCAGATTAATTTATCTCAAAGAAATTGATCCTTGTGGATTGTTGATTATATGATCAAGACTTCTAAAGGCCTTACAGAGTTAGTAGAAGTTAGGTAATAGATAGTGGGAGATTATCAGAATATGATTCTGACTCTCATAAATAATCCTGGACAAGTAGGGATAAATAGGAAGTACCTAGGTGAGCAAGTCTACTAGTATACAACTTTAACCTGAAATCCAGAGAATGCCTTCATTGTTGGTTTAGTGAAGAGTGAGTTTTTCTAGCTGTGAATTTCAGTTTAAAGTTATGACCTAACAATTATATGTTGAAGTTACTCAAAATCGGTATTTTGGGATATGGTGTAAGGTATAAACTCAGAATTTTAGGAATGAATCATACCTTGTCTTTCATAAGGGATATCCTTTATGTGATAAGGATGTGCTTGATAGGTATTTTTAAATCTTTACTTTTATTTGTATAAATAAAAGTATTTACATACTTTTATTTGTATATTAACTCATATAAAAGAGGTAATAAAGAGCATGGGAGGCAGATTTAGCACATTCTTTATGCTATTTAGAAACAATATAAAAGGATTCAAAACTGATTTGAATCTGGAAATTATTCCAAAGATTGAAGAAGTCTTGCAACCTGTAATTAGAAGTAAATCCATAGTGCAGAGTGTACTTTTTGAGAGCTGATTATATTTGGTAGCATCCAATAAATAATTTAAAATACTAATTCCATTTATTTGCAGGGTATATTATACTTTATAACTGTCATTGTAATTTGAGAACCTATGAACTTGTCAGTAAATGTGTGAAGGAAGTAATTCAGAATAAATCTGAAATACATGGAGACTTCAGAAGATGTAATTCGGATAAGCCCTTATGACTCTGGAATAGAAGACATAATCTTGCTGGGAATACCCAGGTTATGGGGAACATGGAGGAACATAAAAATAGAAGAAATGTGATGGTTATCTGTAACCCCAGGTTTTGAAAAACTGGAGTGTGAGAAAGCTTTATGCTCCCTAGTGCTGGTAGAGAGTCTTTTCTCATGACTTGAGAAACTTTTTATGTCTCTTTGGTGAGACAATATGAAATGTGAGGCCCTAAAATAGCTCTGTAGTAGACTCTGAGGAATGCAGAGAAATAAAAGAAACTGTTGTCCTTGGGATGCTTATGATGTTATGAGTATTGAGTAAAGCATAAGTTGGGTCTCTAGAATTTGTTTGACTTTAATTTTTCGTTGTTAAACATTATCTGATTGACCACTTCCTTATTTTGAATTATGTATTGGCATATCTCTTGAGATGGGGGAGCTAAAACACTTCTTCACTTCTCTTGCAATGGAAAACATATGAATACCCTCATCCTTTGCCTTCTTATCCTCTTCTCAGCACTTACCTCCTAGTAAATTGACAGGGTAATTCAAAGCTAGTCATAAGAGTAGATGATGATGCTCTCAGAAGTACAATTTAATGGATTCTGGGAATGTCCAAAAATAACGTCTCTACAGGCCTGTTGAAATTATCAGAAATTCTACTGTTAGCTAGTCATCCTGAGTTTCCTATTAAATTGAGTTATCCCTAGTAAGGCTGTTGATTTAATCCCTATTTAGCTTAAATAATATTCTGTATTGGTTTAATAGAAATTAACTGTAGGTTATTCTTTGATCTGACCCTCCCCCCGCCATGCTTCTCTAATCTCACGTCCTAATACTTTCCCCTTGCTCGTGTAACTCTAGCCATATTGTCCTCAGTGCTGTTTTTTTTTTTTTTAATATGATAGGCCATTCGTGCCTTAAGGTCTTGCTCTTGAATGCTCTCTCTCCCGTGTCTACACGGCTTGCTTCCTAATTTCATTTAGGTCTTTACTCAGATGAAACTTCCCAGTAAGGCTTTCTCTGAGCACCCTATTTAAAATTTTGACCCTGCCCTACTATCCTAGCTGTATTTTTCTCTATTGCAGTTATAATGATCTGAATACTGTATATATATTTTTTAATTTGCCTGTCTTCCACCATAATAATGTGAGCTCTATCTGAGCAGGGATTTTGTTTTGATCATTGCTATATTTCCCACGGCCTAGCATGAAATAAGCGTGTCCTTGGATGATGTAATTGGCTAAACACTCCACTACTAAATGAAAAATTGATGGTTTGAACCCACTCAGAGTGCCTCTGAAGAAAGGCCTGATGATCTGCTTCCAAAAGGTCACAGCCTTAATTGCCCTATGGACCACAGTTCTACTCTGAAACACATGGGGTCACCATGAGTCAAAATTGATGGCAACTGGTTTTGGGTTTTTTAGAATGTCATAGGTGAATGGTAAATGAATGAATACAAGATTCTACAGGATTGTGGAATAGAAGAAGTGCCTACTAGAAAAAGGATACCAAATAATTATCCCATTGTACAATTTTTCTTAAGATAGTATTTTGCCAAATATGTAAAATGTTATGCCTTCCTCCTCTTCAGGAAATACTTGCCTAGGGCCAACTGTGAAGGGCTTCTATTTGCAGGTTTATAATTTTTCTTTTTTTTAACAATTCTGAGCTCTGACAAAACCTTTAAATAACATGCATTTAAATAGATCCTAAGCTTCTGAAAGAAACCCTGGTGGCATAGTGGGTAAGAGTTAGGCTGCTAACCAAAAGGTTAGTTTGAAACCACTAGGCGCTCCTTGGAAACCTTATGAGGCAGTTCTACTCTGTCTGTAGGGTCCCTGTGAGTTGGAATTGACTGGACGGCAATGGGTTTGGTGTTTTTTTTTTTTTTTTTTAAGCTTCTGAATGACTGAAATTTTTACTGTTATTTACCACTAACCTGGGAATCCAGGAGCCCTAGTGGTGCAGTGGTTAAGCACTCAACTGCTAACCGAAAGGCAGGCAGTTTGAACCCACCAGCAGCTCTGAGGGAGAAAAGACCTGGTGATCTCTTCCCGTAAAGATTACAGCCTAGGAAACTCTCTGTGGCTGTTCTACTCTATCACACTGGATCAATATGAGTGGGAATAGAATCTACGGCACGCAACAACCACAGTAACAGTGTAGCTGTAGATTGTAATCCAATGGCAGGATATGTCTTTGCTCCTGAAGACACTCATATTATTTACTTGATTATCAAAAGCAAAGCTCTTGAGGGTGGAGCCAAGATGGCAGAATAGACAGACGCTTCCGTTGAGCCCTCTTTAAAACAAAGACCCGAAAAAACAAGTGAAACAAGTATATTTGTGACAAGCTGGGAGCCCTGAGCATCAAAGGTAAGCTTAGACAACGAACTGAGGGACGGGGTAAGGAAGAGACTGTTCAGAAGTGAAGAGGAGTTACCGAACCTGAATCCTGGGGAGTCCTCAGGCACCATTCCCGGAGTGGTGGCAGCGTGCTGGTCCTAGCATTGGGCCACAGTTTTCTCAGGGAGAAGCAGCCAGCCACGCAGCCCACTCACACCTCCAGAACCTGAAGAGAAGGGCCCCCTTGGCAAAAGCTAAGCACTTGCATACATTTAACCGCCGCCCCCCCCCCCCCAGCCCCGAAGCTGACTTCAGCAGCTGAATCCCTGTGCCTGAGATAGACCTTGGTAAGCACCTAGAGCCGTCTTCCCGGCCTTGGTGAAGAGAAAAATTTGCAACTGGGGGGAAAAGTTAATTTGCTAGCTCCATTAACTGGGGGAGCTCAGGACAAAAGCAGCTCCTGTCCAGGCTAAACCGTCCGTGTACCTTGAGCACCTTTCCCTTCTGCATGGACCTGTGTGGGCCTATATCAGGAGAATAGGCCCTTGTTGACAAACTCCAACCATTTCAGCTGTGCGGTGGAGAGGTGGGTGTTTGACGTTTGACATTGCTTTGCCTATTAAACAAGGTCCTCACCTACCCACATCAGGGACCTAAGGACTGGTGGCTCCACTTGGGTTACCCAGCCACCTGTGACAGGGGTCCAAAGATAACTGGTACGTCCCAATACTTACAACAAAAACTTTGGGTGTCCATGGTCCCTCTGCAGAACCCACCCACCAGCACGCTCTAGGGAACAGAGACGCATTTTCCTCAGAGACGCTTGGGGGTCGGTTCTCAGCCCCCTGCCTTGTTCATAGCGTGACCCCCTGCTGCAATCAGATACCGGTATATATGCCAATCACCCCTGCTGTAGAATAGAGCCTGTATCACAGTTGATATCAGCTCCCTGGAAACCTGAGCTGAATTCATACAAGAAAAGTGAATGGACTCCTAAACTGATATACCTGATAACAGCTCTAGCCATGTAAGGACAGGACATCAGAGCTCCAAAGGCGAAAATAATCAAGCTAGCTCACTCAAGCAACCCATAGGGGTATACGAAAACAAAAGAAAGCAAGCAGCTACGACACAGTAAGCAAGCATAAACTAATACAGTAACTTATAGATGGCTCGGAGACAACAGTCAATATCAAGTCAAATAAAGAAACAGGCCACGATCACCTCAACAGGCTCTCAAAACAAAAAATCCAGGGATCTTTTAGATGAAAGTGCATTCCTGGAATTACCAGATGCAGAATACAAAAGTTTAATATACAGAACCCTTCAAGACATCAGGAAGGAAATCAGGCAATACGCAGAACAAGTGAAGGAACACACAGATAAAGCAACTGAAGAAATCAGAAAGATTATTCAGGAACATAATGAAAATTTTAATAAGCTGGAAAAATCCATAGACAGCAATCAGAAATTCAGAAGATTAACAATAAAATTACAGAATTAGATAACTCAATAGAAAGTCAGAGGAGCAGAATTGAGCAAGTAGAAGCTAGAATTTCTGAACTCGAAGATAAATCACTTGGCACTAATATATTTGAAGAAAAAGCAGATAAAAGAATTAAAAAAAAAGTGAAGAATTAAAAAAATTAAGAATCATGTGGGACTCTATCAAGAGAAATAACCTACGAGTGATTGGAGTACCAGAACAGGGAGTGATAACAGAAAATACAGAGAAAATTGTAGAGGATTTGTTGGCAGAAAACTTCCCTGATACTGTGAAAGATGAGAAGATACCTATCCAAGATGCTTATTGAACTCCACATAAGGTAGATCTTAAAAGAAAGTCACCAAGACATATTATTATCAAGTTTACCAAAACCAAAGATAAAGAGTTGTAAGAGCAGTGAGGGATAAAAGAAAAGTCACCTACAAGGGAGAGCCAATAAGAATAAGCTCAGACTACTCATTAGAAACCATGTAGACAAGAAGGCAACGGGATGACATATTTAAAAAAATTGCCTGCCAAGTATCATATATCCATCAAAACTGTCTCTTAAATATGAAGGTGAAATTAAGATATTTCCAGATAAACACAAGTTGAGGGAATTTATAAAAACCAAACCAAAACTACAAGAAATACTAAAGGGAGTTCTTTGGTTAGAAAATCAGTAATATCAGGTATCAACCCAAGACTAGAACAGTGGGCAGAGCAACCCGAAGTCAACCCAGACAGCGAAATCCAAAAAAAAAAAAAAAAAAGGCCAACACAGGGTAATGGCGATGTTGTTATATAAAAGAAGACAACATTAAAATAATAAAGAGGGACTAAGAAATGTAATCACACACCTTCCGTATGGAGAGGAAGATACGGTGATACAAAGACTTAAAAGTTAGTTTTAAATTTAGAAAAATAGGGGTAAATAATAAGGTAACTACAAAGGAGACAAACTATCCTGCTCATCACAGTAAAATACAAGGGAAAAATACCAGCTCAGTAGAAACAAAATCAGCAACAACAAATATGAGGAAAGGAGAATATACGAAGAAAATCTACTCAGCACATAAAATCAAGTGGGAAAAAGAAGCTGTCAACACACAAAAAAAGACATCAAAATGATAGCACTAAATTCATACCTATCCATAATTACCCTGAATGTAAATGGACTAAATGCACCAATAAAGGGACAGAGGGTGGCAGAACGGATTAAAAAACAAGATCCGTTTATATGCTGCCTACAAGAGACACACCTTAGACTTAGAGACACAAACAAACAAAAACTCAAAAGGATGGAAAAAAATACATCAAGCAAACAAGAATTAAAAAAGAGCAGGAGTGGCAATATTAATTTCTGACAAAATAGACTTTAAAGTTAAATCCATCATAAAGGATATGAAAGGACACTATATAATGATTAAAGGGACAATACACCAAGAAGATATGACCATATTAAATATTTATGCACCCAGTGACAGGGTTGCAAGATACATAAAACAAACTCTATCAGCATTGAAAAGGGAGATAGACAGCTCCACAATAATAGTAGGAGACTTCAACACACCACTTTTGGTGAAGGACAGGACATCCAGAAAGAAGCTTAATAAAGACATGGAAGATCTAAATGCCACAGTCAACCAACTTGACCTCGTGGACATATACAGAACATTCCACCCAACAGCAACCAAGTATACTTTCTTTTCTAGTGCACATGGAACATTCTCTGGAATAGACCACATATTAGGTCATAAAGCAAGCCCTAGCAGTATCTAAAACATTGAAATATTACAAAGCATCTTCTCTGACCGTAAGGCCATAAAAGTGGCAATCAATAACAGGAAAAGCAAGGAAAAGAAATCAAACACTTGGAAACTGAACAATACCCTGCTCAAAAAAGACTGGATGATAGAAGACTTTAAGGATGGAATAAAGAAATTCAGAGAATCCAATGAGAATTAAAACACTTCCTATCAGAACCTTTGGGGCACAGCAAAAGCAGTACTCAGAGGCCAATTTATATCAATAAATGCACACATCCAAAAGGAAGAAAGGGCCAAAATCAAATAACTATCCCTACAACTTGAACAAATAGAAAAAGAGCAACAAAAGAAACCCACAGGCACCCGAAGAAAACAAATAATAAAAATTAGAGCTGAACTAAATGAAATAGAAAAGAGAAAAACAATTGAAAGAATTAACAAGACCAAAAGCTGGTTTTTTGAAAAACTCAACAAAATTGATAAACCATTGGCCAAACTGACAAAAGAAAAACAGGAGAGGAAGCAAATAAACCAAATAAGAAATGAGATGGACGGTATTACAACAGACCCAACTGAAATTAAAAGAATCATATCAGATTACTGTGAAAAACTATACTCAGACAAATTTGAAAGCCTAGAAGAAATGGATGAATTCCTAGAAACACACTACCTTCCTAAAATGAAAGCACTTTTGTCTTTGTGTTCTTAGTACTTGTGTGGCATTTGGCTTATTTTTTAGGTGCTTAATAAATTTTTTTTTTAATAAATGCTTATTGATTGTTTTGGAAAGTGTTCAAATTGCATTGTTTTTTATTTAGTGACATAGAACCTTTGGTGTTAATTTTTAAGTTCAGAACCCTCGAGAGAATTTTATTTGGGTAAGACTTGAAAACAGGCATTTTCTTTTATTTCTTCTCTAAGCAAAGATTGATTCACTGCTTATGATTTAGCACATTGGTAGGGGCTGGGACTACAGCAATGAGTAAGAAACAATACTCCTCTTAGGGAGCTCGCATTCTAGGAGAGAGACAAGATACGTATGTACATTATTGTAATATAGTACAGCAGAAGTGTATTTATGGTACTAGTGGAGAGTTTTTGTAAAAGATGTTTCCTTTGTTACATAAATAAGAGTTCACTAAGGCTGGTGGAAAGGAAAGGGAGAGGAAGGAATTCTCTTATGGAATGGCTAGGAGAGCTGCTTGACTGGGGCTAGAGTTTACTATGTGAGATACAGAGTAGAGGGTAAAGAGACTAAACCAAGAAAAAAAAAATTGCCATTTTGAGTCAATTCTGACTCATAGTGACCCTATAAGAAAGAGTAGAACTGCCCCATAGAGTTTCCAAGGAGCGCCGGTGGATTCGAACTGCTGACCCTTTGGTTAGCAGCTGAGCTCTTAACCACTGAGCCATCAGGGCTCCAGGATCACCTCAGGAGCTGTTTTAAAATAGTCTTGGACCGCTACCTCCAGGTATTCAATTCATTAAGCCCAGAGGTGGCTGGGGATTTTGTGGTTTTAAAAGACTTCCATGTGATGCTGGTGGAAGCATAATTTGGGAACAAGTACCTTAAACTGACATGGATGTTGGAAAGAAAGTTGTGTCTGCTATGGTATATTTGTACTATAATTCAGTAAGAATGGAGTAGCTTCACGTGTAATTTAATGGTATCAACTCCAGTGGAGTACCCTGAGATTTCCGTAGAAGAAAATACTAAACAGTAGTAGCTGCTCCATAAATGTGTTTTGAATTTTAATGAATTTTTAAATATGAAATAAAACCACGTAGTGTACAACTGCAACTCTCAAAAATAGTGAAGCCCTAAGCAAAGTGGCATCTAAACTGACTGATGTGAAGGTGCTCATGGTTGGAGTCAGTACATTTGAGGCCACAGATAGAGGCAGAGATGGTGGTTCAGCTCTGACCTGGCCTGACCCTAATATTTCATAGCATAGTTCAGTAGAGTTTACCAATGACTCATTGTTAATTGTAGGAAAATCTGTACTTTTATTTTCAGGTTGTGTAATTATTTTAGAATGGAAAAAAATAGGACCATATTGAGGGGGACATCAAAAACCACCACATACCTTAAAGTAATTAAGACCTTTAATTTCTGCATTATACTATCACAGTAGATTCTAGAAGGCATGTGACAATCATGTGGCTCTTCTAATTACTTGTGTTTATTGATGAAGCTCCAAGATCATGTAGCAGTGAGATGTATAGAGACTCCTTTCCCGAAGTGTAAAGGATATGAATGTTTTACCTTCTTCTAACTATTCATGAGTTAGTTCTTAAGCATTAAGGCGGCAAACTAAAATGTCAGCAGTTCAAATCCACTAGCTGCAGCTTGGAAACCCTTGGAGGGCAGTTCTTCTTTTTTCTGTAGGGTCGCTACAAGTTGGCATCGACTCGATGGCAGTGGGTTTGAGGGTTTTTTTTTGGTTTGTTATTTTACAGAAACTATTTGAAGAACACATATGGATAATAGACAGTAGAGACACAGATAACAGACAAATAAAATAAATAGAAAAAAATAAATTAGAAGAAAAAGAAAGCAAAAATGAAGCTATTTTGCCTAAACCAAAAAGCTGAGTTTAGCTAAGGGAAGCCTGGCTCAGTTGCATCATAGTTGTTTAATTAGTGTGTGTTTCTTGAATAAATATGACAGAGACTTAGTGCTGTCTGTAAATTTAATAGACACAGAAAATGAGTGGGTGACGGAAGAGAATATCTAATGTAATTTTAGATCCAGGACATGGGAACTAAATAGTTTCCTTATATTCTGCTCTGGCTAGGACTCTCTACAAGAATCTTGTGTTGAATTTGGGGAGCCACTTTTTAAGAGAAACATTGACGGTCACTTCTAGAAGAAGTCACTTAGGATAGTGACAAATGAGGAAACCACGTCAAATTGGAATCAGTTGAAGGGCAAGGGATATTTGGCCGAGAGACTGGCAAGGATTATGCAAATATTTAGGAGGCTGCCATGTGAAAGAATAAAGAAGAAACAGCCTTTATTGATCCAGCTAGACAAGTGGGTTGAAGTTACAAGAAACAGTTTTAGAATCTATTAAAGGAAGATCTTTATCAGTAAAACTCTCCATTAAACTTCCCTGTCACTGGAAATGTAGGAGAAGCTACATGAGTGTCTATATAGGTTTATAAGATTTTGACAGATAGTGTATGTAAATGATCCTTTTGTAGTAAAAATATCCCTGGATGTGGCATATTTACCTTTGATCATGAAATGTAATGAGTAAAACTTAATATAAAAATCATTGGGTATTTAGTGGTATATCTGATGTTCAACTTTTTGCACAGCACCTGTCACCATTAAACATTTTCTGCAGCGAAATGGCAAAAAACAAAAGTATTCCTAATCTTAAATTTTGAAGAAAGGTGAAGCCTAGCAAAGTATTTGAACTTTCAGCTGATTGACCTTGGGCAAGTAGTGCTTTGTCTTTGTTACCTGTGTCAGAATTGTGAGATTAATTGAGCTTCTATGTATAAAGCATTTACAATTTCTGGCCCAGGAAGTACTCAAAAAATAGTATTAGCAGTTGTTGTTATTTATACTTTTAAGCTACCTAGAGGTATTTGAGAGATTGGTATTCTAATCTAGATGAATGTTTAATTCCTAATATCTGTGGTCTGTGTTTTGCTCATATATCACCAATTATTCTTCACCCTCAAACTCTCTACATGTGTCTTAAATCACAGCTAAATGTAATATAAAGCCTCGTTCATCTGGCACTGTTCAGGGGAAAAAAATTGACTAGTCAAAGTGAAACACCTCCTGATTAACCTCTTAAAATACACACTTTTCCTTTTGCCATTTTTATTTTAATGTTTTAAAAATATTTTGTAAAATACATCATGTATATTTTCTCTTTTTTAAAACAAAGATTTAAATATGACTAACTTCTTGATCAGTAACTGCTATGTGTATCTATAACTGAATAATTTTTATTTGTCCTATTTTCCTCTCTTCTGGCACCTATCTTCCCCACCCCCCTCTGTGGTTAAGCCTTTTCATACTCTTCCAACCACTTTCTAGTCTGGTATCGTCTAATATACTCTGGATTTGGAAATCAGATGTTGAAACATTACAAAAGAAGCTAAAGAAGACACAAGTAAATGGAAAGCTATCCATGTTCGTGGAATGGAAGGCGTAATATAGTTAAGATATCAATACTGCCCAAAGCAATCTATAATTTCGTGCAATTCCCATCAAATTCCAAAAGCCTTCTTTATGGAAATAAAAAAGCTAATTCTCAAATGTACATGGAAGGGCAAGGAACCCTGAATAACTAAAGCAATCTTGAAAAAGAAGAATAAAGTAGAAGGACTCATACTTTCTGATTTCAAAAGATGCTGTAAAGTCACAGTAATTAAAACTGCCTGGTACTAGTATAACAGACATACAGACGAATGCAGCAGAATTGAGAGTCCAGAAATATATCCATACATTTATGGTCAACTTATTTTCCATAAGGGTGCTAAGACCATTCAATGGGGCAGGAAGGGTCTCTTCAATAAATTGTGCTGGGAAAATTGGATTTCCACATGCAGAAGAATGAATCAATCCATGCCTCATACCATTAACAAAAACCAATTAAAAATGGATCAAAGACCTAAATGTGAAAACTAAAACCATAAAATTCTTAAAAGAAAATGTAGGTGCATGATTGCAGGACCTAGCTTTTAACAATGGATTATCAAACCTGACAACCAAAAAGCACAAGCAGTAAAATACAAAATAAATATTAAAAAGAAAAAAAAACACTGCTGTCGAGTTGATTCCAACTGTAATGACCCTATAGGACAGAGCAGAACTGCCCCAGTAGGGTTTCCAAGGAGCAACTGTTGGGCTGGAACTGCTGACCTTTTGGTTAGCAGCTGTAGTTCTTAACCACTCACTGCGCCACCGGGGCTCCAAATGGATAAATGGGTCCTCATAAAAAATTAAAGACTTGTATAAAAAAATTGAAAAGACGTCCCACAGTTTGGAATAATTTTTTGGGGAACCGTGTAACCAGTACGGGTCTAATATACAAAATATATTTTAAAAATTTCTACAACTGAACAACAAAAAGGTAAACAATCCAGTCAAAAAAGGGGAAAGGACTTGAATAAACATTTCAACAAAGGGCATATTCAGTTGGCTGTCAAGCACATGATAAGATGCTCGGTGTCATTAGCCCTTTAAAAAAAAAAAAAAAAAACCCGGTGCCATGGAGTCAATTCCGACTCATTAGCCCTTACAGAGATGCAAATCAAAACTGGGATGAGATAGGTGTTCATCCCTGTTAGAATGGCAGTGATCAAAACAAAAAAGGAAAACAGTAGATGTTGGTGCCTTTTAATAGATTTGGATATTGAGTTATTCTGACTTCATCAAATCAGTTGTAACGTTTCCTATTTTTTGTGGTTTAATATTATTGTAATTTTTGAAAGATTAAACAAATCTCTTCTGAAAACCCGTGTGGTCTTGATGCCTTTTTCTGGAGTTTATCTTTAATTACCTTTAGCTGATGGTATTTGATTCTTATTCAAGTTTTTCACTTCTTCTTGGGTCAATTTTGATAACTCATATTTTACTAGTTAATCATTCTTCTCTTTTTGAATTGCTTTGAAGTTATTTTAGTTTTTTGTTTATACATTCTCTTCTGTACTTATGGTTGATTTCTTTTCATTCTGAATCTTACAGTTTTTACTGTCCCACTCACCTACCACCCCCTTTACTAGATTCTCTGTGTGATTATCTAATAGTCTTTTCAAAGAACCAGTTTTTGGATTTACTTGAAAAATTTTTGGTAGCTTTTTAATTTTATATTGATTTTAAATATTATCTCATTATTTTTCTTCCTAACTTATTTTGTTATTTTTTTCTGTTTTCTTAAGTACTAAATTGTTGTGTTTTATTATTATTTTTATTTAGTTTGCCTCTTTAAAATGTTAAAAGCCTTTAGAGCCAGAAATTTATCTCTTAATACAATTTTGCGAGTCACCTGCACTTTAATTATGGAGAATGAGTCTCTGTTTTGTCATTGTGTTGTATGTAAATCATAATTTCCCTTTTGATTTCCTCTTTGATCTATGATTATCTAGGAGTATTTCATAATTTCTAAGTAGTTATATTTGTAAATTTTTCGTAAATTTTTTTGGTTTTATCTCTGAAATTATTAAAACTTTTATTATGACCAAATGTGTGATCAGTTTTGGTAATGGATAGAAGAATGGCTTTGTTAGAGGGTTTTGTCAGAGGGTTGTAAGGTATCTTTTGTATCGTTACGAAATCATGTTTATTGATAACATAAATGATTAAATTCAGTTTTTTTTTCTTTTTTCCAACGGTATTTGCCTGTCCTGAGTATACTGAAATAACTCACTGTGTTGGGATTTTTCATAGAATTGTTCTTATTCAAATAAATTTTCCTTCATTACCTGTTTTTTTCCTGATATATACTAGTTTGTAACTCTTATATCTTGGTCATAAACTGTGTATTTTATAATTGTGTGATCTTCTCTTTTTCCTGCTAAGTGCTATTGACCTTAAAATCACACCTTGATTGCAGTTAACTTGGAAACAAAATAGTCTTTTCCCCATAAAGGTGCTCATTTTTTTTTTTTCTCTTGATAAGATGAGGCTTTGAGTATTTTTATTTTCTGCTTCACTTCTTTTTTCTCCTATATCCTTCTTCCCAGTGAGAACTTGGCAATACTTCTAGCTACCTCCATTTAACCTGCCTACAACTCTTACACTTTGGACAGATAGTTTTGTATATCTTGTATAGAAATACATTAAAATTTTCTTGTGGTAAAGTCATGTTTTAGAAGTCCTTATTTAGCATTTAAGTTATACATTCCTAGACATTCTGGTTATTATCTAAATGGATATTATATGATATAAACTGCAGGTTTAATTGCTTACAATATTACCCTTTCTCTTAATCTTTCTTGTCACCAGGTCAGTATTCTAGTTTATTTTTTCTTAGAGCCTTTTCTCAATTATTTTTCTCAGTTGGGGTACATGAAAAAATATACTTTGAATTTTTGCATATTTGTAATTATTTTTCATATGCCAGGATGTGATCTTTGTTGGTATAAAATTCTTTCAGTCAATTGTATGTAAATATTACTCAGCTCTCTTTTAAGTACTACAGATGAGAAGTATGATGAGAAGTCCAGTTCTTTTTCTTTTGGTAGGTTACTTGTTTTTTTATAGCTGGGTGTTTGAATGTGATCCAGAATAAATAGACTTTTATTGCAGACACCTTTTAATATATATTTTTATATAGTTCTTAGACTCTTTTTTAAAAAATAAGTTTTTAAAAATCTCTTAACTTTGAGAGCTCTGTGAAATTGAGCCTGAGAGTAGAGAATCATACCCCTTTGCTTGCTTGGTCTTCTGTTCTTAGAGCATTTTATTTTCATAAAATATTTTAAGCCATTTATAGCTGAAATATTAATGACATATATTCAGTGATTTGCAGTGATACAAATCTGAATCAGTGACTTAATCTTAGTTTCCTGATCTGTAAAATGAGGGTTTTTGATGATTGCTTCCTAGATTCCCTGATTCAGTTGTAGTATGGTCCTCACGCTTATGGAATAAAGGTCAGGATTCACTACCAGGCACTTACAGACCCTCCGTAAATTGTAGAAGTCCTCCCTTTCTAGCCACTTTGTTAAAGGCTAACAACAAGGTCTACTTGTTATTCCCTAAACCTCATAATCTCCTTTAACTATTCTGTCTCCCTGGAATCGTTCCTCCGTTAATTCTCACCTCCCTCCGCACCTTGGTTTGCTGGGTCCTGTTCTGATCCTCAGATAACAGCTTAGATCTCACTCTAAGAAGTCTTTCCAGATCTCCCTACTTAGTTAATTTCTAAATTGTTACTCTCATAGACCTTGTATTTTGGGTGTGTATGTGTGCGTAATTTTTGTCTGCACTCCCAACCCTTCAGTTTAGTATCAAGAGTTCCTTTAATGCTGACCTTGTGCCTAGACCGGGACAAGTAGATACTTAGTATATTTTAACCGAATTTGAGCAGAGAGTTGAAAATGTATATTGACTGATAATCATTTTATGGCTTGATGGTGTTGTTTTGCCTAGAAAATGTAATAAGAAACATTTTCATTAGATTTTCTTTGTACTTTACATCTCCTCTTTCATGACAGGCATTTAAGTCAGCAAGAAAATTAACTACAACAGGAACTTCATTTAAGATACAATTTAGGATATGCAAATATGAAATGTTTCTAACTTTAACCTGTTCATTTTGCATATATATTAGTTCCTGTTAGATGCTTTGGTCTGGCTTAGTATAATTCAGTGCTGAATGTATATTTTAATGTCAGAGTTTTTGACATCAACATTTTTAACTTTTGTCTAATTTATAATCTTAATTCAGCATTATTAGTTGCCTCTGTAGATTGTTTTGAAACTGCTAACAGGTGTAGTTGGTAATACATGATCTTTAGCTCCTAAACCATGAATAGTAGATAACATTTTTTATTTTGTTTTAAGATCTGTCTGAATTGAAAGGGGCCTGAATCTTGACTAAACCATAAACGCAAATCAGAAGATAGAAGTAGTAGTACTAGACTCCTTCCGTTATTAATTTATGCTGTGTTCAAAAATCTAAATGCAACATAAGTATTCATATCTTTTTAAAATTGGTAATTATAGCCCCTCACCATTTGATAGAGTGCCTCATCACCCCCATTAAAACAAAAATTTTTTTTTACCTCTATAGTAGCTCTTTGAAGTAGTTATCCCTTATTCCTGCTTTATAGTTTAGGAAAGTGAGACTTAGAGAAGTTCTAATTCACTGAAGATTATGCTAGTGGTAAAGTAAATAATGTACTTGAAACTACACCTCAGAGTTTACCCCAGCTCAAGACTTTTTTTTTTTTTAGCCATAGTCACGCTGGGGGTGTCATTTGTTTGTAGGATTTTACATAAATACGCAGATATTATTATCGAAAAGTTATCCAAATGTCACTGTAGTTTATACTGTACTGCGTTTTTTTTTTTTTTTATGTTTAGATCTGGTTCCCTATGGGGTGTCGGGTAACAGATAAAACCTCAGGGTATGATATTCATTACTTCTCCCCAGTGAATAACTTGGAAAGCTGTCAATGGCGTTTTTCTGTCTTTTTAAATTTTGCTCCAAACAAATATTTATGAACTATAAATGATGTATATTCAGTAATTTTAAAAACATGATTAGCTAATATTAGCTATTAATATCCTTAAATTATAAAATTAAATTTTTATTCAATACATGATTAACATAAATATTTCTAAATTTTCTGTCTTTATTCTACAGAATGGTAAATATCGCTGACCATCTCTGGAAAGGTTATTGATTCGCCTCATGTAAAGTATGCTCAGTTCCTTTCCAGTGCTGTAAGTACCTAATCTTTCTCTTAATTTTTGTCTTCTTGGTTGTTTTATTAAAGCTAAAAAATCAATATGATTATGATGCAAATTTTACAGCAGACATTTGTAGATTCAAAATAATATTTTAGAAAAACTTAAATTTGACATTAAGGTGAACAAGCATAATCGTGATGAGGAATGAATTTTCAAATCTATCAACCTTTTCTTTTACCATTCTGTTTCCAGCTTTAAAATCTGACATTAATTTTCAATTGAACATAAAATTACTTATTATTTTAAACTGCTGAAATAGCCTAGAAGGTTGTGAAATAGGTGGTTAATCGAGAGAAGTAGTGTTTGGTTTCTTGTGACAACTAGAATATTGAACTTGTTACCTTAATGCTGCTATTTGTGTGCAAACTCCTAGCACCTTAGCCATTTCCTTTTAACCACGGGGGATAATAATATAGTTAAGCCTATTTGCTAATGTAGTTGCTAGCCTTTCTTGGGAGTCAGGCAAAAAAATAGAAATTGAGATGGTGGTATTATTGTAAAAATGTTTTTGTGCTAGAATATGAACTGTAACCACCAGTTCATATTAAATAGGCCTCTGAATGAAAGTATTCCAGGAATTTCAGATATTAGAGAAGATAAATTACCTATTAGCTCATTAAGTGCATCTTTAAAGTCTAATGCAGAGTGCCTTTAGCATAAGTATTTTCTAAAATTTGGTACAGTCTAGGCTTTGATTAAATCCCTTCCGTTTGGGTTGACAGTTCCATAATCCAGTAAGTAGACATTAAGATGAGTTTTCCTTATTATTTAGGTTTTTCCATTAAAGTTTTTCTTTCCCTTTCAATGACTCTGATCTAGTGAAGCCCCTGGAGTAGGCCCAGAAAATGTGAACTGCATATAGCCTTAGTTTTCCTTTTTCCTATTTATTTACTAATTGCCTTTCCCAATAGCCATTAGCATGTAAGCAGCTTGAGATCAGAAATTTTTGCCTGATTTGTTCCTGTTGAATGTTATGCGCCCTGTACAGAGCCTGGCATATAGTAGGTAGTCATTAAATATTAGTCAAATAATTGTTTTTTCTTAATGATCTCCAGTTATTTGAGTTCAGTCCTAACTTGTATTTCCTCCTATAAACTTACACGTTCTTACTTGAATTTTTTTCCCATATGTGCATAAGGTGGCTACCAATGTACAATTTTTAAAAACCCTCAATCTTAATTGTTATTGACATGTATTAGAACATAATTCCACTCTTCTTAAAGTTCTTTTAGTATGAAAAGAACATTTTTATACCATCATCTACAATGATAGCCTCTGTTTTTATGTATTAGTCACCTCTCCTGCTGGTTTGAGTTATAGAATCATTTTCACCACACACCCACTGCCGTCGAGTTGATTCTGACTCATAGTGACCCTATAGGACAGAGTAGAACTGCTCCGTAGAGTTTCCAAGGAGCGCCTGGTGGATTCGAACTGCCGACCTTTTGGTTAGCAGCCATAGCACTTAACCAGTACACCACCAGCAAGCTTAGTCCCTGGTAAATCTTCATTTCTTACTTAATCTCACCTCTTGTCATTTTCTTACTTTTAAGACTGTCAATTCTTCGATAGTAGTAATAATTGAGAAAGAGAGCAATGTGCTATAGATAGTAATAAGGGGCGGAGTATACTTTTGGTGAATATTATGACTGATTCCAGGATGTATTAGATTAACATACAGTAAATGCCATGTATGCAAAATGAAACTAACTTATTTTGCCTAGTCACTGTAGATAAAAGATAAAGCCATCAGAATCAAGTTGAGGAAAAAGCTTTGTTATCCAGTAAAATTTTATTAACTGTTGATGCTTTACAAGTAATGTAATAATCTCCTCTTTGCCCATGTGATTTCAAGGTTAATTATTTGTGAATATGTTAACCTTTGCTTCACACGTTTATGGGATTTGGTTTAAGAAAGTGTGCTTGAACCCCATGCCTTATTCCCGTGCCTTACGTACATATTCAAGAAGTGATAACATTTATGGTATAATAGGTTTACTTAAAACAATCTCATAGTATGATCTTTTAGAACATCAGTTTATGCACTATACCTTTGTTTCTGAATGTAACCTTTTATGCTTTAAACATTGCCTGTGTTACTGCAGTGTAGAAATTCTTCTCACATAATTTTCAGTTTGTTGGCCTGAGTTTGCATTCAGATTAGTAATTTAAAGTGATAGATATTCCTTACGCTGTGAACAAGCCCTGTGCCACTTAAGAAAATTAATTCCATTCTTACTTATGTGTTACCTTTTTTTTGTTATAAAAGAATGACTGGTATCATGGATTTAGATTACCTTTGTAGGTCATTTACTGCCATAATTCCATGAATATGTGCTTGAACTAGGTGAATTGTCAGAAATAAAATTTGTAGATTACAGAATGGATGCCTTTGTGTATGTTAATACACACTGGAATATTATTCTATATATCCAAGGGTGCTTCTAATCCTGGCATTTTCTCAGTAAAATACTGTTCTTTCAGTGCCACATGCATGATTTGGTCCTTCTTGCTGTGTCCTTATCATTCTGCTCTATAGTGATCACATATTCCATTCAAACAGCTGTGGCTCTTATTGCTTTAGATATATCTCTGTACTAGGGGCCTCCCTTGGTGTAAGGCATAGACATCTAATTTGAATGAGGACGAGCATAAAGAGAAATTTATTCTTCCACATAACAAAACAGCAAAATGGGCAAGGATATAGCAGGGCCTTAGGAAGTACTGTAGCAAGGGATCCCGAGATCCTTCGTCCAGCCATTTTTATATGCCAAAGCCCACATGACACACTATGTGAACAAGTGTTAGGCCTCAGAGGGTGGAGGAGGTCATGCCTCCTCCCTTTCTGAGGCCTGTTGCCAAAGTGATGAGTTGGGTAGTCCCAACTCACCTATATATGTTTTAAGTGTTGCCTGGCTGTTTTGTAAAACAAAAGTCCCTTGAGAGAAACCAGAGACAAAAGGGCAAACCAAGTTTGTTGTCCCGCAAATAGTAATAATCAAGATGTGCTTTTTAAGTTCATTTTCTTCTATGTAAAGTTTCTTATTTTTCTTTTTCGTCCTTGATAAAAAGCCACTTAAAAGTTGTAAATAGGTAAAAAGCCAGCTTAAGTTATAAATGTCATTGGAGAACATCTAAAATAAGATCTGTGTTCATTTTGGACATTAAATATGATTCATTGAAAACCCCGTCTTATTAAAAAATTTAATTTTACATTATCCCCGAATTTTGCTTGATGCCCTAACTCTAAATGAACTATTTTTATTATATCTTGATACTCTACTTAAAGTAAAACTAAAATGTGGTTATTTAGAGGGCATGGGTACTTAATTTTGTTGACATCCACTGTCGAACAAAATTGTCCCAGTCTTTTTAATAGTCATTATTTAAAAGGGCAGTATTTCTTTTTAGGCCTTGAAATGTTTGTTGACATCATTTCTCCATTTTCTAATTGGGTCGTTTGTATTTTATTGTTAAGTTTTTAGAGTTCTTTATATATTCTAGATAATAGTCCTATTTCAGATATATGATTTGCAATTTTTTAAATTTTTATTGTGTTAAGCTTACAGTGCAAATTAGTTTTTCATTCAAAAAAAAATTTATCAACAAATTGTTTTGTAACATTGGTTGCAATCCCTGCAATGTGTCAGTGCTCTCCCCTTTTCCATTTGTACCCTGGGTTCTCCGTGTCTATTCGTCCAGTTTTCTTGTCCCTTCCTGCCTTTTCTTCTTTGCTTTTGGGTAGGTGTTGCCCATTTGATTTCATATACTTGATTGAACCAAGAAGCATGTTCCTCGTGTGTGTGTGTGTGTGTGTGTGTGTGGATTTGTTCTACATTTTTCTCCTGCTCTGTTCAGGACCCTCTATTGTGATCCCTGTTGCCAGAGCTGTCAGTGGTGGTAACCGGGCACCATCTAGTTCTTCTGGGCTCAGGCTGGTGGAGGCTGTAGTTCATGTGGTGGGTTGCAAATATTTTTATGATGTCAAAGTTATTTTGACATCCATTAAACACATTTAGAAAATGTTTTTAATGTTTTGTTTTTTAAAAAATCCTTTCACTCTCTTAGCCAAAATTCAGGTTATGTTTTCATTTCTTAGGAATGGATAGGAATAACATTGAATGTGATAAGCAAAAGAAAAAATTATTGACTTTTACCTATCGTATTTTTTAACTGTTATATTGGAGAGTCAATTTTTAAAAAATTGTTTGTGTGCCTCAAGAGAATAATTTACGTTATAAGTATTGGAGAGCAGTCCAGGAACTTTTTGTAATGTTCTTTCCTGTTTTAAAAAAAAATTGGAAGACTCCTTATAGCCCTTAGAACCATATTAAATGCATTAAGTTTTGCATCCATCAAGTGCTTTTTCTCTGTTAATATTTGGTATTTCAGGAAAGGCTATTTAATTCTTAAGCCATGCAAATGAGATCTAGGCTATAAAAGCTTTTAAAAGACCGATGAGATCTCTTTATATAACTTTTTCTATTTTATACCACTGATAAAAATTAATTAAATTAGTTGTCAATATGTTAAGGAATGTTTGCTTATTAGCATTTCTGCATATACTTAATTTCATTTATTTGTAAATTGCACCCCACCTATTTTTTAAAGGATTTACAAGACAAAATAGCCAATGGAATAGAATAATCCAAAAGTAAATCTGTATTTAAATGAAGGTTTTGTTTATGGTCAAGGTGGCATTACAGATCAGAGGGCAAGAGATGTATTATACAATAAATTTATTTTGAGTAATTAGCTGTCCATTTTGGAGAAAATAAAGCTGAAAACCTTTTTGCCCTCATTAACCCATTGCGGTTGAGTTGATTTTGACTTCGTAGTGACGCTACAGGACAGAGTAGGACCACCCCATGGAGTTTCCAAGGTGTGGCTGGTGGATTCAAACTGCCAACTTTTTGGTTAGCAGCCATAGCTCTCACCCTCATTAAGTAAATATAAATTATGGTTGGAGCAAAGGTTTTAAATGTAAAAAACTGTTACTAGAACCTCTAGTCTAGCGATTATTACAGCGGTTTTATCTAGGTGATTTTAACTGGGGACCTAAAACAGCACAATAGCCTATGCCTCAAATCATACGATTCCAAAAATCCTACCATATAGTATAAAGCAGAACGAGATATGCTTTTTAGAATCAGTAAAATCTGGGCTTAAATCTTTTTTCTAATTCTTATTCAGGCTTTCTGCAAAATACAAAGCTACTGTGAGCCTCAGGTTCCTCAACCATCAATCCATCTAAATTAAAATAAAATGAATAATAATATCTACCACAGAGGGCTGTTGTGAGAAATATAAGAGATTACATTATCAGAGCTCTTACCCAATGCTTGGCTAGAAGTGAGTGTTCAATAAATTTTTAGCAAAGAGGAAGGAGGAAGAAGCTAAAGGGAACTAGTCCAGAGCAGTAAGGGATGAGAAAATTCTTTAGCATCCATTTCAGTCAGTAAACAGTATGGAGAACCCGCTGCATGCCATGCATCATATTGACACTAGAACTATAAAAATAAAAGACGTCGTCACTTTTTAAAAATCTTAAATAAGAAAGTCAGGTTTTATTAAAAGATTTTGAGTTGTGAGGATTTTTATACCTGACAAGCCTCTTAATGTTATTCACTCTAAAAAGACATTTTTTGGTGTGCTGTAGTATCTTGTGCTAGTTAAACTAGAAGCAATTTCCTAAGAAAACTAAATAGTTCAGTTTGGCTACAACCGTGAAAGATCCATTTCTCAGGATAATTATTGAGAATGTATTACAGAGGTGAAATACTTATGAACTTGCTAAGTAGTTGAGGAAATGGGTGCTTTAATAAGTTATTTATGTACTTCTCTTTGTGTTTGTTTGGGCTAATTTAGCAAATCATTTGTTTTCACTAAATGAAATTATCGAGTTTCTAGTTCAGGTTTTGCTGGTATTTGTTTGGTAAGGGACAATAATACAAGCTATTTTTTCAGCAGTGTTTCATTACTACTCTGATGTAAAGTAATAGGTTTGAGATGGAAAAAACACTTGTGAGTTATCACATAGCCCACTAGACTTAATGTGCTGGATGTACCTAATCTGTTGTTTTTGGAATTATTGCCATAACTGAAATATTGGTTTAGATATTTACCAAAATTGAGGAAAATGTAAATTGCATGTCAAATGAAATCGGGTTTTACATTATCACTAATGTCAGCAAAGAACATGAAGACTCTCAGTGAGATGGATTGACACAGTGGCTGCAACAGCGGGCTTAAACATAGCAGTAATTGTAAGGATGGCACAGGACTGGGCAGTGTTTCATTCTGTTGTACATGGGGTCACTATGAGTCAAAACTGACTCGACGGCACATAACAACAATGTACATCTGCTAATAAACTCAATATCTTTACCAATCCATTTGCCATGTAAAAATCATTTTACCATGTGACATGCCTTATTATTTTCAGTGAAGACGTTGGTGTAGCTTTATATGTAGAAATATATAAATTTTCTGCTGAACATTCTCTGTAATAATATTGAAATAAAGGGATTTTTTTTTTTTTTAGTTTGCTGGAAACCATGTCTCACTATACAGATGAACCCAGATTTACCATAGAGCAGATAGATCTGCTTCAGCGCCTCCGGCGTACCGGAATGACTAAACATGAAATTCTCCATGCCTTGGAAACTTTGGAACGTCTCGATCAAGAGCATAGTGACAAGTTTGGAAGAAGGTCCAGCTATGGAGGAGGTTCGTATGGGAATAGTACCAGCAATGTTCCAGCATCTTCCTCCACAGCTACAGCTTCCACACAGACCCAGCATTCGGGAATGTCCCCATCACCCAGCAACAGTTATGATACCTCCCCACAGCCTTGCACTACCAATCAAAATGGGAGAGAGAATAATGAGCGATTGTCCACCTACAATGGAAAGATGTCACCAACTCGCTATCATGCAAACAGCATGGGTCAGAGGTCATACAGTTTTGAAGCCTCAGAAGAGGACCTAGATGTAGATGATAAAGTGGAAGAATTAATGAGGTTAGTGGCTTTGCTTTTTCAGAGTCCCCAACAAATATATATGTCCTTAAGTTGTTTTTGCATAAGTTATATTTTAGCTACTTATTTATAATAACTGTGATTTCTTCCCTTCTTTTGAATGAAAGAAAAGAATTTCAAATTTTATGTTTTCAATTTTTTTTCTCTCTTACTTCCGTCCTTTCTCTTTGCTATTTGAAAAGCCTTTTCCGTTCTCTCTGTTTATTAAAGGTTAGCCTTCTGTGTGTGGCTCTAATTGCTAACTTCATGCTAACAGTTGTATTGTAATCTTTAAGTCCATTGCGTGTACTTTTTCTGAGGGATCAGATAATTTTATCATGATACAGAATGTATACACTCTTAATTTTTCACTCCAACGTTCCAATCAACAAAATAATTTGAGCACCTATTTTATAAAAAGTAGTGTTGTTAAGAAATATAGACACGCTTTCTGCCCCCAAAAAGCTTAAAATTCTTGTTTCGGCAATAGATACCCACGTCATCAAGTTGATTCCAACTCACAGTGACCCTGTGTATAGGACAGAGTAGAACTGCCCATCAGGTTTCCAAGACTGTAAATCTTTACGGAAACAGACTGCCACATCTTTCTCCTGTGGAACTGCTGATGTGTTCGAGCCTCCAACCTTGCAGTTAGCAGCCAGGCAGTTTAACCACTTCACCACCAGGGCTCCTTGACAATAGATATGTATATATTTTAATATAATTATTACCAGATAAGTGCTAAGTACTCAGAGTTTTAATCACTTTAAAAAGAGGAATTCCACTTTCAACAGAGGTAGTAGAAAAGGCTTCACACTGGACCTGGAGCATTTTAAGGGCAGGAACCATGTCTTACTCATTGTTGTGACTCCAAAGTCTAGAACTGTCCTTGGCACATGGCAGTTGTGCCAAGTGAATTTGACCTGAACCTTAAAAAATAGCCGCAGTTTTAAAATGTAGGAACTTTATTTAAAGTACCTAGTAGCTCATAAAGAAGGCGAGGCATGTTTAGTATGATAATGATTACATACTATGGTAATAATATTAGGAGATGGTACCAGTTTTGGAAGGCTTTGAATTCCATACTAAATAGCTTATATTTAATTTGGTTGCAATTAAGGAGTTTTTACAGGTCTCTAGGAATAGAGATAATAAAAGCATTGTTTTCAGAAGATTATCACTACTATAGAAGGGCGGGGGGTGGGGGGGGACCTGCAGACAGACTAGGTAGAGTAAATGATGAAAGAAGATGTAGAAGGAATTTGTAAGAAATCAAATTAAAACCTATAATTCCTGAATTCTAGTTCTTTCTAATGATTTTCAGACTTAAAATAGCATTATAATGACTTAATATTGCCACATGTATTACTACATAAGTGAAATATACTTTAAAGAAATGAACTGTCCTGAATTAATTTTAGGGTAGAACTGCCTTATATGGAATTCTGGGTTAAATGGACTGTTGGGTCTCGATTCCAGTGTAATTCCTGTAATGAATAGTTTCATAAAGCAGTTGCAGGACCTTGTTATTAAGCTTCCAGAATTTAAAAATATAAGAGATGAATTCGACTTTGATTTTGTTTGTACTTATTAAAGCACCTGGCCAAAGTTCAGATGTTGGTTTTGAATTTAGCTTATTGTCAAAATTAAAAGGTGGAACAATTTGGGCAAATAAAAGTTATTTCAGTCATTGAAATATGACAAAATTAGCTTCTAATTATCCTGAGTTGAGAGGATATTAACAACAAAATTTATTTCTTAGGGTACTAGCCTGTTTTTGTTGTTATTACTGCTATTTTGATAAGCTTTGGATATAACAGTTAATTCCCAAATGTATATTAGACTATCGAGAAGTTTGGGAAAATTTTATTTTTAGTAAGGCTGTAGAAGATTAGCTGGTCTAATGAGGGTCTAAAAACTTGACTATTGTAGTTAAAAGTCCTCCAAATAGACAGAAAACTTACTAACTTCTAGGATTTGTAGTTAAATCCCGCTATTACACATATGCAAGTTTCAACGTGAAACATACACGTTTAGTACTTTGTTATTTACATATAAGCTGCCACTTGTTCATGACTAGGAAACTTTATCTTCACTTTCTCTGGTTCCTTCTGAGAACTTCTGCTTTGCTCGCCTCTAAACATGTAGGGTCTCATTGGGCTTTTTGGCTTTCTTTGATTCTCTGCCCTTGTACCCTCACCCACAGCTTTACTCCTTCACTCCCCCTGTGCTCCCCATCTCTCATTTTTCTCAACATTACAGATGATAGTTATCCTTCCCAGGTCAGTGGGAAAAGTTTCTTCAACGTCTGTTCCCATTTTAAACATTACACCATCCTGTGAGGTTTGTCAGAGATCATTGAGATTCACAAAATTAAATAATTTGCCCAGGAAAATTTAAATATTAAGTGACAGAGCTGAATTTTAGCTCATATGTTTATTACCAATATGTCGCTTATATATGTTGCCTGTGTAAATAAATTTTTCATGTCTATAAAAGGTGTAACTGCCTTAATGGACTTATTATCCCAGATGGTGTTTGCCGCTTTAAATCGATCACTTATTAACCAAGTGAATTTTTATTTGATGGAACGTGAGAGAAAATTTTAAGCAGTGGATCTTTCTGAGTATTCTATGGCCATGGATTGGCTTTAGTCAGGGAGAATGGGTACCTCTATGTCCCCCACATCATTTTTTACATATGTAATTCACCCCCACATCATTTTTTACATATGTATTTCACCTCTTACTGTTAACATTCTCCAACCTCTAAGGCAGTCAACAATAAGACATACTTGTTTCAGATCTTATAACCCACTGAATCCACAGTTTAACTCCTAACAATTTCGAGGTATATAATGGAAATTTTTTTGTAGAACTTCTATCAGGTTATAACTGGTGTTGTTGTTTTTAGGTGCCATTGAGTGGGTTCCGACTGATAGCCACCCTGTGTACAACAGAACGAAATGCTGCCTGGTCTTGAGCCATCCTCACAATCATTGTTATGCTTAAGCCCATTGTTGTAGCCGCTATGTCAGTCCATCTCATTGAGGGTTTTCCTCTTTTTCGCTGACCCTCTACCAAGCATGATGTCCTTCTCCAGGAACTGATCCCTCATGATATGTCCAAAGTATGTGAAATATTGTCATGCTATCTTTGCTTCTAAGGAACATTCTGGTTGTACTTCTTCCAAGACAGATTTGTTCGTTCTTTTGGCAGTCTATGGTATAATCAATATTCTTCTCCAGCACCACAATTCAAAGGCGTCAGTTCTTCTTTGGTCTCCTCTATTCATCGTTCAGCTTTCACATGCATAGAAGGTGATTAAAAACGCCATGGCTTGGGTCAGGTGCACCTCAGTCTTCAATGTGGCGTTTTTGCTTTTCAGCACTCTAGAGAGGTCTCTTGCATCACATTTGCCCAATGCAACGCGTCTTTTGATTTCTTGACTGCTGCTTCCATGGGTGTTGATTGTGGACCCAAGTAAGATGAAATCCTTGACAACTTCGGTCTTTCCCCCATTTACCACGATGTTGCTTGTTGGTCAAGTTGTGAGGATTTTTGATTTCTTTGTGTTGAGGTGTACCCCATACCGAAGGGCGTGGTCTTTGATCTTCGTCAGTAAGTGCTTCAAGTCCTCTCCACTTTCAGCAAGAAACGTTTTGTCATCTGCATAATGCAGGTTAATGAGTCTTCCTCCAATCCGGATGCCCCGTTCTTCATATAGTCCAGGTTCTTGGATTGTTTGCTCTGCACACAGATTGAATAGGTATGGTAAAAGGATACAACCCTGATGCACACCTTTCCTGACTTTAAATCACATACTATCCTCTTGTTCTATTCGAACAACTGCCTTTTGATTTATGTACGGGTTCCTCATGAGCACAATTAAGTGTTCTGGATTTCCCATTCTTCACAACGGTATCCACAATTTGTTTTGATCCACAGAGTCGAATGCCTTTGCATAGTCAATAAAACACAGGTAAACATCTTTCTGGTATTCCCTGCTTTCAGCCAGGATCTGTCTGACATCAGCAGTGATATCACTGGTTCTTCATCCTCTTCTGAATCCAGCTTGAAATTCTGACAGTTTCCTAGCGATATACTGCTGCAGCCATTTTTGAATGATCTTCAGCAAAATTTTACTTTCGTGTGATATGAATGATATTGTTCGATAATTTCCATATTCAGTGGTATCACCTTTCTTGGGAGTAGGCATAAATATGGATCTCTTCCGGTCGGTTGGGCAGGTAGCTGTCTTCCACATTTCTTGGTCATAGAGGACTGTGTATGTAGTTCCAGTGCTGTATCCGTTTGTTAAAACATGTCAGTTGAAATGTTCTTTTTGATGATGAATGCAGCATCATTCCTCTTCAAGCCTTGTGTTTCACTAATGCCTTCAGTGCAGCTTAGACTTCTTCCTTCAGTACCATTGGTTCCTGCTGATATGGTACCTCCTGAAATGGTTGAATATTGATCAGTTCTTTTTGGTATAGTGACTCTATGTATTCCTTCCATCTTTTTGGTGCTTCCTGAGTCGTTTAATATTTTCCCCATAGCAACCTTCACTATTGCAACTCGAGGCTTAAATTTTTTCTTCAGTTCTTTCAGCTTGAGAAATGCAGAGCATGTTCTTCCCTTTTGGTTTTCCATCTCCAGCTCTTTGCACGTCATTATAATACTTTACTTTGTCTTCTCTTGCTGCCCTTTGAAATCTTCTGTTCACCTCGTTTACGCCATCGTTTCTTCCTTTTGTTTCCTTTCACTTAACGTTCAAGAGCAAGTTTCAGAGTCTCTTCTTAACACCCATTTTGGACTTTTCTTTCTTATCCTGTCTTTAATGACCTCTTGCTTTCTTCGTGTATGATGTCCTTGATTTCATTCCACAAGTGGTCTGGTCTTTAGTCATTAGTATTCAACGCGTCAAGTCTATTCTTGAGATGGTTTTTAAATACAGGTGGGATTTACTCAAGGTTGTACTTTGATTCTTGTGGACTTGTTCTAATTTTCTTCACTTTCAACTTGAACTCGCGTATGGGCAATTGATGGCCTGTTACGCAGTCGGCCCCTGGCCTTGTTCTAACTGTTGATGTTGAGCTTTTCTGTTATCTCTTCCCACAGATGTAGTTGATTTGATTCCTGTGTATTCCATCTGGTGAGGTCCCTGTGTATACTTGCCGCTTATGTTGGTGATAAAAGATACTTGCAATGAAGTCGTTGGTCTTGCAGAATTCTATAATGCAGTCTCTGGCATCGTTTCTGTCACCATGGTCATATTTTCCAACTACCAATCCTTCTTTGTTTCCAACTTTCATCTTACAGTCTCCAGTAATTATCGCTCTATCCTGATCAAATTCAGACTGCAGAAGTTGGTAAAAAATCTTTAATTTCTTTATCTTTGGCCTTAGTGGTTGTTGTGTAAATTTGAATAATAAGTCATATTAATTGGACTTCCTTGTAGGCATATGGATATTATCCTATCACTTATAGTGTTGTACTTCAGGATAGATTTTGAAATGTTCTTTTTGATGATGAGTGCAACTCCATTCCTCTTCAAGTTGTCGTTTCTGGCATAGTAGACCATATGATTGTCTGATTCAAAGTGGCAAATACCAGTCCTTTTCAGCTCATTAATGCCTAGGATATCAACGTTTATGTGTCCCATTACATTTTTGATGACTTCCAATTTTTCTAGATTTGTCCTTTGTACATTCCACATCCTAATTATTAATGGATGTTTGCAGCTGTTTCTTCTCATTTTGAGCCGTGCCACATCAGCAGGTGAATGTCCCAAAAGCTTGGCTCCATCCATGTCATTAAGGTCGACTCTACTTTGAGGAGGCAGCTCTTCCCTAGTCATCTTTTGAGTACCTTTCAACCTGAGAGCCTTATCTTCCGGCACTTTGTCAAACAATGTTCCAGTGGTATTCATAAGGTTTTTTCTGGGTAAATCTTGGAGTAGACTGCTGGATCCTTTTTCCTAGTCTTTCTTAGTCTGGAAGCTCAGCTAAAGCATATTTGCCATGGGTGACCCTGCCGGTATTTAAATACCGGTGGCATAGCTTCCAGCATCACAGCAACATACAAACCCCCACAGTACAACAGACTAACATTTTTTTTGTAGAACTTGATCAAGTTATAACCATACACTGTATTAACTTGTTAAGAGTCAGAAACTGCTGATTTATTCATTTTTGATTTGGAAAGCATAAAAAAAGAATGGAAAACTAGTAAATTCTCGACAAATTGTTGAATATAACATTTTACAGAGGATTTTAAAGTTGTGAGCTAGAAGGAAGATCCATTTCATATTTTAATGTTTGTAACATGTATCTACTAATATAGTAGTACTGGTGGTGTAATGGTTAAAGAGTTGTGCTGCTAACCCAAAGGTCGACGGTTTGAACACATCAGCCACTCTGCAAAAGAAAGATGTGGCAATTGGCTTCTTTAAAGATTTACAGCCTTGGAAACCGTATGGGACAATGCTACTCTGTCCTGCAGGGTCACTGTAAGACAGAATGGACTCAGTGGCATTGGGTTTTTATATATACATTTATATATATATTTGCCTTTAAACAGGTACATAGGCTCACTTGTTTAATAGCAGTTGAGAATATGTACAGGAGGGATAAACATGGTCTTACCACACAGGTTTTCCACTAAGCATGTTCCCCATCTGTATCAGTAACTTTTTAGTTAGTTTTAAAGAAAAGTGTTCCCTTTAGAGTTAAAAATGAACTTTTCTAAGTTTTCTCCATAAATGTGCAAATATCTGTGTAAAATAAAAAGGTCATTTCCCAACACATTAGTGAAGAATAATTGTGATTGCGGGCAAAAAAAAAAAAAAAAAGAGGGCAACTGAATCCACTAGGAAGAGTCCTGGGAGAAGGGAGACTAAGGTAGAGGAATCTCTACAGTATGCCCCAGAAAGTGTGCTCAGAGACCTTATGAGGAAGGTCATGGCCAATGGCAGTCTTTGGGGATGAGGGTCCCTGGGTCTGGGTCTTGCTGAAAAAGCACTTCTCAAGTGTGTTGTGAAGCTAGGCTGAGTGAGTTTGAGACCTGGAAGACTGTCAGACGTGGTATGCAATGAAAACACTGATGAGGACTTCTTGGAAGCTGTCCATTCCCTTTGCCAATAGGGACTTTCTGCTGGTTCCAATTTCTATGTCCTGTTCTTTCCCACCTCCAAAAGCATTTATAGTCTGCTCAAAGAGATTTTCCTATGAAGGTTAAAACTATGCAGGATGCCCATACTGCTACTGAAAACCACTAGGGTCCAAAACCAGACTGCTCTTTCAGGGATGTAGACCGGGTTTTCCCAAGAACTTGGCTAAGAGTTCATACTGACCAGGAGGCAGGTAGGCCTCCAGCCACAGGTGTTCTTGACTTCTTATTGAAGCTTCTGGAACATTTCTACATCTCTGGGCATTTGAGGCCAAATCTTAGCAGTACGAGGGGCATGGGTACACATGCTTAGCATAAGTCCTCTCAAGGCTGGGTCAGCCTTGAGACATAAGACTAAAGACAAAAGACTAAAAAATCCCGATTCACCAACTTAAATGACTTTAACATTGCTTGCCTCCTTTTTTACCTTCCTCTGACCACAAAACTGAGTAGTATCATGTTATTTTTTGTTAGGGAGGAGTGAAGGCATACTGAAAGGGAAGAGGAGATATGCCAAAGGAGGTATCCATATAAGTCTTGAACTTTAATGAGCTTTTCTTTTAGAGGGACTTCAGTGTGCAAGGTGCAGTATTTATATATATATATGAACCCTGTGATACAGTGGTTAAGAGCTAAGCTTTGAACTAAAAGATCTGCAGTTTGACAGTTGAAATCTATCAGCCGCTCCTTAGAAACCCTATGGGCCAGTTCTTCTCTGTCCTATAGGGTCACTATAAGTCATAATCAACTCGATGGCAATGGAATTGTTTGATCTGTGTGTGTGTGTATACACACACACACATTTATATATCTGATAATAGTGAACATCTACCTATGTGTATCTATTGTGTATATATTATAAAATAACAATCCAAATGAGGTTTATCAGAATTAATAATGCTAAACATTAAAGATATTATTCTTAACTACTCATGTATTAAAATTTATAAGTGTATTAGTATTTTGTAGAAAGTTTGAAGACTTTCTTCTAAGTTGATTATCTGTAGGCCTAACAATAGGGTATTTACTTCCGTAGGTAGGGTATTTTTGTTCTGTACGTATTAAGATGATATAACCATGATATACACTTCCCATGTCATTTATACAGCTAAAGTAGTTTTCCTTTTAGAGTTATCTTTTAAAAATTTTAAATTATGTTTTCTTTATCTCCATGGAAATTAAAGACAGCAGGTTTTTATTCAAAAATGAAAGAATTTATAAGTAATTATATTTTTTTCAACTGTGGAAGAGTCTGACTAGGTAGGTATTCTCCATCTCTGGCAATCTTTTAGATGACTACCTTTAAGGGATTTTAAAGTATAAATAGTATATATTAACTAAAAGCATGTGGAAGGTCTTAAGAATACCACTTTTATATTGGCAATCCTCAATATCCAGAAAAGGAAGCAATGTCTTTTTGAACTAATATTAATAACTCCTTTCCATTCTGATTTGGGGAGCGTAAATGTATTTGAGAATAGAATTAGAATTTAAAGCTGTTTTAAAAATTATCTAGGTCAAATTTTCCATTTTATAAAACCTTTTATACTACAATTTTTTTTCATTCATTGAACAAATCAGACTCTTCTACCCTTGTGTATGCAGAGCCAATGATGAATAAGACACAATCTTTATAGGCTAGTAGGTGAGATAATACAAGATCAGGAACAATCATAAAACAGAATAGCATGTACTGCATTAACATATGAGTAGTATAATTGAAATGCTGACGTTAGCCATTGGAAGAAAAGATCTTTTTTTAGCTGGGGAAAACAGGGAGAACTTCTCTGAATAGATGACAGTTAAATCGTGTCTTAAAAAAGGAATGTTTCCATAAAGAGGTATCACAGATGAATTCATTCAGATATTAGAAAGGGCTAGGTAACAGTGGAAAGTTTAGCAAGCTATAAAAATAACTTTTTTATAGTTATTTTTATACAGTGGAATGTGGGAAGGAGGAATTTCATCCTTATGTTGAAATCATCTAGATAAATGAATCCTCTTAGCAGTGATTTAAAAAGGGTAGTAGGAGGAGAAAACATGGATTTCTAGTGGTTAAATGCAAATACAGAGTGCTGGCTTATCTTGGAAGTAAGGTATGGAATCAGGGGAAAGGTCAGCCTACCCTTCGCTTTAATTCTATTAAGTCTTGAGGTATAGAAATCATGAAGAGTGTGAGATTTATATTAGAGAAAGGAGGAATAAGGGATTCATTCTCTTTAAGGGGACGCCCTGGTGGCACAGTGGTCAAGAGCTCAGCTGTTAACAAAAGCTCAGCAGTTCAGCTCCGCCACCTGTACCTTGGAAACCCTATGGGGCAGTTCTGCTCTGTCCTGTAGGGCCACCATGAGTTGGAATTGACTCAGCAGCAATGGATTTTTTGGGGTCCTTTTTAAGGAGGATGTAAAATTTCAGATGAAGAGAAGTAAGAGAAGACATGAGAATTAGAATTGGAGTAAATGACGGTGTTTTATGCTAAGAAACTCATGATTGCATAGGATACAATATAAACAGTAGGAGAGGGAGGTCATAAAAGAGGGCTGAGCGAGGTGAGAATAAGGGGAAATATGTGGAAGTTTATGAGATACTGGTTTAGTGGTGGAATTCTTACCTTCCATGCAGGAGACCTAGGTTTGATTCCCAGCCAACCCACCTCACGGGCAGCCATTGTCAGTGGAGGCTTGCATGTTGCTGTAATGCTGAACAGGTTTCAGGAGAGCTTCCAGACTAACACAGACTAGGAAGAAAGGCCTGGTGATCTACTTCAGAAAAATCAGCCAGTAAGAACCCTGTGGATTACAACTGTCCCATCCCGTTGTAAATAAGGTCTCTATGCAGCTAGCAACAACTTCAAAAACATGTGAAAGTTTAAATAACAAAGCTAACCCCAACCCCCAAAAAACCAAACTCATTGCCGTCAAGTCGATTCTGACTCATAGCGACCCTATGAGTCAAAAAGCTAACCCAGCAGAATGTAAATCTTTGAAATATGTAAGAGAATTGACCACAATGAAAGTTGAATGCTATTTCTAATTTGAAAGTACTTGGTAAAACCAACTAAATGACACATCACTGCTTGTATCTAAATTGACTTCACTGAAATCTTTTCATGGTGCCTCAAAGTATCTGATAACAGATGTTTACCTCAATCTTATGCGGTTACAGAGGATCATTTGTTTCTACTTTTCGTGGGATCTTTTCTGAGGTTTTATAAAATAAGAGTCAATGTTTATTACTGCTTTTACAGTTTCAAAAATTTTTGCATTAAGAAATTTTCGATTTACATTTAATACTGTAAGTTATTGGAGAAGGATTTTAAAAGCCTGCTCTCATTTTACCAGGTGGTGAAACCAAGGCCCAACTTGATTAAATGACTTGCCCAAGCATACCTTTATCTTTTAAGTCTTATGTTTTTTCTTCAGTATGAAAAAGCTTCTCTGGTAAAGCTGTTGAGTAAAGAGTATGTTATTTTGTTTTGTTTTGCTTTTTTTACTCATTGTGGGTTCTTAGAAACTTGTCAGGTATCTAAAGATACAGTCTATGAAAGGGTAAGTGAATTGCTGCTATCTTGCAGAGTTTTGGGCTTCCTTTTATTTGCTGCAAAACGAAACCCACTGCCGTCCAGTCGATTCTGACCATAGCAACCCTGTAGGACAGAGTAGAACTGCCCCTTAGAGGTTCCAAGGAGTGCCTGGTGGATTTGAACTGGTGACCTTTTGGTTAGCAGACATAGCTCTTAACCACTACACGACCAGGGTTTCCTTTATTTGCTGCACTCCTTTGATAATACCATGCTGCAAAGTTGTGAATAATTCACAAACTGGATAATTCCCTGTTAGAATAGTTGAGTGTTATCTCTATATTATTTAGTATCTACTCTTGGTAAATTTGAGTTAAAATAAGTTGTTTTAAATTAAATTTAGATCGGCAGTCAAGAAAATACCATTTAATCATTTTTACCCACGAAACACATTTTTTATTTAATCTTAATATTCTCTTAAACTCAATTTTCATTTTCCTAGAACATTCTTTACATTGAAATATTTAATATTCTGTTTAAATTTTCTGTCAGATTAATTTTGCATCTGTATCAGAAACCAAATGATTTGGTTGTTTTATTTACATAGCCAATTGAAATAGATATTGGTTGGTAAAGATACTGATTAGTAATGGGTATTTGAGAACTGTTCTACATTTCCTGTATTTTAATCAGCGGTTAGGTACTTTGACTTTAAAAAATATTTTTGTGTTTTGTTTTTTTCAGACAGAATTTTGAAATAAAACATGAATGCATGTTTTTCAAAGAAATATTTCAAATACAAACACATATTTTGGGGGAAATCTAGGCAGTACCTAGGTCAGAATCCAGCTTAGAATGGGAAATTTTAAATACTGGGTTCGGCAGCTATTTTCTTCCTTTAGAAATCTTCTTGATTAGGATCTCCAACTAGTGGATCAGGCATATACTGTAGCGCTCCAGAGTCGAAGCTGTCAGGACTATGACCTTTCTATTCTTTTCCAGAATTTCCAAAAGGGAGCATGGAATTCACAAGCAGAGTATATAGCCCCTTCTCACCGAGAAGTTGAAATACCTGATCTCGATTATATCACAACTGATTCTTTTTGGATAGAATACTTCTCATGAGTTTCTCCAAATGATCTACAGAGAAATTTGAGCCCCTGTAAAGAGTTTGGGTTCCATTCACAAAATGATTTATAAAAGTTTCATAACCTTTGTGTCATAATTAGACCAGGGTTGGCAGCGCTTTTTTTTTTTTTGGTAACACAGGTCTACTATTGAAAGGAATGGAATATTTTTGGAGGGGATAATATTTTGCCTAGTTGGGGTTTAAAGTTAGTGTTCCTGTCACGAAATCGATCATAAATGTTCATCTGTGAAAACCAGCCTTAGCTTAGAGGTTGTACAAAAACAGGCTGCAGTCTGAATTTAGCCCATGAGGCATAGTTTGCTGAGCCCTGTATTAGATAACAAATTACCACTATTCTGTTTTATTTTTGAAGTTGAACAAAAATCTGTGCTCTATTTATGTAACTCTTTGGAAAATACAGCATTCAAAGAGAAATTGGTCAGTTTTAAGGGTCAATCTAGTGAATGTCTAGTCTTCTGAGAATTAGTCAAGTTTTTAAATAAGAAAAAATTTATAATGGGCATCTTACTGCAGGAAAAATGAAGTCCATAATATATAATCCAGAGGATACAGAATATAGTGTATTTTTAAATACTGAGTATTCTGACTTATATGTAATACCCAGTGCTGCACAATTAATAAGTGCCTTTTTAATATTAAAATTTTATATTCAACCCATGCCAGTTTAAAGTTTTTTATTTACACAAGAAACAGAAGGCAAATTAAAAAGCAAAACATTTCTTAAAATGGCTAATATTTTAGTAGTTGTGAGAATGATGATGAGATTTCTACTTATTATCTTATCAAAGGTTTTAAAAATGAGTATCATTTAGGCAGTTTCATAATTAACATGCGAACCCACGGTCTACTCACATCTGATTTTTGTTTTTGTTGTTGCTTTTTATTTTTCTAGGATTTCTGTCTGTATAAGATATATTCATTTACTAGTAGTGAAACTTTGTCTGTACCGTATGGCTGCCTTGTTCCTAATGTGAATCATACACAACATAAATCACCCTCTGGTACAAGACTTACACCTGCCGTCGCACTCACAAAAGCGTCTGTCTGAGGATGTGACGTTTTAGGACTTGAATGTTTGGTGTTTCTTGGTTTGTTTTGATTTCATATTTTCATACATTTGGTCACTTTGCCTTTTATTTTTGTGTCCTTTCTTCCTGTGTTCTTCCCACCTTTCTGCTTCACCTTTCTTAGCAAAGATGAGGATTTCTACCTTCAACATACATTGTTGGTCTTGTGTTCTGTTTTTGTTAGGAGGGACAGCAGTGTGATAAAAGAGGAAATCAAAGCCTTTCTTGCCAATCGGAGGATTTCCCAAGCAGTTGTTGCACAGGTAACAGGTAAGAGCTAAAGAGCCCTTTATTCTGGAGTCATGTCTGATTTCTGCCTGCGGGTGCAGATGTTGGAATATTGCTTGCATTTCTGCATCATGGTGCAGATCTGTCAACTTAGGCATAATAATGTATGCCTGTGATTTAAAACCCATTGTGTCTGATATCATGGAATTTCTCTAGTGATTTTTTGTTCTTTTTATTTGTGCTAGTAAATTTTATACCCTTTATATAATAATTTTTATATAATAAGCACAAATTTCCCTGTTTTGTGGCTAAAAAAGGGTTGATCTAGTTTCTTTTAATTGTCACGTAGCTGTGACACATGCACATTCAACTGCTGTCTATTTACTACATTTTTAAAAGCTTGGAATCCTCCAAATTTAATCCCTCATTTTACCAATTAAAAAATGATTCATGAGGATAAAGGAAGTTGTGTTTTTAACTACTTTCCTGTATATGAAAACTTTCTTAAGCCATTACTGAGAAGATGAGAGTTAAATGGCTATTATCATTGTCTTCTCTTTGTTCTTTATTTCCCATCCCATTACCCTTGCCACCCTACCCCCACCCTAGTCCCATCCCTAATATGTGGTGTATATGTGCCATTCTGTATTCAGACTGCATTTTTTTAAAATGAAATTCTTAAATTTGGGGGTAGAATGTTGTTGGTATGTAGCCTCACTTTCTTGTATCTCAGTGATTTATAGGACCCTTAAAAAAAAATTAACTATGCCTTAGTCATTAGAGGAGCCAGAAACACTTTCAACTACATTTTGTAGGCAAAGATACAGTGATAGATATGAAAATTAATTTGCTCCTCTGCCTCCTTTTTTTTTTTTTTAACATGCCACTAGCAAGCTATGTTTCATCAGGCTTTTCAGCCTCTGTGTCTCAGTTTTATAACCTCTACAGTGAAATCCAAAATCAAATGAAATCCTTGACAACTTCAATATTTTTTCCATTTATCATGATGTTGCTTATTGGTCCAAAGGCTGTAGTCTTTGTTTTTTATCAGTAAGTGCTTCAAATTCTCTTTGCTTTCAGCAAGCAGGGTTGTGTCATCTACATATCACAGGTTGTTAATGAGTCTTTCTCCAATTCTGCTGCTGTGTTCTTCATATAATCCAGCTTCTCAGATTATTTGCTCAGCATACAGATTGAGTAAGTATGGTGAAAGCAGGAGTCAAGAAATCAGACAACATATGGCATTGGGCAAATCTTCTGCAAAAGATCTCTTTAAAGTGTTAAAAAGCAAATATGTCACTTTGAGGACTAAGGTGCACATGACCCAAGCCGTGGTATTTTCAATCATCTCGCATGCGTGCGAAAGCTGGACAGTGAATGTTTTAGTCATCTAGTGGTGCTATAACAGAAATACCACAAGTGGATGGCTTTAACAAAGAGAAGTTTATTTTCTCACAGTCTAGTAGGCTAGAAGTCGAAATTCAGGGCGCTGGCTCCAGGGAAGGCTTCTCTCTCTACTGGCTCTGGAGGAAGCTCCTTGTCATCAGCCTTCCCTTGGTTTGGGAGCATCTCAGCACAGGAACCTCAGGTCCAAAGGATGCGCCCTCCTCCTGGCACTACTTTGTTGGTGATATGAGGTTCCCAACTCCTTGCTTACTTCCCTTTCCTTTTACCTTATCAGAGATAAAAGGTGGTGCAGACCACACCTCAGGGAAACTCTGTTATATTGGATTGGGAATGTGACCTGGTAAGGGTATTACAATGCCACCCTAATCCTTTTTAACATAAAATTACGATCACAAAATGGAGGACAACTGCAGAATACTGGGAATCATGGCCTAACCAAGTTAATATACACATTTTGGCAGGGGGACATAATTCAGTCCATGACAGCAAATAAGGAAGACCAAAGAAAAATTAGATGCCTTTGAATTTTGGTGTTGTTGAAGAAGATTGAATATATCATGAACTGCCAGAAGAATGAAAAAATCTACCTTGAAGAAGTTACATCCAGAATGCTGCTTAGAAGCAAGGATGACGAGACTACATCTCACTTAATTTGGACATGTTATGAGGAATGACCAATCCCTGGAGAAAGATATGCTTAATAAAGTATAGGGTCAGAGGAAAACCTGCAATGAGGAGGGTTTACACAAGTGGCTGCAACAAGGGGCTCAGTCATAGCAGTGATTGTGAGGATGGCACAGGATGGGGCAGCGTTTCATTCTGTTGTACATAGGATTGCTATGAGGTTGATAATGAGTTGGAACCAACTCTACAGCACCCATCAACAACACTGAAATACTGGATTTGATCTTCAGCAGTACATTCCAGTCTTAAGATATTATTTCTGTCCCCCAGACATTGATACATACTAAAGCTAATTTACCTAAAAGATTGTTATTAACCATTAATTTAGTTAAAAAATGAAATGAGTCTTTATTTTCATCCTAAGAATCTAAGGTCTGCCAGTCTTCTGTAATATGTGTATGTGTGCACGTGTGTGTGCACGTGTGTGTACACATACACATAATATATTTTTATAAATGATACATGTCTTAGTTATCTAGTACTGCTATAACAGAAATACCACAAGTGAGTGGCTTCAACAAACAGAAGTTTATTTTCTCACAGTCTAGTAGGCTAGAAGTCCAAAATCAGGGCGTCAGCTCTAGGGAAATGCTCTCTCTCTCTGTCAGCTCTGGAGGAAGGCCCTTGTCATCAACCTTTCCCTAGACTAGGAGCTTCTCCTCCCAGGGACCCCGGGTCCATGGGACGCACTATTCTCCTGGCTCATGTTTCTTGGTGGTATGAGGCCCTCATGTCTCTCTGCTTGCTTCTCTCTTGTACATCTCAAAAGAAATTGATTTGAGACATAACCTAATCTTGTAGATTGAGTCCTGCCTCATTAACATAATTGCCACTAATCCCACCTTGTTAACATCATGTGAGTAGAATTTACAGGACACAGGAAGATTACAACAGAATGCAAAACATAGACAACCACACAATACTGGGAATCATGGCCTAGCCAAGTTGACACACATTTTGGGGGGAAAGTTCATAATAACACCTTTGTTCATGGTAAAAGACTAATTAAATGTATGTCTTTCAGTATAGAAATCTTAAAGAGAACACAAATTGTAAACAGTGTGTGAATTTAATTGTTGTAATCTTTAGGTATTCTTCAATAGCACATTTTTAAACAAGTTATTTCCTTTATCTTCAAGGACTTAGTTATGCTGCTAAAGACACTGTGAGAGCAAGTAAGCAGGTTTTACTGAAACCTACTGATGAGTGCTGTGAAAAGATGCAGTGTTGTTATCTAGCACTTTTACTTCAGCTCTAAGATTAGAAACAATAATATTTTCTAATTTGCCAGCCTAAAAAATGACAAAATTTTAGTGTTACAGGACAGCATCACAAAGCTGATTTTTGTCCTGGGAGGAGGGGAGAGCATGTCTGAATACTCTGCATCTTAAATCATCTTGGACTTTTGAAATACTAGCTTTGGAAACCCATCCAGTATTGATGCAGATCATAATAAAATACCTTAGAAAGGCATTCCTTAGGCATGTCTAAGAGCATTAGAAATACTGTAATGGGTTAAGCATGGTATATCAAATATTACCTTTTTGAAAAGGGAAACCCAGGGATATGTTCTAATGTCTAGTACTCAAATATAGGCCATGGAACAGCAGTTTTGGCATCAGCTGGGAGCTTGTTAGAAATGTAAAAATAGAGAGTACCACCCTAAATCTACTGAATCTGAACTTGCTTTTTAACCGGATCCCCCAGCTTTAGGTTTGAGACGTACTGCTCCAGGTTAGACCTAAAGTTAACCTATTGTGGTTAGCTTTCCTGACATTAATGTCAATGGATTAACAATGTTTAGCATTGCCTTACTAAGTAAAAGTCATCAGGATGCATCCTGCTGTTTTTGAAAATATATTTACATATTTATTTGTTTTATCACATGGTCCATCCTTTTTCTACCCCATACCATCTCCATATTGATACTTCCTGATTCTCTTCTTTTTCTTCTAGCCATTCAATGTTTGCTTCATATTTATTTGGTGTCTCCGAAAGGTGTGGTCTTAGTCATTTGCCCTTTCCCCAGACAGAAGAGTTCCTTGAATTCGTCTTGTGAAAGTTTCAGCTCCCTTGTGAAATTGCTTTATAAAACTCTCTTTTAGAGCTATAGATATTTGTCATCATCATCATTAAAACTTAAGCTGTCACTTCTTTTTTGATAACTCTTAAAGTTGCATATTTGAGCCTTACTACTTTAAGGGAAAAAAAATAACTTTTTTTGTATTCTGGTGTTATATTTCCTTCCAGTTCTCTTTTACGACATTTTTATTCAGGCTTCTTATCTTTTCAAACACTGCACATTTAAAATTGAATCTATTATTTTGTTCCCCAAACTGGTTTTCCTTCCCAATTATGTTGCTTTTGTCAGTGTTATAAATATTCTTCTAGCCTCTTAACTTAGAAAAAGATTAATGCTGTTTTCAGTATTGAATTTTATTCATCTTTATCCCTATTTTCCTATCTCCATAACAGCTTTCCCTCATCACTTCAGGTTCTGAGCCAAACTCTACCTTTTGCACTCTTAGCAGACAGCCTGTCTTCTTGCTTCTCCATCTGTTGTGAAGTCTTTAAGTTTCTTCCCTTTAACTCTTCTACTTATCTTCTGAGTGCTCTTTTTTCTTTTTTAAGATTTACTTCCATATTATTACCTATTTATTATATATTTTGTTATTTTTATTAACACCTTTGTCCCCTTTGTATTTTAAATATCTCCCTCTTCACTGATCCTTCTCCTTAACCTATGAACATGCTTGTCTTCCCAGCCTTAACATTTTTTCCGTTGACCCTACTTCTCTTTGGTTATTTTCCTTACTTATACTTAACCTTTTTTGGCAGGAGTTCCCAAGAAAGTAGTCTATGGTATTAACTTTTTTTTCCCTCTTCTCCTATCCCTCATTGACTTCATACTCTTGTATAATTTGAGTTCTACTGGCCCTACCAGTGTTTCGAAACTGCTTCTTCAAAGCTCATCTATGGTTTCTTACAAAACCAACCACCTCTAAGATTAAGTAAGAAAGAGTGCTTTGAACTTAACTCTTTCTTTCATTGTATATGTAAAGAAACAATGGTCCAAATAGTTTAAGTGATCTGTTCAAAGTCAAATAGTGACATTGTGGTAGAGTGGGACTCAGAACACACTTCGGACGTTCAATCTTTTATTCTTCCTACTCTATTGCAATTTATAAAGGCAATACAGAAATATTTGATGATACATGAAATACCAACACCACTTTAAATATCTTTTCTGTTTAATAATTACATATAACCAAAGCAAGTTATGTTGGATTCAGTGATATCTCAAATAATTTAAGTAACTATTTTGAATTGAAACAAATGAATTTTGTTGTATAATTTCTTTAAGTAAATATTCCTAGTGTAATCAATATGATCAACATAAAACAATTTTATGCATTTTAGATTGAATTTTGTTGGAAATTTTTTTAAATAACATTTGATATAAGTGATTAAAGAAAATATAAACCCCAATATGTTATGTTCTTTATATATGTTTACATTTCTTCTAGCAAAATGAGTTTGTCTGTCTTAAAAATGAAGATTCCTACTTATAAGCCATCTTTTAAAAGAAAAATGTTTTTGTTTTTGTAAATATTTATTCTGTTCAGTATTTGAAATCCAGTATGGTCTTACTTCCCACCCTAACCACAGGATTTGGTGCTATTAAAATCATTTTCCCCCAATTTCACCCTTGTACTACTTGTTCTTCCCCTTCATTCCTAAACTAAAAGCATGCATTTATCCTCCCTTGATCAGAAATCTTTGATTTGGTACTTCATTGTCTTAAAAATGAAACATCTTATAATCTGACTTCCAGCCTTCTTTTTTATTGCCATCTTCTATTTGGTATACTCCCTAGCTAAATTCACTTACCGTTTCCAGAATTCTGCTCACTTGGATGCTTCAAAATTGTTGGTTGTACCTAGGGTGCCTTTCTCCTCCTCATCTCAGCTTCATCAATTCCTGTTTATCAAGATTATCTCATTCTGCCTTCTTTGATCACTTTAGCCGATGCCAACTATTTATTTATTAGTTACACTTAGTTCACTACCCTGAGGTTTAGTACTCATTTCAGTTATACATACTAGCATAATATCAAATGCAATAACCTCTTCTTATTTATCCCCAGAGAATCTAGCATTGTGTATGTACTCTGAACATTTTATATTTACCTAGCTGCCTTGTAGAATAAAGGAACTGACTGTTGGTGATGCCAACACCAAGTTACATGTGTGAACAATTGTCCAGCATGACAGTGTCCAGTAGTGCTCCCTTTCCACAAGTGTTCATTTGCTCAAGAAGTGCTACATGAATTTCTGTCCTTAAGGAACTCACATTTTTCTTTTGTCTACTTTAATTTAATTATTTATATAAGGCAGGGGAAAGAAGAGAAGAGAGGATGGTTGATAACCGGAATGGTTCATTTTCCTATTGGGCAGGTTACTGAATTCATGTGTTTCTCATGTATCCTTGATTGTGTTACATTTTTTCTCCCAGCCCATCCAGCTATTATGCTGAAATCAGTTGCGGGGCTTCTCATTCTAGAGACGAGATCTAGCTAGAGAATACTGTGTTAGAACAAAAATAAAGTCTGGCCCTCATAATTGGCACACCTAGGGTAAAGTGTGCCTGGTTAAGGGATCATGTAGGCATCCAGAAGTCATTCACTAGGGTACCAGATCAGTATATCATAAAACAAAACAAAATAAGCCCATTGCTGTCGAGTTGATTGCAACTTATAGTGACCCTATAGGACAGAGTAGAACTGCCCCGTAGAGTTTCCAAGCAGCAGCTGGTGGATTTCAACTGCTGACCTTTTGGTTACCAGCCATAACTCTTAACCACTGTACCACCAGGGCTCTCCTGATCAGTATAAAGATACATTTTTTTTTTTTTTGTCTTTAAACAAATTAGTCAAATGTATCTTAGAGGAATATCTGCTTGATGAAACCTACCCTAAAATGTAGTTTAGGACGTGGTGCTCCAGAATCTTGCCTTGTAATGAACTCTTTTTAAAAGTTGATTAAGTTCAGCTCTAATATGTGAAGTAATGAAATAAATCAGCCTTTAGATAAAAATAGAACGAGTGGTGCATAACAAAACAAGATGCTAAATGAAAAAGTGTGTGAGGTGCAAAATTATAACACATGTTAATGTTCCAGAAACAAATACAGAGGTTTCTTTTTATAGATTTGGAGGATTTGTATGATAAACAAGAAGTTCATGGGTGGGGTCTGTATAAATAATATCCCACTGATAGGAAAAATGACAGTATAAACAGGATATAATAACAGTGCCTGCTAAATTTCCCAGCATGTTATTTGTAGCTGCTTTCGCAGTCGCAGCTTCTCCCACCGAGGGTGGAATTTTACCTCTCTAAGAGGTCAACCAGAATTCTAAATTCTTACTAACAATGGTAGGGGTGGTGAGAATAGCCTTTTGTTTTAGTAATAAACATGTGTGTTCTGCATTCACTTTCAAGGTAAAACATTTTCCTGCATCTTCCAGCGGTTTGTTCTTCATTCTAACAAGTGTGTTTATTCCCAAAATATTAGGCTGTTTTAGAATTCCTAAAACATGATTTTTTTAAAAAAATGAACTATCTGGGGAAAATCAAGAGGGTAGAATAAACGAGTAAATGAGTAGTGCTTGAGTGGGTGTGTATCAGCCAAAGAAATATAGTAATTGGATTCATGTTCTCTTTAATAAACTATGGAGGAAGGAAAAAAAATTACCATCTCTGAAATTTAAGGAATTTATCAGAATTCTATTGTTTTCTTGAATCATGGTAGCATAATAGAAGAGCAACAGAATACCAAGGTTCTAGTCCTTCTGCCACTAAATAGGCTTGTGACCCTGGAGCAAGTCGTTTAGTTTCTCCGAGCTTCAGATTGCTTGTTTATAAAATGAGGGGCTTTGACCAGATATTTTCTGAGTGCCTTTTCCAGTGGTAACATTTTAATGTGTTTTAAACTGCAATTACATTTAACAGGTGTGTGTCTTATATGTATTTCATGATTTTCTCTCCCAAAATGTAAGAATTTGTGTAAAAAAAAATTCTGAATTGTACTCACATCACCTCCCTTTTTAAATTTACCTCTAAAATGAAGAATAAAAATATTGTATGTCTAATGATAATTTCTTTACATAGATGGATATATATTGACCCTCCTCCTAGTTGGAGAACTCGAGACCAGATATTAAAAACCAACTAAAGTGTCAATATATTTTTAAAAGCTTTTGGCATTGTCGCTGTCAGATTACCTCTAATTTGTTTTTTTCAAAACAATTAACCTAGGATACACTTGAGACTCCTGGGTTTATTATTCTTCAGTTATCTCCCTGCTAAGTTTAGTCTTAGAAATGAAAATGAAAAAAAAAATTATATGAGCCCCAAAATGCTCATCTAAAATTATTAAGAAAAATAGGGTGCTATTTGATAAATGGGTAAAGGTGTTGGTGAAAATTTACTGCAGATATTTATCCAATACCCCATGTTCTCTGGCAAGTACTGTGCCATGGCAACTGTGTTTAAAAAAAAAAAAAAAAAATTGATGGGTACAAATGAGAAAGAATCTTGGAAAAATTACAACAGTATATTTCTTGGTCTGGCAGAATGATTGTAAGTAATTTTTAAATTTCTATTTTATTTGTGCAGTTTCTAAAATTTAAAAAAATATTAGAAACTCTAAGCACTTCAATTTATTTCTTGGAATGGGGACAGTTAATAAATGCAACAAAATCTAATTAAGAGATTGTCTCGCCTTCTTGTCAAACCCAGTTTTGTGTTTGTTTCTTTTTTTCTTTCCATGTGGCTCAGGAAATAACCCCGCCGCCACTGGAAGATAAGTCGGAGGAAGGTTAGCTCCATTTTCTATTAATTACATATCAAATCTAAAGTGACCATAAGTGAAAAGATAACAGATATGCTAGACATGAGTATAGTTAAAGAAATTTGGGTAAAACTAACATTTGGTAGTCCATATACTTCCTTTGAACTCTCAGGTATCTAAACTCTTGAGAAGCATGCTGAACGTGAGCTCAGACTCATACCAGCTTGGCTTAAGTAGTTTGAACATTATGAATCACCAGATTTTAAACCCATCTTCTAATTTATCTACTTCTACCACTCAGTGTTTCCTCTAATTTTTAATTTATGCCAAAAAGAATTTGCTACCTGAGCAGAAAACTCTGAAGAACACAGAAATTTATCTGGCATATTTAATGGCATGCATAATGATTTATGTTACATGATTTTTTCCTTCTTTCATTCTAAGACCCAGCCTGCTGATATTCCATCTACTTGATTCTATCCCAATGAAACACATTTAGGGTGGAGATGAGTCCTAAGATAGAAGCCCCCTGTGGAAGTCAGTACCTGGGATGGGGATGACTCTATTTCTTTTGTCTAGGTAAACAAAAGAATAGAGACTGAACTTGGGAAGGAGTTTGATGGTTATAGTAGCTAGAATGGTTACAAGATTTCTATGAAATAGCTGTGGGAAGAAGAGAGAAGCTTTTTTGAACAGCTCTATCTGTAACTCGGGAAGAACAGGTGTTCCTAGTTCTTCAGCATGGTGGATTTTCCTGCTTCTGCCAGCAGCTTGTTCCCCCTTGTAACAAGTATATCTATTCCCAAAATATTGGTAAATCAGGACTATTCTTATTTAAGTTTGGTTGGCCTCATAATGTTTCAAGGGAATGAACATTTTAATGCAGAAAGGGAGAATTTTGGAATATGAATGCCTTTGGTGGAGGACAGGACTAGTTAGGAGCTTTTAGGTGGCACTGAAATACTTCAAACCTAGGCAGTTGTGGGGAGAGGGCAATAATGTGTTGGAAGATAGGAGAGGAGCAAGGAAAAAGACTGGCAGAAAATAAGTGTTATTGAAATTTTTATATACTTCTGGCCTTGCCACTTATTCTCCCAAACACCAACTGAAATAACAAAAAGACAACCGAATTAAAAAATGGGCAAAAGATGTCAATAGACATTTCTCCAAAGAAAATATGTAAATGGCCAATAAGCACACAAAAAGATGCTGAACATCATTAGTCATTAGGGACTAAATGCAAATCAGAACCACAATGGTGAGGATGTAGAGAAATTGGAATCCTCATACATTGCTGTTGGGAATGTAAAGTGGTACAGCTACTGTGGAAACAGTTTGGTAGTTCTTCAAAAAGTTAAACCTAGAATTACAATATGACCCAGCAATTCCACTCCTAGGTATATACCCAGAAGACTTGAAAGCAGGAACTCAGCTGCTTGTAGACCGATGTTCATTACAGCATTATTCACAATAGTGAAAAGGTTTAAACAGCCCGAGTGTCCATCAGCAGATGAATGGATATATACAATGGGATATGTCATGGATTGAATTGGGTCCCCCCAAAATATCTGTCTGCTTGGCTGTGCTAGGTCATGATTTCTTTGTATGATTGTCTCCCATTTTATCTTCTGATGTGATTTCCGTATATGTCGTAAATCCTGTCACTATGATATAATGAGATGGATTAGTGGCAGTTACACTGATGAGGTCTACAAGATTAGGTGGTGTCTTAAGCCAGTCTCTTTTGAGATATAAAAGAGAGAAGTGAACAGGGAGACATGGGAACCTCACACCACCAAGAAAGCAGTGCTGGGAGGAGTGCGCATCTTTTGGGCCTGAGGTTCCTGTGCTGAGATGCTCCCAGACCAGGGAAGACTGATGACAAGGACCTTGCTCCAGAGCCAGCAGAGAGAGAAAGCCTTCCCCTGGAGCTGATACCTTGAATTTGGACTTCTAGCCTATTAGACTGTGAGAGAATAAGCTTCTCTTTGTTAAAGCCATCCACTTGTGGTATTTCTGTTATAGCAGCACTAGACTAAGAATATTATTCAGCCATAAGAAGAAATGTAGTTCTGATACATGCTGTAACATGGGCGAAGTTTTAAAACATTATGCTAAGTAAAATTTAAAAAAAAAAAGTGAAATTAGCCAGATACAAAAGGACAAATATTGTATGATATCATTTATATGAAGTATTTAGAATAGGCAAATGCATCCAAACAAAAGTAGATTGGTGGCTACCAGGGACTTGGGGGAGGAAGGAATGAGAGTTATTGCTTAATAGATACTGAATTTCTTTTTTAGCTGATGAAAAAGTTTTGGATGGTAGTGGTTACACACATTGTCAATGTAATTAATGTCATTGAATTGTATGCTTAAAATGGTTAGGGTGGCAAGCTTTGTGTTGTGTTATACCACGATGAAAATTTTTTTTAATTCCTTACATACTGTTTAAATGACAAAATCTCATGAATGCATGTGTTAACAGGATATTGCAGATAGCATTTATATCTACATCAGAAAAGCAATGTTGGTAGGGTTTGAATCATAGGCTGTGGAATTGTCCTTTTGTAACACAACCAGATGTAATTATGATCATTTAAGAAAACTTTCTCAGAATTCCCACCAAAGGAATTTTACTAGTTTTATATAGGTTTCCAACTTGAAAGTTAACATCTGCTCAGAAAATAGGCAGATTTCTACAAATGAGATGTAACTGTTTCCAGATTGAAAAGGTTTAGTTTCTGTTAGGAGAAAGCTTATTTTCAAATCTTTTTCATTTACCACGATTATAAATATTTTTGCAGAGTGCATTTGGAATTTTTTCTTATCCTTTGGATTCTGGAAAATAAGAACAGATGTTGTCCTGTGGTTCATAAAGTCTTACTTTATTATTACTACTATTTATTTTTTTTAAATTACTTTTTTTTTTTTTTTACATTTTTCTCATCATTTTTAATTGTTGGCAGTTAACCTAACACATGAGCTTACTAACTTTTTTCATAGGAAAAAACTCCAGCCTCTTCTATTCATAAATACCCGTATTTTTCACTTTCTTCTATTCATAAATACCCGTATTTTTCACTTTGGTGATGGCTAAGTAAGAACTGGAGTGAAAATTTCAGAGGATACTTACTGGTTAGAAGTCTCAATTCTCTACAGTTCTTGAAATATCATTGTGCTACTAGGGCTTTTAACATTTCAAATGCAGTGTATAGGACTGTACATTATACTGTAAAGGTTATGAAGGTTGATTTTCAAGTATAAAACAAGATCTCTCTTCCACTCATATTTAAAGTAGAAACTGTATTTTTAAAAATTTTATTCTGCCATAAAATGTGACTGTGCTTTAGAAGGGTTAAGCATGGATGTGTTTTACCCTCCTTCAGTAATTTCCATTTTGGTTTCTCCTCAATTCTTGTTTCCTAAGGTTGTGGAGAAAAACCTGTACTTAATATATAATATTCCTTTGACTGTTTCATGAAATATTTCTTAACCTTTTAGAGATTGAATTATGTTCCCCCAAAATACGTGTTGTAAATCCTAATCCCATTTAGGAGTAGGGTTTTCTTTGTTATATTAATGAGGCCATTATCAGTTTAGGGTGTGTTTTAAGCCAATCACTTTTTTGAGCAGATTAGGCACAGAAGTAAGCAAGCACAGATGAGGGAAGGTAGGTGTTTATGCTGCAAGAAAATCACTGAGGAGCAGAAGCTAGAAAGAGACCAAGGACTTTCCCCCAGAGAGAAAGCCTTCCCCTCAAGGCAGCACCCTGAATTTGGACTCTAGCCTCCTAAACTGTGCGAAAATACATTTCCCTTCATTAAAGCCACCTACTTGTTATATTTCTGTTACAGCAGCACTAAGAAACTAAGACACTGACATAATTTTCATTATATTGCAAAAAAAGAAAACCACAAGGATAGATGACAAAAAAGAAGTTATATCCTAGTAAGAAAATCAAAAGATAAGTATCTGATAAAATGACAAAACCTGAAGATTCAGCTGTATGTAGTCCATGTGGGTCTTTAGGCAGTATTATTAATAACTTCTTTTTCTGCAGAAAAAAAGGTTCTAAAGGGAATAAATACCCCATTTTTTGTAAACTGAAGATAGGGGCCTATACGTATTAGAGAATCTTTCTGTTAATAAATAAGGTCATGGATAGATTTTAATTCAGGAATTTGGCATCTGTTGTTACAAATACTTTGTTCAGTCAGGAAGGTGTACTAGATTTAGTAATATGAAATGACTAAATTTATTAAGTAATATGAGATTATAAAACCTGAGTAGGTAAGAGACTGAACCCTGAGGTAGCCAAACTACAGCTGAGGACCTTCACATCTGAGAGACCCATAAAATTTGGAAGCAATTGTTCAAATTCTTCTGGTTCTTAAGAAAGCTTTTATATCATTCTCTGTCAACTTGAGCTAAATTTGGTTATATCATTTGATCCTCAAAAAATAAACTTTGAGGTGTACAGGGGAAATTTGTTTATTCAGTTGTTTGTAATTCCTTTATTGAGATAAATTTACATTAAATAAAATCCACCCATTTTAAGAGTAGAGTTCTCTGAGTTATGCCAACATTGTACAGTATACATTGTATATTACCACAATTAAGATACAGAATATTTTCATTATTCTAAAATGTTCCCTCATGCCTCTTTGCACTCATCCAGCTCTCCTTGTCCCTCACCCCTAGCAACTACTAATCTGCATTCTGTCACTGTAGCTTGCCTTTTTCTGGAACTTCATGTGAATGGAATCATACAATACATACCTTTTATGACTGACTGCTTTCACTCAGCATGGTGTTTTTTGAGATTAATTAGTGTTGTTGGATGTATTAGTAGTTCTTAACTTTTAAATACTGAGTTACTCTTATTGAATACAAAAAATTAATTTATCCATCAGTCAGTTGATGGACATTTGGGTGTTTCTAGGTTTGGGCTATTATAATTAAGCTACTGTAAACGTTCGTTTACAGGTTTTTGTGGGGGCATATGTTTTCATTCCCCATGGGTAAATACCTAGGAATGAGATTTTAGCATTGTTAGTAAGTTGAACTTTTTAAGAAACTGGGAAACTGTTTTCTAAAATTGTTGTACCATTTGCAGTCCCATCTGCAATGTATGAGATTTCCAGGTGCTCTACATCCTCTTCAGCACTTGATGTTTAAGTTTAGGTATTCTAAGTTCTAGTGCATATATAATGGTATTTTATGCTAATTTTATGTGTGTTTTCCTAGTGACTAATTATGTTGAGCATTTTTTCATATGTTCATTTGCCTTTCATGTATCTTAGATGAAGTAAATGTCTTCGAATCTTTTGAGTTTTTTTTTTTTTTTTTAAATCAGATGATTTGTCAAGTTATAAGAGCTCTTAGTGTGTTCTGGGTACAAGTCCTTAAATATATATTTTGCAGATATTTTCTCCTAGTCAGTGGCTTGTGTTTTTATTTTCTTAATGTTGTCTTATAGGAAAACTTATTTTTAATTTTGATGAAGTCATATTTATCTTTTTTCCATGATAATTCATGTTTTTTAGTGTCCTATCTAAGAAACTTTGCCTAAATGAAATCTCAAAGATTTTATCCTATGTTTTATTCTAGAAATTTTACAGTGTCCTAATTTTGGGTCTGTGTACCTTTTCAGGTTAATTTTTGTAAATGTGTGAAGTAAAGATTGAGGTTGTCTCCCCCTACCCAGCCCCCACTCCATATAGGTATCCAATTATTTCAACACCGTTGGCTGGAAAGACTGGTCTTTCCCCATTTGATTACATTGGCACCTTTGTTGAAAATCAGTTGAGCACATATATGTGGGTCTGTTTCTACTTCTCTATCCTGTTCCATTAATTTTTATGTCTGTCTTATACCAATACAAAACTATGTAGACGGTGTAGATTAATAGTAAGTTTTGAAATCAGAAATTGTAATTTCTCTTAACTTTCAATATTCTAGGTCTTTTGCATTTCCATATACATTTTAGGATCAGCTTGTAATTTCTAGGAAAAAGCATGTCTCTAGTGAGATTGAGACTCAGATTGTGTTGCATATATAAATCAATCTCGGGAGAATTGACAGCTTAATGATACTGAGTATGCCAGTCCATGAACATGGCATATCTCTTCATTTGTTTAAACCCAAACCCAGTGCTGTCGAGTCGATTCCGACTCATCATTTGTTTAGGTGTTCTTTAATTTCTCTCAAGTATCTTTGTAGTTTGCACATATATTCTTACGTTTACCTCTGAATATTTTATGTGTTTATTGCTACTATATTGGCATTATCTTTTTAATTTCAGTTCCCAGTTGTTTGTAGTATGTAGAAATTCAATTGATTTTGGTATATTGACCTCGTGTTCTGTGACCTTGCGAAATTCATTTATTTGTTCTAGTAGAATTTTTTAAATCCATAGGATTTTCTATGCAGACAGCCATGTTATTGCTGATTAAAGATAGTCTTACTTTTTTTCTTTGCAGTCGGTATGTCTTCCATTACTTTTTCTTGCCGTATTGCATTGACTGGAACGACCAGGTCAATGTTGAATACGGTGATGAAAACAGACATTCTTATCTTGTTCTCAATCTTAAGGAGCAAGCATTCAGTTTTTCACCATTAAGTATGATCTTAGCTGTAGGTTTTTCATACATGCCCCTTATCAAGATGTCCTGCAAGGGAAGTTCACTTCTATTTTAGTTTCTGAGAGTTTTTATTTTTTTTTAGTCATTAATGGATGTTGTATTTTGCCAAATGCTTTTCCTGTATCTTTTGTTGTGATCGTATGGTTTTTCTTTTTAAATTTTATTAATATGATGAATTACCTTGATTGATTTTCACATAATAAATCGACCTTGTATCACTAAGCCATAATGAATTACTTCTTTTTGTGGCTTGATTAAATTTGCCAATATTTTGTTAAGAATTTTTATTTTTCATTTTTATTTTTATTTACATCTATGTTCCTAAGGGGGGTATATTAGCCTCATATAGGGTGAGATTTTTCATTTTTGCTGTTCTGTTTTTATAATGTTCTTGTCTAGTTTTATTATTGTGATAATGCTGGCCTCGTAAAATGGGCTCAACAGTGTTCCCTTGTCTTCTCTTTTCTGGAAGAGTTAGTATAGAATTGCTATTATTCCTTAAATGTCTGTCTTGAGCTAGTGCCTTTTTTATTACAGTGAATATCTTACACTGGATCTAATCCTGTTGAGCTTTACCCTGCACTAATGTCAACAGAATAAAATAGAGCAGTAAGATTATTGGGTCCTTAAAACCTCAAAGGTTGCCAGCATTGTACTGTATGATTTTACCCTTGGCAAGAATGTTTTCTTATGCCATTTGCCTGAAATAACAGGATAACAAAAAACAAACTAAATTGAATTGGCTTTTGATTCAGCAGTAGCCACTCCCCTGTATCCTTATGATGCCTTGCTTAAACTATGAGATTTTGCTTCCTATCATAATCAACATGATGGCAACTGTTTTTGAGGGCAGTGGTGCTTCAGTAGATATCTTTGCTATCTAGTGCCACTGTAACAGAAATACCACAAGTGCGTGGCTTTAACAAACAGAAATTTCTTTTCTCCCAGTTGAGGAGGCCAGAAGTCTGAATTCAGGCCACTAGTTCTAGGGGGGAAACCCTGGTGGTATAGTGGTTAAGTGCTACGGCTGCTAACCAAAGGGTTGGCAGTTTGAATCTGCCAGGCACTCCTTGGAAACTCTATGGGGCAGTTCTACTCTGTCCTATAGGGCCGATATGAGTTGGAATCGACTCGACGGCACTGGGTAGTTCTAGGGTAAGGCTTTCTTCCTGTTTCATCTCTTGGGGAAGGTCCATGTTTGTCTCTTTACCAGCTCTGTTTCTTGGTTCCTTGATGATCTTCCTGTGGTGTAGCATCTGTCTTCCCCCATCTGTGCTCTTTCATGTCTTAAAAGAGATTGACTTAAGACACACCCTAACATAATACTGCCTCATTAGCGTAACAAAGAAAAACGCATTCCCAAATGGGATTATAACCACTACAAGTCAAAAAAACCCAAACCCACTGCCTTCCAGTCAATTCCGACTCCTAGTGACTCTATAGAACAAAATAGAACTGCCTCCTAGGGTGTCCAAGCCTGTAAATCTTTATAGAAGCAGGCTGCCATACCTTTCTCCCTCAGAATGGCTGGTGGGTTCGAACAGCCGACTTTTTGATTAGCAGCCAAATGTTTTAACCACTGTGCAACCAGGGCTCCTTATAATCACTAAAGGAGTTAGGATTTACAACATATATTTTTGGAGGGACCCAGTTCAATCCGTAACGTTAGTAGAATTCTCACATTCCACGCGGGAGACCCAGGTTAGATTCCCAGCCAGTGTACTTAAAGCTCAGCCACCACTCATTTGTCACCAGAGGCTTGCATGTTGCTGTGATGCTGAACAGGTTTTAGTGAAGCTTCCAGATTAAGATAAACTAGGAAGAAAGACTTGGTGATCTACTTCTGAATATCAGCCAGTGAAAACCCTTTGAGTCACAATAGTCTGATCCTGTTGTACATGAGGTCACCAAAAGGTGAGGGCCGAATCAGCAGCAGCTAACAACAACAACAACAGTAGTTTTAAAAAGGTTGTATGACCTATCTCTAGATCTCCTCCCAAGCAGATCTGTAGTTTGAACACTTTGATTTTAAGGTACATGTCCAATATAATTATTGCCCCAGACTTGTTAAGAAATGTAGAAAGGTTTTTTAATCAACATTCTTAATTTAATGTTTCAAGCTATTTTAAGAACTAGATTATGCCATTTTTTAGGATGTGTTTTTTTTTCCTTTGGCTTTTTTTTAACGTGACAGTTGTCTGTTGCACACGGACTTACTATTGCTGAACAATTTTTGTAGGACAGTTATTACCAGTTTGTCTTGATTTTTCTAGGGCATAGAGAATATCTTTGAAATGTTTGAGTGCTATGTGTTAAAATAATTATTATTTCACATAATAGTATTTAGTAAGACCAGTATTTCTTAACTACTGATCACCTTTTTTTCAGTCTTGAACTCAGGTTTATCATCATGCTAAATGCCTACCAGGGTAACAGATAACCATCCATGTGAGTTATAGCTGACTAATGGCTCTGCTTTTCACTAGCATGCACCCCATTAGCTAAACTTCTCTTTTTCAAGGGTTTTTGTTTTTTAGTGATAACTTATTTTATACTTATTAGGTGCTACATTCTGCACTGTTTTATTTTTGAGAGGAAAGTGTTAACTTCCTCAGTTACAGATGAGAATAACTGAGGCGAAAGTAGATTTCAGCTAATTGCTGTTTTGTCTGGCTGCAAAACCAACGTTCTTAACATAAAAATTCACTATGTAGAAATAGTATACTGGAGTGGTCAAAGGCATGAGTTTGAGGGTTCACAATCTGATTTCTGTCACTTATTTGTTATATAACTTTGGGCAAATTACTGAACCTTAGTTTTCCCCTTTGGGAAAAAGAATTTGCCATTGAATCTGTTTTGACTCGTGACGATCTCATGCATGTCAGAGTAGAACTGTGTTCCTTAGGATTTTTTTTTTCCTAATTGTGATTTAGGTGAAAGTCTACAGAGCAAATTATTTTCTCATTACAGAGTTAATACAGAAATTATTTTGGCACATCGGTACCCAACCCCATAATGTGTCAACACTGTAGCCTTCTTGTCTTTGCTTTGGGGCTGGGGTACCCATTAGTCTCATATACATGATTGAACTATGAAGCACATCCCTCATGTGTGAAAAGGGTTTCCGGGGCCAATACTCTCAGAGTTTTTCGAGTCTCTGTCACACCAGCAAGTCTGGTCGTTGTGTGTGAATTTGAATTTTGTTCTACATTTTTCTCCCCCTGTGTCCCTCTCTTGTGATCCCTGCCAGAGCAATTGGTGATGGTAACCTGGCACCCTGTAGTTGTTCTGGGCTCAGCCTGGTGGAGGTTTTGATAGTTGTGGTCCATTAGTCCTTTGGACTAATCTTTCCCTTGTGTCTTTGCTCTTCTTCATTATCCCTTGTTCCAGCCAGAATGGGACCAGTAAATACATCTTAGATGGCCACTTGCAGGCTTTTAAGACCCCAGTTACTACTCACCACAGTCAGATGTAGAACATGTTCTTTATATACTGTGTTACACCAATTGAGCTGGATATCCTCTGAGACCGTGGTCTCCAGCCCTCAGCCCAGTAGCTCAGTCTCTCAGGATGTTTGGATGTGTCTGTGAAGCTTCTATGATTTTGTCCTGGTCAGGTTGTACTGACTTTCCCAGGGATGTGTACTCTTACCCTTCACCCAAGTTGCCACTTACCTACTATCTAGTTAGTGTTTTTCCCTTTCTACCCCTTTCTCCCCCGTAACCATCAAAGGTTATTTCTTTCTGTGTGTAAACCATTTCATGAGTTTTTATAATAGTGGTCTCATACAGTTTGACCTTTTCTGATTGACTTATTTCACTCAGCATAATGCCCTCCAGATTTATCTGTTGTGAGATGTTTTGCAGATTCATCATTGTTCTTTATCATTATATAGTATTCCATTGCATGTGTATACCGTAGTCTATTTCTCCACTCATCTGTTGATGGGCACTTAGGTTGTTTTCATCCTTTTGCTGTTGGGAATAATGTTGTATTGAACATGGGTGTGCGTATGTCTGTTTATGTGACGGCTCTTATTTCTTTAGGGTATATTCCTCAGAGTGGGATTACTGAATCGGATGGTACTTCTATTTCTAGCTTTTTAAGGAAGCTCCATATCATTTTCCAAAGTGGCTGTACCATTTTGCATTCCCAGCAACAGGGCATAGCATTCCCATCTCCCCGTAACCTCTCCAACAGTTGTTATTTTCTGTTTTTCATTCATACCAGTAATGTCAGTGTGAGATGGTATGTCATTGTAGTTTTGATTTGCATTTCTCTAATGGCTAGAGATTGTAAGCATTTCCTTATGTGTCTGTTAGGCGTCTGAATGTCTTCTTTGTTGAAGTGTCTGTCCATAGACTTTGCCCATTTTTGAATTGGATTATTTGTCTTTTTATTGTATAGATGTTGGATTTCCCTATAGATTTTAGATTATTAGACCTTTGTCATATATGTCACAGCCAAAAATTTTTGGAATCGACTTGATGGCAATGGTTTTGGTTTTTGTCTTTTTTTTTTAGTGTTGACCCTATTTTTTCTTCTATTATCTTTATATTTTTTGGTTTTATATTTAGGTTTTTGACCTGTTTTGAATTAGTTTTTGTGTATGGTGTGAGGTGTGGGTCTTGTTTCATTTTTTTGCAGATGGACATCCAGTTTTGCCAGTATCATTTGTTAAAGAGACTGTGTCTTCCTCACTTAATGGACTTTGGACCTTTGTCAAAGATCAGGTGGCCGTAGGAAGTGGATTACACCTGGGTCTCCGTTCTGTTCTGTTGGTCAATGTATCTGACATTATACCAGTACCAGGCTGTTCTGACTACTGTAGCTGTGTAATAGGTTCTGAGGTCACATAGTGTGAGGTCTCCTACTGTGTTCTTTTTCTTCAATAATACTTTACTTATCCAGGGCCTCTTTCCTTTCCGTATAAAGTTAATGATTAGTTTTTCCATCTCTTTAAAGAATACTGTTGGTATTTGAATCAAGATTGCATTGTATTTGTTCATTGCTTTGGGTGGAATTGACATTTTCATAATGTTGAGTCTACCTGTCCATGAACGTGGTATGTTTTTTTCCATTTATGTAGGTCTCTTTTGGTTTGTTACAGTAGTGTTTTGTAGTTTTCTTTGTGTAGGTCTTTTGTGTCCTTGGTTAGATTTATTCCTAAGTTTTTTTAGGGACTATTATAAATAGTATTGCTTTCCTGATTTCCTTTTCATAGTTCTCTTTATTGGTGTATGGGAATCCAACTGACTTTTGTATATAGATTTTATACCCTGCTACTCTGCTGAATCTTTCTATTAGTTCCAGTAGTTTTCTTGTTGGAGTCTTTAGGGTTCTGTATGTATAGTATTTTATTCAAATAGAACAAGGAGATAATGTGTGGTTTAAAGTCAGGAAAGGTGTGTGTCATTGTTGTGTCTTTTCACCATACTTATTTACTCAATTCTGAGCAAATAATTCAAGAAGCTGGACTATATGAAGAAGAACAGGACATAAGGGTTGGAGGAAGACTCATCAACAACCTGTGTTATGCAGATGACACAACCTTGCTTGCTGAAAGGGAAGAGGACTTGAAGTATTCACTGATGAAGTTCAAAGACTGCAGCCTTTAGTGTGGATTATATACACCTCAACATAAAGAAAACAAAAATCCTCACAACTAGACCAATAAGCAACATCATGATAAATAGAGAAAAGATTGAAGTTGTCAAGGATTTCATTTTACTTGGATCCACAATCAACAGCCATGGAAGCAGCAGCCATGAAATCAAATGGCACATTGCATTGGGCAAATCTACTGCAAAAGACCTCTTTAAAGTGTTAAAAAGCAAAGATGTCACTTTAAGGACTAAAGTGTTCCTGACCCAAGCCATGGGGTTTTCAGTCACCTCATAGACATGCAAAAGCTGGACAATGAATAAAGAAGACCAAAGAAGAATTGATGCCGTTGAATTATGGTGTTGGTAAGGAATATCGAAGATACCATGGACTGCCAGAAGAACAAATAAATCTGTTTTGGAGGAAGCACAGCCAGAATGTGGAATGCTTCTTAGAAATAAGATGGCAAGACCGCGTCTCATATACTTTGGACATGTTATCTGGAGGGGTCAGTCCCTGGAGAAGGACGTCAAGCTTGGTAAACTGGAGAATCAGCAAAAAAGAGGAAGACCCTCAACGAGATAGATTGACACACTGGCTGCAACAGTGGGCTTAAGCATAACAATGATTGTGAGGATGGCAGTGGACAGGGCAATATTTCTTTCTGTTGTACATATTGTGAGTATGAGTCAGAACTGATTCTATGGCACCCTAACAACAACAACATGTATAGTATCATATCATCCGCTAATGAGGATAGTTTTATTTCTTCCTTACCAGTTTGTTTGCCCTTTATTTCTTTTTCTTGCCTATTGCTCTAGCTAGGACTTCCAGCACAGTGTTAAAAAAAAAAAAAAAATAGGAGTGGTGATAAAGGGCGTCTTTTTGTTGTCCCATTTCTAAAGGGGAATGTATTCAGCCTTTCTCCATTGAGAATAATGTTGGCTGTTGGCTTTGTATAAAAACCAAAAACCTGTTGACCATCGAGTCGATTCCAACTCATAATGACACTTATAGGGCAGAGTAGAACTGCCCCGCAGAGTTTCCAAAGAGCACCTGGCGGATTCAAACTGCCGACCTTTTGGTTAGCAGCTGTAGCACTTAACCTCTGTGCCACCAGGGTATCCTGGTTTTGTATAAAAAAAAAAAAAAATTTAATAAATGCCCTTTATTATGTTGAGGAATTTCCCTTCTGTTCCTATCTCGTTGAGAGTGTTTATCAGGAATGGGTGTTGTACTTTGTCGAATTCCTTTTCTGCATTAATTGAGATGATCATGTGATTCTTTTGTTTTATTTATGTGGTGGATTACACTGATTGATTTTGTAGTGTTGAACCATCCTTGCATACCTTGTATGAATCCCACTGGGTTGTGGTATATTTTTTTTATGTTGAGTTCTATTGGCTAGAATTTTGTTGAAAAGTTTTACATATATATTCATGAGAAATATTGGTTTACAATTTTTTTTTTTTTGTGGCATTTTTGCCTGGTTTTGGTATCAGGGTTATGCTAGCTTCATACAATGAATTTGGAAGTATCCCTTCCTTTTCTGTGTTCTGAAATAGTTTGAGTAGTACTGATGCAAGCTGTTCTCTGAATGTTTGGTAGAATTCTCCACTGAAGCCATCTGGGCCAAAGCTCTTATTTGTTGGGAATTTTTTTATTACTTTTTCAATACGTTATCTTGTTATTCAGATTTTTGGCCTCAGTTTGTGTTAGTTTATGTAAGTAGTGTCGTTCTAAAAATTTGTCTATTTCCTCTAGGTTTTTAAATTTGTTAGAGTTCAGTTTTTCATATTATTCTGTTATGACCCTTTTTATTTCAGTTACATCTATTGTAATGTCCCCCATTTCATTTCTTATTTGGGTTATTTGCTTCCTCTCCTCTTTTTCTTTTGCTCAGTTTGGCCAATGGTTTGTTGATTTTTTTGATCCTTTCAAAGAACCAGCTTTGGATTTTGTTTATTCTTTTTCTATTCTTCATGTCATTTTATTTCTACTCTGATCTTTATTATTTTCTTTCTTCTGGTGGTTCTGGGCTTCTTTTGCTGTTCTTTTTCTATTTATTCGAGTTGTAGGGCTAATGTTGTGTCCCTTGTTTCTTGATGTGTGTGCCTATTGCTATAAATTGACCTCTGAGCACTGCCTTAGCTGTGTCCCATAGGTTTTGATATGATGTGCTTTCATTCTCATTTGGTTCTATAAATTTTTCGATTCCATCTTCAATTTCTTCTATTGCCCAGTGTTTTTTCAGTAAGATTTTCTTTTCCAATTTCCATGCATTTGATTTTTTTCCCCTTGCTCTTCCTGTTATTAATTTCTACTTTAATGATGCTGTGATAAGAGAAGATGCTTTGTATTATCTCAGTGTTCTAGATTTTCTTGAGGGTTACTTTCTGGCCTAAGATGTGGTCTATTCTGAAGAATATTCCATGTGTGTTGGAAAAGTATGTATACTTTGTTTCTGTTGTGTGGAGTGTTCTGTATATGTGTATGAGGTCAAAATGGTTGACTGGCTGTAAGATCTTATGTATCTTTTCTGAGTTTCTTTCTAAATTTCTGCCCTTTAGCAGAGTGATGTGTTCAAGTCTTCTAGTATTACTGTGGAACTGTCAATCTCTCTTTTTCAATGCTTTTAGAGTTTTGTTTTATGTATTTTGGAGCCCTGTCATTGGGTGTGTAGATATTTATTATAGTTGTGTCCTCATAGTAGATTGTTCCTTTAGTCATTATATAATGTCCTCCCTTGCCTTTTATGGTGGATTTGGTTTTAATGTTTATTTTTATCTCAGATTAGTATTAACCTCTTCTGCTTTTTTTTTTTTTGGTTGCTGTTTGCTTGATACATTTTTTCCATCCTTTGATTTTTTAATATATTTACATCTTTGTGTCTAAGGTGCCTCTCCTGTGGACAACATCTTGGTAGCTCATGTATTTTTATCCGTTCTGTCACTCTCTGTCTCTTTATGGGTGCATTTTGGCCCTTTACGTTCAATGTGATTATAGATAGGTGTGAGTTTATTGCTGTCGTTTAGTAGTGCTTTTTTTGTGGTGCTGACATTTTCTTTGTTCTTCTTACTCTCCTGTGCTGAGTTCCTTTTGTTTGTGATTTTTTTTGTTTGTTTTTTCATTATTGTAGGTTTTGTGTTTACTTTGTTTTTCTTCATTATTTTGATGGGTAAGTTTGTTAACTTTCTTTGTGATTACCTTATAATTTGTCCCTATCTACCTAAGTTGAACCAGTCTTTAATTAGTTGATATTGCCTTGCCTTCATCACCTGTTGAATGTTCCATATCTACACAGTATATTCCCCCATTATTGTTCTGACATCGTCATCATTTACAGATTGATGTCTCTAGTTCCCTGTTTTGAATCTTTTAGTTTTGCTTTATTCTTGAGAGTTCATTACCTAGATCAGTATGTGGCTGACACTGACCTGTATCCTAGATTCAGGTTGTTGTCTCATGTTGCTGGTTCTTTAACTGAAGGACTTCCTTTAATAAATCTGGTAAGTTTGGTTTGGTATTTACAAATTCCCTTAATCTTTTTATGTGGAAATGTCCTAATTTCACTACCATATTTGAGAGAGTTTTGCAGGATATGTTATTCTTGTTTGGCAATTTTTTTTTCTTTCAAGGTTTTGTATATATCCTCTCATTGCTTTCTTGCCTGCATGGTCTCTGCTTAGTAATCAGAGTTTAGTCTCACTGCTTTCCCTTTGTATGTGACTATTCGTTTTTCTCAAGCTGCTTTCAGAATTTTTCCTTTGTCATTGGTTTGAAGCCGGCAGGAAGGATTGGATTTCTAATGGCTGATTTTTTTCAGAAGTTGATTGCTAAGCCTTTCTTCCAAGGTGCCTCTGGGTGGACTTAGCCCTCCAGCCATTCAGTTAGCATTTGATCACGTTAACCATTTATATACCCAGCGACTCCTCTTCTGGAAAATTCAAATAATGATAATACCTACCTAAAAGTGTTCATAAGTTGAGTAAGTGAGTTAATTTATGTAAAGTTTCTGGCAAACAGTAAATGCCATAAATGTTTTCTTTTATTATCATTATTAACCATGAGACTTTGCTGCTTTATTTTTAGCCAACAGTCATTTTCCATTTATCACTCTCTGATTTGACTTGTCTGAGGTTAAGCTTCCTAAGACTAAGTATATTAGTAACTGTATTTTTTTGAGCCCTATACCAGTTAATAATCAACTTTTAAAAAGTAAACATATTTACTTTTATTTTAGAAAGTATATTCATATGATTCAAACTTGAGAAGTGCATGAAAGTATACAGTGCTAAATCTCTCTGCTCTCTCTGTCCATCAACCATAGTCCCCTTTCCCAGAAGAGACCAGTGTTACCAATTTCTTCAGAGATATTTTATGCATTGATAGGCAAATAACAAAAACCAAAACCAAACCTGTTGCCACTGAGTTGATTCTGACTCACGGAAAGCCCATATGTTACAGATTTCCATAGAGTTTTCTTGATGGTAGACTTTACTGAAAATAGATCACCAGGCTTTGCTTCTTTGGTGCTGCAGGTTGGGTTAGAACCACCAACCTTTAGGTTAGTAGTCAAGCACAAACCGTATATACCACCCAGGGACCTTTATAATTGCCTTGACATTTTTCGTTAGTCCTTTTTCCTTTTTTGCCAGATAGTTGGCATGCTATATAAATTATTCTACACCTGTTTTTTTTTAACTTGGAAATTGTCACATATCACTACATAAAGAACGTCATTACTATTTTTTAAAAGTGCAGAGTACTCTGTCTTTTAGAAACTACAATTTTCAATAAACTGTTAACATTTAGCAAGTCAATAACTATTTAAACCAATTTTTGTCTTTATTATACACATAGTAAGCACTTATTAAATACCTGCACAATAAATTGAATAAATAGGATCATTTAGAATTTTCCCCTTTTTTTCCATCCCCACTGCAACAAACTGCTTTACTTCACGTATTTTTCCCACAGCCCCTTATTCGTCTGTCTACTGACTCTCACCACCACTGTATTTATTCTCTTTATTCTCGAGCTGCCTAAATGCTTCATCTTGTCTTTCCTCTTCTCAAGAATTTCCTTATTCCATAGAGTATACCCCATCAGTTATGAATGCTTTTGTGTGACAAGCGCTTCAGTCAAACCTACTAGTCCACTAAATGCAATCACTGTGTAAGTAAATATTGAGTAGTTAAAATAGCCTGTAATTATAATGCATCGTACATGTTTTCTAAAGCTATGCTTGAATGGGGGTGTGTATAAGGGATTCAAGTTATAATCACATAAAAAGATAACACAAGGTATAATTAGCCCAAATACTACAAATAGAGTTACAATTCCAGGAAAAAAGAGGTTAATATGTGTAAAAGAGTTGGGAAGCTTTAATGTACAAGATGTAATTTAAGCTGAACCTAGAAAAATGGTAAGGGCAGAAGGAATAGTTGGATGAAAGACATGGAGGTGGGAGTATGGGGATAATACAGTACAATGCTGAATGGATTAGCTCGCCTGAAACAGAAAATTTTGTAGACTAAATGAAGAAGATGGATCTACTTTACATTTTACAGCAAGATAAATTGCAGATAGAGCAAAGATTTCAATGAGAGTGAATCTGGATAAAATCTGTCACATGGGGTCACTGTGAGTCAAAAATTGACCCAATGACACTTAACAACAACCACTGTAACAGATTCTTAGTATATAAAGAGCTCATAAAGAAATGAGAAGAACAATCCAATTTTTTTTAAAAAATAGGCGGAAGATATGAAGAGATGACCCAGAGAAAATTGCACTTTAACTTTTAGGGAGATAACACCCTTATTCATAAAAATGTAAATACATGTTAAAACTAGAAGGAACTGTTTTTCACCTAAGAGATTAGCTTAGATTAAAAAGTGGCAATTTGTTAACATCTACTAAAATTAAAATAAAATGCATATACCCATGCAAAAGCCTTTGCTTCTTAGCATGTTGATGTTGATTTTAGTATTGTTTAAAATCCACATATTCTTTTGTATGTGTAACATAGTTCTTTATTTGTGGATGTACACTCCTTTTGTAAATTCTAGGAATTTGCCCTATAGAATTATTTGATTGTGTCTAGAGTGATGAATGTTCAAGAATATTTATTGCAGCATGTCAATAAGATAGCAAAAAGCTGTAAATAACCTGTGTCCATCGGTAGCAGCCTAGTTAGGTAAATTACGGTACATACATATCATGGAGCACTGTTAGCCGCTGAAAGAATAATACTGCCATATTATGTCTTAGAGTGGAATGAAAAAGGGAATGGGTTGTAAAATGTAGGAGGAAGATGACTTATTTTTGTAACTTTTGAATTTTTTACTCCATGCGTAAGTTCTCTATCCTCTATTTGTTTATATGGCCAGAGTAAATAAAACACGGTTATACTGGCAGATAGATATATCAATTGTACAAAACTGAGTTCAGAAAATAGAACATTGTATACACGGAAATTTAGCATAATTAAAGGAAACATTTTAAATTCATAAGAAATGGTATTTTTCCATACGTTGTCTATATGAAAATAAAGTCCCAACATCACACCAGAAACAAAAATCAGTTCCAAATGGATAAATAAGCTAAATATAGATTTTTTAAATGTGAAACAAGTCTACACTACTGTTAGAAGAAAATATTTAATGTTTTTATTATTTTGGAGTAATATTTTCCTAAGCAATACATAAAATCCAAAAGATAGTTGAATGGATTTGACTGTATAAAACTTTTCTGCATATGTTCAATATAAGACATTGTAAATAAGATTCATGCTGAAGGATACTTGCACCATATGGAGTAAAGAGTCGGTATCTATATCAAAAGCTCTTACAAGTTATTCTAAAAACAACAAATATCCCAGTAGAAAAATTTGCAAAAGATATTGGTATGTAATTTACAGAAAAAGAAATACAAATGTCTAATAAATGTACAAAAAGATTTCTAGCCTCATGGAAAATTAAACAAGATGAACTGCCAGTTAACAGTTCTTTGCCTATCAGATTGGCAGACTTTAGAAGGTTGAGGGATCCTGCTGGTTAAAAAATAGCAGGATAAAATTTTTCTTTACTTCTGTCCCTAAAAACCCAGAAAAAATAAAAATAGAAGAAAACCCTTTATCTTCAATGAAGCAGTAGCTAGAACCCTAAAAGCTAGACTAAAACAAGAATTCTGGAGCAAAACAAAGGAAAATGATGAGTTGCTGACACAGGCCTACTCCAACCTGGAGAAAGAAATCAGTTTCTCTAAAAATTAGTATCTTAGTTACAAAAGGCTAATTCATGATCTTTTGGCTAAGGCTAACCATTCAAAAAAAAATATTTTTTTTAACCATTCTAGGGAGAGGGGGCAACAAGAATAATAGGAATGTTCCTGTACAGATACAGTTCAGCATAAAAAGAAACCATGCAGACATGTCATTTCTATTGTTTACTCACTGGTTTTCTAGCCAAGAGTGACTGCTAGAAACAAAGAAGGAAATTGTACATAATCGCTAATTTGCAACACATAGAAAGAATATCTGACCTATGAGGCTTTGCTGTGAGCCAGGCTATCATGTTGAATGCTCAAAAGTTAGTGGTGATTCCTGTCCTCCCCTGCTGAAGGGAATAAGACTTTATAGAAACTTGTTCAAGCCAAGACTGTTCCCAAATTGGACATTTGGACTAACCAAAACACACAAACAAACCAAACCCATTGCCATCGAGTAGATTACAACTCATAGCAACCCTACCCATGCCCAAATCGATCTCACAATTCTTCTGTGTATTCTTCTGCACTTGGCTAGCTCCTTTGCAAAGATGAATGATAGTCAGAAATAAAAACTAGCATCAAGTCTGTGTTAGAAACTACAATAAATAAGTAAAGGAGGAAGAAGTTGGGAGTTTTAAAAGGCTTATCCAAAAACCAAACCCAGTGCTGGCAAGTGAATTCCGACTCATAGCAGCCCTATAGGACAGAGTAGAACTGCCCCATAGAGCTTCCAAGGAGGGCCTGGCGGATTCGAACTGCCGACCCTTTGGTTAGCAGCCGTAGCACTTAACCAGTACGCCACCAGGGTTTCCAAAAGGCTTATAGCACATGAAAAATACAATTCACAAAAGAATTAACTGAATAAAAATTGGAAAAATTTCAACAAGTAATTCCTAACGGTCTCAGAGAAATCTCTTTATCAAAAAAAAAAAAAAAATTCAAGAAGAATGTAAAAGTTAAAAAAGAGATCACAGGAAAACAGAAGGATATAAAATATGAATTGGCAAAAGTAGAAGGGAGAAAACAGAAAATTACAGAAAAAAAAAGTCATAATACAAACAACCAAAAGTGGAATAAATGCCACTGAAAACAATTAGGGATATTTTGAGCTACCTAGAAGAGGTTTTATTTGTAAGGAATATCAGTCTGAAATTTTTGTGTGTGTTTGTGTGATATCTTTGGTTCTGTTAGCAGAGTAATACTGGCCTCATAAAATACTGACCTTTTCTATTTTTTGAAACAGTTTGTGAAGATTGATGTTGATTCTTCTTTAGATGTTCGTTAGAGTCCACCAGTAAAGTCACATGGGCTTCAGCTTTGGTTTGTGGAAAGATTTTTTTACTACTAATTTAATTTCTTTACTTGTTATAGGCCTATTCAGATTTTCTGTTTCTTCAGTCAGTTTCAGTATTTTGTTCTAGTATGTGTCCATTTCATCTAGATTATCTGATTTGTTGACATACAGTTGTTCATAGAATTCCTTTACAATCCTTTTTATTTCTTTAAGGTTGATGGTAATGTGCCCTCTGTCATTCCTGATTTTAGTAATTTGAATCCTTTTTTTCTTGGTCAGTCTCTAGCTAAAGATGTGTCAGTTTTGTTGATCTAATCCTATTATTTACTCCTTTCTGCTTGCTTTGGATTTAATTTGTTCTTTTTCTAATTAGGTTATTGATAAAAGATCTTTTTTCTTTTTAGTAGAGGCGTTTACGGATGTAGATTTTTCTCTAAGCACTGCCTTTGCTTCATCTCATGTTTTAGTATATTGTGTTTTTGTTTTTAATCGTCTCAAAGTATTTTTAAATTTTCCTTGTAATTTCTTCTTTGACATATTGTTTATTTAGGAGAGTTTTGTTTAATTTCTACATATTTATGACTTTTCCAATTTTTTTTCCTGCCATGTCTAACTTTATTCCATTGTGGCTAGAGAACATACTTTGTATGGTTTCAGTACCTTTAAAATTTTAGAGACATGTTTTATGGCCTAGCATATGGGTCTGTTCTGGAAAATGTCCCATGTGCATTTGTGAAGAATGTGTATTCTGCTATTTTGGAGAGGAATGTTCTCTAGATATCTTTTAAGTCTGGTTGGTTTATAATGTTGCTCAAGTCCTCTGTTTCCTTGTTGATCTTCTGTTTAGTTGTTCTGTCAACTACTAAAAGTGGGGTTTTGACATCTCCAGCTATTGTTGTTGAATTTTTTTATTTCTTTCTTCAATTCTGTCACTTTTTGTTTTGTGTGGTTTGGGGCTCTGTTGTTAGGTGTGTATGTGTTTTCAGTTGTTATATATTCTTCATGGATTGGCCCTATGTCACTATACAGTGTCCTTTATAGTTTCTTTTGCCTGACATTAGTATACCTCCTCCAGCTCTCTTTTGGTTACTATTTGCATGATTTATCTTTTTCCATTATTTTACTTTCAACCTGTTTGTGTCTTTGGATCTAAAATGTGTCTTTGTATACAGCATACAATTGGATAATAGTTTATTGTTAATGATTGTTCTTTTATCTGTTCTGCCAATCTCTGCCTTTTGATTGGCCTATTTAATCCATTTAAATTTAATGTAATTACTGAGAAGATAGGGTTTACATCTGCCGTTTTGCTATTTTTTATGTCCCTGTCTTTTTTATTTATCTGTTTCTCTGTTACTGTCTTTTTTGTGTTAAATTGATACTTTCCAGGGTGCCATTTTAATTACCTTGTCATTTCTTCTACTATATATGTACTTTTGAGTTGTTTTCTAAGTGGTTGCCCTGGAGATAACCATTGATGTCTTAAATTATCATACTCTACTTTGGGTTAATATGAACTTGATTTTAGTACTATAGAAGAACTTAGCTTCTGTGTACCTTCATTTCCTACTCCCTTCTTTGTGCCTTTCTTATTATACAGATTGCATGTTTGTCCATTGTATGCTCATCAACTTGCATATAGAATTATTACGTTGTGGTCTTTTAAATTAAAATAGGGGAAAAAAGGAGTTACAAACAAAAAAATACATATATACCGTCTTTTATATTTTCTTAAGTAGTTATCTTTAATGGTGCTCTTTATTTCTTTATGTGTATTTGAGTAACTGTTTAGTGCCCCTTTGTTTCAGCTCGAAGAATTCTCTGTAGTATTTCTTATAGGACAGATCTGCTAGCAACAGATTCGCTCAGGTTTTGTTTATCTGGAAACATCTTAATGTCTCCTTCATTTTCAAAAGATAGCTATGCTGGGTGTAGAATTCCTAGTTGATAGTTTTTTTTCTTTCAACACGTTGGCTATTTCATGTTATTGCCTTCTGATCTCTATGATTTTGGTGAGAAATCAATCTTATTAAGGATTCCTTGTACATTATAAGTTACTTCCGTCTTGCTGCATTTGAATTTTTTCATTGTCTTTGATTTTCAGTAGTTTGATTTTGATGTGTTTAGGTGTGGATCTCTTTCAGTTTACTTAGAGTTTATTGAGCTTCTTGTGTGTGTAGATTAGTTCTTTTTTATTGAATCTGAGAAGTTTTCAGGTATGTGTGACAGTGTTCCTTGGGTCTTTGACACTCTATTCAATTTTCTTCATTTTTTTTTTCTTTCTGTTTTTTTCAGAATAATCTCAATTGACCTATTTTTAAAAGTTGCTGATTGATATTTCTGCCAGCTAAAATCTGCTGTCGAGCCCCTCTAGTGTATTTTCCACTTTAGTTATTGTACTTTTCAACTCCAGAATTTCTATTTGGTTTCTTTTTATAATTTCTATCTTTTTTTTTTTTTTCTTTCTGCTTGGTAAGAGTTATTTTCATACTTTAGTTCTTTAGGCATGGTTTTCTCTAATTCATTGAATGTATTTAAAGTAGCTAATTTAAATCTTTTTCTAGGACTTTTCAGCTGTAGAAGAGGCAGTCAGAGCGCAGCCTGCCGCCTTTCTCTGTGTCCCTAAAACAAACTTTGTGCTTAGGACCAAATGTGTCAACCTGTCTCCTTGGACAGGATGAGAATGTAGGCTGACTCCCCTTTCCAGGGTGTCTTGACTCAAAACGCATCCCCTAGTAGCTGGTGGGCTATCAGCCCATCTTATCCTGAGTACATGGCAACTTTCTCAGAAATTGCATAACTAAGTGTGTGTGTTATATGTCACCTGGCCAGCATAGTTTCTATATCTTTTCCTGGCAAGGAGGGAACAGGGTCTCTAAACTGTGGCATGAGAAGGGTGTGCATCCCATCAGCTGTGTGTTGGCTGTAGGGAGTAACACATTAGTCACAGGAGACTGGCACCCATAGTTGAAGCTGATCTTGCACTGTCTGTTCTCTATGTGAGTAAAGCATTATTACATCAGCTGCCTATGTGTTTGTTGTGCTTTTGTTGGCAACCCCAGACTTGGGCCTTGGCTTGACAGTTTGGTGCTGTTGGCACAGCAAGTAGGGTCAGCGTTTTACACCAAAATCTGCATTTCTTCAAGGATAGTTTCTATTAACTGCTGCTTTTCCTATTTATGAGCCATACTTTCTTACTTCTTTTAGTATCTCATGAGTTTTTTGGTAACTGAAAAATTTAAATAATGTAGTGTGACAACTCTGGAAATCAGATTTCTCTCCTTCCCTGGATTTGTCATTGTTGCTGTTTGTTGGTCTTGTTGTTGCTGTTTATGTGTTTAGTGACTTTCCTGAACTTTCTTCTAGTATTGAACTTAATACTTTTCAGTATTCTTTGTCATGTGTGGCCACTGAAGTTCCTTCCCAGTTAGCTTAGTTGTCAGCTAATTATTGAACAAAAATTTCCTTAAATGTCTGGAACCAGTAAGTGCCTGCTTTTGCTGAGGGGCTTTGTATATGTATTGGGGAATGACTTCAGTATTGAGGCAGGCAGTTTACAACTCTGCCTTTTCCTTCACATTTTGCTTGTGAAGGATCTCAAGGTCAGCCAGAGGGGAAAGCCTCAGGCTTTCAGGGTTTTTTCTTGAGCATGCATGTAGTTTTGGACATGTGCATAGCCCTGGGCATGCTCACAGCCCTATGCATATGCATGGCCCCCTAGATATCCAGGAATATGCCAAAGCTTTGCAGATCTCCACCTGGACGTCTTATGTTCTGGCTTTCCTTTTAAATTTTTTGGTTAGCTTCTTGTTTGCCCCAGCTGTTACAGTTGCCTGGGCAGTTCCAATGTTAACTGATTGCCACTGATTGTTTTCAGCAAAACACTCCCATCCCTTGTTCCTCTACCCAGGAAAAGGCTATTCACACAGAATCAGATCTGAGTCAGATCAAAGAAATTTGCTTTGCAAATGGGGGTTTCCAGAGAATTGTCAGGTAGGTGAAATAATAACAATTCTTTTAGAATAGTATATTTGGAAACTCCAAACCCATTTTTCCTTCTCCAGTAGTTAGTAGGCTGCTGGTCTTCACCTAATAAGCCCTGATGGTGCAGTGGTTAAAGCCCTTGCCAGCTAACTAACTGAAAGGTTAGCAGTTTGAACTCAGTGGGAGAAAGATGTGACAGTCTGCTTCCATGAAGATTTACAGCCATAGCACTTAGCCACTGTGCCACCAGGGCTCAAGCATGATACAAAAAACAAACCTGTTGCTCTCGAGTCAATTCCGCCTCATAGTGACCCTGTAGGATAGAGTAGAACTGCCCCGTAGGGTTTCCGAGGCGATCTGGTGATTTTGAACTGCTGGCTTTTCGGTTAGAAGCTGAGCTCTTAAACACTGCGGCACCAGGGCTCCAGCATGACATTAGGGCAAGTTAAAATGTCACAAATCTGTTCTTACCAAAATCTAGCTGTTTGTCTTGTATAAACACCCTTTGGATTGTTACAAGCATTTGGTTAATTTCCAAAGTTCCGAAAAGTTGATTTTGACAGTTTTTGCCCGTGTTCTCTTTGTTTTTATGGACAATGTCCTTATTCTACCATTCTTACTGAATTTAATCACTTTAACAGATTTTAAAGGAAAGTGTAACCTCCCAAAATTTCTCTCCGCAGAGTTGTTCTCAAAGTATAAACACGGAAGATAAATATATAAGCGTACAGGGACTTGGAGGAATACAGCCTTAATAAGCCTTTATTGGAAAAAACCTCTTGGTGAAGAAACCTGGCCAACTGAGTGTTAAATAAAAAATACAGAACGTAGATACTGACTGTAGAGAGGAAAGAGAGTCCTTTTAGGGGCACCAAAATAACTTGTATCTTTATGTGAGCGATAGTTACATGGGTATATCATTTGTCAAAACTCACTGAAGTGTACACTTAGGAGCAGTATATTTTGCTGTATGTAAAATATACCTGAGTTAAAAACAAAAATAAAGAATTTAGGAATGGAAAACTTTTTGGCAAACTTTGAATCTATTTAAATGTAGAACTGTGTATGAACTATGGGATTTAATGAATTCTGAACACATTATAAATGTTTACTATATAAAAATATCTTACAGATATTAAGAGTTGGGTATAAAGACTACGATGGGAGATGGGGAGAGTATAATATAAGCATGTGTATTAGTTTTTGCTGTATAAAAAATTACGTCAGAATTTAGCAACTTGAAATATAATCCTTTATCTCACTCAATTTCTAAGGGTAAGGAATCCAGAAATGTTTTAGCTAAGTCGTTGTGGTCCACGATCTCACATGAGTTTGTAGTCATCTAAAGGCTTGACTGAGGCTAAAAGCTACTCTTCCAAGATGGCTAACTTGCATGGTTGTTAGCAGAAGGCCTCGGTATCGTGCCACATGGGCTTCTCCGTAGGGCTGCTTGAGACCGTCATGACACGGCATGTAGCTTCCCCCAGAGCCAATGATCTGAGAGAAAGAGCAATGGAGAAGTCATGCTTTTCATGACCTAGCCTCAGAAGTCACTTAGCATCATTTCTGCCATATTATGTTGGTTGCACAGACCAACCCTGCTGCATTGTAGGAGATTACACAAAGGTGGGAATACCAGCAGAATAGGGATTATTGGGGTTCATTTTGGAGGCTGGCTACTTCCTTATGCTAATTTCCTTAGCTTTCTTAGCCAGGAGCAGTTAAATACTGTCTAAAAGTTTAAAAATAATGCTGCTAACCTCCTAATGTTTTTGTATAATTATTTTTCTTTGCTTTAGAGGGCTCTTTCGGGAACCTTATTTCCCTTATAAAGGAATTTATTTAAGTTTTAGTCAGTCTTTCATCTTCATCCTAGCTTAAATTTTTTTGTTGTTGTTGTTATCCTTACCCTATAAGTGGAATATTGTGTACCTCAAACTAAATTTGGATTTAATTCTCAAGACGTCTCAATTTTTTATTTTTAAATTTTCCCTTCTACTCTCTCCCAGCCCCCGGTAAACACTAATCTTCTTTTGTCTTGATAGATTTGTCTACTCTAAATTATTTCATAAAAAATGAAATCATACATTTTTTTTCTTTTTTTTGTAGTCAAATCAAACTAAATTTATTATTTTATTATAATTTTATATATTTATTAATTATATAGTAATTTATTATAGTTTTAAAAATTCTGTTTATACTGTGACCCCATTAATCATTTCTGCCTATTCTGTGTGTATTCTTGAGGTAATCTTGAAATGAATGTTCTTATTTCTCAGTGCTAAGAATTTGGTCACTATGAATTGGAATCAACTCGATGGCATTGGGTTTGGTTTTTAAGAATTTGGGTTTTTTTTTTTTTTTTATTATTATTGTACTTTAGATGAAGGTTTACAGAACAAACTAGCGTCTCATTAAACAGTACACATACCGTTCTATGACACTGGTTACGACCCCATGACATGTCAGCACTCACCCTTCTCGACCTTGGGTTCGCTATTACCGGCTTTCCTGTCTCCACCTGCATTCTAGTCCTTGCTCCAGGGCTGGTGTGTCCCTTTAGTCTAGTTTTGCTTTATGGGTCTGTCTTAACCTTTGGCTGAAGGGTGAACCTCAGGAGTGACTTCATTACTGAGCTACAAGAATGTCCAGGAACCATACACTGGGGGTTTCTTCAGACCTTGGCCTGGCCAGTAAGTCTGGTCTTTTTTTTATGAGTTAGAATTTTGTTCTACGTATTTCTCCTGTGTTACCCAGGACCCTCTGTTGTGATCCCTGTCTGAGCAGTCAGTGGTGGTAGCTGAGCGCCATCTAGTTGTGCTGGATTCAGTCTGGTGGAGGCTGTGGTAGTTGTAAGCCATTAGTCCTTTGGACTAATCTTTTGTGTCTTGGTTTTCTTCATTCTCCCTTGCTCCCAACGAGATGAGACCAGTGGAGTATCTTAGATGGCTGCTTACAAGCTTTTAAGACATCAGATACTACTCACCAAAGTAGGATGTAGAACATTTTCTTTATAAGCTATATTATACCAGTTGAGCTAGATGTTCCCCGAGACCATGGTCCCCACAGCCCTCAGCCCAGTGATTTGATCCCTCAGGGACTTCTGATGTGTCTGTGAAGCTTCCATGACCTTGCCGTGTACAAGGTTGTGCTGGTTTCCCCAGTATTGTATACTGTCTTACCCTTCACCAAGGTTACTACTTATCTATAGGCTATTGAGTGTTTTTCCATCCCCAGCCCTCCCTCCCTTGTAACCATCAAAGATTGTTTCTTTCTGTGTATAAACCTTTCATGAGTTCTTATAGTAGTGGTCTCATACAATGTTTGCCCTTTTGTGATTGACTTATTTTACTCAGTATAATGCCCTCCAGACTGATTCATGTTGTGAGATGCTTCGAAGATTCATCATTGTTCTTTATTGTTGCATAGTACTTCATTGTGTGTATGTACTGCTGTTTGTTTATCCATTCATCTGTTGATGGGCATATAGGTTGTGTCCCCCATCTTTATGCTATTGTGAGCAGTGCTGCAGTGACCATGGGTATGCATATGTCTATTCATGGGACAGTTCTTATTTCTCTAGGATATATTCCTAGGAGTGGGATTGCTGGATCGCATGGTACTTCTATTTCTAGCTTTCTAAGGAAGCACCATATAATTTTCCAAAATGGTTGTACCATTTTGCATTCCCACCAGCAGTGTGTAAGAGTTTTAGTCTCCCCACAGCCTCTCCAACATTTGTTATTTTCCATGTTTTTGTTTCATGCCAGTAATGCCAGGGTGAGATGATAATCTCCTTGTGATTTTGATTTGCATTTCGCTGATGGCTAGAGTGATCTTGAGTATTTCCTCATGTGTCATCCACTCTAATGTCTTCTTTGGTGAAGTGTCTTCATTTCCTTTGGCCATTTTTTAATTGGATTATTTGTCTTTTTGTTGTAGAGGTGTTGGATTTTTCTGTAAATTTTAGAGATTAGATGTTTGTCTGATTTGTAATAGTCAAAATTTTTTTCTCAGTCTGTAGGTTCTCTTTTTAGTCTTCTAGTGAATTCTTCTGATGAGCATAAGTGTTTTAAGTTTTAGAAGATTCCAGTTACCTAGCTTATCTTCTGGAGTTTGTGTGTTGTTAATTATGATTTGTATCCTATATATGGTGTTCTGTATTAGGGCCTCTAGCATTGATCCTATTTTTACTTCTGTGATTTTTATACTTTTGGGTTTTACGTATAGATCTTTGATCCATTTTGAGTTAGTTTTGCATATGGCATGACGTATGGATCCTGTTTCATTTTTTTTTTTTGCAGATGGACATCCAGTTTTGCCAGCGCCATTTGTTAAAAAGACTATCTTTTCTCCATTTGATGGACTTTGGGCCCTTGTCGAAGATCAGGTGACCGTAGTTGGATGGATTTACACCTGGGTTCGCAACTTTGTTCCATTGGGCATTGTATCTGTCATTGTACCAGTACCAGGCTCTTTTGACTACCGTAGCTGTACAGAAGGTTCTGAGGTCAGGTAGTGTGAGTCCTCGTACTTTATTCTTTTTCTTCAGTAGTGCTTTGTTTATCTGGGATCTCTTCCCTTTCTGTATAAAGTTAATAATTAGTTTTCCCATCTCTTCAAAGAATGCTGTTGGTATTTAGATCAGGATTGCGTTGTATTTGTAGATTGCTTTGTGTAGAATTGTCATTTTCACAATATTGAGTCTACCTATCCATGAGCTTGGTATGTTTTTCCATTTATATAGATCTCTTTTGGTTTCTTGCAATAGTGTTTTGTAGTTTTCTTTGTATAGGTCTTTTATGTCCTTGGTCAGATTTATTCCTAAGTATTTTGTTTTTCTAGGGGCTGTTATAAATGGTATTGTTTTCCTGATTTCCTTTTTGTTGTTCTGTTTATTGGTATACAGGAATCCAAGTGATTTTTGTATGTTTATCTTGTCTCTTGCTACTCTTCTGAATCTTTCTATTAGTTCTGGTAGTGTTCTCGTGGAGTCTTTTGGGTTCTCTATGTGTAGTATCATATCACTGAATTTCTTTCTAGATGTTCTATTATTTACCGAGAGCGGCGTGTTGAAGTCTCCTACTGTTATTGTGGAACTGTCAGATTCCCTTTTCAGTGCTGTTAGAGCTTGTTTTGTGTATTTTGGAGCCCTGTCATTGGGTACGTAGATATTTGTTACGGTTATGTCTTCATGATGGATTGTCTCTTTAATCATTATATAATACCCTTCTTTGTCTTTTATGGTGGATTTTGTTTTAAAGTCTATTTTATCTGAGATTAGTATTGCCACTCCCACTCTTTTTTGGTACTTGTTTGCTTGACATATTTTCTTTCCACCCTGTGATTTTTAGTAAATTCATGTCTTTTTTTCTAAGGTGTGTCTTTTGTAGACAGCGTATCAGTGGAGTTTGTTTTTTAAATTTATTCTGTCTCTGTCTCTTTATGGGTGCATTTAGGCCATTTACGTTCATTGTAATCATTGATAGGTTTGAGTTTACTGCTGTCATTTTGTAGTGCTTTTTTTGGGTTGTTCTGACATTTTCTTTGTTTTTGTTACTCTCCTGTGGTGAATTCCTTTTGTTTGTGGTTTTTTGTTTTTTTTTTTCATTTGCTTTTGTAGATTTTATGTTTACTCAGACTTTGTTTTTCTTCTTTATTTTGATGAGTAGGTTTGTTAACTTTCTTTGTGATCACTTTGAAATTTGTCCTTATCTTCTTAAGTTTGAACAGTCTTTTATTACCTGGTGTTGCCTTGCCTTCCTTTCCATTTGAAAGTTCTATAACTACACCATTTATTCCCACTTCCATTGTTCTGACATTGTTGTCCTTTACAGATTACCCTCTCTGGTTTCCTGTTGTAAATCTTTTAGTTTTCATTAGTTCTTGAGAATTTATTACCTAGGTTGGTATCTGGCTGATGCAATCCTGCATCAGTTTCTTATTCCTTTCAGTTGAGCTCCTTATCTCTTTATTTGATGCTTAGGGTTCCAGGATTGACATTTGTCTCAGTTTTACTTAGTTTTTTGGGTCTTTGCTGTGGGGGGATGGCATGGTACTTCTGTCTATAGCACCACATTGGCTCCAGTGTATGGTTTTTTAAAACTTTTTTCTTAACATTTTCTCTTTTCTCTGAATTGTTTTCATTTTTTTCTACAATGAGAATGTACTGTGTTTATAAAAAGAAGGTCAGAATTTCAATAAAGAATTTTCTAATATTCACTAATGGTAAGAATACAGGGAAAATTCTCATCACTATTAGAACATAAAATTGGCTAAAACTTTCTTTTTGGTCCAGTTTGGTAGTAATTTTGGGAGGCAGTTTTGGTAGTTTAAATGGTACTTAAATACTAAATACTACGAGTCAAAAATTCTATTCCGGTGAATCTGCCTTGAAGAAATATTTATCTCATGTGCCAAAGATATGTGTAAGGTGTTCATTGCATCATTTATAGTAGTAAAACATTAGCAACAACTGAAATGTCCAGTAATCAATAAATAATTAATTATGATATGTTTGTGATGTAGAATACCAGGTAGCCATCAGAATGAGGATGATTTATAATATTCCACATGAGAACATGCCAAGATAATTTGTGAGAAAGGTAAGTTATTTACTGTCTTAGTCATCTAGTGCTACTATAACAGAAATACAACAAGTGAATGGCTTTAACAAAGAGAAATTTATTCTCTCACGATCTTAGAGGCTAGAGGTCCGAATTCAGGTTGCTGACTCTAAGGGAAGGCTTTCTCTCTCTGTTGGCTCTGGAGGAAAGTCCTTGTCATCAACCTTCCCCTGGTCTAGGAGCTTCTGTGCACAGGGACCCCAGGTCCAAAGGACACACTCTGCTCCTGGCACTACTTTCTTAGTGATACAAAGTTCCCCGTCTTCTCTGCTTGTGTCTCTCTTTTATATCTCAAAAGAGATTGACTGAGCACACAATCTAATCTTGTAGATTGAGTTCTGCCTAATTAATGTAACTGCCTCTAATCCTGCCTCATTAACATCATAGAGGTAGGATTTATAACATAGGAAAATCACATGAGATGACAAAATAGTGGACAATCACACAATACTGGGCATCATGGCCTAGCCAAGTTGACACACATTTTGGGGGAACACAGTTTAACCCATAATACTTGCTATGTATAGAAAAACCCCAAATGTGTTTGTATGTGTGTGTTTTAAAAATACTAAGAAAACAATAAACCAAACCCATTGCTGTCAAGCTGATTCTGACTCATAGCAACCCTATAAGACAGAGTAGAATGGTGCCATAGGGTTTCCAAGGAGTGGCTGGTAGATTTGAACTGCAGACCTTTTGGGTAACAGACAAGTTCTTAACCACTGTACCACCAGGGCTCCAACCAAACCCATTGACATCAAGACTCTATAGGACAGAACTGCCCTATTGGGCTCCCTGGGAATGTCTGGTGGATTCGAACTACTGATCTTTTGATCAATAGCCAAGCGCTTAACCACTGTACCACCAGAGCAAAAAATCAAGGAGCAGCTGGTAGATTCAAACTGCCCACCTTTTGCTTAGCAGCCAAGCTCTTAACCACTGAGCCACTAGGTCTCCTAAAAAGAAAAAAAAAAACTGGGTGTACATATATATGCACATGTTTGTGTATTACATATATAGGAACAAGTCTGGAAGGGTTTCCACCGAGTAACCTTTAGATTAGGAAATAAGAGAAAGGGCCAGAAGAGAGAAAGAACTTTTTTTTTTGCTGCACGTTTGTGAATTATTTGACTGTTTATAGAATGCATGTGTTTTAATTTTTTTTAAATGTAACTCTGGTTGTACTATGAGAGGTGGATTGTAGAAATAAGAGCAGTTTTCAAGTAGAAAATTCGTTGAAGAAGGCTGTTTTATTCTTTCAAATATAAAATAACCTAATTAAAAATTACCAAGTCACGGGGAGTTTTATACTTTGTGTATCTTGGATGGCTTGTTTTTTTTCATCAGTGTCTTAGACTGGGTTCTTTAGAGAAGCAAGACCGGTAAAGCGTATAAATATGTATATAGAGAGATTTATATTAAGGAAATGTCTCACGTGGCTGTAGAGGCTGGAATGTCCCAAGTCCATGGTCAGGCTGGAGTCTTCTCCTGGTTCACATAGCCACAGAGGCTGGCAAACCCAAGATCAGCACATCAGACAGCAGGACTCAGGCTCACAGGCTGCAAAGAACGACATCCTAAGATCGGCAGGCAAGATGTCAGGGAAGCTGCTAGCTCAAGTCCCAAGATCCAGAGGTCAGACAAACAGAAATCAGCTACAGGATCCAAAGTGAGCAAAAGGCCACAAGCCTTGCCAGAAAGTCCACCTATTTTGGGTGCAGACCACACCCCAAAGGAAACTCCCTTTAAACTGATTCGCTGCTCCCAGCAGATCGCATCATTGAGGTGATCACATTATATCGGATGTCATCATGGAGGTGATCATATCATTATACGACTGCCAAACTACATAACTGCCAAACCACTGAGAATCATGGCCCAGCCATGTGGACACAAAACCTTCTCAATCACGATCGGTTATTATAATATCCCTGTTAATGAGGCAGGATTAGAGGTAGTTATGTTAATTAGGCAGGACTCAATCTACAAGATTAGGTTGTGTGTTCAGTCAGTCTCTTTTGAAATAAAAAAGAAGCGAGCGGAGAGACATGGGGACTTCATACGACCAATAAAGCAGTGCCGGGAGCAGAATGTGTCCTTTGGATCTGAGGCTCCTGAGCAGAGAAGCTCCTAGACCAAGGGAGGATTGATGACAAGGACCTTCCTCCAGAGCCAACAAAGAGAGAAAGCTTTCCCCTGGAGCTGGCACCCCAAATTCAGACTTCTAGCTCTCTAGACTGTGAGAGAATAAATTTCTCTATGTTAAAGCCACCCACTTGTGGTTTTTCTGTCATTGCAGCACTAGATAACTAAGAATTTGCTACTAGAAGTGTGACCTAAAATGTGGAAGCTGGTTTGAAACTGTGAACGGATAGAGGCTGGAAGAGTTTTAAAGTGCCTAATAGTGAAAGCCTAGATTGCCTTGAAGAGACTGCTGATGGAATTATGGACCTCCAAGACAATTCTGGTGAGGACTCAGAAGGGAGTGAGGAGAGGTATTACACTGAAGATGGCACAGATGGTGAGAAGCAGCAGCAGCAGAACCAGGAGACTAGCTCAAGACATCCCTGGAGTTGACCCTCAGAGTGAAAGAGCTAAATTCCTTTGCGCAGGAGGCTTAGCTACCCAAGAGCAAGAGATTTGAGTGCCTCCCAGCTAAAGTTTACTGGAGGAGTGGGTTGCCTCCAGGCAATTATCGGTAGGGCTATAGAGCTTTGGAACTCTTGCCCCATCACAGCAGACATGGGAGGTGAGGCTTGAGGACCCAAGAGGCCAAGGAACCTGGAAGTAGAAGCTGAAGAGACAAGAAACACAGGAAGCAGAGATGCCTTGGTCTCAAAGGGTAGGACCTCTGTGGTCTCAAACAGTGGAGTCACCACACAAATCTTCTAGGAGAATGGGGCTGCCCAAATGCAAGGGAGCGGAGTGCAGTGGACCTGGAAGGTAGAGCTGAAACCTAGAGCCGAGAGGCCTCCACCTAGAATCCGGAGAGCATAGCCATTTGGAGGGCAGGGTTCTTGGAATGGTCTCACAGAACAGAGGATTATTTTCAAGCCTTGAGGACTCAGGTAATGTGTTCTGCTGACTTGGTTGGTGCCCGTTATCACTTCTTTCCCTCCAGTTTCTCCCATTTGTAATGAAAATGTCTACCTTGTGCCTGTTGCACCATTTACTTTGGAAGCAGATAACTTGTATTTTAGATTTCAGAGAAGAGGAATTTTTCAGTTTTGGACTTGGAGTTAATTTAAGACTTTTGCTATGATATGATGGGTGAATATGTTTTACATGTGACAGGGGCATGAATTTTGGAGGGCCTAAAGGTGGAATGTTATGGATTGAATTGTGTTCCCCAAAAATGTGTGGCAACTTGTCTAGGCCATGATTCCCAGTATCGTATGATTGTCTACCATTTTGTCATCTTATAGAATTTTTCTCTGTGTTGTAAATCCTATCTCTATGATGTTAATGAGGCAGGATTATTGACAGTCATGTTAATGAGACAGGACTCAATCTACAAGATTAGGTTGTTATAAGTCAATCTCTTTTGAGATATAAAAGTGAGAATTGAACAGAGAGACAGGGAGGAGACCTTATACCACCAAAAGCAGCCCTGGGAGCAGAGTGTATCCTTTGAACCTGAAGTTCCTGCGTGGACATGCTCCTAGACCAAGGGAAGATTGATGACAAGGACCTTCCTCTAGAGCTAACAAAGAGAAAGGCTTCCCCTGGAGCTAGCATCCTGAGTTTGGACTTGTAGCCTCCTAGACAGTGAGAAAATATTTTGTCTTTGTTAAAGCCATCCACTTGTGATATTTGTGTTACAGCAGCACTAGATAACTAAGACAAGGAGTTACGTCCAGCATTCCAAGCATGAAGATGATCTGACTTATCATTAGTGTCTCACTCCACAGTAAGGTTATGTGGAGGAAGATGAAACATTTAAATTTGTAGCGTTCAGGACTTTGACAAGAGTGGGTTATGATGGAGAGCCCTCTAGTGGAAGGGAACATGGCACTTGAGGAACTGAAATGAGCCAAAATGTTAATTGAGACTCAGAAGACAACAGGAGTGAAGCAGCCATAAAGGCTTTATCGTTCTTTGAATAAAACGTGATTACTTTCTTATTAATCATAGGTTTAGTCTCTCTGTGTTTGAAGGTTGTACGTAAATTGCTTGTTTCTTTTCCCTGTAAAAGGTAGAAAAGAGGCTTTTGGGGAGCTAACACTTGTGGAGAATGAGATTTTCTTCAGCAGCGGGAGATAGGAAGAGGAAAGTTAAGGAAATTTTCTCCCAAGGAGAAGTACCAAAGGCTACAGTAAGGTAAAACTGCAGAGGCTCTTTAAGTGAAGCTTCAAAGGCATGTGTCAACTCCAGGAGTCTGTCTCCAAGATGGGAATATAGGATGAGTGAAAGGAACCTTACCTTTCAACAAGCTGCTCAGTAAGAAAAATCATTGAATATGTATATTTTTTATAGTTCCTCTTCTGGAGCCCTGGTAACGAAGTGGTTAAGAGCTCAGGCTGCTAACCAAGTGATCAGCAGTTCGAATCCACCAGCTGCTCCTTGGAAACCCTGTGGGGCAGTTCTACTCTGTCCTATAGGGTTGCTATGAGTTGGAACTGACTCAACAGTACATAACAACTTCTGGAAAAACTACCTGCTTCATTATTTTGTTTTCTACATTTGTTGTATGGAAACTAAGATTAGATACATAAGGAAGAAGCTCTGATAGTTTCTTATCTCTTCATACAAAAAGACTAGACAGGAGAATATTCTTTATCATCTTCCTCTCCCTTTGTGTTATGAAATTAATAATTGAACATAGAGAAAACTGTCAAACAACTAGTTATCATTGCTTAACTCTGAAGGTAAAATTGGAGAGGGAATGCAGAAATTAACTTCTTTTTACACCTCTGTGTTGTTTATTATAGTGACATATTTGTTTATAAAACAGTGAACAAAGTATGTAGTATTTAGCGGGAAGCTAAAAATAAAATAAATCAATATATATTTGTAGAAAGGTTAAGAAAACAATATAGAGGTGCTATATGATGTAGGAAGACTCTGCCACTATAAATCCTTGTGTATCTTTTGGTTGTATATAAATAAGCTTTTGTTACATACAACAATGTATAGTGTGTAAAAAATATATAGTTATAAATATATACTTTTTATTTCGTGGGCATCTTTCCATATTAATACTTGCCCATTTATTTTTTAAAACTGTATAGTATTTTTAGAACTTTTTTTGGAAGCTTTTTATTGAATATAACATGAACGCAGAAAAGTGTGCAGCTTACTACATTTTTACAAAGTGAACACACCCATATACCCACTACTGACATTGATATTAAGAACAATGCTGGTCACCCTGTAAGCATCTCTCATACTACCTTCCAGTCATTAACCTCCTTCCCCAAAACCATAGGTAAATTATTCTGATTTCCATCTGTATAAATTAGCTATGCCTTTTTTTAAACTTTATATAAATTGAGCCATACAGCTGTACTCATTTGTTTCTGGCTTCTTTCAGTCAGCATTTTTGTGACGTTTATCCATGTGATAGCATATAGTAGTCCGTTCTTTTTCCATTTGGTATAGTGTTCTATAGTAAAATGCATAAATATCACAACTTAATGCATTCTAGTATTGATGGATGTTTGAGTTGTTTGGAGTTGGGGGCTATTGTGAGTTATGCTGGTATGAGCATTGCTGTGCATGTCTTTTGAACATATTTCTATTGAATATGTACACATTTCTGTTGCCTATATACTTGAGAAACTGCTGCCCAGCAGTTTTCAAAAGTGGTCCCAGGGCTCAGAAAACTGTGTGTCCCATCAGTAGTGTGAGAGTTGCAGATATTCCATGTCCTTGTCAACACTTGGTATCAGTGGCTTTTTTTTTTTAATATTAATATTAGAAGTCTGCCCAATATTTTATCATATGAACAGATCATAATTTAACCAGTCTCCTTTCAGTAACCATTTAACTTTTTCTTTTTTCCTCCTCTATATTTTTTTTTTTTATAGTAGAGCCAGAGTCTGGACAGCTCTAATATTTAATGGGCTCTGTGGATTATTCTGTGTGTTAACCTGACTGTGTAAGGAGAATTTAATGTTCAAATTAATAGAGCCAATATATTCTTTTTTTTAAAAAAACAGATTTTCCTCTAATTCCTTCTGTTTTTGAGTATTATGGCACCAATATAAAGTGTCATATAAAATAGTTTTATTTTGTTGACATGAAAGTTGATTTTGATTTTATGGTAGTTTTCTTCGTTCTTTTTTAAAAGTAACATAAAAAACCCTATAATATCTGAAACTGGACTTTTGGTGAAAGCAGTGCTAAACACAGCCAATTTAATTCTCCAGAACAATTTGCATTCTCTTAGAATAAGCACACAGTGCTAGCTGCCAGCACCTGCAACACGTAGGTCTTCCTATCCATTGGAAAACTGCTGTGTGAATTAGTTGAGAATGTAATTGTTTAGGTTTTAGAAAACTGTTAGAATTTTACCCTTTCAAAGTGAAAGATGATTCCAGTCAGAGAATATTGCTTCACAGTCCAGCCTTACTTTTAACAGTTTTCTTCCTCATTCATTCAAATTTTCTTTTAACGTAGGTTTTTTAAGGTGTGTGAAAATTAGGGGCTTGCTTTTAGTGAGCTCGGTGTGATAACCAGACCTGTGTCTTCTTATGTTAGGAGATGTGATTACTTCGTGATAACCACTCTTCCTGTTGTGTATTATAGCTTTAAACAGGTGTTGGCACAGGTGGTGTTCAGTAATATCCAGTTACCATAAGTAATTCCTTGGGAGGGTTTAGATATAATTAACCCTCTATGATAGCTGAATGATCTTTTTCAAAGTGCCTTGTGGGCTTATAAGACAGTCTTTCCTGTTATTCTTTGTTTTTCTCAGTTGAATGTTAAATCATTCACTTTTGGAACAGCTATAATGACCAGAATGAGCGTGTGATTCTCATACTAGTAAGTTTAAAATAGGGTCTTTTACTTTCAGAGTTGGAGGTTCTCCACATTTCTTGTTAATTCCTGTCAAGAGCTTCCTAGTGGCCGCAGAAAGCTACTGCTTTATATTCTATTCATTTGTTTTAAGTATATGTGTTGGAAGAATATCTTTAGCTCTTGAGATTTCTTAAGTGGTCATATTTCAGAATAACTCTAAACGTCTGTCAAATCTTAGTTATCTGTACTAATGGTAACATGTCTGAGTGCCCAAATGGGTTGACAAATAAGCCAAAAACCTATTGAAAATGGTATTTTTAATGACCTCTTCAGTCTCAACCCCTCAGTCTTTTTATCATTATCAACAGTGAGGGGCAAAACTTGTTTACTTGATTTTTTTTCTTCTCAAATTCTGATAAAAGTGCTAATATTCTAAAAGGTGGGAAGGAGTGGTTGAAGGAGCACAGATATAATCAACTTCTGACAAATAACTAGTACTTAGGAATCTTTTCATTTATCTCATATTCCTGGACCTGGTTTGGAGTTTAATTTTAGAGACCACGGTCAAGTCTTGATTAATAAAATACTTTAACTTGTACTAGATTATTTCTGAGTGTATCATAGCCAATGCAGTCAGCCTTTACAAAGAAGTCCAATATTAAGGAGTTTACTGAAGTTGCAGCTTTCTTTCAAGTAACACAGAGAATAAAGCACCCAATAACCTAGAACCAACAGAATCCCTTTTAACTTCACTGTAATTTCAGTAATTCCCAAAAGCTATTTCTCTTTCTTCATAGGTATCAGTCAGAGCCGGATCTCTCATTGGCTATTGCAGCAGGGATCAGACCTGAGTGAACAGAAGAAGAGGGCATTTTATCGATGGTATCAACTTGAGAAGACAAACCCTGGTAAATACTGTTTCCCTTTTTTAAATTTTTTATTGTATCTAAAACAAGACAGATATAACTAATTTATTTTATTAAGACCATGTGCTCACTTATCTTCTATAAGGTCATTTCCTACACTTTTCTCCTGTTCTTTTACACGAAAGAACACTCTTTACAGTAAAGCCTAAGTCCGGATTGTAATAATATTTAGCTTAGTGTCTGATATTATCTAGTCATCTTCACTCTTCCTCCAGGGCACCTCTTTGCTTCTACGTTAGGTGGTTTTTATAACTATAGTTTGAAAGAAGGATCATGATTGTCAGTGCTTGATCTTTTCCACAATCCTAGGTTCACATTTAAGATTCCCTATTCTTTTTTTGAAATTCTTGCTTTAATTAGTAGTATGAATTTAATATTTTTATTTAGTTCATGCTGCGTCATATCCATTAATCTCTGCGAATGATTTTCTAATTCAGTTGAATGTTTTTAATGGACATTAGAATGAACCTGCCACGATGACTTTCAGGAACAGGAGTAGGTTGGAAAGTGGAATGAAATCTTAAGGAAAAAGGATCACAAAAACCTGTGCTAAAGTTACCAGAAATAGGCAAGATCTATTGCGAGATACTTTTAATAAGAGATACACAAAGTAAAATCTGAAGTAAAGTAAACATCTATAAATATGCAGTCCACAGACTGGTGGCAGTGAGCCTAACCTCAAGTTTTAGCTTTGTATTTCAGCACCAGAATAAAAAAAAAAAGTTTAAACTTATGGTGGAACTCTTTTCTGTAATACCACAGCATTAAAGCCTTTGTTTACAGACTAAATTACAAGTTGGAATATTGTATATTGAACACTTTTAGCTAATAATAGCATTGGCTCTGAGGAGAAATAATGTTCTAGAGACGTATTTTTTTTATTGCCTGTAATAAGATTTTATTCAAAGATCACATTCTCAGACTGAAAGTCTTGGGCAGGAAAAACTCCACAAACTAGTGTATCAACCTCTCTGCAGGGAGTATTTTTTATATACCCCATGCCACTTTTTATTTTGAAAATTTTCAGATACACAGAAAAGTTGAAAGATCAACACAATGAACACCTGTTTCTGTAATAATGTTTGCTAATACTGGTTTTATTTCTATAAAGTAAATTAATAAATTAAAAAAGTAAGATACAGATATACATGCTTGGGGTTTGTTGTACCATTTGAAAGTAAATTAAAGACCTCATGGCCCTTGTTTCCTTCAGCATTTGTCTCCTAAGAATAAGGGCAGTCGCCTATATAATCACAATCGTATGATCACAACTAAGAAAATTTAAAAATTAACAATACTTCCATATTATCCACTATCCAGCTCATATTCACATTTCTCTAGTTATTGCGGGAATATCTTTTGTACCCCTTTTTTTTTTTTTTTGTAACTTGGATGCTATTTAGGTTGACAAATTGTAATTTGTCTTTATGTCTCTTTAGACTCTTAAATCTGTAATTAGCCACCCAGACTTTTTTTTCATACCATAAACTTTTCAAAGCATCCAATCAACAGACATCTTACAGAATGTTCCACATTCTGGATTTATCTGTTTCCTCTTGGTGTCAGTGAATTTATTTTTTTTTTTTTTAATAATTTTTATTGAGCTTTAAGTGAACGTTTACAAATCAAGTCAGTGTGTCACATATAAGCTTATATACACCTTACTCCATGCTCCCACTTACTCTCCCCCTAATGAGTCAGCCCTTCCAGTCTCTCCTTTTGTGACAATTTTGCCAGTTTCTAACCCTCTCTACCTTCCTATCTCCCCTCCAGACAGGAGATGCCAACACAGTCTCAAGTGTCTACCAGATACAAGTAGCTCACTCTTCATCAGCATCTCTCTCCTACCCACTGTCGAGTCCCTTCCATGTCTGATGAGTTGTCTTTGGGAATGGTTCCTGTCCTGGGCCAACAGAAGGTTTGGGGACCATGACCGCCGGGATTCCTCTAGTCTCAGTCAGACCATTAAGTCTGGTCTTTTTATGAGAATTTGGGGTCTGCATCCCACTATTCACCTGCTCCCCAGGGTTTCTCTGTTGTGCTCCCTGTCAGGGCAGTCATCGGTTGTGGCCGGGCACCATCTAGTTCTTCTAGTCTCAGGATGATGTAGGTCTCTGGTTCATGTGGCCCTTTCTCTCTCTTGGGCTCATAGTTGTCATGTGACCTTGGTGTTCTTCATTCTCCTTTGATCCAGGTGGGTTGAGACCAATGGATGTATCTTAGATGGCCACTTGTTAGCATTTAAGACCCCAGACTCCACACTTCAAAGTGGGATGCAGAATGTTTTCATAATAGAATTATTTTGCCAGTTGACTTAGAAGTCCCCTGAAGCCATAGTCCCCAAACCCCCGCCCTTGCTCCGCTGACCTTTGAAGCATTCAGTTTATCCCGGAAACTTCTTTGCATTTGGTCCAGTCCAGTTGAGTTGACCTTCCCTGTATTGAGTATTGTCCTTCCCTTCACCTAAAGTAGTTCTTATCTACTAACTATAATCAGTAAATAACCCTCTCCCACCCTCCCTCCCTCCCCCCTTCGTAACCACAAAGTATGTGTTCTTCTCAGTTTATACTGTTTCTCAAGATCTTATAATAGTGGTCTTATACAATATTTGTCCTTTTGCCTCTGACTAATTTCACTCAGCATAATGCCTTCCAGGTTCCTCCATGTTATGAAATGTTTCACAGATTCGTCACTGTTCTTTATCGATGCGTAGTAGTCCATTGTGTGAGTATACCACAATTTATTTAACCATTCATCCGTTGATGGACACCTTGGTTGCTTCCAGCTTTTTGCTATTGTAAACAGAGCTGCAGTAAACATAGGTGTGCATATATCTGTTTGTGTGAAGGCTCTTATTTCTCTAGGGTATATTCCCAGGAGTGGGATTTCTGGGTTGTATGGTAGTTCTATTTCTAACTTTTTAAGAAAACGCCAGATAGATTTCCAAAGTGGTTGTACCATTTTACATTCCCACCAGCAGTGTCTAAGAGTTCCAGTCTCTCCACAGCCTCTCCAACCTTTATTATTTTGTGTTTTTTGGATTAATGCCAGCCTTGTTGGAGTGAGATGGAATCTCATCGTAGTTTTAATTTGCATTTCTCTGATGGCTAATGATCGAGAGCATTTTCTCATGTATCTGTTAGCTGCCTGAATATCTTCTTTAGTGAAGTGCGCGTTTATATCCTTTGCCCACTTCTTGATTGGGTTGTTTGTCTTTTTATGGTTGAGTTTTAACAGAATCATATAGATTTTAGAGATCAGGTGCTGGTCAGAGATGTCATAGCTGAAAATTCTTTCCCAGTCTGTAGGTGGTCTTTTTACTCTTTGGTGAAGTCTTTAGATGAGCCTAGGTGTTTGATTTTTAGGAGCTCCCAGTTACCTGGTTTCTCTTCGTCATTTTTGTTAATGTTTTGTATTCTGTTTATGCCTTGTATTAGGGCTCCTAACGTTGTCCCTATTTTTTCTTCCACAATCTTTATCGTTTAGTCTTTCTTTGTGTTTAGGTCTTTGATCCACTTGGAGTTAGTTTTTGTGCATGGTGTGAGGTATGGGTCTTGTTTCATTTTTTTGCAAATGGATATCCAGTTATGCCAGCACCATTTGTTAAAAAGACTACCTTTTCCCCAATTAACTGACACTGGGCCTTTGTCAAATATAAGCTGCTCATATATGGATGGATTTATATCTGGGTTCTCAGTTCTGTTTCATTGGTCTATGTGCCTGTTGTTGTACCAGTACCACGCTGTTCTTGACTACTGTGGCTGTATAATAGGTTTTAAAATCAGGTAGCGTAAGGCCTCCCACTTTCTTCTTCTTTTTCAGTAATGCTTTACTTATCCGAGGCTTCTTTCCCTTCCGCGTGGAGTTGGTGATTTGTTTCTCCATCACATTAAAAAACTTCATTGGAATTTGGATCGGAAGTGCATTGTATGTATAGATGGCTTTTGGTAGAATAGACATTTTTACTATGTTAAGTCTTCCTATCCATGAGCAAGGTATGTTTTTCCACTTAAGTAGGTCGTTTTTAGTTTCTTGTAGTAGTACTTTGCAGTTTTCTTTATATAGGTCTTTTACATCTTTGGTAAGATTTATTCCTAAATATTTTATCTTCCTGGGGCTACTGTGAATGGTATTGATTTGGTGATTTCCTCTTCGATGTTCTTTTTGTTGATGTAGAGGAATCCAAGTGGTTTTTGTATGTTTATCTTATAACGTGAGACTCTACCAAACTCTTCTATTAGTTTCAGTAGTTTTCTGGAGGATTCCTTAGGGTTTTCTGTGTATAAGATCATGTCATCTGCAAATAGAGATAGTTTTACTTCCTCCTTGCCAATCCGGATGCCCTTTATTTCTTTGTCTAGCCTGATTGCTCTGGCTAGGACCTCTAGCACAGTGTTGAATAAGAGCGGTGATAAAGGGCATCCTTGTCTGGTTCCCGTTCTCAAGGGAAATGCTTTCAGGCTCTCTCCATTTAGGATGGTGTTGGCTGTTGGCTTTGCATAGATGCCCTTTATTATGCTGAGGAATTTTCCTTCAATTCCTATATTGCTGAGAGTTTTTATCATGAATGGGTGTTAGACTTTGTCAAATGGCTTTTCTGCATCAATTGATAAGGTCATGTGGTTTTTGTCTTTTGTTTTATTTATATGGTGGATTACATTAATGGTTCTTCTGATATTAAACCAGCCTTGCATACCTGGTATAAATCCCACTTGGTCGTGGTGGATTATTTTTTCAACATATTGTTGAATTCTATTGGCTAGAATTTTGTTGAGGATTTTTGCATGTACGTTCATGAGGGATATAGGTCTGTAATTTTCTTTTTTTGTGATGTCTTTACCTGGTTTTGGTATCAGGGATATGGTGGCTTCATAGAATGAGTTAGGTAGTATTCTGTCATATTCTATGCTTTGAAATACCTTTAGTAGTAGTGGTGTTAACTCTTCTCTGAAAGTTTGGTAGAACTCTGCAGTAAAGCTGTCCGGGCTAGGGCTTTCTTCTGTTGGGAGTTTTTTGATTACCGTTTCAATATCTTTTTGTTATGGGTCTATTTAGTTGTTCTACTTCTGATTGTGTTAGTTTAGGCAGGTAGTGTTTTTCTAGGAATTCATCCGTTTCTTCTAGGTTTGCAAATTTGTTAGGGTACAATTTTTTGTAATAATCTGATATGATTCTTTTAATTTCAGTTGGGTCTGTTGTAATATGGCCCATCTCATTTCTTATTCGGGTTATTTGTTTCCTTTCCTGTATTTCTTCAGTTACTCTGGCCAGTGGTTTTATCGATTTTGTTTATTTTTTCAAAGAACCAGCTTTTGGCTTTGTTAATTCTTTCAATTGTTTTTCTGTTCTCTAATTCATTTAGTTCAGCTTTAATTTTTATTATTTGTGTTCTTCTGGTGCGTGATGGACTCTTTTGTTGCTCGCTTTCTATTTGTTCAAGTTGTAGGGACAGTTCTCTGATTTTGGCTCTTGGTTATGTATGTGTGTATTTGTCGATATAAATTGACCTCTGAGCACTGCTTTTGCTTTGTCCCAGAGGTTTTGATAGGAAGTATTTTCATTTTCGTTGCATTCTATGAATTTCTTTATTCCCTCCTTAATGTCTTCTATAACCCAGTCTTTTTTGAGCAGGGTATTGTTCAGCTTCCTAGTTAGTATTTGATTTTATTTCCCTAATTTTTCTGTTATTGATTTCCACTTTTATGGCCTTATGGTCTGAGAAGATGCTTTGTAATATTTTGATGTTTTGGATTCTGCACAGGTTTGTTTTATGACCTAATATGTGGTCTATTCTAGAGAATGTTCCTTGTGCACTAGAAAAAGAAGTATACTTTGCAGTTGTTGGGTGGAGAGTTCTGTATAAGTCAATGAGGTCAAGTTGGTTGATTGTAGTAATTAGGCCTTCCGTGTCTCTATTGAGCTTCTTACTGGAAGTGCTGTCCTCCGAAAGTGGTGTGTTGAGGTCGCCTATTATAATTGTGGCGGTGTCTATCTCACTTTTCATTTCTGTTAAAATTTGTTTTATGTATCTTGCAGCCCTGTCATTGGGTGCATAAATATTTAATATGGTTATATCTTCCTGGTCAGTTGTCCCTTTTATCATTATGTAGTGTCCTTCTTTATCCTTTGTGGTGGATTTAACTTTGAAGTCTATTTTGTCAGAAATTAATATTGCTACTCCTGGTCTTTTTTGCTTATTGTTTGCTTGATGTATTTTTTTCCATCCTTTGAGTTTTAGTTTGTTTGTGTCTCTAAGTCTAAGGTGTGTCTCCTGTAGGCAGCATATAGACGGATCGTGTTTCTTTATCCAGTATGAGACTCTCTGTCTATTGGTGCGTTTAGTCCATTTACCTTCAGTGTAATTATTTTTCCTTTATGTGTTTAGTGCTGTCATTTTGATGCCTTTTTATGTGTGTTGTTGACAATTTCATTTTTCCACTTACTTTTTTGTGCTGAGACATTTTTCTTTGTAAATTGTGTGTTCCTCATTTTCATAGTATTTGACTTTATGTTTGCTGAGTCGTTATGTTTTTCTTGGTTTTTGTTTTGAGTTATGGAGTTGTTATACCTCTTTGTGGTTACCTTAGTATTTACCCGTATTTTTCTAAGTAAAAACCTAACTTGTATTGTCCTATATCGCCTTGTATCCCTCTCCATATGGCAGTTCTATGCCACCTGTATTTAGTCCCTCTTTTTGATTATTGTGATCTTTTACATATTGACTTCAATGATTCCCTGTTTTGCGAGTTGTTTTTTTTTTTTTTTTAATTTGTTTTTGTAATTTCCGTATTTGATATCAGGATGTTCTGTTCTGTGACCTTGTGTTGTGCTGGTATTTGATATTATTGGTTTTCTGACCAAAGAATTTCCTTTAGTATTTCTTGTAGCTTTGGTTTGGTTTTTGCAAATTCTCTAAGCTTATGTTCATCTGTAAATGTCTTAATTTCGCCTTCATATTTCGGAGATAGTTTTGCTGGATATATGATCCTTGCCTGGCAATTTTTCTCCTTCAGCGCTGTATATATGTCATCTCATTGCCTTCTTGTCTATATGGTTTCTGCTGAGTAGGCTGAACTTATTCTTACTAATTCTGCATTGTAGGAGAGCTTTGTTTTATCCCCGGCTGCTTTTAAAATTTTCTGTTTATCTTTGGTTTTGGCAAGTTTGATGAGAATATGTCTTGGTGATTTTCTTTTTGGATCAGTCTTAAATGGGGTTCAGTGAGCATCTTGGATAGATATCCTTTCATCTTGCATGATGTTAGGGAAGTTTTCTGCCAACAGGTCTTCAGCTGTTCTCTCTGTGTTTTCTGTTATCCCTTCCTGTTCTGGGACTCCAATCACATGCAAGTTATTCTTCTTCATAGAGTCCCACATGATTCTTAGGGTTTCTTCATTTTTTAAAATTCTTTTATCTGAATTTTTTTCAGCTATATTGGTGTTAATTCCCTGGTCCTCCAGGTTTCCTACTCTGCATTCTAATTGCTCAAGTCTGCTCCTCTGACTTCCTATTGCTTTGTCTAATTCTGTAATTTTATTGTTAATCTTTTGGATTTCTGAATGCTGTATTTCTATGGATTCTTGCAACTTATTAATTTTTCCACTATGTTCTTGAATAATCTTTTTGAGTTCTTCAACTGCTTTATCAGTGTGTTCCTTGGCTTTTCTGTAGATTGCCTTATTTCATTTATGAGGTCATCCCTGATGTCTTGAAGCATTCTGTAAATTAGTTTTTTATATTCTGTATCTGGCAATTCCAGAATTGTATCTTCATTTGGGAAAGATTTTGATTCTTTAGTTTGGGGAGTTGTAGAAGCTGTCATGGTCTGCTTTTTTATGTGGTTTGATACCGACTGCTGTCTCCTAGCCATCACTAAGATATTGTAGTGATTTATTCTATATTTGCTCACTGAGTCTTATCTTGTTTTGGTTTCTTTCAATATACGTAGATGGGCTACTAGATTGCGCTGTCTTGATTGTTGTAGCCCTTGACTCACTCATGTCCTATTACCAGCTGGTTTGGGGTGTTACCAGATATATAAGCCTGAGTCCATTCATTATTCTTGAGTAGAATCTGATTTTGGGTCCTCAAGTGTGTGATGCAGACTGTCACCTATCCACTTAGAGAAGTAATGGTGATAGTTGTGTGTATCAGATTCTGGTAGCAGCTGGGGTTCACACTCCAGGGTGGGCAGGATGCTTACAGGCTTCCCCTAAGTGTCAGTGAGGTAGGTGTTTCTCTATTCCTAAAGCACCTTGGTGGGTGGGCTCTGCAGCTGTACCTTAGGCCCCCAATGCAAGTACCTCTATAGATTCGTAGGTGTCACCCTCCTTAGACCCCTAAGGCAGGAGGCTAGGTGGTCTGGGGGAAGCTTCAGCCCTGGGTTCCCTGTTGTGGGTCAGTGAGGGCTCTGTTGAATATGCAGAGATAAGAGACCTGGGAAACTTGTCTTTCCAGTAACCTTGCTAAAACAATTGCAGTCAGATCCTTATCAGAAATGCCTTTGCATTATAGTAGCCACCTTGTTCCCTGTAGGGATGAAAGCCCAAGACTGTGGATCACATATGCTTGCCTGGAGCTGGTTCTGTGTTTTTAGTCCAATTAGGGAAGGATTTCTGGTCCCTGAGTTTTTTTGTAGCTGCTTCTCTCAGGCCAGGAGAATGAATTCGGAAAAACCAAAAAAAAGAAAGAAAGAAAAACCGCAGAACAGTTCACTCTCAGGCTCAGGAAATTCCAATGTTAATGAAGCCACCTGGGAAGGGGAGGGGAGGGTTCAGATAAATAGGAGAGAGTAAAAAAAATAGGAGAGAGTATCACCCCGGAATATAGACAAAGTTACTTATCTTGCTTGGGTTGACTGTTTTATCTGGTATTCCTGAGGGGTGCGTCTACTGTGTACACTGGCTAGGTAGAGATTGCCCCCGATGGTCAGGCCCACGTCCCGTGCTTGCGCTGTCTCAGAAGCCGCGGTCAGTTCCTCCGCTCCCAGTCCAAAGGCCAGCGCCAAGGTTCCCCGGCTTGGACGCTGCACTCCTGGCTCCAAAACCAGTCGCTGCCTCCTGGTGACTTCTCCTCCTGTCAGCCGCGTCGCCGCTCTGCCTGCGTGCACTAGCTGGGCTTTCCCTTCTTCAGTTCAGGCGGCTAGGGCTATGCCCCGTGTTTGCGCCGTGTCAGAAGCCATGGTTAGTTCCTCTGCTCCCAGTCCAAAGCCCAGCACCAAGGTTCCCCGGCTGGGACACTGCACTCCCAGCTCCAAAATCAGTCACTGCCTCCTGGTGACTTCTCCTCCTGTCAGCTGCGTCACTGCGCTGCCTGCATATACTGGCTGGGCTTCCCCTGAGGTCAGTTCAGGGGGCTAGGGCTGCGCCCCGTGTTTGCACCGTCTCAGGATGCCGTGCTCAGCTCCCGTGCGCCCAGTGCAAAGCCCGGCGCCAAGGTTTCCTGACTGGGATGCTGGCTCCAGGCTCTGAAAACAGTCGCTGCTTCCCCATGGTTGTTCTTTCTCAGTGTCTGTCACTCTGGTCAACTCTTTAGATTTGTGTTTGATGGTCAGGGTTCGTAGATTGTCATGTGTGTGATCGATTCACTTGTTTTTTCCGAGTCTTTTTTGCAAGAGGGATCTGAGGTAGCGTCTACCTAGTCAGCCATCTTGACCCCCTGAATTTATTCTTTATTTATTCTTTTTTTTTTTTTGTAAACTGGAAATTAGGATAATGAGCTTGCTTGGTTAGAATCGGCTTAAACATTTTTGCCAAAATAACTTCATAGATTACAGATGGCAGCATGTAGTAATGGCTGCAGTTTATTGAACTCCATCAAAAATAAAACGAATTAGTGGATAGATATGTGATGTAGTAAAATGGTAGGTGATAGGAGTGAAATTTCACTGTAAAATTCTTTCAGCTTTGCTGTATGTTTGAGAATGTTCATAATAAAACATTGGGAAAACTATTTTGTAGGTAGTGTTTACCTTGTATTATTAGCACGTCACCAGGCACATGTCAGGTTGTAGTACTACTTATATGCTAAATTTGATCACTTTTTGTTAAAAGTGGTGCCCACCAAATCTCTTCTTTGCAGTTTATAGATAGTTTGTAGGATGACACTTTGTCACTGGCTGAATATCTTCTTGCCCAACAACAATTTTACCTGTGGTTTTAGCATCCTCTGATGGTCCTTACATGAATCAGTTATTCCAGTATAGGTTGCAAAATGGTGATTTTCTAATTCTATCACTCCTTCAGCATTTATTAGCTGGGATTTTTTTGTGCAAAAAAGGGTTTTCATTTTTAGATATGATATCTAGATATATAAGCAAACCTTTCAAAATAATGACTATTATTGCTTCTATTAGTTAAATGTTCTAAGACAGTGCAATCAAGTAGAAATATGATGTGAATGACATGTATAATTTTTAATTTGCTAGCAACTGCATTAAAAAAGTAAGAATCAGCTAATATTAATTTTAATAATATATTTTATTTAACAAATGTATTATCACTTCAACATTTAATTAATATTTTTAAATTATTGAGATTTCTCTCTCTGTACTGAATCTTTGAAATCCAATATATATTTTACACTTACGGCCCATATCAGTCCCAATCAGTCACTTTTAAGTGTTCAGTAACCACATACGGCTAGTGGCTACTGTACGAGACAGCACAGTTTTAAGGTTTATTATAGTTGAAGGTACACTTCAAACTCAGCTCTAAGTAGTCTTCCTCCCCCCCAAAATCACTTCTTCTGTGATTCACAACGGAGCATATCAGATGGAGAGGGACAAAACTGTGGTTTAATAGAACAGTTTAGGCTTCAACTAAGTAAACAAGAAACTGTATAATACCAAGGGTTTTCATAAAGTCTGGTCACATTCCAGACAAGCAGTTGGCTACCAGGAGGACCTCCAGAGAGATAATCGGAATGTTCCAATGTATGTAGGGCAGATTAATGAAGAATTTGGAGGGCAGGCACTCTTCGACTATGTCAGGCAATAAGCCTGAATATAGGAGGTAGCTGTGAACTCTATAAAAGAATGTTTTTTTGTCTCTTAGATTTGGCACTTAGACAGTGCCTGGCATATAATCTAACCACAGTTGGTGAGGCTAAATTTCCACACTGAAATTTCATGAATGGGATCCAATCCCAAGCAAAGACTAAGATACCAGGATAGTTAATTCGCTAGAAATAGGAATAAGGACTAAAGTTGCATCTCTCAAGCTGGAGCAGCACTGATGCAGCTGACTCGATAGCATTTGGGGTCAGTACTGATGACTGCAGAATACTATTATAGGATTCCAGTTTTTAGCACTGGTGTAGTAGTATTCGTCTGAACCTGGTTTTGTTGTTTTGTTTGTAATCTTACGTCACACTTGAATTCATATTGGTACCAAAGCTAGGCTCACCCATCATTGGGAGGTTGGAGGAAGGTGGAACTAGGGCATCAGAACAGGTAAAATGAGAAAGGACTAATAGCTTTCATCTAGGTATTGTTTAGGAGCCGCTTTTTTAAGGAGATAGTGCTGCCTTTTAAAAATAAGTTCCCTTAATTACACGCATTTGCTTTCCGATGAAGTTGCGTTACTGTCCTGTTTTTAAGGACTTTCTACTTTTTAATTGAAAACCAAATCCATACTGATTCTGAGATTCTTCAGTCAAGCTTTATGTAAGACTTAATTTACAGGTACCTGAAGAGAAGAGGGTAAGTTTGTAATTTTCATTTCATCAAGAATAACTGTATATTGGCAACTTAAACCACATGATCATATGATAAAATTTCGTAAGACCAACCCTTTGATCATTGTAAATGGCTTTTCAACAACATAACGACTATCCATGTGAACCTTCCTGGTTGGAATACACAGGAATCAAATCAACCACATCTGTGGAAAGAGATGATGGAGAAGCTCAATATCATCAGTTAGAACAAAGCTAGGGGGCTGACTGTGGATCAGACCATCAATTGCTCATATGCAAGTTCAGGTTAAAACTGAAGAAAATTAAAACAACTCCACATGAGCCAAAGAAGAACCCTGAGTTTATCCCACCTGAATTTAGAGACCATCTCAAGAATAGATTCAATGCATTGAACACTGATGACCGAAGACCAGACAAGTTTTGGGATGACATCAGGCACATCATATATGAAGAAAGCAAAAAGGTCGTTTAGAAGACAGGAAACAAAGAAAAGACCAAAGTAGATGTCAGAAGAAACTTGCTGCTGAATGTACAGTAGTTAAAGTGAATGGAAGAAATGATGAAGAGCTGAACAGAAGATTTCAAAGGGTGGCTTTAGAAGACAAAGTGAAGTATTATAATGAAATGTGTCAAGTGCAAAGACTTGGAGTTGGAAAACTAAATGAAAAGAACACGCTCTGCCTTTCTCAAGCTGAAAGAACTGAAGAAAGCATTCAAGCCTTAAGTTGCAATATTGAAGGATTCTGTGGGCAAAATGTTGAACAGTGCAAGAAGCATCAAAAGAAGATGGAAGGGGGAATACACAGGGTCGCTGTACCAAAAAGAACTAGTTGACATTCAGCCATTTCAGAGGGTAGAGTATGATCAAGAATCAGTGGTACTGAAGAGAGAAGTCCAAGCTGCACTGAAGGCATTGGCAAAAAACAAGCCGCCAGGAATTGACAGAATACCATTTGAGATGTTTCAGCAAATGGATGCAACCCACTTGTCTATGCCAAGAAATTTCGAAGACAGCTATTTGGCCAGCCAGCTGGAAAACATCAATAAACTTGCCTGTTCTAAAGAAAGATGATCCAGCAGAATGCAGAAGTTATCAAACAATACCATTACTATCACATGCAAGTAAAATTTTGCTGAAGATAATTCAAAAATGGTTGCAGCAGTAAATTGACAGAGAACTGCCAGGAATTCAAAGCCAAATTCAGAAGAGAACGTGAAACAAGGGATATCATTGCTGATGTCTGATGGATCTTGTCTGAAAGCAGAGAATACCAGAAGGATATTTACCTGTGTTTTATTGACGATGCAAAGGCCATATGGATCATAACAAACTATGGATAACGTTGCAAAGAGTGGGAAATCCCGAACACTGAATTGTGCTCACGCAGAGCCTGTACATAGTCCAAGAGATAGTCGTTCCAGCGGAACAAGGGATACCGCATGGTTGAAAATCAGGAAATCTATGTGTCAGGGTTGTATCATTTCACCACACTTATTAAATCTGTGTGCTAAGCAAATAGTCCAAGAATCTGAACTATATGAATAAGAATGCAGCATCAGGTTTGGAGGAAGACTCAGTAACAACCTGCAGTATGCAGATAACACAACCTTACTTGCTGAAAGCGAAGAGAACTTGAAGCACTTACCGGTGAAGATCAAAGACTATGTACTTTAGTATGGGTTACACCTCAATATAAAGAAAACAAAAAGAAACAACAACAGGACCAACAAGCAATATCATGTAAACAAAGAAAAGACTGAAGTTGTTGAGGATTTCATTTTACTTAGACGCACAAGCAATGTCCACGGAAGCAGCTTAAGAAATCAAACGCCATATTGCATTGGACAAATCTGCTGCAAAAGACCTCTTTTTGAAAAGCAAAGATGTCACTTTGAGGACGAAGGTGTGGTTTACCCAAGGCATGGAATTTTCAATCATCTCATGTGCATGTGAAAGCTGGATAATGAATAAGACCAAAGAAGAATTGATGCCTTTCAGTTGCGGTGTTGGCAAAGAATATTGAGTATACCATGGACTGCCTGAAGAACAAACAAATTTATCTTGGAAGAAATACAGCCAGAATGCTCCTTAAAAGTGAGGATAGTTAAATCAATTACGGTGTATTTGTACAGTGGAATACCACGAGGCTGTATAGCTAGTCTTAAAAAAAAAAAAAAAAGTTGAGTAAGAATTGGATTTATATTTATATGAAATTTGTAAATGAGAAAGGTAAGGTACAAAACAGTATATATAGTATACTACCATTTATGTAGGGAGAATACACACAAGTATGCACACACACATGCGCGCATACACAGTGTTTATATATTCATAGACATCTCCAGAAGCCTATGTTAGGAACTGGTAAGAATGGCTCTGTGGAGGGGACCTGGGTAGGTAGGAGTACAGGGGTGGGAAGGAGACTGTTCACTATGCAATCTTTTGTCTTTCCAAATTTTGTACCATGTATTTGTATTATATATCCCAAAAGTGCATATAAAGTATAATTAAAGGAAGTAACAACAACAAAATCAATCTGCCTTGTTAATGGCTTTCAAGATTTAAACAACTGAAGAACCTAGATTAATATGGTCTTGACCTGCTGCCGTTGAGAGACAGTTAAATAGAAAATAAGATTCCAGCGATTTTTATTGATTATCTTTAATTTAATAAATTTTTCTCTGTCCAGAACAGACAGCTTATCAGAGGAAATGTAAATAGTACCATCCTTTTGTGTGTATTCTGAGAGAAAAATTAAAAATGAATGAAAATCACAAAATGAAAAAGTGCTTTTTCTCTGTAAATTTAAACATTTAGAGAACAAACAAAAGACATTTGTACATTGTATGTCTCTCTTTCTGGGCTTCAGAGCATTTCTCTGTATATACCTTGATTGAAGTTCTCTTTTTCAGCCTGTTTGCTCTGTTTTCGATATGGATTCTTTTGAGTTTCTTTTTAAGTGGACTCAGCAAGAAAATAATAGAGTGGATATTTAGGTTATTTTTAAATATCCGGCAGATATAGTAGAGTTCACTGATAAACAGACTCATCAACAGAATTTCCCAGCATAATGCAAAGCCTGCAAAGGCATATGAATATAATAGTGATGGCAACTGATCAAATACATTTTATCTTGTTTCTTACAAAAACATTTACAACAAAATTCCTATTTGTTTAAAAAGAAGGGAAAACCAACTTAAGCATGGTTGACATCAAAAGCCCCTTTATTTGATCAAACGAAGCTCAACAATCTTTTTCCTTGCCTGATTTAAACATTACCACATCACACAGGGTTTGCTGAGTTCCTCTTGGTTCACAGCACTGATTTGGCATACTTCTAAATTAAGCAATTAAATAAAGTTTGTCAAGAGGCTTATGCAGCAAGCACCTGAAGTAAATTTGGAGATCAGAAGTAATGCCTCATCCCTCACTGTTGCAGAGTATCAGAGCCTCAGGGAAATTATGTGTGTGACGTGAGAGAAGATGAAAAATTACTTTTGGAGAAGCTAGTTTCTATGGCATAATTGGATCACCTGAGAAAGGTGATCCAGCTGAATCTGGAAATTATTGAACAATATCATTAACATCACATGCAGGTAAAATTTTGCTGAAGATCACTCAAAAGCGGCTGCAGCAGTATATTGACAGGGAACTGCCAGGAATTCAAGCCGAATTCAGAAGAGGATGCAGAACCAGGTATATCATAGCTGACGTCAGATGGATCCTGGTTGAAAGCAGAGTATACCAGAAAGATGTTTACCTCTGTTTTATTGACTATTCAAGGGCGTTCGACCTTGTGGATCATAACAAATTATGGATGACATTGTGAAGAGTGGGAATTCCGGAACACTTAACTGTGCTCATGAAGAACCTGTACACAGATCAAGGGGTAGTCATTTGAACAGAACAAGGGTTTAAAGTCAAGAAAAGTATGTGTCAGGGTTGTATCTTTTTACCATCCCTATTCAATCTGCAGAAACCCTGGTGGCGTAGTAATTAAGAGCTACAGCTGCTAACCAAGAGGTCGGCAGTTCAAATCTGCTGGTGCTCCTTGGAAACCCGATGAGGCAGTCCTATTCTGTCCTATAGGGTCGCTATGAGTCGGAATCGACACAATGGCAACGGGTTTGCGTTTGATTCAATCTGTATGCTGAGCAAATAATCTGAGCTGGGTTATGTGAAGAACTGGGATTTCAGGAAGACTTATTAACAACCTGCGTTATGCAGATGACACAACCTTGCTTGCTGAAAGTGAAGAGGACTTGAAGCACTCACTGATGAAGATCAAAAACCACAGCCTTCAGTATGAATTACACTTCTACGTAAAGAAAACAAAAAGCCTGACAACTGGACCAATAAGCAACATCATGGTAAACGGAGAAAAGATGGACGTTGTCAAGGTTTTCATTTTACTTGGATCCACGATCGACACCCATGGACGCGGCAGTCAAGAAATTAAGCGACAGATTGCATTGGACAAATCTACTGCAAAAGACCTTTTTAAAGTGTTAAAAAGCAAAGATGTCACCTTGAAGACTAAGGTGTGCCTGACTCAAGCCATGGTATTTTCAGTTGCCTCATATGTATGCAAAAGCTAAAAAAGACCTTTTTAAAGTGTTAAAAAGCAAAGATGTCACCTTGAAGACTAAGGTGTGCCTGACTCAAGCCATGGTATTTTCAGTTGCCTCATATGTATGCAAAAGCTAGGTGATGAATAAGGAAGATCAAAAAAGAATTGACGCCTTTGAATTGTGGTGTTAGTGAAGAATACCAAATATACCATGAACTGCCAAAAGAACGAACATATCTGTTTTGGAAGAAGTACAACCAGAATGCTCCTTAGAAGCAAGGATGACGAGAGTCACATACTTTGGACATGTTGTCAGGAGGGATCAGTCCCTGGAGAAGGACATAATGCTTGGTTAAAGTAGAAGGTCAGTGAAAAAGAGGAAGACCCTCAAAGAGATGGATTGATATAGTGGCTGCAACAGTGGGTTCAAGCATAACAACGATTATGAGGACAACAGAAGACTAGGCAATGTTTTGTTCTGTTATACATATGGTCACTATGAGTTGGAACTGACTCGACAACGTCTAACAACAACAGTAGTTTCTATGGACAGAGTAGTGATGATGTGCTTTTAGTTATTCTTTCATTAGCTGATTGGTAAAAGCTCACTCAAAACTAATCCTTAGAAGCAAGAAAATTATTATTTGTACAAAGAGAACATTTACCAAAATTTAGAAACCTATCAGGAAATCATGAAGAGTTTTTTCCCTGTCTTGGGTTAAGACTTGCCAGATGAATGTGCAGAGTTCTTTTTTAATGGTAATCCAGATATGATGTGGAAAAACATGTTTTTTTAAAGAACATAGGTAGCATTTTCCTGTAGGATCTTTAGCATAGCCAGAACTTCTGTATTTTACCTCAGAAGAATTTAAAGACTTATGTACATTATTCCTGCATTCTCATATCTTTTAATTTTTCTTTTGGAGTCAATAATTTTGAACCTATCCTTGGATTATTCATGGCTCTCCAACCGTTTCAACCGAAGCAAGATGAACTAAGGTTTCTAGAACAAATCTGTGTTTGTTGGAGTGTTTCCACAGTGTTTCTTATGCTATTTTTAACCACTGCTGCATTGAAGAAGAAAAGGGAGCAAGGAAAAAAAAAATCTTAAAAAGTAAGGTTATAATAAATTATGTTTACAAGTTTGGAATTATTCAGTTTCCACCTTCTGTGCATAAATTTTCCTGATTTCTTTCAAAGTAATCAGGCCACTATTTACTTCTGTAGTCTTTTCTTTCCTCCTTCCCTTTCTTCCTCTTTCATTTTTTTCCTGACCAGTTTTGTTTCATGTAACTTTCTTATAGAAAATCTGGAAAATACAAAATGTTATAGTGAAATATAAAACTATTATCCATAATCTTCAATACCGAGAAAGAACCATTGTTAGCAGTTGGCTTATTTCTTTCCACCTCTTGATTCCTTTTACCTCTTTTTTTAGCACTAGCCATGAATTTTTGTACAGCTTAACTTTAGAAAAAAACTGATTCTCTTAGAAAAGGCTCTAAATTGTCACATCATTGAATTTGTCAAAAACAAGTAATAAATAATTTATCAGTAATAAATACATAAATACTACCTGGCACAGAAGAATTGACAAAAGCCTAATCAGCATTTTCACCAGACAAGAGAAATGAAGGAAACGAGGGTGATTCATTTAAGATTGTTTGTATTGTCTGTTTTGTTTGTACCAATTTAATCACTCTTACTTACCTAAGAATGCATGCCGCAGTTATCCATGAGGCCTATTAGTTGGAATTCACTGACCTCTTCTCCACTGTCCACCCACTCAAGCAATGAAACTCTCTGTCCCTTTATCAAAACTAGGCTTTGGATGAGAGGACCTACTGCCCTTACCCAGTTTATTTCCACCTCCACCTTGATCAACCGTAATAGCAGCTTGGCTGTGTTTGGACTTTTTTACCCTTGATCCAGAACAAACATGTATGTTCCAGAGCTCTTGCTATGCTGTAATTCCTGCTTGCTTTTGTCAAATTAACAAAACAAAGACTTTGATCTAGCCACCTAATTCCTACTTATAACTAAACTTCTTAATTTTGAATTAGTCCCAGACGTAATTCCCAGGTTATTTTGGCAGAATGCAATCTTCTTTCTTGAACCATCTAAAGAAGGGTTTTGGTTTAGAGTTTCATTGTGGATAGGCCAGGAATGTTTTAAAGCCAGGGATCAGCAAACTCTTCCTGTAAAAGGCCAGATAGTACTTTAGGCTTTGTGGGCTATGTGATCTGTCACAACTGTAATGCAAAAGCCACCATAGTAAATGAATGAGCACTACTGTTCCAGTAAAACTGTTTGTTGACCCTCTTTTAAGCTATGACTCTCTGAAGTGTTGTATGGTAACACAGTTGTCCATTTGAGAAAAAAGTTAAATATATACTTTTGATCATGCCCAATAGGAAATTACATATGTATTAAGGGCTTAAACATAAAAATAAAAACTGTAAAGATATTCCAAGTGATACAAAACCTGTAGACCAAAGAAGATTGAAATATTTGACTATATAAAAATTAAGATTAAAAAAAAAAAACCTTAAAGATAAAAGACAAATGATAAACTGGAAAAAAAAAATAATTACAATCTATATGACTAGCAGTTAGTATGGTTTCTATACACTACTAAGAATAATTTGAATAACCCAAAAGAAAAAGGGATGAAAGAAATGAATTCACAGAAAAATATAATGGTCAATAAACAGGAAAAGGTATTCATTCTTAATAATAGTGAAATCTCTATATTAAAAAAAAAAGATTTGGCCTGCCAAATTTATAAATATGAATAATTCATAATAGCGTGTTGAGGAATGTGGGGGAATAAACAACTGTACATAGTTGCAATGGCTTATATTAGTTACATATTGTATAACAAATTACAATTTAGCAGCTTAAAACAACAAACATTTATTATCTCACACTTTCTATGGGTCAGAAATCCAGAAGTGGCTTAGCTGGATGGTTCTGGCTCAGAGTCTTTCATGTGGTTGCAGTAAAGCTGTTAGGCAGGGCGATAGTTACCGGGGCTGGATAATCCACGTCCAGGCTCACTCACATGAGTGTTGGCAGGCCTCAGTTCCTTGCTGCCTGTTGGCCAGAGATGTCACTTCCTCACCACATGGGCCTTCCCATAGGCTGCCTGAGTGTCCTCACAACACGGCAGCTGGTTTTCCCCCGAGCAAATAACCCAAGATAGAGAAAGCACCCAAAACAGACACCACAGTATCATTTATAACCTAATTCCGGAAGTGACATATTACTTCTGCCATATACCATTGGTCACAGGGACTAATCTTGGTATGATATGGGAAGAAACTACCCAAGGGTGTGAATACCAGGAGGCAGGGATCATTAGAGACCACCTCAGAGGCTGGCTACCATGTAGCTTTACTGGAACTGTATTGCTGCAGCCTTGTTCTCTGTCAGCTTGGTTCTCTAGTTCTCCACATGTGTCTGCTGGGGCTAGAATGTCCTAGATGGCATTTTTACTCAAATGCCTGGCTCCAGGATGGATTTACAGGAGCAGTTGTGTACTGGTAGGGCATCTTTTATTTACTTCATGTGGTTTTTCCATTAGGCTGGCTTGGGCTTCCTTATAACATTGTAGTCTCAGGTTTGTCAGACTTCTTGTATGGCAGCTAGCTTCCTGCAGAGCCAGCAATTCAAGAGACTTAGGCAGAATCTACAAAGCATCTTATTAGCTGGCCTCAAAAGTCATAGAACATCACTTTTCCCACTGCCTCTTATCAAAAACATGTTACAGGACCAGCCTAGATTTCACAAGGTCATGATTACCAGGAGGTATGACTTATTGTGAAGGGTCATCTTTGGAACCTATCACAGGAAGTTGGGATCATGAAAAATGATGCTGACTTGTTCAAAAGTGGTAGCAGTGAAGGTAATAAAAATTGCTCTGATTCTGGACATATTTTGAAGGTTAAACTGACAGAATTTGCTTATGAATAGGATACGTAGTATGTGGGAGAAACAGAGAAGTCAAAGATGAATCAGATTTTTGGGCTGAGCAATTTGAAGAATAACGATGCCGTTTACTGAGATGTGAAAGACTACAGGACAAAAGGTTTGGAGAGGAGAATCAGGATTGGTGAAAATATTGGGCATCTTTATAAGAGAATACAAAAAAATGTAGTCATTCAGAAGAGGACCTACAAATAGATCTGCATATATTGAAGTAGCAAAACTATTTGTGGTATCAATTGTAAGGTACAATAGAGTTAGCTTCCTATTATGAAGAAATAAATGTATATTTATATTTATGAATATGTGCATAAAACTCCCAAGTTCTTACCTGTCTTTCTAGGACTATACTAAGAATTTGAATTTTATTCCATAGAGTGCGGGAACTTTTTGAAGGTTTTTTTTTTTAAAATCAGAGAAGTGATATGACCAGAAGTATGCTTTGGGAAGATGAGTTTAACCTGTAAGGAGTGACAGAAAAGTAGGAAGCCAGGGATTGAACCCTATGAAAGCATACCAAGTTTCATGAAAATTCTTTGAGACAAATCTTTGGTAGTCAGAGACAATGTTCCTCTTCCCGTTTTATTCCTAGCTTATAGTGTAGAGTGGAAACCCTGGTGGTGTAGTGGTTAAGTGCTGTGGCTGCTAACGAAGAGGTCGGCAGTTCGAATCCGCCAAGGGCTCCTTGGAAACTCCGTGGGGCAGTTCTACTCTGTCCTGTAGGGTCACTATGAGTCGGAATCAACTCGATGGCACTGGGTTTGTTTTTTTTGGTTTATAGCCTTAGAGTAAGCCATGTAAAAGGGGTTTGTCATGGAATGAATTATGTCCCCCCCAAAATGTGTGTATCATTTGGGCTGGGGCGTGATTCTTGGTATTGTGTGATTTTCCTGTACGTTATAAATCCTGCCTCTACGATGTTAAAGAGAGAGGGTAGGTGGCAGTTCTGTTAGTGAGGCAGGACTCAACCTACAAGATTGGATCGTGTCTGGAGGCAATCTCTTGAGATATAAGAGACAGAGGCAAGCAGAGAGATAGGGGATCCTTATACCACCAAGAAAGCAGTGCCAGGAGCAGAGTGTGTCCTTTGGACCTGGGGTTCCTCTGCAAAGAAGCACCCAGTCTAGGGGAAGATTGATGACAGCGAGAGAAAGCCTTCCCCTGGACATGACACCCTGAATTTGGACTTATAGCTTATTTTACTGTGAGAAAATCAACTTCTCTTTGTTAAAGCCATCCACTTGTTGTATTTCTTTTATAGCTGCACTAGATGACTAAGACAGGGTTCAGTAAATATAAAATCAATGTATAAATGCATTATTAGATCAAGCTATTTGAGAAAAGTCTGGTCTGAATTTATAAAACATCTCAAATACAGTTAAAAACCTGTTGCTGTCGAATTGATTCCAACTCATAGTGACCCTATAGGACAGAGTAGAACTGCCCCCATAGGGTTTCCAAGGGTTAACTAGTCGATTTGAACTGCTGACCTTTTGGTTAGCAGCCTGAGCTCTTAACCACTGTGCCACCAGGGCTCCTTACATTAAGGAGGCAACAGAAAATAGGATACTATCAACAGGTAGTAGATGTATGGAGACCTGATTTAGTTAATAGACTGAAAGCATATCCGACATTATTATCTTTGATGCTGTATTTGACTTTTTTTTTTTTTTTTTAAAGAGCTTAAAACAGTTAGGGTTATTTTAAATTCTTCTCCTTCCTACACAAATTCCTTAGGGCTCCGTTTGCTCAACAACAAAATGTCCTTTCAGTAGTAAAGAAAGATTCTGAACATATAGGGCATATCATTCAAAATGATTAAAAGTGTCAAAAAGGAATTTCTAGAGAAGCTTTTTCAGAGGAGGGTACATTGATTACATTGTCACTAAGCCAAAGACCATATATGTCTGTTCACATAAGGAGATAGATTTGTGCTTTGTTTTGAAAAATTCAAAAACTAAAGACAAATGACAAACTGGAAAAATGATGTCTTTTACATATCTTATTAATGATAGACTTTTAAGGAAGAATATTGGCTAAAAGTAACTTGGATTTTTATTTTGGCCAAATATTTTTTTAATGTTAGTATCAAATGTACTTGGCCTGCAAGTTTCAGTGGAAGGACAAAAGTTTATGTTCTTGATTTCGTGATGTATTTTTTATATTGGTTTTAAGAAATTGCAAGATATTTGCTGAAAATATCCTGTTTATTTCAGGGGCTACACTAAGTATGAGACCTGCTCCCATTCCAGTAGAGGATCCAGAGTGGAGACAAACACCTCCCCCAGTCTCTGCCACACCTGGCACCTTCCGACTAAGACGGGGTAGTCGATTTACCTGGAGAAAGGAATGCCTGGCTGTCATGGAAAGGTACATTCCCCTTTTCCTGTGAGAAATCTCTCAAACTTAAAAAAGAGATAAACTGGATCGTTTTGGACAGTTTTCATTTCAGTCTAATAATTTGAGATGTGGGTTTCATCTCTAAAGCATTTTGGACTATTATAAATGCTGTATTATTGAAATAAAGGTGATCTTAGCATTCAGTATTTATAAAGCTGCAGTTAAGGGGCCATGGTGGCACAATGGTTAACTGCCCAGCTGCTCTGCAGAAGAAAAGACCTGGTGATCTGGTCCTGTAATATTACAGCCTGGGAAACCCTATGGGGCAGTTCTACTCTGTCCTGTAGGGTCACTGTGAGTCGGGACGAACTCAACGGCAGACAACAACAACAAAGCTATAGTTAGCATCTAAAGAGCCCAGGTGGCACAACAGGTAAGCACTCTGCTGCTGACTCTAAGGTTGGTAGTTTGAACCCACCCAGCACCTCTGTGGGAGAACGACTTGGCGAACTGCTTCCATAAAGATTACAGCCTAGAAAAATATGGGGCAGTTCTAGTCTGTCACATGGGGTCACTATGAGTCAAAAATCGACTTGACAGCACCTAACAAGAAGAGGAAGTTAGCATCTGTCAATTTACTTATAATTTATACGAAATTTAAGAACTTTAGGATATTTTTTATTGTTTTAAAAATATAGATAAAACAGTATTTGCCAGTTCAACATTTTTCACATGTATACTTTAGTGAGACCAATTACTACATTCATGTTGTACAACCATCACCAATCTCCATTGCTAAATTTTTCGTCACTATAAACAGTGGTTTCTAAACAGTGCTTACCTTTTTCTCTTACCTTCTTACTCCTGGTAACCACTATTAAACTCTGATCGTGATACGTTTGCCTGTTCTAGGTAATTCATATTAGTGAGATCATGCAATATTTTTCCTTTTGTGGTTGATGTGGAGGAAATATTTTTTTGAGTTTAGATCTTTATATAAATTTTTGGAAAAAACTATTTGAAGTCTTATTTCCATCAAAAATAATTGAATAGGAGACGGAGGCCAAGATGGCTGACTAGGTAGATGCTACCTCGGATCCCTCTTGCAACAAAGACTCGGAAGAACAAGTGAATCGATCACATACATGACAGTCTACGAACCCTAACTATCAAACACAGATCTAAAGGGTTGACCTGAGTGACAGAGACTCAGCCAGCACAAGCAGGCTGCACACTGACGCAGCTAATGAGAGAACGAGCAGCCACGGGGAAGCAGCAACTATTTTCAGAGCCTGGAGCCAGCGTCCCAGTCAGAAAACCTTGGCGCCAGGCTTTGGACTGGGTGCAGGGGAGCTGGGCACGGCATCCTGAGATGGCGCAAACATGGGATGCAGCCCTAGCCCTCGGAAGTGACCTCGGGGGAAGCCCAGCCAGTGCACGCAGGCAGCGCAGCGACGTGGCTCACAGGAGGAGAAGTCACCGGGAGGCAGAAACTGGTTTTGGAGCCTGGAGTGCAGCGTCCCAGCTGGGGAAACTCGGCTCTAGGCTTTGGAATGGGAGCAGAGGAACTGACCACGGCTTCTGAGACAGCACGAGCACAGGACATGGGCCTGACCCTTGGGGACAATCTTGACCCAGCCAGCCAACACACAGGCTACACACCCCTTGGGAATCTCAGATAAAACAGTCATTACCAAGCAAGATAAGTAACTTTCTCTATATTCCTGGGTGCTACTCTCAACTATCTATCAGATCCCTCCTGTCCCCTTCCCAGGCAGCTTCATTAACATTGGAATTTCCTGGGCCAGAGAGTGAAGTGCTCTGCGGTTTTTTTGTTTTTTGTTTTTGTCCTTTCTAACCCATTCTCCTGGCCTGAGCGAAGCAGCTACAGAAAACCCAGGGACCAAGAAGCCTTCCCTGACTTACCAAAATTGGACTAAAAATACAGAACCAGCTCCAGCCAAGCATATGAGATCCACTGTCTAGGGCTTTCATCCCTACAGGGAACAAGGTGGCTATTATAATGCAAAGGTAATTCTGATAGGGATCTGACTATAATTGTTTTAGTGGATTACTGGAAAAACAAGTTTCCCAGGTCTGATATCTCTACCTATTAAACAGAGCCCTCACTGACCCACAACAGGGAACTGAGGGCTGAAGCTCCCCCCAAACCACCTAGCCTCCTGCCATAGAGGTCTGAGGATAGTGACACCTACCAATCTGTAGAGGTACATGCATTGGGTGCCTAAGGTACAGCTGCAGAGCCCACCCACCAAAGTGCTTTAGGAATAGAGACACACCTATCTCACTGGCACTTGGGGAAAGCCTGTCAGCATCCTGCCTCCCCTGGAGTGTGACCCCCTGCTGCTACTAGAATATGGTGCACACAACTGTCACCACTACTCCTCTAAGTGAATAGGTTACAGTCTACACCACACACTAGGTAACTCGAAATCAGATTCTACTCAAGAATAGTGAATGGACCCTAAGGCTTATATATCTGGTAACAGCCCAAACCACCTGGTAATAGGACATAAGTGATTCAAAGGATACAACAATCAAGACAGCACAATCTAGTAGCCCATCTACGCATATTGAAAGAAAACAAAACAAGATAAGACTCAGTGAGCAAATATAAAATAGATCATTACAATATCTTACAGATGGCTTAGAGACAGCAGTCGATATCAAAGCACATAAAGAAGCAGACCATGATTGCTTCTACAACTCCCCAAACTAAAGAATCGAAATCTTTACCAAATGAAGATACAATCCTGGAATTGCCAGATGCAGAATATAAAAAAACTAATCTACAGAATGCTTCAAGACATTGGGGATGAACTCATAAATGAAATAAGGCAGTCTACAGAAAAAGCCAAGGAACACACTGATAAGGCAGTTGAAGAAATCAAAAAGATTATTCAAGAACATAGTGGAAAAATTAATAAGCTGCAAGAATCCATAGAGAGACAGCATTCAGAAATCCAAAAGATTAACAGTGAAATTACAAAATTAGACAGCTCAGTAGGAAGTCAGAGGAGCAGAATCGAGCAATTGGAATGCAGAAAGGAGGAGTTGGAGGATAAGGCAATTGACACCAATATAATCGAAGAAAAATCAGATAAAAGAATTTTGAAAAAATGAAGAAACCCTAAGAATCATGTGGGTCTCTATCAAGAAGAATAACTTGCGTGTGATTGGAGTTCCAGAACGGGGAGGGATAACAGAAGATACAGACAGAATAGTTGAAGATCTGTTGGCAGAAAACTCCCTGACATCATGAAAGATGAAAGGATATCTATCCAAGATGCTCATCAAACCCCATATAAGATTGATCCCAGAAGAAAATCACCAAGCCATATTATCATCAAACTTGCCAAAACCAAAGATAAAATTTTAAAAGCAGCCAGGGATAAAAGAAAGGCCTCCTACAAAGGAGAATCAATAAGTTAAGACTACTCAGCAGAAACCATGCAGTCAAGAAGGCAATCAGATGACATATACAGAGCACTGAAGGAGAAAAACTGCCAGGCAAGGATCATATATCCAGCAAAACTCTCTCTGAAATATGAAGGTGAAATTAAGATATTTACAGATGAACATAAGCTTAGAGAATTTACAAAGACCAAACCAAAGCTACAAGAAATACTAAAGGAAATTGTTTGGTCAGAAAACCAATAATATCAGATACCAGCACAGCACAAGGTCACAGAACAGAACATCCTGATATCAACTCAAATAGGGAAATCACAAAAACAAATTAAGATTAATTGTAAAAAGAAAAAAATGCTTAAAACAGGGAATCATTGAAGTCATTATGTAAAAGATCATAATAATCAAAAAGAGGGACTAAATACAGGAGGCATAGAACTGCCATATGGAAAGGAAAACAAGGTGATACAGGACAATACAAGTGAGGTTTTTACCTACAAAAATAGGGGTAAATATTAAGGTAACCACAAAGATGTCTATAACTCAAATACCAAGAAAAACATAACGACTGAGCAAATATAAAGTCAAATACTATGAAAATGAGGAACACACAATTTACAAAGAAAAAGTCTCAGCACAAAAAAGTAAGTGGAAAAATGAAATTGTCAAGAACACACACAAAAAGGCATCAAAATGACAGCATTAAGCACATACTTATCCATAATTACTCTGAATGTAAATGGATTAAAGGCACCAATAAAGAGACAGAGAGTCTCAGAGTGGATAAAGAAACACTATCTGTCTATCTGTTGCCTACAAGAGACACACCTTAGACTTCACAAACACACTAAAACTCAAAGGATGGAAAAAAGTATATCACGCAAACAACAATCAAAAAAGAGCAGAAGTAGCAATATTAATTTCTGACAAAATAGACTTTAAAGTTAAATCCACCATAAAGGATAAAGAAGGACACTACATAATTATTAAAGGGACAGTTGACCAGGAAGATATAACTATATTAAATATTTATGCACCCAATGACAGGGCTGCAAGATACATAAAACAAACATTAACAGAACTGAAAAGTGAGATAGAAACCTCCACAATTATAGTAGGAGACTTCAACACACCACTTTCGGAGAAAGATAGGACTTCCAGTAAGAAGCGTAATAGAGACACGGAAGACCTAATTTCTACAGTCAACCAACTTGACCTCATACACTTATACAGAACACTCCACCCGGAACATTCTCTAGAATAGACTACAAATTAGGTCATAAAACAAACCTTTGCAGAATCCAAAACATCGAAATACCATAAAGCATCTTCTCAGACCACAAGGCCATAAAAGTAGAAATCAATAACATAAAAATCAGGGAAAAGAAATCAAATACTTGGAAACTGAACAATACCCTGCTCAAAAAAAAAAAAGACTGGGTTATAGAAGACATTAAGGAGGGAATAAAGACGTTCATAGAATGCAACGAGAATGCAGACACTTCCTGTCAAAACCTCTGGGACACAGCAACAGCAGTGTTCAGAGGTCAGTTTATATTGACAGATACACACATACATAAACAAGAGCCAAAATCAGAGAACTGTCCCTACAACTTGAACAAATTGAAAGTGAGCAACAAAAGAGTCCATTAGGCACCAGAAGAAAACAAATAATAAAAATTAGAGCTGAACTAAATGAATTAGAGAACAGAAAAACAATTGAAAGAATTAACAAAGCCAAAAGCTGGTTCTTTGAAAAAATTAACAAAATTCATAAGCCATTGGCCAGACTGACTAAAGAAATACAGAAAAGGAAACAAATAACCCGAACAAGAGATGAGATGCACCATATCAGAACAGACCCAACTGAAATTAAAAGAATCGTATCAGTTTATTACAAAAAATTGTACTCTAACAAATTTGCAAACCTAGAAGAAATGGATGAATTCCTAGAAAAACACCGCCTACCTAAACTAACACAATCAGAAGTAGAACAACTAAATAGACCCATAACAAAAAAGATTGAAAAGGTAATAAAAAGACTCCCCCGCAAAAAAAGCCCTGGCCTGGTCGGCTTCACTACAGAGTTCCACCAAACTTTCAGAGAAGAATTAACGCCAATACTACTAAAGGTATTTCAAAGCATAGAAAATGATGAAATACTACCTAACTCATTCTATTAAGCCACCATATCCCTGATACCAAAACCAGGTAAAAACACCACAAAAAAAGAAAATTACAGACCTATATCCCTCATGAACATAGATGCAAAAATCCTCAACAAAATTCTAGCCAATAGAATACAACAACATATCAAAAAAATAATTTACCACGACCAAGTGGGATTTATACCAGGTATGCTAGGTTGGTTTAATATTAGAAAAACCGTTAATGTAATCCACCATATAAATAAAAGACAGAATCCACATGATCTTATCAATTGATGCAGAAAAGGCATTTGACAAAGTCCAACACCCATTCATGATAAAAACTCTCAGCAAAATAGGAATTGAAGGAAAATTCCTCAACATAATAAAGGGCGTCTATACTAGTTTTTTTTTTTTATACAAATCCAACAGCCAACATCATTCTAAATGGAAAATGCCTGAAAGCATTTCCCTTGAGAACGAGAGCCAGACAAGGATGCCCTTTATCACTGCTCTTATTCAACATTGTGCTAGAGGTCCTAGCCAGAGCAATTAGGCTAGACATAGAAATAAAGGGCATTCGGATTGCCAAGGAAGAAGTAAAATTATCTCTATTTGCAGATGACATGATCTTATACACAGAAAACCCTACGGAATCCTCCAGAAAACTACTGAAACTAATAGAAGAGTTCGGCAACGTCTCAGGTTATAAGATAAACATACGAAAATCTTTTGGATTCCTCCACATCAACAAAAAGAACATCAAAGAGAAAATCACCAAATCAATACCATTCACAGGAGCCCCCAAGAAGATAAAATACTTAGGAATAAATCTTACCAAGGATGTAAAAGACCTATACAAAGAAAACTACAAAGTACTAGTGCAAGAAACTAAAAGGGACATACATAAGTGGAAAAACATACCTTGCTCATGGATAGGAAGACTTAACATAGTAAAAATGTCTATTCTACCAAAAGCCATCTATACATACAATGCACTTCCAATCCAAATTCCAATGACATTTTTTAATGTGATGGAGAAACAAATCACCAACTTCATATGAAAGGGAAAGAAGCCCCGGATAAGTAAAGCATTACTGAAAAAGAAGAAGAAAGTGGGAGGCCTTACGCTACCTGATTTTAGAACCTATTATACAGCCACAGTAGTCAAAACAGCGTGGTACTGGTACAACAACAGGCACATAAACCCATGGAACAGAATTGAGAACCCAGATATAAATCCATCCACATATGAGTAGCTGATATTTGACAAAGGCCCAGTATCAGTTAATTGGGGAAAAGATAGTCTTTTTAACAAATGGTGCTGGCATAACTGGATATCCATTTGCAAAAAAATGAAACAGGACCCATACATACCTCACACCACGCAGAAAAACTAACTCCAAGTGGATCAAAGATCTAAACATAAAGACTAAAATGATCAAGATCGTGAAAGAAAAAATAGGGACAACGTTAGGAGCCTTAAAGAAGGTATAAAGATAATAGAAAACATTATTAAAAATGATGAAGAGAAACCAGATAACTGGGAGCTCCTAAAAATCAAACACCTAGGCTCATCTAAAGACTTCACCAAAGAGTAAAAAGACCACCTACAGATTGGGAAAAATTTTCAGCTATGACATCTCTGACCAGCGCTTGTTCTCTAAAATCTATATGATTCTTTTAAAACTTAACCACAAAAAGACAAAGAAACCAATCAAAAAGTGGGCAAAGTATGTGAACACGCACTTCACGAAAGAAGATATTCAGGCAGCTGACAGACACATGAGAAAATACTCTTGATCATTAGCCATTAGAGAAATGCAAATTAAAACTACGATGAGATTCCATCTCACTCCAACAAGGCTGGCATTAATCCAAAAAACACAAAATAATAAATGTTGGACAGGCTGCAGAGAGATTGGAACTCTTATATGGGAATGTAAAATGGTACAACCATTTTGGAAATCTATCTGGCGTTTTCTTAAAAAGTTAGAAATAGAACTGCCATACAACCCAGAAATCCCACTTCTCGGAATATACCCTAGAGAAATAAGAGCCTTCACATGAACAGATATATGCACACCCATGTTTATTGTAGCACTGTTTACAATAGCAAAAAGCTGGAAGCAACCAAGGTGTCCATCAACGGATGAATGGTTAAATAAATTGTGGTATATTCACACAATGGAATACTACGCATCAATAAAGAACAGTGACGAATCTGTGAAGCATTTCATAACATGGAGGAACCTGGAAGGCATTATGCTGAGTGAAATTAGTCAGAGGCAAAAGGACAAATACTGTATAAGATCACTATTATAATATCTTGAGAAAGAGTATAAACTGAGAAGAATACATTCTTTTGTGGTTATGAGGAGGGGAGGGAGCGAGGGTGGGAGAGGGTTATTTACTGATTATAGTTAGTAGATAAGAACTACTTTAGGTGAAGGGAAGGACAATACTCAATACAGCGAAGGTCAGCTCAAGTGGACTGGACCAAAAGCAAAGAAGTTTCCAGGATAAACGGAATGCTTCAAAGGTCAGCGGAGCAAGGACGGGGGTTTGGGGACTGTGGCTTAAGAGGACTTCTAAGTCAATTGGCGAAATAAATTCTGTTATGAAAACATTCTGCGTCCCACTTTGAAGTGTACTGTCTGGGGCCTTAAATGGTAACACGCGGCCATGTAAGATACATCAATTGTTCTCAACCCACCTGGATCAAAGGAGAATGAAGAACGCCAAGGTTACACGATAACTATGAGCCCAAGAGACGGAAAGGGCCACATGAACTAGAGACTTACATTATCCTGAGACCGGAAGACCTAGATGGCGCCCGGCCATAACCGATGACTGCCCTGATAGGGAGCACAACAGAGAACCCCTGAGGGAGCAGGAGAACAGTGGGATGCCGACTGCAGATTCTCAGAAAAAGATGAGACTTAATGGTCTGACTGAGACTAGAAGAATCTTGGCGGTCATGGTCCCCAAACCTTCTATTGGCCCAGGATAGGAACCATTCCCAAAGACTACTCATCAGACATGGAAGGGACTGGACAATGTGTTGGAGAGAGATGCTGATGAAGAGTGAGCTACTTGTATCAGGTGGACACTTGAGACTGTGTTGGCATCTCCTGTGTGGAGAGGAGATAGAAGGGTAGAGAGGGTTAGAAACTGGCAAAACGGTCATGAAAGGAGAGACTGGAAGGAGGGAGCGGGCTGACTCAGGGTGAATGTAAATGGGAGTATGTAGTAAGGTGTATATAAGCTTATATGTGACAGACTGAGTTGATTTGTAAACTTTCACTTAAAGCAGAATAAAAAGTATTAAAAAAATAATAATAATTGAATAGTTAGTTGTATAGGAGATCACTAAGACAACTGTCTTCAGTAAGGACATATGGTCTAAATGAGCTTAAGTCCCAAAGGTTAGAAATATTTGTTTTGACTTTGATTTGGTAATTTATCTAAAGAGCAGTACACCTGATCCATACTAGGTACTCAGTACTTTTTTTTAACTTGAATTTGACCTTACCTTTTTTTTTTCAGTCTTCCCATCTGAAATGGTACAAATTAATTAAATATGATTGTGAAATGCTCAGTATATTTACTGCAGATTCTGTAGTATAATTATCTTTTTATTCTCCTAAGTATAAGTGACGTCTACAGAATTTTATTTTTACAGAGAGCTTTATATGCAAAAAAAGTAATAATTCTCCATTAGAAAAATCTCTATTTCCTAAGATTAAACGTAGAGAATAATATATATTACCTATCGGTGAAAAACAATTGATTTTCATGTTGAGATGCCTCAATAATTTAATACAAAAGAATGGAATAGAGTATTTAAAACTAGGTTTAACTTCCAAGCTGATATAGAATACATATTTACATTGAGCCAGCTTTATGTTATTCCAGTTGTCTAGTCTGACTAGTAGAATGGCATAATGGATGAGCATTTGATGCAGAGTTAGAAAAGCTGAAACCTGGTCTTGGCTTTGCCTTTAAGCAAATGTTTAACTGTGTATGTCTCAAACTCTAAGCTCTAACTTCCTCATCTCTAAAATGAGGTTTTCTAATACCCAGTATTGAATTTTATGTTATTTAGCACTTTTACTATCTTTCTTCCTGACTCCAGTCTCACAGGACATTAACATCTCTACCTGAAAGTTAGAGAAGGATATTTAAAATGTTGACATTCAGACCATGTTTTTGTTCTTTTGGTCAAATTGAAATTAAAAACTTTACTTGAGAATGTTGGTTCCAGTGGCTAAAATGAGACCATAAGTTATCCAGTGATGTTAATCATCTATTCCCTTTCTCATTCTCTTTATTATAGATAAAAGTAGAAGTCATTTATTGAATAATGAACGCTGATATGCCGGAGAGTTAAAATAACAGAATAAGACTTTATTGTCCTGGAGACCTGACATTTAAAATCTCTTCTACTTTTCTCATCTGAAAATTTTGATTCTTTTAACAGTTTCTTCAGAACATATCATAGTATCCCTTCTTCGCATAGCAGATGCGAATTAAATTAACATGTAACAAAGTATTTGCAATATTGTGTATTTTCCTTCAGGGAAAAATAAAATAACCTTTGGTTTCTCGTTGGTTTAAGTTCTAATTGTGCTATGATAGCTGTTTAATTCTTCTTCATGAAGACACCAGTATACATTTATCACATAATGTCATAACATGAAAGAAAGAATTTAAAAATTGATAACATTAGTAATGATTGATGATATTCCTAATGCATTTTCAGAATTTAATCTCAAAGGCTAGAAACAAGAAATAGCTACAGAACCACTGACTGGATTAAGTTCAGTTAAAGCGATACTGAGTACTCAACCTGTGTAAGACTCCCATTTGTTCTTAATTTTCTCTTTTTACCTTTAATTTTAATTAATAAGTATCTGTATAATACGGAAGCTGGTTGTCTTTGATTTAATTTTATCTTGGCGCTAGTAACAGAGCATATGGTTTATTCCAATAGTTACAAAAATGGCAAAAACCTTTTGTGAATGAATACATATGTACAGATTGTAAAACTAGTAATGTAACTCTTACTTAGATATATTAATATAAGGTGAAAGTAAAAAATGATTTTATTCCTCACTATTCACCAGATAACTTTCAAATGAATCAAAAAAATTGAATATATGTAAGTAATAGGTGTAAATGTGGGTGATTCCTCCATATTGCAGAGATAGAGGGAAATTTCCCAGTTATGATTAAAAATCCAAGAGCAATAAGGGCAAGAATTGATAAACTTCATTACATAAAATTAAAAGAAAAACATTGCGTGGCAGGGGGGAAACTGTGAGCAAAGTAAAAAGGTAAAAAAAAAAATAGTTGCAACTTATTGTTTTCCCAAATATATAAAGGAAGACAGTGGTGGTTCAGTGGTAGAATTCTCACCTTTTATGCCAGAGACCTGGGTTCAGCGACCAGTAAGTGTACCTCAAGCATCGCCACAAGACTAAGGCAGACAAACTAGGAAGAAAAGCCTGGAAATCTACTTCCAAAAATCAGCCAGTGAAAAACACTGGGAAAACCTATACACCAATGTTCATTGCAGCACTTTTCATAATAACCAGCAAGTAGAACCAATCTAAATGCCCATCAACAGATGGATGAATGGATAAACAAAATGTGGTATATACCTACAATGGAATATTATGCAGCTGTAAATGGTGATATTAAAATAGTGAAAACAACTTATGTTTATCAGTAGTAGCCTGGATGAATAAATTATGGTACATCTATATGTTGGGTGTCCAGGCTAACATACTGGAGTACCCTGCAGGTGAAAAAAGGAATATCTATATATAAAGTGATCTCCAGGATGTAATGTTCAGTTAAAAAAAAAAAAGATAGAGTCGACTATATAATATGCTACCATTTATGTATTTGTTTAAAAATGGAGGAATAAATCATAAATAAAATTGTTACCAGCAGGAGAAGAGAAGACAGGTTGGAGAGGGCAGGGATAGAAGCGAGGCTTCTTTAAATATACTTTATTTTGACACTGTAACTATATAAATGGAATACATAATTATAAAAAAAACTTTAAAATAAGGGAAAAAGTGATCCCTAAAAAATAACTAAAATGAAACAAGCAAACCTAAAGGTGTATCAGGTTGGTGACTTAAACACTCAAGAATTTTATCAAATAAATTTACAATACAGTAAATTTACTATACTTCCCTAGTGGGATATAGGTTAAGAATAAAAAAGCTACAAAATATTTTTACACTAAAGAAAGGAATACCCTTTGGATAACTTTGGTATCATTTAAATACTATTTTATATTTATATGTATGTGTGTGTATATGTATATATATGTAGAGACAGAGAGAGATAAAACAAGTAATGATATCAGTGTTATTAGGAACCAGGACTTCTAGTGTAAGAGGAAAAAGAAATATAAAATCAAAAGAATTAAGTAAAACCTGTAATCTTTTTTTTGTGTGTGTATGCATAAAGGTAGTAGTTCATCTCATTTTTTTTTTCAGATAACAGCCGTACAGCTCACCTATTTAGAGTGTACAATTTAATGGTTTTTTAGTATATTCACAAAGTTATGCAAACATTGGTATAATCAATTTTAGGACATTTTCATCACCTTCCCAGAAAACCCTCATACCCATTAGCAGTCACTTCTTTTTTCCTCCGTCCCCTCCCAGCTGTTGTTGTTGGGTGCCATGAAGTTGGTTCCGACTCATAGAGACCCTTTGTATAACAGAACAAAACACTGCCCCTTTCTGCACCATCCTCACAATCGTTGCTATGTTTGAGCCCATTGTTGCAACCACTGTGTCAGTCCACCTCCTTGAGGGTCTTCCTCTTTTTCACTGACCCTCCACTTTACTAAATACGGTGTCCTTCTCCAGGGACTGGTCCCTCCTGATTATATGTCCAAAGTACATGAGAGGAAGTCTTGCCATCCTCACTTCTAGGCAAATACTAGTCTATTTTCTTTCTATATGTAATTTTGCATATTCTGGACATTTCATATAAATGGAATCATACAATATGTGATCTTTTGTGATTTGTCTCTTTCATTCAGCATAATGTTTTCAAGATTTCATCCATCCATGTTTTAGCATGTATTGGTACTTCATTTCCTTTTTATTGCCAAATAATATTCCTTTGTTTGGTTATACCACATTTTATTTATTCATTTCTTACTTGATGGACATTCTCATTTTTATTTTTTGGCTATTATGAATGATGCTTCTGTGAACATTTCCAAGATCATATACATTTATCCCTAAGTTTCCTTCTAAGAGTTTTATGCTTTTAGCTTTTACATTTAGATCTGTGATCCACTTGGAGTTCCCTTTTGTGTATGCTTTGGGGTAGGAGTCCAACGTCATTCTTTTGCATATGGATATCCGGTTGTCCCAGAACCATTTGTTGAAAAGACTGTTTTTTTCCCATTAATTAGTCTTGGTACCCTTGTGGCACAGTAGTTAAGAGCTTCGCTGCTAACCAAAAGGTAAGAAAGTTCCTCATAAAACATCTACCTAATAGTTTCAGGACCATGGTTCTTAAGCCTCGCTGTGTATTAGAATCACCTGGGAGCTTTGAAAACTATCAGTGTTACAGTTATACCCCTTACCAACTGAATCCTAAAGTCTGGGGACAAGGTTGATGCCATTAGTATATGTTACAACTTTCCACCTACCTAAGAACATATGGAGATGGTAACAGGAAAATGAAACAAGAATGACAAAACTATTGGTAATCGTTGAACCTTAATTATTAAGATAATTATTAAGTACATGAGGGTTCATAGGTTCATTATACTTGTGTAGAATTGAAATTTTCTGCAATAAAAAGTTTTTTGTTGTTACTGTTGTGTAAAGAGGACCTGACTAGATTTTAGTGGGTAAAATAGAATTAGATCATTCGCCGATATTTATTCATTCAGTCATTTATTTATAAACCATCTGCTGTGTGCTAACACTAAGCTCTCTGACCTTAAGTAGTTTACAGATTCACAAGGGAAAAAAAGTAATCTGTATTATAACCACATGTTCAGAAAATCTGCAAATGCAAATGATGTAAGACTCACATACGATTTTTATTTTGCAAACCTAACTGTCCCTTTATTCACTCAATAAGGTACTTATTAGGTAAGAGGCAAAGTGCTAGGATAGAGAGGTACATTTTAGGGTGAAGGAGTGAAGGGGATGATGAACCTAGTGGACCTGAGAAGTCTTTAGAGTCTATGGTCACAAGTTTTAGAGCTTAGGAGCTTCAGAGATTTCTGGGTTTTATTAATGATGGCCTAGGAGTGAGGCTTTTAACATACTTTTTCCTTATTAATGTTTCACTGATTAGAAAGGATATTCCTTTGGCTTTGGAAACAGATTTGACTCTGGAGTGTTAGGGTATGTGCCTGGGACATGAAGGAGCAAGACCTGGCTATTGTGCCAATTCTGGTCTCAAGGAAGAAAGGTAAAGGGAACTTTCATATTTCCTTATAGGTTATTCAGTCCAATTAAGCAAGATGAAGAAAGTGGCAAAGACTACAGGAATGAATGTGAGAATACCCAGCTGTAAAAGGTAGAAGCAATAGACTATAATAGTTTAAGAGCACCAGCTTTAGAACCAGATTTGTGTATAGAGGACACTTATTGCTGTTACTGTTAATAAATGTGGCTGGATGATGACTCTGTATCTAGGTGTGTCCAGGCAAATGAATGCAAAATTCTGAATACCTCTTTATGAATGTGTAATTAAAAGCATTGCATGTTTTAAATGTTTTATGGAACCAGTACACCTGTGATAAATTTCTGTTCCTCTTAGAGTCTTTCCATTTTCATCTTCAGCAAACAATATCATCTTAATACCTAAAATCATTAATAAAACTTAGAACCCTCTGAAGTTGTAAGGAGAACATTTTCGTTGTTGTTTTAGCCTTTGTCATTCTCCAAAGCAACGTACAAAATATTCTCCCCAGTAGGCAAGGAATCAGCATTAAAAATTTCAGCTTGAATTAGACCAAAGGACTAATAGACCACAAGTACCACAGCCTTCCCCAGACTGAGTCCAGCACAACTAGGTGGTGCCTGGCTACCTCCACCAACTGCTCTGACAGGGATCACAATAGAAGATCCCAGACAGAGCTGGAGAAAAATGTAGAACAAAATTCAAACTCAGACCAGACTTGCTGGTCTGACAGAGACTGGAGAAACCTGAAGAGTATGCTCCCCGGACACCATTTTAACTCAGTACTGAACTCACTCAGGAGGTTCACCCTTCAGACAAAGATTAGACAGGCCTATACAACTAACAATAACAGCAGGCAGAGCCAAGATGGCAGAATAGACAGACGCTTTTGGTGAGCCCTCTTTACACCAAAGACCCGAAAAAACAACTGAAACGAGTATATTTGTGACGAGCTGGGAGCCCTGAGCATCAAAGGCAAGCCTAGACAACGAACTGAGGGGCAGGGGGAGGAAGAGACCATTCAGAAGTGGAGAGGAGTTACCAGACCTGAATCGCGGGGAGCCCTCAAGCACCATTCCAGGAGCGGCGGCGGCGGGCTGGTACTACTGATCGGTCACAGTTTACTCAGGGAGAAGCAGCCAGCCACACGGCCTACTCACACCCCTGGAAACTAAGGGGAACGGCGCTCTTGGCAAAAGCTAAGTACTTGCATACATTTTACCGTGCCCCACCCCCAACACCAAGCCAGCTTCAGCAGCTGAATCCCTGGGCCTGAGAGAGACCCTGGTGAGCACCTAGAGCCATCCTCCTGGCCTTGGGGCAGGAAAAAATGTGCAACTGGGGGGAAAGATAATTTGCTAGCCCCATTAAACAGCGGAGCTCAGGACAGAAGCGGCTCCTGTCCAGACATAAACCGTCCATGGACCTTGAGCAACTTTCCCTTCTGCATAGACCTGTATGGGCCTAATTTGGGAGAATAGGCCCTTGTTGGCAAACTCCAACCATTTCAGCTCTACGATGGAGAGGTGGGTGTTTCACGTTTGACATTGCTTTGCCTATTAAACAGGGTCCTTTTACCTAAGAACTAGTAGCTCCACTGAGGTCACCAAGCCACTCACGACAGGTCCAGAGATAACTGGTACCTCCCAGTCTTTACAACCAAAAACTTTCAGTGCCCACGGTCCCTCTGCAGAACCCACCCACCACCACGCTCAAGGGAACAGAGACGCGTTTTCCTCAGAGACACTTGGGGGTCAGTTCTCAGCCCCCTGCGTTGTTCAGAGCGTGACCCCCTGCTGCAATCAGACACTGGTATATATGCCAATCACCGCTGCCCCTCTAAGACTGTAGGACAGAGCCTGTACCACATATTTGATGATCAGCTACCTGGAAACCTGAGCTGAATTCGTACAAGAAAACTGAATGGACTCCTAGACTGATATACGTGATAACAGCTCTAGCCAGCTGCGGACAGGACACCAGAACTCCAAAGGTGAAAATAATCAAACTAGCTTGCACAACAAAGCAAGCAGCTACGACACAGTAAGCAAGCATAAACTAATACAATAACTTATAGATGGCTCAGAGACAATAGTCAGTATCCAGTCAAATAAAGAAACAGACCATGATCACCTCAACAGGCTATCAAAACAAAAAAATCCGGGATCTTCTAGATGAAAGTGCATTCCTGGAATTACCAGCTGCAGAATACAAAAGTTTAATATATAGAACCCTTCAAGACATCAGGGAGGAAATGAGAAAATAGGCAGAACAAGCCAAGGAACACACAGATACAGCAACTGAAGAAATCAGAAAGATTATTCAGGACCATAATGAAAAGTTTAATAAGCTGGAAAAATCCATAGACAGACAGCAATCAGAAATTCAGAAGATTAACAATAAAATTACAGAATTAGACAACTCAATAGAAAATCAGAGGAGCAGAATTGAGCAAGTAGAAGCTAGAATTTCTGAACTCGAAGATAAATCACTTGGCACTAATATATTTGAAGAAAAATCAGATAAAAGAATTTTTAAAAATGAAGAAACCTTAAGAATCATGTGGGACTCTATCAAGAGAAATAACCTACGAGTGATTGGAGTACCAGAACAGGGAGGGATAACAGAAAATACAGAGAAAATTGTTGAAGATTTGTGGCAGAAAACTTCCCTGATATCGTGAAAGATGAGAAGATATCTATCCAAGATGCTCATCAAACTCCACATAGGGTAGATCTTAGAAGAAAGGCACCAAGATATATTATAATCAAACTTGCCAAACCAAAGATAAAGAGAGAATTATAAGAGCAGCGAGGGATAAACGAAAAGTCACCTACAAAGAAGAACCAATGAGAATAACCTCAGACTACTTGGCAGAAACCGTGCAGCCAAGAAGGCAATGGGATGACATATTTACAACATTGAAGGAAGAAAATTGCCTGCCAGGAATCATACATCCATCGAAACTGTCTCTTAAATATGAAGGTGAAATTAAGACATTTCCACATAAACACAAGTTGAGGGAATTCATAAAAACATAACCAAAACTATAAGAAATACTAAAGGGAGTTCTTTGGTTACAAAATCAATAATATCAGGTATCAACCCAAGACTAGAACACTGGGCAGAGCAACCAGAAGTCAACCCAGAGAGGGAAATCAAAAAAAAAAAAAAAAGAAAGATTACATATAAAAAAAATAAAGCCCGAAACAGGGTAACAGCAACGTTATTATACAAAAGAAGACAACATTAAGATAATAAAGAGGGACTAAGAAATGTAATCATACAACTTACATATGGTGAGGAAGATATGGCTATACAAAGAAATGTTAGATTTAAATTTAGATAAATAGGAGTAAATACTAAGGTAACCACAAAGGAGACAAACTATCCTACTCATCAAAATAAAATACAAGGGAAAAATACAGACTCAGCAGAAACAAAATCAACAACAACAAACATGAGAAAGGGCAATGTATAAAGAAAACCTACTCAGCACATAAAATAAAGTGGGAAAAAGAAACTCTCAACACACCAAAAAAGACACCAAAATGATACCACTAAATTCATACCTATCCATAATTACCCTGAATGTAAATGGACTAAATGCACCAATAAAAAGACAGAGAGTGGCAAAATGGATTAAAACAAAAGATCTGTCTATATGTTGCCTATACGAGACACACCTTAGACTTAGAGACACAAATAAACTAAAACTCAAAGGATGGAAAAAATATATCAAGCAAACAATCAAAAAAGACCAGGAGTGGCAATATTAATTTCTGACAAAATAGACTTTAAAGTTAAATCCATCAGAAAGGATAAGGAAGGACACTATATAATGATTAAAGGGACAATACACCAAGAAGATATAACCATATTAAATATTTATGCAACCAATGACAGGGCTGTAACCTACATAAAACAAACTATCAGCATCGAAAAGTGAGATAGACAGCTCCACAATAACAGTAGGAGACTTCAACACACCACTTTCGGTAAAGGACAGGACATCCAGAAAGAAGCTCAGTAAAGACACGGAAGATCTAAATGCTACAGTCAACCAACTTGACCTTGTAGATGAATACAGAACACTCCACCCAACAGCAACCACGTATACTTTCTTTTCTAGTGCACATGGAACGTTCTCTAGAATAGACCACATATTAGGTCATAAAGCAAGCCTTAGCAGAATCCAAAACATTGAAATATTACAAAGCATCTTCTCTGACCATAAGGCCGTAAAAGTGGCAATCAATACAGGGAAAAGAAATCAAACACTTGGAAACTGAACAATACCCTGATCAAAAAAAGACTGGATTATAGAAGGCATTAAGGATGGAATAAAGAAATTCAGAGAATCCAATGAGAATGAAAAGACTTCCTATCAGAACCTTTGGGACACAGCAAAAGCAGTGCTCAGAGGCCAATTTATATCAATAAATGCACACATCCAAGAAGAAGAAAGGGCCACAATCAAAGAATTATCCCTACAACTTTAACAAATAGGAAGAGAGCAAAAAAAGAAACCCACAGGCACCAGAAGAAAACAAGTAATAAAAATTAAAGCTGAACTAGAAAACAGAAAAACAATTCAAAGAATTAACAAGACCAAAAGCTGGTTTTTGAAAAAATCAACAAAATTGATAAACCACTGGCCAAACTGACAAAAGAAAAACATGAGAAGAAGCAAATAACCCGAATAAGAAATGAGAGGGGTGATATTACAACAGGCCCAACTGAAATTAAAAGAATCATACCAGATTACTATGAAAAACTATACTGCAACAAATTTGAAAACCTAGAAGAAATGGACGAATTCCTAGAAACACATTACCTACCTAAACTAACACAAACAGAGGTAGAACAAATAAATAGACCCATATCAAATGAGATTGAAAAGGTAATCAAAGAACTCCCAACAAAAAAAAAAAAGCCCTGATTGGGACGGATTCGCTGCAGAAACTAAATGCTTCAAAGGCCAGAATAGCAGGGGCAGCGTTCTGGGACCGTGGTTTCAAGGGACAGCTAAGTCACTTGGCATAATAAAATCTATTAAGGAAACATTCTGCATCCCACTTTGAAGCATGGCATCTTGGGTCTTAAACACTAGCAAGCAGCCATCTAAGATGCATCAATTGGTCTCAACCTACCTGGATCAAAGGAGGATGAAGAACACCAAGGACGCAAGGGGATTACGAGCCCAAGAGGCAGAAAGGGCCACAAGAACCAGCGACTGTGTCATCCTGAGACCAGAAGAATTAGATGGTGCCTGGCTACAACCGATGATTGTACTGACAGGGAACACAGTAGAGAACCCCTGAGGAAGCAGGAGAGCAGTGGCATGCAGACCCCAAATTCTTATAAGATCAGACTTAATGGTCTGACTAGGAGGACCCCGCTGGCCATGGCCCCCATACCTTCTGTTGTTCCAGGACAGGAACCATTCCTGAAGCCAACTCTTCAGACATGGATTGTACTGGACAATGGGTTGGAGAGGGATGCTGGTGAGGAGTGAGCTTCTTGGATCAGGTGGACACTTTGAGACTATGTTGGCACCTCCTGCCTGGAGGGGAAGATGAGAGGGTGGAGGGGGTTAGAAGCTGGCGAAATGGACACGAAAAGGGAGAGTGGAGGGAGAGAGTGGGCTGTCTCATTAGTGAGAGAGTTATTGGCAGTGTGTAGCAAGGTGTATATGGGTTTTTGTTTGAGAGACTGACTTGATTTGTAAACTTTCACTTAAAGCACAATAAAAACTATGGAAAAAAAAAAACTAACAATAACACATGTTGTTGTCAAATGGGCACACCAGTCTAAGGGCAAGGATGAGAAGACAGGAGGGGACAGAAAAGCTGGATGAATGGAAATGGGAAACTCAAGGTCGAGAAGGGGAGAGTGTGACACGTCATGGGCTTGGCGACCAATATGTGTATTGTTTAATGAGAAACTAATTTGTGTGTAAACCTTCACCTAATGGACAATTCTAAAAAAATTTCAGCTTGAGAGTATCTCTTCCCAGAAATTCTAAGTGTCTAAAAATAGGTTGTTAGGGTAAAAGTGCCTCTTCATGAACAAGAAGGGCATTGCAACCAAAATACTATAACAAACCAAAATTAAATTATAGTTTTAAATTTGGTGCCACTGATGTTAACCTGACTTACATAATCTGAATTAAAGACATGGTCTGGTACACAAATGCATTTTATACAAATGTGTTATTACATACTGGGAGAATTAGCATGGAAGAGATAGATCCATTTATAAAGTGTGTTTCTAGAATGTTGTTTGAGGTTTCTGTAGTTTAATTCTGTTGGCCTTTACTGCATTTTGAAGTTCTTCGCAGGAGAGTTTATTAGTACTTGGACTTTGGTTTTAGTCTCTTTCCTTTCTCTTTTTTACTTTTAATTTTTTCAGTGAATACTTGAACTGTGTAGGTTAAGAAGACCAATAATTCCAGAAACTAAATTCTGTATTTAACTGCAGACTGTGTGTGGCTTAGACAACTGCAGTGCAAGCTTGCCTGATTTGTTTTGCCACTCATCAAAACCTTGACCTGCATGAAACATTTCTTTTCCTGGTCGCCTAACTCTGAAGTATATTGGATTATGATGGCATGGCTATATATGGCACATAGTTTTGTATGTGTAAATAAAATAAAAGACAAAAAGCTACTGTAGGTTCAAGCTTGAAGTGTCTGGAAGATCACCTAGTCTCCTCGTGATATTATCCTGTCATGTGTTCATGATACTGCTTGCAGTATTCCTTTATTACCTTTAGCTACCATTATGAGACATAGAAAGAAAAATCTCTCAGCAAGTCCTCTCCACTTCTGTTTCCATTTCACGAAACCACATTTAGGAAAAATATTCTTTCTTCTTGTGTTGCTTTATGTAGTTTGAGACTTTGTTAATTACCATATAAAATGGGGAAATAGCTGCTTGTTCTCCTAGTAGGCTTTTCCTCCTCTTTCTAAAAAACACTTAACTCTTGAAGAGAATCTTGCTACTTTGTAAAATGCAAAAACCGTCACCTTTTCTTCTTTATCAGTATCATTTTTGTTATTTTGTGTAATGTCCCAGTTTTATTTGTTATCATTTCCAGTTTTATTTGGTACCATTCATTCTATATAGAAATATATGAAGTAAGAAGCCTACTCATTTTAGTAAGATTACACGTGGCCTGAAAAAATTTAGAGTCAAAATGTTTTACCATGCTTTCCTTTAGTGCTCTTCTGAGAGATTGAGACATATCTAGATTATTATTTGGAAGATAACTTGTATAGTTTGAATAATAAAAGCACTGCTTTGGCTCCACCATACAAAAATATATAAACTATATTTATTGGCCACTGATTGAGTTTAAGAAGAGCAGGTTGAAGCTAAAAACCTCACTTTGATTTTGTTTACCTATATTTGGTCATCATTCCTGCCGAGAATAAGGAAGGGACCCTAAAGATCATCTAGTTCATTCTGTTCTTTTTTTAATCAAGAACTCTTAGTTCAAAGAGATTAACTGACTTTGGTAAATATGCAGAAGAAATGAGTTGTGTATTTTGAAAACATAGCCACATGAGCCATAGAATATGCTTTAAAAAAAAAAATACTCTTTGAACTTCTCAACTTTAACTTTCTTAATTTTTATTTGATAAACATTTCATGAGTGTCTACTATGTGCTAAACTTTATTCTAAGAATTAGGATACAAAGATGACTAAGACAAAAATCCTTATTATATTTAACTTTGAGTTTCTTTTCTGTGGTTCTTTATTCATTTATTTCTCTCAGACCTCAATCCTTTCTTTCCTCTTACACACTTTCTTTTCCCTTAAGCATGCCTTCTACGCTCCCACGGTTGTTATTAGTTGATCAAAATGTAAAACTCAGTATATATTTTAGTATTTCTTACACTTATTGAATAAAGTATTATGCTTCTATTTCATTTAAAAAGCAGGTTCATCAATTTATACTTTTCAAAGCAGTATCAAATATTGTATAATTTCTGAGGATCCTTCCAGTGCTCAAAAATGTATCAGTCTGTGATTCAAAAGAAAAGACCAAAACTGATGTCAGAAGAGACTCTGAAACTTGCTGTTGAGAGTCAAGTAGCTAAAGCAAATAGAAGAAATGATGACGTAAAAGAGCTGAACAGAAGATTTCAAAGGGTGGCTCAAGAAGACAAAGTAAAGCATTATAATGACATATGCAAAGACCTGGAGTTAGAAAACTAAAAGGGAAGAAAACACTTAGAATTTCTCAAGCTGGAAGAAGTGAAGAAAGTAATATTGAAGGATTCTACAGGGAAAATATTAAACAACACAGGAAGCATCAAAAGAAGATGGAAGGATTACACAGAGTCATTGTACCAAAAAGAATTGGTTGACATTCATCTATTTCAGGAGGTAGCATGTAATCAGAATCTGGTGGTATTGAAGGAAGAGGTCCAAGCTGTATTGAAGGCATTGGCAAAAACAAGGCTCTAGGAATTGACGGACTACCAATTGAGATGTTTCAACAAATGAATGCAGCGCTGGAAGTACTCATTCACCTATGCCAAGAAATTTGAAATACAGGTATCTGGCCAACCGACTGGAAGAGATCCATATTTATGCCTATTCCAAAGAAAGGTAATCCAGCCAAAGGCAGAAATTATCAAACAATATCATTAATACCACGCACAAGTAAAATTTTGCTAAAGATCATTCAAAAGCAGCTGCAGCAGTACATCGACAGGGAACTGCCAGAAATTCAAGCTGGATTCAGAAGAGGATGTGGAATGAGGGATATCATTGCTAATGTCAGATGGATCTTGGCTGAAAGCAAAGAATACCAGAAAGATGTTTACCTGTGTGTTATTGACTGTACAAAGGGGTTCAACTGTGTGGATCATAACAAACTATGGATAACATTGCGAAGAATGGAAATTCCAGAACACTGAAATGTGCTCATGATTAACCTGTACATGGATCAAGAGGCAGTCGTTTGAACAGCAGAGGGGGGATGCTGTGTGGCATAAAGTCAGGAAAGGTGTACGTCAGAGTTGTATCTTTTCACCATACCTGTTCAGTCTGTATGCTGAGCAAATAATCCAAGAAGCTGGATTATGTGAAGAAGAATGTGCATCAGGTTTGGAGGAAGACTCATTAACAACCTGTGTTATGCAAATGACATAACCTTGCTTGCTGAAAATGAAGAGGACTTGAAGTACTGTACTGATGAAGATCAAAGACCGTAGCCTTCAGTATGGATTACACCTCAACATAAAGCAGAAATCCTCACAACTGGACCAACAAGTAACATCATCATAAACGGAGAAAAGATTGAAGTTGGCAAGGATTTCATTTTACTTGGATCCACAATCAACACTCATAGAAGCAGCAGTCAAGAAAATCATATGACACATTGCATTGGGCAAATCTGCTGTGAAAGACCTCTTTAAAGTGTTAAAAAGCAAAGATACCACCTTAAAGACTAAGGTGCACCTGGGCTAAGCCATGGTGTTTTCAATTGCCTCATACGCATGCAAAAGCTGGAAAATAAGGAAAACCAAAGAAAAATGTACGCCTTTCAGTTATGGTGTTGGCAAAGAATATCAAGTATACCGTGGACTGACGAATGAACAAATCTGTCTTGGAAAAAGTACAACCAGAATGCTTCTTAGAAGCAAGGATGATGATTCTTTGTTTCACATACTTTGGACATGTTATCAGGAGGCATCAGTCCCTGGAGGACGTCATGCTTGGTAAAATAGAGGGTCAGCGAAAAAGAGGAAGACCGTCAGTGAGATAGATTGATACAGTAGCTGCAACAATGGGCTCAAGCATTACAATTGTGAAGATGGCACAGGACCATTCAGTGTTCCGTTCTGTTGTACATAGGGCTGCTGTGACTCTGAACCGACTTAACAGCACCTGACAGCAACATGATTCTAAATAATTCTTTGTGTGTATAGAGACTTTGTTCCTTCTGAGACTCAGTGGCATTTGATAGTAAGATATTTCCCAGCCTGGAATTAAATCTCTGCAAAATAATTGGTGCTTAGCATAACAGCACCAACAGGCTAACTTCAGAGAACAAAATCACCTCCATGATATCTAAGTTCTGTCAGAAAAGCAGTTCTCTAGGACTACATTTAGGTGTATCAGCATAATCTATCTCAGTTCCTTGTGTTAGCAATCAGTTTGTATTCTGGTTCCCTCAATTCCTATATTTATGTATTATACTTGTGAAATATTTTGAGGGTGTTACAATATGAAAATACAAAGAACATGCTATTTGCCTTCCTTTTCTAAGTCTGCTGTTGTTGTTAGGTGCCATCGAGTCAATTCTGACGCGTAGTGACCCTGTAGGATAGAGTAGAACTGCCCCATAGGATTTCCAAAGAGCGGTTTGTGGATTTGAACTCCAATCCTTTTGGTTAGCAGCCGAACTCTTAACCACTATGCCACCAGGGCTCCTTTTTTAAGTCTAGAAAGTTACAATTCCTTTCTTCCTTATAAAATGAGAAAACTAGATGCTCATGTTCTTGCTGTTTAGAAGAAATTGGCTTTTCTTATTTTTTAGTTTATGTCTAAGATTAAAAATTTGTTCAGTGTTTTACAATTGGAAGAAAACTTAAATTTTAGTTTCTCCTTTATGATGTCTCTGCTGAATTGAGTGAACTAGCTGAAAAAAATATGTTCCTCACATATAGGATCATGATCAGCCATGTTGGACCACGGTAGTGATTTTGTTTAGATAGGAAACCTAGTAAAAAAAATTTCAGCTTCTTTACAGATGATAGCTTTTTAGCAAGTGGCGAAGTCAGTGATGATACACCTATTAAGGGGGATACTATGATAAAATGAGGGATGTGGCCTGTGTATATTCTAGGAAAAATATAAATGAAATAATGTTAAGCAAAAGAAGAAACATTCATTATAATGTAAAAATACATACAGGTACACAGATAAAGATTGGGAAAGGTAATAAAACTTTTCAATAAGTTATTTGCCTTAAGTGTTGAATGGTTTATACATTTTTATGTTACTTTTTATCTGCCTATTTTTAATGACACAGTGGTTAAGAATACAGAATGTGGGAAGTAAAAAGACTCTGGTTCTAGTCTCAACTTTGACTTGCCAGCTATGTGTCCTTAGGCAAATTACTTGCTATAACATAGCTATAATAATTGTACTTATCTTATGGGATTGCTGTGATTTCATACCAAAAGACAGTGCATGGAAGGTACTAAGCATGATACATGGTACACATGTGCTGTGTAGTGAATTAATATGGCCGTGTCAGCCATGCATGGTCTTATAACTCCCACACAATGATTGGGTGGGACTCTACAGATAAAGTGCTTATGGTCCACCAAGGGGATTGGACATCTAGCTAATAATGCAGATAAGGTGTATGGAACCCTTGCAGAGAGGTGATACCATGCAAATAAGGTGTATGGAACCCTAGAGAGGGAATTGGTCAGTTTTGCCATCCTGCTAGGCTTAAAGGGGGCCAGTCCTAGAACCAAAGAGGGAACCTCACCACCACCAAGAATGAAGAGCTGAAAGTGGAGCACATCCATTGGACCTAGGATCCCTGCACTGAGAACCTCCTAGATCCGGGAGATGGAGAGGGAGCTGTAGTAGGAGACAACAAAAAGCAGAGGCAGAGAAACAGAGGCAGGAGAACCAGGGGAATAATGTGAGACAGGATGGTGGACTCCCCAACCCACCGAGGCAGCTCCGGTAGGTATGCCAACCCATGGATCAAGAGAGCTGAGCGCCTTCTGTAAGGAGGCTTGCTGGAGGAGTGGGGTACCTCTGGGCACTTAATAGTAGAGCTAAAAGAGCTTTGTAACACTTGCCCAAGCAGGGCAGAGGCCAGGCCAAGGGCTGAGAAAGGGAATTCTGTCCTGAGGGGGCCAAGAGGAGCCTGTTCTCAGGGAGCTGGGAGGAGCCCCACATGGCTGAGAGGAGCTGAGAGAGCTATCCTGCACTGAAGAACGGAGACTGCCTACATGCTTATTGATCCTGATTCCAAGTTGTAGCCTGTTGATCCTTATCATGAGTTGTAACCTGGTACTTCTGTAATAAATTGTGAGTATTGCCTCTGAGTTCTGTGTGGCCATTTTAACCAATTATCAAATGCAACAGAGAAGTAGAGAGTGCTGTAGAAAGGATACCTGGTATCAGACTTGGTAAAAAAGTTGACAGGTGGAGGTATGTTTGACCTCAACCTCATAGGAATAACCCTTGGGCTGATATTGATGGTGATTCTTCCCCCTCGTAAAGTTAGACAGGGAGGTCAGATACTGCCACGCCGCCATTTTTACAACATACCAGTACTAGTTGCTGTCAAGTCGATTTTGACACATGGTGACCCCATGCATGTCAGCGTAGAACTATGCTGCATAGGGTTTTTTTGGTGTCTGATTTTTCAGAAGTAGATCACCAGGCCTTTCTTCCAAGCTGCCTCTGGATGGGTTCAAACCTCCAACCTTTTGGTTACCAACTACGTGCATTAACTGTTTGCACCATCCCTGGGTAGGAGTCATTTCAGTGGCAACTGGTTTATCATATATATATATGTATATATATGCATATGTATGTATATATTGTTGTTGTTGTGGTGGTCAGGTGCCATGAGTCAGTTCTGACTCAGAGTGACCATATGTACAGTAGTACAAAACACCGCTGGGCCTGTGCCATCCTCACAATCTTTGTTGTACTTGGGCCCATTGTTGCAGCAACTGTATCAATCCATCTTGTCGAGGGCCGTCCTCTTTTTTGCTGACCCTCCATTTTACCAAGCATGGTATCCTTCTCCAGGGACTGGTCCCTCCTGATAACATATCCAAAGTATGTGTGACAGTCTTTCCATCATTGCTACGAAGGAGCACTCTGGCTGTATTTCTTCCAAGAGAGACTCATTCGTTCTTCTGACAGTTTATGTTATACTCAATATTCTTTGCCAGCACCATAACTCAAAGGCATCAGGTCTTTAGGCTTCGTTATTCATTGTCCAGTTTTCGCATGCATGTGAGGCATTTAAAAATACCATGGCTTGGGTCAGGTGCACCTTAGTCCTCAAAGTGACATGGTTGCTGTTCAACACTTTAAAGAGGTCTTTTGCAGCAGATTTGCCCAATGCAGTGTGTTGTCTGATTTCTTGACTACTGCTTCCATGGGCGTTGATTGTAGATCCAAGTAAAATGAAATCCTTGACAATTTCAACATTTTCTCTCTTTAAGGTGCTGTTGCTTATGGGTCCAGTTGTAAGGATTTTCCTTTTCTTTATGTTGAGGTGCAGTCCATACTGAAAGCTGTAGTGTTTTATCTTTATCGGTAAATGCTTCAAGTCCTCATCACTTTGAACAAGCAAGGTTGTGTCACCTGCATATTGCAGATTGTTAATGAGTCATCTTCCAACATCCACGTTCTTCTTCATATGGTCCAGCTTCTCAGATTATTTGCTCAGCAAACCGAATAAACCAGAAAACCAAACCCACTGCTGTCAAGTCGATTCCAACTCGTAGTGACCCTGTAGGACAGAGTAGGAGTAGCTGGGCTCCACCACCAGGACTCCAACTTCTCAGATTATTTGCTCAGCATACAGATTGAATAAGTCTGTTGAAAGGATACATCTCTGACGCATACCTTTCCTGACATTAAACCACGCAGTATCCTCTTGTTCTGTTCTGAGTGTTCTGGAATTCCCATTCTTCACAATGTTATCCATAAATTTGTTGTGATCCACACAGTTGAATGCCTTTGCATAGTCAGTAAAACCCAAGAAAACATTTCTCTGGTATTCTCTGTTTTCCGACAAGATCCATCTGACATCACCGATAATATTCCTCATTGTACGTCGTCTTCTAAACCTGGCTTGAATCTGGCAGTTCCCTGTGATATACTGCTGCAGCAGTTTTTGAATTATATTCAGCAAAGTATTACTTGCATGTGATGTTAATGATACTGTTCTATAATTTCTACATTCTGTTGTATCACCTTTCTTTGGAATAGACACAAATATGGATCACTTCCAGTCGGTTGGCTAGGAAGCAGTCTTCCAAATTTCTTGACATAGAGGAGTGAGCACGTCCAGCACTGCATCCATTTGTTGAAACTTTTCAGTTATTCTGTCAATTCCTGAAGCCTTGTTTTTTTGCCATTACCGTCGTTGCAGCTTGAACTTCTTCCTTCAGTACCATTCGTTCCTGATCATATGCTACCTCCTGAAATGGTTGAATGTCTACCAGTTCTTTTTGGTTTAGGGACTCTGTGTATTCCTTCCATCTTGTTTTGATGCTTCTTGCATTGTTCAGTATTTTCCCCGAAGAATCCTTCAGTATGGCAGCTTGAGGCTTCAGTTTTTTCTCAGTTCTTTCAGCATGAGAAATGCTGAGTGTGTTCTTCCCTTTGGATTTCCATCTCCAGATCTTTACACATGTCATTATAATACTATGTCTTCTTGAGCCACCCTTTGAAACTTTCTGTTCAACTCTTTTACTTAATCATCTCTCCCATTCACTTTAGCTACTCGACTTTCAAGAGCCAGTTTCAGAGTCTCTTCTGACATCCATTTTGGTTTTTCTTTCTTTCCTGTCTTTTTAATGACCTTCTGCTTTCTTCATGTATGATGCCCCTGATGTTATTCCACAGCTCATCTGGTCTTTGGACATTAGTGTTCAATCCATCAAATCTATTCTTGAAATGATCTCTAAATTCAGGTGGGATATACTCAGTGTTGTATTTTGGCTCTTGTGGACTTGTTCCAATTTTCTTCTGCTTCAACTTGAACTTCCATATAATCTGATGGTCTGTTCTGCAGTTGGCTCCTGGCCTTGTTCTGGCAGTTGATATTGAGCTTCTCCATCACCTCCTTCCACAGATATAGTCGATTTGATTCCTGTGCATTCCATCTGGCAAGGTCCACGTGTATAGTTGCTGTTTAAGTTGTTGAAGCAAGGTTATTTACAGTGAAGAAGTCATTGATCGTGCAAAATTCTGTCCTGCAATCTCTGATGTTATAGTAGGTGCTGAATCAATATTCCTCCTCTACTGAATAGTACAAATATATTAAACAAATAAGAACTTCCAAAAGGAATTCTGCATTTCCCCAAATGGAATTTTCCAAAGAGTTATTTTCTCATGTATTCTTAAGAATCTATTTAGCATTTCTTTACTAAAAAAAAAAAAAAAGTCAGGAGGTGGGGCCAAGATGGCAAAGTAGTCATATACTTCCAGTGATCTCTCTTACAACAAAGACCCGAAAAAACAAGTGAAACGATTATATATATGACAAGCTAGAAGCCCTGAATATCAAAGGCAAAGTTAGGAAATTGGACTGAGCTGCAGGGGGAGGGAGAGACATTTCAGAAGCAGCAAGGAGTTACCGAAACCGACTAGGCAGAAGTCAGTGCCCCTCAAGCACGATCCCCTGGAGTGACCGCTGCAGAGCTGGTGGTAGCATTCAGGACACAGTTTAATCAGGGAGAGACAGAGAGCTGCACAGCCTACTCACACCTCTGGAACCAGAGAAGAATGGCGCTCTCAATAAAGTCTAAGTACCTGTGTTTATTTTACTGTACCCTCAGGCCCCAAGCCGGCTGCAGAGGCTGTCAATTTCCCTTGGCTTGAGGTAGGCCCGGCTGGGAGTGCTGAGCCATTCTCCTGGCCTTGGAAAAGGAGTAAATTCACAACTAGGGTAAAAGATAATCTGCCAGCTCCGCTAAGCTGGGGAGCTCAGGACAGAAGTGGCTCCTGTCCAGGCATAAACGGTCCATGGACTTTGAATACCTTTCCCCCTGGCATGGAACTGTGTGAGCCTATTTCAGGAGAATAGGCCCTTGTTGACAGACGGCAACTGTTTCATCTACACGGTGGAGAGGTGGGTGTTCAGTGTTTGACACCGCTTTGCCTATTAAACAAGGTCCTCACCTACCCACATCAGGGGCCTAAGGACAGGTGGCTCTTCCCACATCACCTAGCCACCCACAAGAGGGGTCCAAGAATAAGTGGTACCTCCCAGTCCTTACAACCAAAAGCATTGGGTGCCCATGGTCCCTCTGCAGAACCCACCCACCTGTGTGTTGTAGGGAACAGGGACGTGCTTTCCTCACAGACGTCCGGGGGATGATTGTCATCCCCCTGCCTTGTTTAGAGCATGAGCTCCTACTGCAACCAGATACCAGTATCTATACCAATCACCCCTGCCCCTCTAAGACTGTAGGACAGAGCATCTACCACACACTTGATGACCAACTACCTGGACACCTGAGCTGAATCCAAAGAAGAAAAACAAATAGACTCCTAGGCCCATGTACCTGATAACAGCTCTAGCCATCTGGTGACAGGCTGTTAGTGCTTCAAAGGTGAAAGTAATCAAGCCAGCTCATTCAGGCAGCCTATTTGGGCATATCAAAACAAAACAAAGCAAGAAGCTATGATACAGTAAATAAGCATAAACTAATACAATAACTTGTAGATGGCTCGGAGACAGCGGTCAATATCAAATCACATGAAGAAGCAGACCATGATCGCTTCAACAAGCTCTCAAAACAAAGAATCAATGACTCTTCTGGATGAAGGTAACTTCCTGGAATTACCAGGTGCAGAATACAAAAGATTAATATACAGAACGCTTCAAGACATCAGGAATGAGATCAGGAAGGAGATCAGGCAAAACGCAGAACAAGCCAAAGAACACACAGATAAAGCAGCTGAAGAAATTGAAAAGGTTATTCAAGAACATAATGAAAAATTTAATAAGCTACAAGAATCCATAGAGAGACAGCAATCAGAAATTCTTAAGATTAACAATAAGATTCCAGAATTAAACAACTCAATAGAAAGTAAGAGGAGCAGAATTGAGCAAGTGGAGGGCAAAATTAGTGAGATTGAAGAAAAAACACTTGGCACCAATATATTCAAAGAAAAACCTGATAAAGGAATTGAAAACAAATGAAGAAATACTAGAATCATGTGGGACTGTATCAAGAGATGTAACCTATGAGTGATTGGAGTGTCAAAATAGGGAGGGATAACAGAAATTACAGAGAGAATTGTTGAAGATTTGTTGGCAGAAAACTTCCCAGATATTTTGAAAGATGAGAAGATATCTATCCAAGATGCTTATCTAACTCCACATAAGTTAGATTTTAAAAGAAAGTCGCTAAGACATATTATAATGAAGCTTGCCAAAACCAAAGATAAAGAATTTTAAGAGCAGCTAGGGATAAATGAAAAGTCATCTACAAAGGAGAGTCAATAAGAATAAGCTCAGACTATTTGGCAGAAACCATGCAGGTGAGAAGGCAATGGGATGACTTATTAAAAAAATTGAAGGAAAAAAATTGCCAGCCAAGAATCATATATCCAGCAAAACTGTCTCTCAAATATGAAGATGAAATTAGGACATTTCCAGATAAACAAAAGTTTAGAGAATTTATAAAAACCAAATCAAAACTACAAGAAATACTAAAGGGAGCTCTTTGGTTAGAAAATCAATAACATCAGGTTTCAACCCAACACTAGAACACTGGACAGAGAAATCAGGTGTCAACCCAGATGGGGAAATCACAAAAATAAATCAAGATTTAAAAAAACACTCGAAACAGGGAAACAGTGATATTATTATGTAAAAGACAACTTTAAAACAATAAAGAGGAACTAAGAAATGTAGTCATTGATCTTTCATATGGAGAGGAGGATAAGGTGATACAAAGAAATAAAAGTAAGGTTTAAATTTAGAAAAACGGGTAAATATTAAGGTAACCAAAAAGGAGGAAAAGACAATATATAAACTACTCAGCACAAAAAATTAAGTGGGAAAAGCAAACTGTCAACAACACACAAAGACATCAAAATGACTGCACTAATTTAATACCTATCCATAATTATGCTGAATGTAAGTGGACTAAATGCACCAATAAAGAGACAGAGAGTAGCAGAATGGATTAAAAAACAAGATCCGTCTATATGCGGCCTACAAGAGACACACCCTAGACATGGAGACACATTACCTACCTAAACTAACACAGAGGTAGAACAACTGAATAAACCCATAACAAAAAAGGAGATTGAAAAGGTAATTAAAAACTCCCAACAAAAAAAGCCCTGGCCCAGACGACTTCACTGGAGAGTTCTATCAAACTTTCAAAGAAGAGTTAACACCACTACTACTAAAGGTATTTCAGAGAGCACAGAAAAGGATGGAATATTCCCAAACTCATTCCATGAAGTCAGCATATCCCTGATACTAAAACCAGGCAAAACCACAAAACAAAAAAATTACAGACGTCTATCCTTCATGAACTTAGATGCAAAAATCCTCAACAAAATTCTAGCCAATGGAATTCAACAACATATGGAAAAAAAAAAATTGACCATGACCAACTGGGATTTATACCAGATATGCAGGGATGCTTCAACATTAGAAAAACAATTAATGTAATCCATCATATAAATTAAACAAAAGACAAGAATCATATGATCTTATCAATTGATGCAGAGAAGGCATTTGACAAAGTTCAACACCCATTCGTGATAAAAACTCTCAGCGAAATAGGAATAGAAGGAAAATTCTTCAGCATAATAAAGGGCACTTATATAAAGCCAACAGCCAGCATCATCCTAAATCACCAGAGTTTGGAAGCATTCCCCTTGAGAATGGGAACCAGACAAGGATGCCCTTTATCAACATTGTGCTGGAGGTGCTAGCCAGAGCAATTAGGCTACATAAAGAAATAAAGGGCATCCAGATTGGTAAGGAGGAAGTAAAAGTATCTCTAGTTGCAGATGACATGATCTAATACACAAAAAAACCCCTAAAGAACCCTCAAGAAAACTACTGAAACTAAAAGAAGAGTTCAGCAGAGCATCAGGATACAAGATAAACTTACAAAAATCAGTTGGATTCCTCTACACCAGTAAAGAGGAAATCACCAAATCAATAGCATTTACAGTAGCCCCCAAGAAGATAAAATACGTAGGCATAAATCTAGCCATAGATTTAAAAAACCTATACAAAGAAAGCTATAAGACACTACTGCAGGAAACCAAGAGAGACCTACATAGTGGAAAAACCTACCTTGCTCATTGATAGGAAGAATCAACATTGTAAAAATGTCTGTTCTGCCAAAAACGATCTGTAGCTACTATGCAATTCCGATCTAAATTCCAATGACATTTTTTAATGAGATGGAGAAACAAATCATCAACTTCATACGGAAGGGAAAGAGGCCCCGGATAAATAAAGCATCACTGAAAAAGAAAAAATGGGAGGCCTCACACTACCTGATTTTGGAAACTATTATACCACCACAGTAGTCAAAACAGCCTGGTACTAGTACAAAAACAGATACATAGACCAATGGAACCGAATTGAGAATCCAGACATAAATCCATCCACATATGAGCACCCGATATTTGACAAAAACGCCCAAAATCAGTTAAATGGGGAAAAGACAGTCTCTTTAACAAATGGTGCTGGCAGAACCAGATATCCATCTGCAAAAAAATGAAACAAGACCCACACCTCTCACACCATGCACAAAAACGAACTCAAAATGGATCAGAGACCTAAAAGTAAAATCTAAAATGCTAAAGATCATAGAAGAAAAAATAGGGACAACGCTAGGAGCCCTACTACCTAGCATCAACAGTGTACAAAAGATTACTAACCGTGCACAAACATCAGAAGAGAAAGTAGATAACTGGAAGCACCTAAAAATCAAACACCTATGCCATCCAAAGACTTCACCAAAAGAATCAAAAGATTACCTACAGACTTGGAAAAAGTTTTTAGCTATGACATTTCCACTTGGCACCTGATCTCTAAAATCTACATGACACTGCAAAAACTCAACTACAAAAAGACAAATAACCCAATTAAAAATGGGCAAAGGATATGAACAGGTACTTCGTCAAAGAAGACATTCAGGCAGCTAACAGATACTTGAGGAAATGCTCATGATCATTAGCCATTAGAGAAATGTAAATGAAAATTGCAATGAGATACCATCTCACTCCAACAAGGCTGGCATTAATCCAAAAAACACAAAATAATAAATGTTGGAGAGGTTGTGGAGAGATTGGAACACTTATTCACTGCTGGTGGGAATGTCAAATGGTACAACCACTTTGGACATTGATTTGGTGCTTCCTCCAAAAGCTAGAAACAGAACTACCGTATGATCCCACAATTCCACTCTTTGGAATATATCCTCGAGAAATAAGAGCCTTTTCATGAACAGATATATGCACACCCATGTTCATTGCAGTACTGTTTACAATAGCAAAAAGATGGAAGCAACCAAGGTGCCCATCAACAGATGAAATGGATAAATAAATTATGGTATATTGACACAGTGGAATACTATGCATCGGTAAAGGACAATGATGAATCTGAAACATTTCATAACATGGAGGAATCTGGAAGGCATTTTGCTGAGTGAAGTTATTCTGTCTGCAAAGGACAAATATTGTATGAGACCACTATTATAAGAACTCAAGAAATAGCTTAAACACAGAAGAAAATACTCTACTCTTTGATGGTTATAAGTGTCGGGAGGGTAGGTGGGAGAGGAGTATTCACTAATTAGGTAGTAGGCAAGAACTATTTTAAGTGAAGGGTAAGACAACACACAGTACAGGAGAGGTCCGCACAACTGGACTAAACCAAAAGCGAAGAAGTTTCCCGAATGAACGGAATGCTTCGGAGGCCGGAGTAGCAGGGACAGGGATTTGGGACCATGGTTTCAGGGAACATCTAGGTCAATTGGCATAATAAAATCTATTAACAAAACATTCCGCATCCCACTTTGGTGAGTGGTGTCTCTGGTCTTAAATGCTAGCAAAGACACAAGGTAATTATGAGCCCAAGACACAGAAAGGGCCACATAAACCAGTACCTCAGCCTGAGACTAGAGGAACTAGATGGTGGCTGGCTACAACCAAAGACTGCCCTGACAGGGGGCACAACAGAGAATCCCTGATGGAGCTGGAGAGCCGTGGGATGCAGACCTCAAATTCTCATAAAAAGACCAGACTTAATGGCCTGACTGAGCCTAGAAGGACTCCAAAGATCATGGTCCCCAGACTGACTGTTAGCCCAAGACCAGAACCATTCCTAAAGCCACTCTTCAGACAGGGATTGGATTGGATTATAAAACAGAAAATGATACCGGTGAAGAGTGAGCTTCTTGGCTCAGGTAGACACAGACTATGTGGGCAGCTCCTGTCTGGAGGGGAGATGAGAAGGCAGAGGGGAACAGAAGCTGGTTGAATGGACATGGGGTATACAGGGTGGAGAGAAGGAGTGTGCTGTCTCGTTAGGGGGAGAGCAACTAGGAGTATATCCAAAGTGTATATAAAGCTTTGTATGAGAGACTGATTTGATTTGTAAACTTTCACTTAAAGCACAATAAAAATAATAAAAATGAAAAGTCATTCATTTCCTCCATGTCAAGCAGTTGTACCCAGTGGTGAAGCGTATTCAAATATAAAGTTCTAGATCTGTAGGACAGTGTAGCGGGGGAGACAGGCTAAAAAAGTAGCTTAAGTGATGCCTTCCAAGTATGGTAGGAACATAGCGGAGAGTGGTATGAGCAGTGGCAACACCGTGAAGGTGATATTTGAGCTGGGTCTTGTAGAGCAGTAGAATTTTGATAGATTGAGAAGAGGAAAAAAAGACATTTTTGACAACGAGAGCAGTATGTGCAAAGGCACAGCAGCATGAAAAATTAAATAACTTGAGTGTATGGTCAATCAGGCAGGAAATGAGGCTAGGTAAGGAGATTGCAGCCAGATTGTCGAAAGTCTGTGTTGTCACATTTGAAATGTTTGTTTTTCTCAAAGCATTTTTATTTACATTTACACTCAAGCGTGGTTGTTATAATAATTTTTTTAAGTTTCTTAAACCATTTTCTCAGTTTTTGTGCCCCTCTCCTCCCAAGTATAAAAGAGAGAGAATTTGTGATGAGGTGGATTTTTGTGTTAATATTTACAAATTATCCTGTAAATTAAAAAATTGAAAATGTCTTTTAAAAACCTTTCCAGCCTTCCTTTTTTTAGAACAGAAACTAGATAATATTTCTTTTTAAGAAAATACCTTGAAATTCCAGCAGTTTTCAATCGAAAAAAAATCATTTGATACTTTTTTTTCCCTGTTGACTTGTATTATATTATAAAGGTCCATTGTTATAAAATTATAAAATCCAGCTTTCCTACTGATTTTTTATAGAGCTGCATTGTTATTAAGAAAATTGGGTAATAGTCTTTGCCAGAGTGAATTATTTTCACTGTTGTTAAGTAACCTTACCTGGTATTTTAGTAGTGTGGTTTATGAGCTCTTACAGGCTAGAGTTTGGTTTTACTCAGCTCGCCCATAGGCTGGCTCATAACACCTGACACATCAGTAAGTGTTGCTGAGATTGAATTCAATATTTAAGAAGACCCTACAACTTTAACAATATTAGAATTTAGTGTAACCCCACCCCCACCCCCACCATTTCCTGCTTCGATGTCTTAGATCCAGGAGGTAGGGGTGCATGAGTAGAAGAAAACAGTATTTTCTACTTTTGATGCAACTCAGTGATAAATAATAATCCAGTTCAGTGATTAAAGGATAAAAAGGATCCAATCACAATGACTCAAAAAGAAACAACAACAACAAAAGACTCAAAAACAGCAGAAAAATGACTTTTAAATGCCTCGTTGTTTTTCCTCAGCCAGTACAAAAATCGCTTTGTAGAAGCAGAGTTGAGTCCTATAAAATCTACTGTTTGTCATCGTCTGTAACAAGTGAGGAATGAAGATATTTGTACTCTGCCTCCCTTAGGTTGTCTGGCCATCACTGCAACCCCTTTTGAGCTGGTCTTGCTTTCCCTCTCTTCTGATGTCATAACTGTTCTAGGTAGAAAATGTTGGAGGAATACACTACATATTTTGGAGTTAATAGATTCTGCAAGTTGAATTTTAAAAAGAGTTTGTCCTTTTTCATACTCCTTATAGAATGACTCAGGTGGACCATAATGAACTACACCTCCTGTATCTCTACAAATAAAAGGAAGTTCTTTACATTTATATGAGACAGCAGGAGCCTGGACATGACCTCATTTCAATCCATTAGACTATTTGAGGAAAAAAACAACAAAACTTTCCCACTTATTGACAAGTAGAGTTAGTCCAATCCATTTTTCATAGCCAGCAAGAAGATGAAATGTCCTTAAATGCATTTTAAAACTGGCAAATTACACTTCCTGGTTCCTTTTTGGTCAAACAGAAATAGCCAAAAGAGGAATTATCACAATGTTTTTTAAGCAGATTAGAAGTTTTTCCCATCTTCATATAGATTCTTTGCCAGTAGCTTTATTTTATATAAACAACAGACCTCTCATTTCCCTAGTCTTTAAGCCCCTTAAGCAAGACAGAAAGACTCTGCGTTCCTCATACTGTTCTTTGGCCACAGTTTACAAAGAAATGAAGCATAATTAGGCAAATATGGTATTGTGTTAATGAGTCACCAGTGAAGTATATGATTCATCAGAGAAGCAGAATTAAAGGTGTCATAAATATTAATACTAATAAAGACTAACTTGTAGAAAAGTCTTCACCAAATACTAGTGGTTTTTTTCTTTTTAAAATTCAACAAATATTTATAGAGCTTCTGCCAATCACTGTGATAGACACTGGGGTGTACAATTTTTAACAAGACAGATGTGGTCCTTTGTGCTCTTGGGTGAAGAAATTATTGATAGACTAAACCTTCACAGCACATACAAAGGTTTAAATATGTATTTGGTGTTTGAAGAATTGAAATTGGTAGAATGTGAACCTGTGGATGAATATCCTACCTCTTTTTTTGGTTGCCGTTTGGTTGAGAAAGCTTGAATGGACTGTGAATTACAGTGGTATAAAGCATCTAAAAGTCGTCTTCAGACTATACTTTGAAAACCTGTGTACCATAGAAATTCCAATCATAATAGTACCTCGTCCAGATCTCAGTTTTTATTGGGCCACACTTGGGCATGTCATGCATTAATAGATCAGACTAATGTATGGTTCTAACCATTTTGAGACTGTCATGTACTTATCATCATTTTACTGGGATTAGAAGCTTTGGTTTGTTATCAAAATACCTAACTTGGGACATGACTGTTCCCCAGATTTGCTCTGCAGTATTATTGTGAAGTGCATATGACTAGTAAAGTAACCTTCCAATCCTGACAATATTAATATAAGTAGCTCGTTTTTGTCAAGTTTTATCAGAATTAATTTGGCCTTTTAAAAGGCAATTTGAAGAGTTATTTATCTATATTCTGGCTAGTTAGATTAATTCCTACTAAAAACTGTAGCAAACCCAAGACACACAAACTGTTTCTGAGAAGCCAATAAACACACTTATGTATGTACATGGTATTGTTTCTCCGTCTGCCTTGAGGAAAGTAATCAAGATAATCCTGGACACCTGATTCTTCAAAGACTCTATGCTGTTGTCTCTGGTTGGTTTGCTGTTTATTGAGACAAAGATTTTGGATTGATCTTTGGGAGGATCTCATTTTAGATACAGACTATATCCTTTTAGCAAGAGTTAGGCATGTTGCAGAGTAAGAAAAACCAACTATGATAACCAGTTATGATCAAAAGAAAAAGCAAGCAGTAGATGGTTGATCCTTATCAATCCTGTTCTGTCAGTCTTCACGTTATAGTAAACTGGTGGTCCGTAGTGTCAGTTTTTTAAGTGGTCAGTTAACAATTCAGTTCTCTGTATTTAAAAATAGACTCCCTGCCTTGGTACAACTTGTATACCAAATGTAAGAAACTTAATTCCAGATAACCTTGCAAATCTCTGCTATAAACCTAGTTCCTACCAGCAAAGGCTGACAAAAGAGAGAGGAGGAAGATGCAGCTGATACCTAACCAGAGGTAAAGCAAATGAAGCAAGGAGCGTGCCAGCACCAGTGTTGTAATAGCTAGTGAACTGGTAGATGCAGTTCACTTTCCAAGGCACCACAGTTTCCACTGGTATGACCTTCACTGTTAGGAAAACTGTGAAGTTAGTGGACCAGCAAAATTAAACACTGCCCTCTTGTGCAAGTTTTCTTTCTTCCTTATTTGAATAAAATGAAGAGGTGAGCAAGTATTTGATGAATTCAGTGGGTGTTCATTCAGTCAAGAGAGTTGTGGGAGGAATGATCTTTCTTGGTTGTGTGTGTGTATGTGTGTGTGTGTTTAAGGTAGTTAGAATTTGTTGTCAGTTTTACTGTTCTGCTTGACAAATCCAGAAAATTGTCTCTACTCTTCATTTCATGGTCTTCATAGAAGGAAAGACTATGACTAAAAGGTAATACAGATTAAAAAGAAAACTTGCTATATAATTGCCACATAGCAATAAAACGTATACCAAACTTCTAATATGATAGTACTTCCTTTAAGGCTGCAAGTTATTGGATAAGTGATAGCCTGTGTTTTTTCTAAAGCTTTGTGATAGGGTAAAGTGTGCTGAAAACTCAGCTTTTAAATTCAGTTTTAGCCTTGAAACCTGTTTATCAAAGTAACAAGTGAAATGTAGTGAAAATTATCATGCTGCAGGTAAATAACATAGAATCTTTGCAATAAAGGACCTTGACAGGTGAAAACTTTATGTTAAGGCATGTCTTAGTTATCTAGTGCTGCTACAACAGAAATACCACAAGTGGATGGCTTTAACAAAGAGAAGTTTATTCTCTCACAGTCCAGTAGGCTAGAAGCCCAAATTCAGGGCACTGGCTCCAGGGGAAGGCTTTGTCTGTCAGCGCTGGAGGAACGTCCTTGTCGTCAGTCTTCGCCTGGTCTGGGAGCATCTCAGCACAGGAACCTCAGGTCCAAAGGAACCTCAGTCCAAAGCTCTGCTCCCAACGCTTCTTTCTTGGTGGTATGAGGCTCCCATGTCTCTCTGCTTGCTTCTCTGTTTTATATTTCAAAAGAGGTTGGCTTAAGATGCTATCTAATCTTGTAGACCTCTTCAGTACAGTTGCCGCTAATCCATCTTATTACATCATAGCAATAGAATTTACAACGTATAGGGAAATCACATCAGAAGATAAAATGGTAGACAATCATACAAGGGAATCATGACCTAGCCAAGTTGACAGATATTTTGGGGGCACACAATTCAGTCCATGATGGGGCGCATATCATACATGGTGTCCATAATTCTCGTGTGTGGGTTTTTCTTTTTTAAACAAATGAAAAAAGGCATCTTGCCATCCTGATAATGATTTGGAAGCTTTTGATTGTGCTAGTATCTGAGGAGGTACTAACTCTTCTACTATAGGTTAACTACACTATATACATAGACTTTTTTTTAATTATGTTAAAATGTATAGCAAAACATTTGCCATTCCAGCACTTTTTATGTGTACAGTTTAGTGACAGTAATTACATTCATCATGTTGTACAGCCGTCACCTCTATCCATTTCCAAATTTTTCCATTACTCTTAACAGAAGCTCAGTGTCCCCTAAGCAATTATTCCTCCTTCCCCCTTCCCTCCCACCGCTGATAACCACTAATAAACTTTGGCCTCTGTATATTTGTCTATTCTTAGATATTTCATGTAAGTGGAATCATACAATATTTGTCCTTTCCTGACTGATTTATTTCAGCATAAATGTTTTCAGGGTTCATCCATGATGTAGCATGTATCAAGGCTTCATTTCACTTTATGTCAGACTAATACTCCATTGTATGTATGTACCACATTTTGTTAACCCATTCATTTGTCGGTGGACATTTAGGTTGTTTCCATCTTTTGGCTGTTGTGAATAGTGCTGCAGTGAACATTGGTGTGTACATATCTGTTTGTTTTCCTTCTTTCAAGGGTATATACCTGGGAGTAGGATTGCTGGATCGTATGGTAATTCTATGTTTAACTTTTTGAAGAACCTCCAAACTGTTTTCCTCAGCAGCTGTACTATTTTATAGTCTATTCAAGTCCTCTGCCCATTTTTTTTTATTGGGCTGTTTGTGTTTTTGTTAAGTTGAAATATAGGTATACATGTGTATACAGATACATATATACATATATCCTTATCTGATAACGTGGTTCCCAAAAATTTTCTCCCAATCTGTAGGTTGTTTCTTCACTTTGTTGATAAAGCCCTTTGATACACAAAAGTTTTTAATTTTGGCAAAGTCCAATTTATCTGTTTTGTCTTTGTTGCTCGTGCTTTTGGTGTCATATCTAAGAATTCATTGTCAAAAAGTAGATCCCAAACATTAGCCCTATTTACTTCTAAGAATTTTATGGTTTTAGATTTTACATTTAGGTCATTGATCCATTTTGAGTTAATTTTCATTTATGATGTGAGGTAAGTGGAAATTCAGTTGTCCCAGCACCATTTATTAAAGAAACTATTCTTTCCCCCATTGAATGGACCGAGCACCATTGTCAAAAATCAATTGACCATAGGTGTATGGGTTTAATTTCTGGATACATAGATTTTACTGTATGTTGATATTTGTTTCAGTTGAGAAGTCCAAGGGTTTATTTGATTCCAGGATGAAGAAGGTAGGGTCAATGTTATCGTTGTCTCCAGAGCAATTAGATTTCCTTTCTAAGGAGAAAAAAGCCTCTAGATGAGATACAGTTGTGGTCCTAGGGCTGTCGTGGGCTTCTTACTGATGCTGTCACATCTTTGCTTCCAGGAACTCTTGTGAAACACACAGTTCAGTTTAGATGATTCATTGGTACAGAGATTTGCATTATGTATCTTTAATGAAGTCTAAAACAATAACATGTCTTTGCTTAATAATGACTGTTCCTTTGAGGCCTCTGAGCCAATAAATTGAGTCAGGAAACCTTCATTCTAGGTCATGTAACCTTGAACAAGTCAATTCTTCTGTCTGGCTCCTCTGGCAAGTCATGTCCTCACCTACAAAAGGAAGAGGCTGACCTGGTAAAATGTTGCCTTCCAACTTAAAGTTCTTTGATTCTTTGTCAGGATCTAATGTGTTATATATCTAAACTCATATGTAATGAGCTATATTGTGGAATTCTGTTTCATTTATAAATTAGGATTCAAAATTTTAACTTCTCATATCTGATTGCTTTAATCTGTTCATAGGTCAACAATGATTTTTCCAGTTAAAACTGCCTTCTCTTTTCATAGGCTTTTCTATTCTAAAACTTTGTGAAGCTGCAGAGCCAAAAGAACTTACAGCTTCTTTGATAATAGAAACTCATTTATATTTCAGCTTTTCCTTATAGTCAGACCTTCTAAAAGGCTGATTTGGAGAGAGCCATTATTTCTTTTATTAACTCTGTAAAATTAAAATTTATAAAAATAAAATAAAAATACACTGAAGATAATCTATTCAGATTAAGTATTCTAACAATAAATCATTGTTCCACTACTTCATCCCTCCCAAAATTATTGAGTAGTCTGTTTACCATCTTGTCAATAAATCTACCAAAATACTTTTCCCCCATATGGTGAGAATAGATCTTTTACAGATTTTTCCCCCTCCAAAGTTCAGATAACATGTTGCTTAACTGGAGATGCAAGAAGGGGAAGTCATCATAATGATAAATAGCTAAGTATTAACCATAAAGTCACCATGTGTACATTGTACTCAAGATTACACCCTAGGAAATATAGAACATCTTTTGTTTGTTGTACTATAGTGTGTTTGCAAAACAAACTGTTAAACTATAAATTTGTTTGTTGGCCAAAAGGCATGGAGATAAACTAAGAAAATATATTATCCACCCATTTTATGCAGTTCCATTTTGCTCAAGCTTTGAGACAGCAAACTTTATCTTCAAATAATTTTTTTTAATTATAAAATCAGCACATTCTTACTATAGAAAATATGGGGAAATGCAAGAAAATATAACAAGAAAGCTTAAGCACCCCTTAATACCACTATCCAGAGATAATCGTTGTTAACATGTTGGTATATTTCTTTTCACTCCTTTTTCTGTGTTATGTATCTATGTAATTTTTTGAAACAAAAGAAGATTATACTGGATATGTAGTTTTATACTTATCATTTATATGATCTTTGAAAACAGGATTTTTAATAATTAAATCTATTTTAAGAATATACTATCATTTACTTCCCAGTCCACTATGATTGGACATTTAGGTTGACAACTGTATAGCTCAGGTCCTTGCTTCGTAACTGACTATGTTGCTTGTTTTTACACAATATAAGGATGGTAAAAGAAAAAAAAGTGTTTTGAGAAGCAATTTTTAAATTAATCAGAGGTATGTTTTTATCATATTATATAACTCAATTTCTTTTTATGTGGAGTAACATTTTTGTTAGAAAGAGCATTGAGATATTGTAAACTAGAAAATACAGGGTATAAAGAAAATAATATTCATTCCATTTGTAAATAACCATTAAAAATATTTTAGTACATTTACTGTGTCTGTCTCTCTGAGAAAAAGAGAGATAAAGTATATATTCGTCGTTGTTCTTAGGTGCCATCTAGTGAATTTCAACTTACAGTGACCCCCATGTGACAAAGGAGAGCTGCCTCATAGGGTTTTCTAGGCTATGATCTTTACGGGAACAAATCGCCAGGCCTTTCTCCTGCAGAGCTACTGGATGAGTTCAAACCACCAACATTTCAGTTGACAGCCGAGTGCTTAACCGTTGTACCACCAGGGCTCCTAAGATATATATATATATATGTAATAATCTTTTTACATAATTAGAATACATGGTTTTGTAGCCTGTTTTTTTTCCTCCACTGACATTTTCATGTTATTATTATAACTCTTTGAAAACATGATTTTTTAATGGCTCCTTTCTTTTCTATCAGATGGCTGTTTTTTTTTTAATACCAAAATTTATTACTATTTTATCAGACATTTAAATTCATCCTAATTTTGCCCTATTAAATAGTACCGACATGAACACCCTCATCCGTATCTTTTGCCCACATCTCTGAACCTTTGATTTTTGTGTCAGGATGAATTCCTAAGAGTGTTACATTAAAGGGTATAAAAAAATTTTAAGAATCATGATACATTTGGCCAAAATACTACCTCCTCCTGCTAAAAAGCTGAATTTATTCCACCTCCACATCACCTTCTTATGGAGGTATGTCCTTTTTTGTCTCTTAGACACTCTTTTTGGACTTAGGGGCCACCCCAATCCACCGTGATCGCATCTTGATCCTACCTTAATTACGCCTGCAAAGACCCTGTTTCCCAATAAGGTCACAGACTGAGGTTCCAGAGAGACAGGAATTTTTGAGGAACACTATTCAACTCACTATACCCTGCAACTTTTTAGCAAGCAGTAGTGGAAAGACCGTGGAACTGTAAGTCAAGAAACTTGACTCTGATACTAACCAGCTGTGTAACCTCGAGAAGCTCAACTTATCGTTGTGTTCATTTTTCAGATGAAGAGGTTGATCAATGATCTGCAAGATCCCTAATTGTCTTGAAGTCCAGATTAAATGTTAAAAGAGTCATATGCATAGCTGATTTCTGACTCTGTCCCACTTGTTTGTCTCCTGATTGTTTCTCAGGGGTGTTTTAAGATGTATGTCTGTAGGGATTCGTTTCAGAAAGGGCTTTGACAGCTTTAGATAAAATATAGGATATCAGTTTTCTAGCCTGCACAAGGACTGAGGATGTTCCTTAGGCTCTTACTGATTAACAAAAGATAGTTGCTCTACTTGGATACCAAAAAAAAAAACAAAAACCATTGCCACCTAGTCGATTCTGACTCATAGCAACCCTATAGGACAGAGTAGAACTACCCCATAGGGTTTCCAAGGAGTGCCTGGTGAATTCAAACTGCCGACCTTTTGGCTAACACTTAACCACTATGCCACTAGCTCTTAACCACTTGGATAAGATTTTCCCGTTTCTGTCACCTCTACCTCTACCCCGCTGTTTCAAAAAGAAGATGGATCAGAAATTTAATTGTTTTGTTTATTCCTGAAGATCCTTTAACACATAGATGCTCTCAAATAGGAGATGGCACAGTTAGGTTCCAAAGTGTGTTAGAAAATGTTATCCACTGCCCTTATTCGGAAAGAGTAGTCTTTCTTGTAAAAGTGGACCTCTTCTGTCCACTGCCCAGGAATTTTACTTAGTGATGAAGAAAGGCACACTGAATTGTAAGTAGTGGGCACTGTCTGACAATCCTGAAACCTTATTTTGTATAACTAAAATGGAGAGTTTAAAAATCTCTTAAGCAGAGATAGTTTGCATGAAGACATTTATGTGGCATTGCCCCTTGCTTAGAGAATCAGCCTATCTTTTCTATATGCTCACCAAGACACAAAAGGAGGAATTCTCTGCAGTTTTTATAGATTACATTGTTCTTGAAATGAAAGTGCTTCAAGGACATTTCCATTTGTTATAGCTTATGGTTTCTCATCTCATGTAAATTATTTTTCCACTTTTCATTTTAATTCTTTGCTGTCATTGTCTGGCAAAACGATCATTTGGTTTCTGTGAAGATAATCACTGATCACTCAACTGACAGTGTCCTTAGTCTACAGAAGTGTAGTGACCTTAAAAATTATTTTTATCACCTTTTTATTGCTACCTGTAAATTTCTACTTGTCTTATTCCTTACTTTTGTCTTATAAATGTCTAGGACTATACCATACCAAACCCAAACCCAGTGCCGTCAAGTCGATTGCAATTCATAGCGACCCTATAGGACAGAGTAGAACTGCCCCATAGAGTTTCCAAGGAGCGCCTGGCGGATTCAAACTGCCAACCCTTTGGTTAGCAGCTGTAGCACTTAACCACTATGCCACCAGGGTTTCCGGGACTGTAAACAAGCTTATATGGGACAGAACTGTGTTTTTAGCTCCAGAGTTTCATTTCAAAAACATGTCCCTGACCAGGCTTAATGGTCTGACTGAGACGGGAGGAATCTGACGGTCATGGTTCCCAGGCCCTTTGATACCCCAAGATTCGAAGCATTCTGGAAACCAACTCTACAGGCAGGGATTGGCCTGGATTATAAGATAGACAATGATGCTGGTGAGGCGTGAACTTCGTGGCTCAAGCAGACACAGGAGCCTGTGTGGGCAACTCCTGCCTCATGGCAAGATGAGGAGGAAGAGGGGGACAGGAGCTGGTTGAATGGACACGGGGAATACTGGGTGGAGAGGAGGAATGTGCTGTCTCATTAAGGACAGAGCAGCTGGGAGTGCACAGTGGGGCGTGTTTACCTTTTTTTATGAGAGACTGACTTGATTTGTAAGCTTTCACCTAAAGCACAAGAAATTAATTAAAAAAACAAAAACACGTCCCTGTTACAGTCTTGGACAGAGCCAAGTTCTACAGTTTATCCACCTTCTAACATTAGAAACATCTACTGCTTTGAAATTGGGCAAATCTGCTGCAAAAGACCTCTTTAAAGTGTTAAAAAGGAAAGATATCACTTTGAGGACTAAGGAGCGCCTGACCCAAGCCATGGTATTTTCAGCCACCTCATATGCATGTCAATGCGGGACAATGAATAAGGAAGACCAGAGAATTGAGGGCTTTAAATTGTGGTGTTAGTGAAGAATATTGAATATACCATAGACTGCCAGAAGAACAAACAAATCTGTCTTGGAATAAATACAGCCAGAGTGTTCCTTGGAAGCAAGGATGGCAAGACTTCATCACATGTACTTTGGACATGTTATCAGGAGGGACCAGTCCCTGGAGAAGGACTTCATGCTTGGTAAAGTGGAGGGTCAGTGAAAAAGGGAAGTCCCTCAAAGAGATGAACTTGATAGACTGGCTCCAACAATGGGCTCAAGCGTAACAACGATTGTGAGAATGGCGCAGTGTTGCTTCCCGTTGTACATAGGGTTGGTATGAGTTGGAACTGACTCCACAGCACCGAACGGCACAACAACAAAGGTTAAAATGTTTGAAGGTGAATAATAACTGTTCCTAGAGCTATCTTGAATGATTTTTGTTACCATTCAAATGTCTTACCTATCCTCTCTATCTCCGTGGGTCAGTCTGCTTCAGCCTTTCTCCACAGCTGTTGCCACACTGCCAAACTGGCTTCAGCCCTATGGAAACTAGTTTGATTGTGTAATACTCCTGCCTTAAAACCTTGGTTCCCACTTGCTTAAAAAGTTAACTCCAAACTCTGTTTTACCCTTTAAAATCTGGACCCAGATTAGCTCCTCTGTGTTAGTAACTAGATAGAAACTTTAGTTATCTTCCTCTTTGGTACTTCATTTTTCTAGTCAATTACCATATCCTGTCACGGAGCGCATGTGAAAAAGACTTAGGAATTTAAGTTGATATTAAATTCAGTGTAAGTCACTACTGTGATGTGGTATTATTTATATAAATATAATTTATATAAATTATATAAACATTATTTATTGTCCAAGTGAGATATTTTATGGAGTAAAAGGGACTTTGTTAATAACCCTAGATAACAGCATTTTCCCAGGAAAACCAGGATGTATGATCACTCCCTATATAACCCCTATAGTCCAGTCAGATTGTATTACTAGTTGCCTTCCTTTTTTTAAGTACATCTTAGGTTTTTATGTCTTTGTATATTTGCCTTTATTGTTTCTTTTGCCCTTCCCTCCCCAATGTCTGGAGCCTATGCATCCTTCGGAACTCTGCCCAACTCATTGAGCTTTCCCAGATCAGCACAGTCTACAGAGATATCTCTCTCCCCTGAATTTACTTAACAGATTGCCTATATACTTAATTTCTAGCTAGATGTTCTGATTTGTCAGTTACGTTACTGTTTTGACTGTTGTTTTTTGACTCCTTTTATTGTTTAGCTTTTTCACATCTTCCTGCACTGAACTGTATGTTCTTAAAACCAGTGGCCATATATACACACTCATGTTCATTGTAGCACTGTTCACAATAGTAAAAAGATGGAAACAACCTAGGTGCCCATCAGCAGACAAATGGATAAACAAACCGTGGTACATACACACCATGGAGTATTATGCAACGATAAAGAATGATGATGAATCTGAGAAACATCTCACAACATGGATAAATCTGGAAGACATTATGCTGAGTGAAATTAGTAAGTCACAAAAGAACAAATATTGTATGAGACCACTGTTATAAGACCTCAAGAAAAGATTTAAACACAGAAGAAAACGTTCTTTGGTGGTTATGAGGGTGAGGAGGGAGGGAGGGAGAGGAGAATTCACTAACTAGATAGTAGGTAGGAATCATCGTTGGTGAAGGGAAGGACAGCACACAATACAGGGGAAGTCAGTGTAAGCGCACCAAAGCAAAAGCTGAGGACTTTCCTGAACACAACCGAATACTTTGAGGGACAGAGTAGCTGAGGATGGGGCCTGGGGACCATGGGGGACATTTAGGTCAACTGGCATTAACAAAGTTTATTAATAAAATGGCTCCATTTAAGATTCATTCTATTGCAAATAGCTGTATACCCCTAGTTGTCAACAGTACATTCACTGTGATATCCTTTTTTAAATTTTTTTGGAGACCCCTACACTACATTGGAGTCCTGGTGGCAGTTCGAATCCACCAGCTGCTCCTTGGAAACTCTACAGGGCAGTTCTACTGTGTCCTGTATGGTTGCTATGAGTCAGAGTTGACTCCATGGCAGCAGATTTGGTTTTACACTGCATTGATGGTGACTTTGTCCACCATTATTGATGCATCAGCACTATCATGGATGAAGCATGTATGAGGATGAGTCAGACTTGCGCCTTGCCCTCAGGTAGCTTACAGTGTAGTAGGAAAGAGATGTATACAGTGATGAAAAAGATGTGAGGAGAACAGATAAAGTGCTGTGGGATCCAAAGTGTAAAGAAAACACCTTTAGCTGACCAAGAGGTAATATTTGTGCTGTACACTGAAAGGTAGACAAGATTTTGGTTGGTCGTAGGGGATAAAGCAGATGTATTGGCAGGAGAAAGACACAGAGAACAGGGAGTTTACAAAGTTACTCCATTTTCCTAGAAGGTAGCACGCATATACAGAGTAACAGTAGATAAAAGTGCAAAGGTAGTTTGGGAGAAGATCCTGAGTGCTTCTGTAAGAAATCTTTGAAATATTTTAAATAGGATAGTGGCATGGTTAGAGATGTGCTTTAGGACTATAAACCAGGCAATGGAGGCAATACCAGTCACAGGCCATTACAATAAGTCGAATGAAAAATTATCACAATGAGCTGTAGTGGCTATAAAACTATTGCCGAAATTGGACCTGTATGTCTTGGCAATTACTGTATTCCATCAAATCTAAGAAGGCTTTTGTTTTAAGATGCACCTTTATTTTGCGTACCAGTGAAGGAGAAAAATATGCTGCCAATTAATTGTAAGATATATCCTGAATTCAGAAATCTTTATAATGAAGAAACATGCATCTTAAAATCAGTGAAATAGAGCAGTTGCGTGTGGGGCACATAAAAAAGATATTCAAGAGAGAAAAGGGAGAGTTGAGGAAATGAAGGAAGGGCTGAGATCAAAGACACAAATGGAGAAGTTGACCTTGAGTAGGAGTAGAATGCGTCTTCCTCTGCTGTGAAAAGAAGGAATGAATGAGCAATGATCCTGAGAAGATTTGAAGTTGAGAAGCTAAAAATTAAGCAAATTCCTATTAAATAACCTTCACCTTGATAAAAGAGAAGACAAGATTATCTGCCAAAAGAGTGATGGTGATGCGCTTGAGGGCTTGGGACTTGAGAGTGGAAAAGTTTTCTAGTAAGTGGGGTATGAAAGATAGGAGGTTAAAAAGGAGTAAAAGAATTCCCAGCAGAAATGGAGGGCCCAGTGAAGGTTAAAAAGCATAGATTAAAAAAAAAAAAAAAAACCCAATTGGCCTTATTTTATGATTTTGTCCAGGAACACTTGGTACCCCGAGAAATGGATAGAAGAAAACAAATGGAAGGCACTTTCTGCAGGGTAGGATATTGACTGGACAGGTATGGTTAAAGGATAAAAAACCGAGATAGAAGAGCTAAATAATCTAAAGAATACTGTTGATTTGGCTTGCCATGGAGTTCAGGCTAAGAAAGGAGAAGCGAGACCAGAACACCAGTGATAGGTAAACTGAAATTAAAAAAAAAAAAAAAAATTGGTGGGGAGGTTAAGGGATTGGTGACAAAATTTAAAGAAGGTAAAGAAAAAATTCTTTTGAAAAGAAGTTTTGAAGTAGAAAGTTGATTGGGAAATTTCAGAATTTAAGATCATGGAGGTAGAATTCTAAGAGTTGAGCCTTGAAGATGAAGATCTGTTATCTTTCTAAAGAACAGATGAGGGTATGTCTCTGAATGGCCTGATAACCATTAGGGCTCCCCATTTCTCAAGATGAAGTCTTTACTCCTTACAGAAGAGAAAATTCTTCACAAGCTGGCTCCATTCTACTTTCCAGGCTAATATATCTAATAGGTCATCATTTCTTATGAACCCCATGTCCTAACTACATAGAACTCCTCTATTCCCAGAATCCTCAAGGCTGTTTCCTGAATCCTCGAGGCTTCTATACATCTTTTTTACCTTTGCACATGCTGTTCCATTGCATGAAATGCTGTTCCTATTCTTCTCTGCCTTGCAATCTCCTTTCTGTCTTCAAGATCTACTCAGATGTCACTTCCTCTGAGAAGTCTTCCCATTGAACATACCTTCATCTGTGCTCCTACAGTACTTTGTTCATATATCTGTTGCATTTTACCACAAGCGTATGTATTTATATGTCTGTTTTTCCAGTAGATTGTAATTCCTTGAAGTCAGAAACATCTATTTTTCTTCTGTATCCACAGTGCCAAGCACATAATATTAGTTGTTTAATATTTGCTTTTTGTTGTTGAGTTTTGAATGAATGAATTAATTTGGTACATCTCAGAATTAATGTGCATTCATGTCACCTTATAAAAATTGAGATTCTGATTAAGTCTGAGGTGCGGTCTGAGATTCCGTACTTCGGGCAAGCTCCCAGGTGTCGCCAGTGCTGCTGGTTTGTGGAACTGATCCAGAGTTTCTTTGCCCAAGTAAATAGCAGAAGCAGAGTCAAGATAAAGTTATCAGAAATGGGCAAGGGGAGCAGTTATAAGGACACTGACATGGGAAGACCTTCAGTATAAACACTGGAGCCCCCAAAATGATAAATGCGTTAAATAATCTGGATACTTTAATCATAGAATAAAGCAGGAGACCGTTTGGAGGATGCTAGTTGGCAAGACTGGGTAATAGGGCTCTAAGACTTATATTTTAGAAAAGAAAGATTCTTGGGCAATGGCAGCTTCTGTGAGTTGGGACTGCTGTGAAGGTGTGCCTTCCACAGAGGAGGCTGTGCGGGAGAGGAGTGGTGGTAGCAGAAGCTGGCTTTTTGGGGTGGGTCATGAGAAGGGTTAGGGGCCTTCAGTATTTATTCACAATGAAATGGCATTTCCACCTGTGTAGGCAGGAATGATGAGGGAAGAGGTAAGGCCAGATTATGGGGGAAGGGAAGCCCTGAGAAGATAGTATTATTAGAATTTGACAAGTGATCATTTCCTGATCTTAAGTTTCCAGGTTCAAAGCATGAAGATGCTCTTTTTTCTTCTTTTAAACTCATAGATGAAAGAAAGTCTCACAGGTCTGGTAATGCTAAGGATAGGTACAGTAAAGCTAATTTTTTTAAATAAGTAGTGTTATAGAAAGTAATACATGCTTTTTAACATGTGAAAAATTGCAAAGATGAATAAAGAAAATGTTTTAAATCTCTTCCCACTATGTTCCTTGCCTTATAATGATGTAATCAATATTAACAGCCTGATGTGCACTCTGCCAGCTTTTATCCACACAAACTTATGTATACACAGACAGGAATTTTCTTTTAATTCCAAAATGGTATTTTCACATGCACGTTATTCTGAGTGTTTCTCACTTAGGTGTATGTCTTAAACATCCGTCCAAGTCAGTGAATAGAGCTGTAACTTATATTTTTCCTAAACATTTTTAAATAGCTGTGTATAAATACAGATGTACCATAGTTTGTCCTGCCATTCTCCCATCGATGGACAGTTTGATATCCTGTTTGATGAGACCAAAAAAAAAGTTTTACTGTTACCAGAGCTTCAGATAATATAATTCTGTGACTTCAGTCAGCCATACATATCAAAAATAACTTTTATATCAGTGACATCTTTTAATGAAGCACGTCAGTGTCTAGACCTGTGCTGTCCAATACAGTAGTTGCTGGTCACATGGAGCTATTTAAATTTAAATTAGTTAATATTAAATAATTTCAGTTCTTCAGTCACACTGACCACATTGCAAGTGCTCAATGGACACGTGTGTAGTGGCTACCATATTGGACAGCTCAGAATAGACCACTTGCATTATCACAGAAAGTTGTGTTGGCAACCTTGTCTGCACACTCCAGTGTTACATCTTAAAGAAGAACATATTTTTCAGTGGGTTAGTGTTTTAATGATAGTACATTTAAAAAAAAAAATTGCCTTTATTCGTTGCTTCTGCAGTTACTTCAATGAGAATCAATACCCAGATGAAGCAAAGAGAGAAGAAATTGCAAATGCTTGCAATGCAGTTATTCAGAAGCCAGGTAAGTCAGCAAGCATAGCTTTGCTCTGTGGTGGAGTCCTCAGTTATAAATCAGCGTTCAGGATACTAAATTTCATCTTAGTTTCCCAGCTTGGTGCCGTCAGCTCAATCTTTGCCATCCTTCTGCCAGTAGTTACTGCCATGTTCTGTTCAAACAGTACATCTCAGGGATGCTGTTATGGTATTCAGAATCACATGCTCACATTGGAAACTTCCCAGGGAGTGACCCTGCAATAGGATATGAGTCCTTGGCATTATTTTTTCAAAGAATGTATAGATTTCTTTTTTCAGAAATATAAAATAAATATATCAATTCCATAGTAACTTTAAAGTTTAAAATATGTAAGCAGGGTTTGTTAATAAAAATATTGAGTTATATCTTTTTACATTTGTTGTAAATTATGTAATTCTGCTTGGGGAAGGAATTATTTTGGGGTTTGGCTTCTCTGTCCTTCCCACATTGGGATAACTTCTGCTTCTCTAGGAAAAACTTGGAGGAATTCTATTTTGAAGTCCTTGCTATTGTTTCTATGCAAGTCAACAGAGCCACTTGAACATATGTGTTTTTTTGTGTGTGTGCTATTCTACATTTTACAGTTTTTATTACCAGAAATGATTCTCATTTAAGATGGTACAACTGATCTCCATTTGTTTGGTTATTTTAATTGGCAAACAGCAATTGGCCCTCCCCTAGCTATAAGCCAGACTTCTAGCAATCTAGACCCTACGAGTCAGCTCCAAGTACATGTAAGTGAGAGCTTCTGTACCCTTATTTCAGCCCTAAAGCCATTCAGGAGCTTGAGCTATTCCTGGAAAACACTCTACCTCTTACCATTCAGACCCTAGCAAACCTGTTCTCTAGTTTCCCAGCCCACTGTGGATTAAAAGGTGAAAAACAGAAAAAAACAGAGGCAAAGGGAAGTAGTATAGGTTGTTCATTATTGGAAAGCATAGTACTACCAGTAAAAAAGGACATTTGATAGCAAAGAAGATAATAAACCTGAAGAACAAACTGAATTCTACTATCCAACATAGCTGGATTGTGTCTACATAGTTACGATGATCATAGTGACCTGTAGTCTTCAAGAAAATGTGTAATATTCTCATTAAGATGGCAGGAAACATTTAATACAAGGCCTGAAAATGTAAGCAAAGTTCAGTTATCTGGCATCTTGATACAGAATACCATATTTATCTAGAATGGTGCCAATTAAATGAAGCCTCCTTGATACCATAACGTGAACTTTGATCTGAAACCCTAGTAGACTAGACTGACTTTGTAAAATTCCTTAATAATGTATATGACTTTTTAGATTGAAGCATGTTATGTTACTAAGTGCTATTTTTTAAATTCATTTATGTGTTTATTCATTCAGTAATTTCCAAATGTGTACATGGTACTAAAAAAACATGCTAAAAAAAAAAATCTCCTCTACAATTATTATAGCAATAAATGCAATCTAAAGCATCTTTAATAAAAGAAAGGAGAAGTATCATCCCTTGAGACTTGTTCATCCTTGGGTTCCAGATATAGATTATCTGAATTTTATTGCATGCATTCACAGGCAAAAAGCTGTCAGATCTGGAACGAGTTACCTCCCTGAAAGTATATAATTGGTTTGCTAACAGACGGAAGGAGATCAAGAGGAGAGCCAATATCGGTAATGTATCAGAGAGGCTGTTTTCTCTTTTTGAAACCATTACAAACATTGTGTTTATTTTAAGAGTGCAGTTTAGAAACTTTAGGTCTAAGTGATCCTGGCATTTAAGCCTAACAAGAATTGCCCTTATGTTTTTTTTCATTGTATTCTTAATAATCCAAACTTAGTATTATTTACACTATTTTTATTATAATAATAAAACAGCATTGTTATAAAACTCATTGCTCTTAATGTTTTAGAATGTAATATTAGACATGCCCCATTGCAGATTACTTATGTGGGACACGTTAAAGGTACCTGTAGGGGCTTGAGGGAGGGAATATGATACCCTAAGCTCCTGTGTTATTACTGGACTGTAACTGAGATACGGAAACTCTGGTGGCCTAGTGGTTAAGTACTACAGCTGCTAACCAAAAGGTTGGCGGTTTGAATCCACCAGGTGCTCCTCGGAAACTCTGTGGGGCAGTTCTACTCTATCTTATAGGGTCACTATGAGTCAGAGTCAACTCAACAGCAATGGGTTTGATTTTAACTAAGATATGTATTAGGAAATACCTGATTAATAATATTAGAATAAAGACTTTCTAGACAAGGGACACAACAAAAGGCAGTAGATAAAAAGAGCATTTAAGAAATTTGAATTGATAAAATTGGGGTAGGGGATTGGTTTTGAGCTTCTAAAATTATATTTTATTTATAAACATGCTTCCAGTTCATCCTTACAGTTCTCAAATGTTTTATAAACTCCCAAGACTAGAAAGCTATCTAATTGTTGTTGTTGTTAGGTGCCGTCAAGTAGGTTCCAACTCACAGCGACCTTATGCACAACAGAAGGAAACACTGCCCGGTCCTGAGCCATCCTTACAATCATTATTATACTTGAGCTCGTTGCTGCACCCACTGTGTCAGTCCACCTCATTGAGGGTCTTCCTCTTTTCTGCTGACCCAGTACTCTGCCAAGCATGATGTCTTTCTCCAGGAACTGATCCCTCCTGACAACATGTCCAAAGTATGTAAGACGTAGTCTCACCATCCTTGCTTCTAAGGAGCATTCTGGTTGTACTTCTTCTAAGACAGATTTATTCATTCTCCTCGCAGTCCAATGTATGTTCAGTATTCTTTGCCAACACCACAATTCAAAGGTGTCAGTTCTTCTTCAGTCTTCTTTATTCATTGTCCAGCTTTCACATGCATATGATGTGATTGAAAATACCATGGCTTGGGTCAGGCGCACCTTAGTCTTCAAGGTGACATCTTTGCTCTTCAACACTTTGAAGAGGTCCTTTGCAGCAGATTTGCCCAATGCAATGCGTCTTTTGATTTCTTGACTGCTGCTTCCATGGCTGTTGATTGTGGATCCAAGTAAAATGAAATCCTTGACGACTTAAATCTTTTCTCCATTTATCATGATGTTGCTCATTGGTCCAGTTGTGAGGATTTTTGTTTTCTTTATGTTGAGGTGTAATCCATACTGAAGGCTGTGGTCTTTGATCTTCAAGTCCTCTTCACTTTCAGGAAGCAAGGCTGTAGCATCTGTATAATGCAGGTTGTTAATGAGTCTTCCTCCAATCCTGATTTCATGTTCTTCATATAGTCCAGCTTCTCATATTATTTGCTCAGCATACAGATTGAATAGGTATGGTGAAAGAATACAACCCTGACGCACACCTTTCCTGACTTAAACCAATCAGTATCCCCGTGTTCTGTCCGAACAACTGCCTCTTGATCTATGTAAAGGTTCCTCATGAGCACAATTAAGTGTTCTGGAATTCCCATTCTTTGCAGGGTCATCCATAGTTTGTTATGATCCACACAGTCGAATGCCTTTGCATAGTCAATAGAACACAGGTAAACATCCTTCTGGCATTCTCTGCTTTCAGCCAGGATCCATCTGACATCAGCAATGATATCCCTGGTTCCACATCCTCTTCTGAAACCGGCCTGAATTTCTGGCAGTTCCCTGTCAATATGCTGCTGCAGCCGTTTTTGAATGACCTTCAGCAAAATTTTGCTTGCGTGTGAGATTAATGATATTGTTCTATAATTTCCACATTCGATTGCATCATATTTCTTGGGAATAGGCATAAATATGGATCTCTTCCAGTCAGTTGGCCAGGAAGCTCTCTTCCATATTTCTTGGCATAGACGAGTGAGCACCTCCAGCGCTGCATCTGTTTGTTGAAACATCTCAGTTGATATTCCATCAATTCCTGGAGCCTTGTTTTTCGCCAGTACCTTCAGAGCAGGTTGGACTTCTTCCTTCAGTACCATCGGTTCCTGATCATATGCCACCTCTTGAAATGGTTGAACATCGACTAATTCTTTTTGGTGTAATGACCCTGTGTATTCCTTCCATCTTCTTTTGATGTTTTCCTGCATCATTTAATATTTTCCCCATGGAATCCTTCACTATTGCAACTCAAGGCTTGAATTTTTTCTTCGGTTCTTTCAGCTTGAGAAATGCCGCGCGTGTTCTTCCCTTTTGGTTCTCCATCTCCAGGTCTTTGCACATGTCATTATAATATTTTACTTTGTCTTCTCAAGCTGCCCTTTGAAATCTTCTGTTCAGTTCTTTTACTTCATCAATTCTTCCTTTTGCTTTAGCCGCTCAACGTTCAAGAGCAAGTTTCAGAGTCTCTTCTGACATCCATCTTGGTCTTTTCTTTCTTGCCTGTCTTTTCAGTGACCTCTTGCTTCATGTATGATGTCCTTGATATCATTCCACAACTTGTCTGGTCTTTGGTCACTAGTGTTCAATGCATCAAATCTATTCTTCAGTTGGTCTCTAAATTCAGGTGGGATGTACTCAAGGTCATATTTTGGCTCTCGTGGACTTGCTCTGATTTTCTTCAGTTTCAGCTTGAACTTGCATATGAGCAATTGATGGTCTGTTTCACAGTCGGCCCCTGGCCTTGTTCTGACTGAGGATGTTGAGCTTTTCCATCATCTCTTTCTACAGATGTAGTCAATTTGATTACTGCGTGTTTCATCTGGCGAGGTCCATGTATATATGTTGGTGAAAGAAGGTATTTGCAATGAAGAAGTTGTTGGTCTTGCAAAATTCTGTCATTCCATCTCCAGCATTGTTTCTATCACCAAGGCCATATTTTCCAACTACTGATCCTTCTTCTTTGTTTCCAGCTTTCGCATTCCAATCACCAGTAATTATCAATGCATCTTGATTGCATGTTTGATCAATTTCAGACTGCGGCAGCTGATAAAAATCTTATTTTTCTTCATTTTTGGCCTTAGTGGTTGGTGCATAAATTTGAATTAATTAGTTAACAAGTAGTTATTAAGCACCTAACAGCTTCTCAAACCTTACATGTATAGCATCAGGGGCTCAAGAATGTCAAATATATATCTCCCCTGACCCGTGTGCCATTGAATTTCATCCATCTGAAGTTTAAAAAAAATAAGTTGAGGAATCTAAGTTCTTGTTTAGTTACACTTTCATTTCTTCAACACAAAAGTTAATTTAGTATTTCACCCATTATAATAATGTAACAGATAATTTAGGGATCTATTTGCTTTTTTCGAAGAAGCAGCAATCCTGGAGAGTCATGGGATAGATGTACAGAGTCCAGGAGGCCATTCTAACAGTGATGACGTCGATGGAAATGACTACTCAGAGCAGGTGAACAGTTGAACAGAGGTTCTTGGTTACAGAGTGGATGGGACAGTGTGACAACTCAGGTCTGTGGGTGTGTTTTGTACGGGGTGGGGGAGGGGAAACAATCTAACGTCCTCCCATTCTGCTTAGATGTCTAGTTAGATTTCATGTAATTTGAAGGAATGTGGTAAGATTCAGTTGTCCTGTTGAATTGTGAGAAATCATTATTCACCCACATGGATTTATTGTCATACAACAGGATACTTGGCAAGTACGCAATGGGGAGGAGGAGGAGGGAAGAAGTTCAGAGGGAGGCAGAGAAGCAGAGAAGGTAGAAGAAGAGAGGAGGATCTGATCCAAACAAGCAAGTTACACCATTCACCACATACACACTCAATGTTTGAGAAATACTAGGGGCAACTGGGTAGCTGTAATCCATGCCTAAACATGTACCAATACAGGATGCAATGGCAAGTCCCACCCACTATGGCCCCATTGCAGTAGGAACCCTCGTACCAAGATGAGTGGTTCTTCCAGAGTCTCCCTGGCACGTTGACACACATCCTTTCATCAGTGCAATACCTGCATGTCTTCCCGTTTCACCATGGTGTACTCCTCATTGCCTGGAAAACACTTACTTAATTATAGCCACTGGATGGAATAATTCAGTAACTAAGAATGTAGGAGTTATTCCCCCCACATATCTATTGTCATATTTCATTAAAATTTTTTATAGGGTTTAGAGTTCATTTCCATTTGGAATATGAAGAGAATGTGCAGCCTTTTCCCCTAGACCCCACCCAGCAGGAAAACGTTCACGCTTTCCCAGGGTGTTTACACCTTTTCCTTGCCCCTCAGCCAGCTCATAGATATAGTCCACTGTGTTCCAAACTGTCGTTTCCCCTATTTTTTCTTTCTACCAACTGTTGTATAGCCTCTGTTTGCCAGCTTGAGCAGACACTGCAAGGCTGCTGCATTTCTACACTGATCCTTTTTAAACTCTAAAGGCTAATCTGTGAAAATGACAATGAAACAATGATATCCACACTTCCCAAGAGTTCCTTTTTTTCCTTTTAGGACTCCAAAACATATCTCAGACCTTTCACTCAAGAGAATGTCCTATAAGTCTTTTTAATTAGAAACATTCTTGTTATTTTTCAGTCTACTTCCATAGATGGCTCGTTCCCATCTTGTTTTACAGATGCCCTAAGTAGTACATCCCATGCTTTTTTCCCTAAGAGACTTACCCTTTCAGAGTTCTTTGATACAGAATTCCCCTGAAGATGTGACAGGTGAGAAACTTACCCCTTATTTGTAACACCATCTTCAGTCCCTGACATATATCCCAAAATGCCAGTTTCCTTTCACGGCTTTATTTTTTAGCACATGGAGCTTGTCTGTGGAAGGAGTGCTTCACACTCCTGCTAAATAAAATACCTGCCACTTTCATTACACAGCTGCCTTACAGCAGGAGAATTCCACACTTCATATCCATTTCAGGCAGTTAATACTTTTGAACTGTCGTAACTTAAAATTATTTCTTTCTTTTTGGCAAAAATGCATTTTTAATTGTAAAGTAGTGGGCATTTGGTCTGCAAGATATTGTTCTGTAGTTTTAAACTTTGTTTAGCTTTCTCAGTTAAATAGAGAGATACCCTGAATTCTAATAATTTGATTGAAAGAATGCCAGTCTAGAAGCTAATAGCTTATGTGTATGGCCTTCAAGATTAGTTCTTTGTTTCAAACCAAAAGATCCAAATTGTTGGTTTTATATCAGTCACTCCAGGTTTGATCATCATCACCAGCAATCTTTCTGAAAGAAAGAATAAAATCCCCAGTAAAAAAAAAAAAAACATATTAGTACTTTTTATTAGTTGGATCATAAAAATGTCATCAACTCTGAGTCTCTGGACCTGTATCCATCCAGTGTCTACCTAAATACAGTTCACCTTTATCATGAGACCCTCCCGTATTCTGTTTCCTTCATGAATGTTCTACCTCCCCTGCCCCAGCATGTCTTTCTGTGAGCTGGAGAATTTTAGCACTCCACTAATAACATCTTGTTTCTTATTTCTGCACATCTAGGATGACAGCACTAGCCATAGTGACCACCAAGACCCCATCTCATTAGCTGTGGAAATGGCGGCAGTCAACCACACTATCTTGGCATTGGCCTGTCAAGGGGCCAGCGAAATCAAGACAGAGGCCCTGGATGACGACTGATCAGGAAGGATTAAACATAAGACGTTAACTTAGTTTTAGATGTAGCACCTTAGCAGACTTTCCTCGGTCCTTAACATGTGTTCTTAACAGTATAACTTTACAGTTTCTTGTATGTCAGTTAGCCGTTAGGGTCTTGTTCTGTGAAGATGGCATGGTGCCCTCAGCCTTTGCATATACTCTCTCAGTATTAATTCCCAGTAAATAATAACCAACCAACCAACCAAACTTCTCTCTCCCAGCCCCTGAGGCTAGAAAATCTTGCTGCTCCGTCTTAGCATTCCAAGAAAGTGCTTCCAGGTATTTAGATAGCCCTCAGTTCTCAAATATTAGACAATGTATAAAATCTTGGATACCTTTAGATTCATGTAACACTAGTCTGTACACCCTTTTCCTTCCCCAAGACTGATAGGATGCAAGCTGAGGTCGTTTGGCACAGGATGGACAGACACCACTTGGGGAGTATCCACAGAGTAAAAGGAACACTAGAGTCCCCACCTCAGCATGAGAATAATTGATTTCCAGCTGCAATAAGCCGTGCCTCATTATAGTCACACTGTGGCTAGATTATATTTCTTTGGGTGCTGTGCTAAGAATGTCAGTGGATTTTGGTTGATGTTAACATGCCTAACACAGACATCCTTTCCTTTCACAAGCTGTGTGACTTAGTAGATAAAATACTGCCTTCTGCCTTTGGGACCATGATTTAAAAAAAAGACAAAGAAACAAAACCCAGCTTGAGAGCATTGGAAAAAATATGACCTGAATGTCTAATGGATGCTAACGTCCAGTTCTCAGAACCACTGTACTTTATGTGGCACAATTACCAATGCCTGCCTGGAAAAGTCCTGAGGTCATCATAGAAGTTACTTTGCCTCCTCTCTGTGTCCCCTTTTCCCTGCTACAAGGATGAAACTGAGGTCAAACATGAGTGAATGAACTTACTGTCTTTGTGTCTATTAACTGAGGCCCCTCAATGTGAGAGGTTGAGGAGGACTTTATAATGGGATTATGCTGACTATCACAAGTGCAAATACCTAGAAAGGAGCAGAAAAAAGCAGGGGACATTTACCACACATTGTGGCGGTGTGAGAACACAACGAGATGTGACTGCTTTAGTGTTCTCTTTACTCTGTCCTTGTAGAGGTATGAAAAGCTATATTGCTACAGGCAATTTGTTTAATAATTGGAAGCCATATTGATAATGGATGTGGTAATATTTGTAAAGTTTAATCTACTTTAAGTGGCAGTAACTAATGGAATTTTTGTCCTTGATCACATATGTAGTACTTTTGTTACTTTTTAAAGATATTTATATTTGATAAATCCTTTTTTCATTTTGAGAACTCAAAATACCAAACAGTGAATTTGTGTTATAAAGTCACCCTGTGATCACCTTGTCATCTAGTAGCAAAATGATGAACTACTCATGCATCAAAGAAAATTACATCTGCTGGTCTTGTATGAAGTGATCTCTTGACATCCCGATTAAATGACACACTGTCACTGCAGGTAAGAGGAGACAGCATTCAGCGTAGCAGCATAGGGTGCATCTGCGGGAGGCTCAAGTGCTGCGTGTGTTCTGCCTCATTCCATCTCTCCTTTCTACGAATAATGAAGCCTTGGTTAAAGGGGAATATGGGGCTTGGTAATAAGCAGAGCTTCTGTCGTTATGTCTGTTATCTGAAAACAATTTCTAAAGTAGAAGGAAGGTGCCATTTCCTCACCACTTCACCCCTCCTCCCCCACCAGATGTATTCAACTTAAAACCATTGAGAGAGAGACTTACCTTCCTTGTTTTCCCTTTCTTATTACTGAGACATTACATACCCACCAGTTTTCAGCTGGTCTAACTCTACGTAAGGCACACACTGACTAGACCATCTCCCGCTCTGTTTATTTTGCTTACATAAGTGAGGAAAAGTCTTTGAGAGGACTTGAAAGTGCTTCAGAGACCTTTGTGCAAGCCTGATCCTACTCTCGTCTGTGGATTTCAGGGGGAAAACGCATGTGCTTTTTCCAACTTCCCAGAATTGAAGTAAAGCGGAGCAGTCTTTCCTGTTTCACTGTATTACTTGAACCAACCATTTCAAGAGTAGTATTTGTTAATCTCAGGAATGATCCCCTCGGTTCTATTCTTTCTTGGTTTGTTTGACTTTTTATTTCAATTAGGACATGTATTATCTTTCTTTCCTTTTATTAGAAAAAATATAACATATCTTCTCATTTTGGTGGAATTTTGTCTGCTTATTCTCAGTTGAGTCAGAAAGAAAATGAAAGAAAAAAGTATACTCTTTGACAAGCCACATCCATGATTTATTGTAAGGAGATTATTATAATTGATAGCTTCTTAATGATAGGATTGCTACTACCATTTGTTCTTGCTGGCCTTTTTAAAGGAACAGACTCAAACTGTTAGACAGCTGCAGTTTCTAAAGAAATACAATGATAGCCACAGAAAAGCTAAAAGGTTTCATTATTTTAAGACTTATGGAAAGAAAGAAAAATCTTTTGGGAATAAAGGAGAATTAGTATCCATGAAGGCAGTACCAGGCCCTATCTGGCAATGTGGTAAAACTGAAGAATATTCCTACCAGTGTAGGATAGTATCCTATTCAGTTCAGTAGAAATAGAAGGAAGGGAAATAGATTTCACCAACAATTCTCTGATTAGAGAACACTGCTAGCCTCCTATAAAGACCTACTGCCTTACCTATAACTTTTGGTTTTTCACCAAGAGTCTACTTTTGGACCTCGATTTAAATCTTCCATCGGTTTTCTATTTGTCCTCAGGTTCAGTTCTGCTGTCTTGTCCCAGCCACTTTCATTCTCATAATGGCACATGAAGTTGCCACTGTTTAATCTGTAATATCTTTAGATGAGAGATTTTTTTTTTTTCTTAAGCTTTTTCAGGCTTTAGAGGTGGTATTAAATTAGAAACCCTAAGCTGCTCTATTACTGGAAGAAAAATATCCAAGCTCTTAAGAATTTTATGCCCTTTAGTGGCTCTGTTCCTCTTCTCTCACCACGTCTGTCCTTCAGGCCTGAAAGGACTCTCTCAGGGGCTGTTCCTTCCTGTTTGAGGAAGACTTTATTAAAATGTGTGGGGTGGGAGGAATCTTACTGACTGTTATTCATGTAATTTATCTGTTACTATTTTTTTCTCTCTTGCTATATTTAAAGATACTTTAATTGAATTACAGAGGTCAGATGGGTGAACTTCCTACTTTTTTTTACAACACAACTTTACATAGGGACCTTTTAAAGATGGACCATCCAAATGCAATGTCTGCCTGTCTGTTTATAGCCCTAACATCAGATGAAGGCCCAGGATGGACAATACAGTACACTCGTATCTGAGACCTTATGGAGCCATTCAGTACCAAGTAGACATCTTGGTTTATTTCAGCAAAGCTTATAATGGTGGAGCGTCCCTTAAGGCAGTTTCCTTCTTCACAATCTCAATCCTTTAAATGGTTGGTAAATGTCATTACCTCCCACCTATCCATGAGTTCTGTACAGTTTCCAACATTGTCATTTGGTGGGACAGCCCCCCACATACATTCCTATGACCCTTCACAGGAAGAAGGAACCTGGGGCAGAAAGGCATGGAACCCCCTCTAGGGTACCTTTTGCCCCAGCTCAGTAGGGATGACCACCTAAAGATGTGAGGAAGAAGTGCATTAACACTGAGGCATGCGATTGTGGTACTCCAGTTCCTGGTAGATAATCCACTGATCAGTAACACCTATTTTGGGTTCAGACATCCAAAGGTATTTTTACCTTGAAGGAAAAAAAAACTCAAGAACTAATACAGATGTTTCAGTTCTCCCTATTTGGCCTTTGTCTTTAGGAAACATTGGTTTTCAGATCTTTCCTCTTGAATTCCAACCATCAGACACCAACTATAAAACAGACTTTCATTCAGTCAGGAATCTCCAATCACATTCTCTCAGTCTTCTTCCATTTTTGTCTGTGCTCCAGAACTGGTTCTGATCTGACCTGGAATCTGTTACCTTTGATAGCTGGCAGAGCGGGTGGGTATGGTCCATTTCTTGACACAGCTGCTCCTTCCTGCTTTGCAGCCCATCCTTTTTGACAGCTACATATTCCACTGACCAGCTACATTCTCTATCTTTACAACAGTGGAAATAGTCCCTTTTTTCATAAGTGAACCCCACCCCTGTCCTAAAAATGTGAACTTTAAGTCCTTACTGTCTCTTTGCTCTTAAGAAGGGTTTGGTTAGAAGCAGTCTTCCCATTTAACTCACGGCTCTGCCTTTTAAAATTGCTTTTTGTCATTTTGTTATTCAGAGAACAAGCAAAGTATTTTTTCCCCAATGAGTCTCAGCAGATTCTTAGGCAATAATTTTTCTTCTTGATGATTTTGTTCTTGGTAACACTCTACATTGAGTAGTCCTGACCCTGTACATTGTGTGTTGATTTTCTGTGTTAATCTCTGTGATTTTCATCTTAAGTCAGTGATGATAGTTTTTGTCCTTTTGTTGTTGTGGTTATTGGCAGTGTTTTACTACTGTATTCATTGGGGCTGCATTGAGACCAGCCAAATCCATTTATAGCTTTACTGAGCCGGATCTACTTGTCAAGACTTCCCAAGTAAAAGGTGGGCACATTGACCAGCTTCTGCTGGTGGCATCTTGTGGGCGGGGGGGATGCTTTGGGGTGAGGGTGGGAATTACACATATAAAGCATTCCTTTTCTGGGTGCTCTTTAAATAGCAAGGATCTTTAATCAGGATTTGGGGATCAGTTGTCAGCCATAGTGAATTTGGCAAATGGAGCTGCATGCCCTGAAAGCCCTCTTACTGTTTCTTTCTTCCATATTGTCTGATTTACATTGCCTAGTGATGCCTAAGTTATCCAGTTTAAAGGTATTGCACAGTAATGAGAATGGAAGGTTTTCCAGAGGAGGCAACTGAATGGCCAGTGCTTTGCTGAGGCAGTTATCCTCTGAGGAGACTGCGATAGTATGCTGGGCGGAGTACAGGACCTTCCTTTTTTCTGTAATGTGGACTCCTTCATTATATACTGTTTGTTTCAAAAGATGACTGTCACTTAAAAAGAAAGATCCCCTTGCCACTTTGAAAAGAATTTACGATACTAAGGTTGGCAGGAAAGGCTTTTTGAATGCATCAAGCCAACAAGTCAGTTTTCTGATTAAAGAAACTTCTCTCTCACAAACAGGTTATGTTGGGAAACTCTGTTCTTAATTCTCTTTATTTATTAGCCTCAATGATATGCTGCCACTCTTGCCATCTTAGAGGGCCGATCGTTGACTCATTTCTCTCTGAAGTGCAGCTCTGTGCCTGTGTATGTACATTCAAGAGCTAGAAGTTTCTGTGCTAGCTTTATTGTTCTTTCTTGGTGGAGAAGAGAAATAGCAGCAACAAGAAACCTCATGATCTGAGAAATCCAGTTTCTTCTAACCCTGGGGTTTTTGTTCATTTTGTTTTGTTTTTATCAAGGGGCGAAGAAATGCAGGAGAGAAAAGATTGAGAGAAAATTTGTATGCACCCAGGTATCTTACACAACCTTCTTATCATAGTCACCCAGGGGTTTCACAGACATAGTAAGTGCCTCAGGGTTACAAACATCCACATCTCTTAACTTCTTTCTGACTCTTTATACTGTGCTGGGGGCCAGGCAGTAAGCAGAACTAAATAGAGTTGATTTTATTCAGGTGAAATCTAACTGGCATTGTTATACCACTTGACAGTTTACCACGCACGTCTCACACCCATGATCTCATTAGCTAGCTCCCTAACAACAAACAGAAGGCTGCATCTGCAGGGAGCAGCTTTGCCTTTTCCCTCCCCTGCCATCCATTTAACTTGGTAATTTTTCAGATCTCTTTGCCCCAGTGTTCCCCGAGTGGTATTTGGACTCTCTGTGCCCTCCAGTGAGTGTCCAGGCACCCAGGTGCAGGTGGCATATGGACAGCAGTGGGTTGTGTGCTGTCATCGCTCTGGGGTTACCCCAGTGAGGGGCGTGTGTGCACATACAGCCTAGCTCTTGCTTGGGATACCAGCTCCTTCAGCTCCATTTTCATTTTCTCTCTCTTTTAAATAAAAATGGCTCTGTACAGCCATAATAACGCTCAAATTCACATTGGTGTGCTGTGATCAAATGAATGTTTGGCTGAATCTTTTCAAATTGTAACCATGGTAATTTGAGGGGGGTGGCATAGAATGACTATATAAAAATATAATGACAATTGCTCTGAATGACTGAGTGTCCTCCTGACATGTAATTAGCTGTTTTAGCAAGATGTGGATTGGCGTGGTCATAACTAAAAGGATTTCTGTCCTTTATATGATTGAAAATGGCAGATGTCCCATCCCCTTGTCCCTTTTAGCACTAATGCTCCCGGGAACATTTGAAACAGCAACCCAGTAAACTAAAATAATGACATGGTGCTCACGTTCTCTCAAGTGGAAGAATAGGATTTGGATTTATTTCAGCTTCAAAATGGAAGCCTTTGCTTATTGCTCCCCATGTGACTTCTAAAGTATTTGAAACCTCTGTCTCACATCCACTTGCAGCCTGTTCTACCTTTCAGTAGAAACCACAGTCAGAATTCCAAACTAGCCAACCACAGACAGGCCCTCTAGGTCACTGTCCCACTTGCTAACCAGCTACCGTATCATGTTGGCCTGACTTAAGGACATTTACTGCTTAATGAGCTCCCTAGAATTTTCAGAGTTTTCCTTGGTTATGTGATATGTCCACTGCCATCACTGCAGGAAAGTATTTATCAAACAGCAGTTTACATAGGGGTTAAGTAAGGTTTTCCTTATTGAATCATATGATCTAGAACAAACAACACGACACGAACACATAAGAATGAATTTATACCTACCAGCTTTAAACAGCTATGTGGCATAAAGGGAGTACTGGTACTTGCAATATCCTAAAGTTCCTGGAGCAAAAGAACACCAGTGAATTTTCCCCAGCTTTTCTTACATCACTGTTCAATGTTGTCACCAGCGTTATTCTGTTAGGGGTTTCTTTTGTTATCCTGAGTTTTCCCCACTTCTCTTCTTCCAACCACCCTGTCCTGTGGGTTGTCATGTGGTCTTAACTCCCTACACAGCCACGACCGTGGCATCCACTCTTCTCACCCTGAGGTATCAGACACTGGATGAGAGCTGCAGAGTCGCAGCTAGCCCTGCTCTAGCATATGTAGGTTTTTTATTTTTTCTTTTTCCATCACTTGCAGAAGTTTTTATTCTGTTGTATGATCAAGAGTGAGCCTGCAAGAACACCAGCACCCAACATAGTGCCAAAGGTCCCTCATGAGCAGTTTGTCTCCAGGAGGCTCATAGTTGTGCTAGGCAAGCCCAGGTTCCGGAGCCCTTCCTTTCTCAGGGCTGGACACTCCAAGATTGGTTAGTAGCCACTAAAGAAAATACAGCTCTTGCCTTTTTCTTTCTTTCTTTCTTTTTTTTTTTCATATTTTGCTGCTTCCCCTCATACACATCTTTTCCCTCCTCCATGTATCTGAAGGAATCCTAACCTAGCTTAACTGTCTAATTACAAAATCAGTTTTATAAAATGCTGAGGTGGGCAGCTTATTTATAATTGTCCTCTTCTCTCGACCAACAAACACACACACCTTTAGAGTTGAGGAAAGGTCCTTATGCCACAGTATTGTTTTACTTTTTTTCTTCCCAAAATACCTACAGTAACAATCGAATGTGTACTAGTTGGGCTAGATCAGGAAAAAAAAAATGTGTAAAAGGTTTTTGCTTAGCATTTCTCTTTGTGTAAGATATAAAAGCAACTTTGTGCCCATGCACCCTGCACACCTGCATTCCAGAGATACGTACGTCATGGAGCCTGCTTGCAGCGGGACCCTACCTGTCTTCATGACAACTGAAATGATTATGAATTTATGACACCGAAGATTAGAGCATCCCTTTGCTTATTTGCTCAGCTGAAAGATAGCTAAATATCTTCATTATAATTTAGAGCAAGTCTTAAGATTAAAAATTCTGAGATCTGACTAACCAAAACCAAACCAAACCCAGTGCCATCAAGTCGATTCCGACTCATAGTGACCCTACAGGACAGAGTATAACTGCCCCATAGAATTTCCAAGGAGCACCTGGCGGGCTGACCCTTTGGTTAGCAGCTGTAGCACTAAACCACTATGCCACCGGGGTTTCTAAGCTCTGACTAGACGACTAGAATACTGATTTGAGAGACATGCAGTAAAACAGCCAGCAGAACATTCTGATGATTTGCTTACATTGAAAGGAAATAGAATTATCATTGCAGTTAAAACCTTGTAACATGGTCTCTTATTTTAGGGATCAGAGTATTAGATGTGCTGCCGAAGGGATGGTGCTCTTCAGAAAGAACTGGAGTTGGGAAGATTTCCCTTCCCAGGTGTCTCCAGAGAACACTTTGGTGACTCAAAAAACAAACTAGCACCCCGCTCCCCTTCCCCTAATAAGAAAAGAAACCCAACTCACAAAAATGGGTGAAAACATAGGGGGTGTTTACCCATAAAATTTTTTTTTTTTCTATTTTAAAGAAACATCAAAAGTAAATTGTTCTTAGAAGAAACTGGAGTAAAGATGCTGTCATTCTAAACCGTAATACAAAAAGAGAGAGACCTCCCGAGCATTCGAAGGTCATGGTAATAGCAGGCGCCATTCACTCAGCATGTACTCTGTGCCGGGTGCGTTACTGAGTGTGTTTACACACACCATCTCTTCATTACTCAAAGATTCACGGACCCTACACTGAGCAATACCACCCTACAAAGTCCTTCATGAGTAAAATTTCCAGTCACTTCTTTCATTTTAGTAGAATATTAATCATAAAATGGAACGCGTAGGAAAAGCCAGCCTGTCCCTGCTCTGAATGAACTCACTGGATCTGAGCCGTTTCGTTTTCTTCCATGGCAGCTTTGGAGAATCCCCACAGTCACACTGCAGCATTGCTGTCGCTGTCTGGCACTCCATTCCCTCTAATACTGGACTGGCATTGTCATTATGGTCTAGATACCATAGCCTAGGCCTTTTTCGTCATGGTTAGCCTTCCTCCCTGGTTAGTTAGTGCTGGCGACAGAAATGCACTTAACTTGGTGAGGCTCTGCAACCGTGATGGGAAACATTTTGTTTCCACTTTGTGGTGTCAGGGATGCAGATGTGAAAGTCTTGCCTTTGGGGAAGAAGCGTAGATGGCTGTCTTAACGGTGTGAGTACTGAGAGGAGCTAGAAATCATTTGCACTCTTGAGGTGTTGTTCCAGTTAGTGAAGGCAAAGAACGTTAAAATTGCTCATGTTTCCTGCTTTCTCTCTAGTCAGCGCTTCTAGTGTTTTCTTAGTGCCTGTAACTTTCAGGCACCCTGCTGGTATTTATGTTTTGCTAAACCATTCCAGCTTGCTGTGCCATCCCTGCCATCACAGCCATGACTTGGAGGTGGGGAACCACAGAAGGCTGTGGTGCTGGGCCAGTACTTGTGGAAACCCGAAGCTCGTATTCTGATGCTGAATGAGTGCCAGCCCTGCCTTGGGCACTCAGTGGTTCTAAATGAGCCTTCAGTGGCCAGTAAATAGCAGTTTCATGGAGACAGATCCAGGTACTTGGCTCAGCGTAAGACCACCCCACTTTCTTATAGTCCGAATCCAGCAAAGCAGCAAGGTGTCTTGAGGATTGGAGGATCCCTGTCCCTGCCATGGCTCATGTGGAGGCTCGGTGGTTGTTGGTCAGGGACCCTGAACAAAGGACGTGGGCTCCCAACTGAACTGAGGATTCAGCCAGCCTGGAATTCCATGTTCCTCCCTTCCCTTTTCTAGCTCTTTTCCTTTTAAAAATGAGTGCTTGTCCAGTGGTTGGTTCTTTGATTATCTCGCTCTTAACCCACTCTGTCATGTCATGGACAACCTGAATGAAAGCCCAGGAGGGTGAAAGCCACAGCTTTGAGATCATCTCTGCAAGAAAACCCACTAGGCTTATGAGTTAGGATTGATGATCCCAATAATAGACATTTTTCATTCCCTGGTTAATGGGTGTTTTTATTATCCAATACCTCCTCCCCCCCTAAAAAAAATTTCATTTGAAGGGAAGAAGGCATGCATGGCTTCCAGTTTGGTATTGATCCAGATTTTCTTCTCTGGTGGTGGTTTGATGCCACTGAACTTTGGAATGGAGGCATTGTTTAACTCTTCCATAGGAAGAGGACATAATCACAAAGTTCCATTCATGGTGAGACAAGTCATAAGACTTGTTTCAAGGTTTAGTCCTCCCTGTGTGACTTTTCCAATTTCGTATCACTTCCAAGTCAGGCCTGAATTTCAGTCTTTGTTGTGGCTTCCTTTAAGCACAAAAACCTCTTACGTTTTTTTTTTTTTTTTTTGCTTTACTGGAACTAAGAGCCTAGCAAAAGACTTGTGAGGGTCATTTTTCCATTTCATCATTCATTGAAGCTCTTAAACTGGAAAACAAAATGACGCGAGTGCTATGTTAATGTAAACAGCAGCCACTCTAGTGATATTACATTGTTTTTATACAGATTCGGGGGCGGGGGGGAGAGCACCCAAGTACATACATTAGTGAGTGGATTGAATGGAGGTGACAGCGCCCAGCTGTGGGCTTCTTTCAAGAAGCATTATTGTTATCATTTGCCTTGAAAACCACATTTCAATATATTAGCGTTGGTGAACCCCTTAGTCATGCATCTGTGAGGATGGCAGCACTAAACCAAAACCAAAGTTAAAGGATCCCTTCTCTTCCTAGCAGTTTCTCTCACATCAATCCCCACATCCTGTGACAGCGAGTCTGGAGCAGGCGTCAGAACACTCGCAGACTTGCTCTTTGCCCCACTGCACTTCTTCAGTGGTTAGCAGGACACAAAAACAGAGGCCTCTGCTGTCCATGTCTGAGCCCTCATATTACTTGATTTCTTCAGATTAACCCTGGCTGCAAGGTGGGAAGCTGTGTATGTCAGAAGATCCCAAGGACATCATGGTTGCCTCCCCTGGAAGAGCCCACAGCCTTCTCTGCCTCCCCACGGGCTCCCCATCCCACGGCTGTAGCCATGTTGGGTATGCAAGTAGCTTCCAAGGATAAATTTTTATTTATGTTTTTTAAGTGCCTAAGCAAGTTACAGGCCTCTGGAACCTGCCAGAGAGTCAGCCTATGCTCTATGCCCACTTCCTTCCCAGCCTGCACTTATCCCTCATGGGTGGGCATAGGGTGGCGCCCTCTCCTGTGTCCCTGGCGTTCTGCAGGCAGAACAACTGCAAGAGCGAACAGGAGAGAGCTTCACGCTACGTCAGGCTGGCTTTGTCACTGTTTTCATGTTTTTCTTTTTTAGGGGTGTTTCTGTTCATGTGCTCATGGTCTTGGCTTATAGAGAATTTTTTCAGGAGTCTTCTGTTGCTTAGCTAAATCTTAGTTATTGAGCGAAGAAGATAGATAAGCAAAACAGCCTCAGAGCAGAATTCTGCCTCTGTTTTTGTCGGCACCTGGAAAATGCACCTGATCCAAGAGGGCAAAGAGTCAAATAATCATGATTAATAAATGTGATGACTCATTCACAAACCCTGGCTGCCTGTCCTCATCCTCCCTTCCTAGACTGGAGGGATCAGGGTATCTGTTCACAAGGGCTCAGAAAGGCTGTCGTTGGTAGGGTGTTAAGGTCGAAAGTGCACCTTTGAAAGTGAGTATGAGATTACTTGCCTCTTTTTTAAAGTAACTGAAGTCTGATCTAAGTATGGGGCCTTTATTCCATGGTGGGGGTATGACAGATTATTTTGTGACTGCACTCTGTTCAAATCACATAACTAAGCAGCACTCAGACGATTTATTGATATATTAAAAGGTTTTGCAAAATGGAACAATCCATATCCAAGCACTTTATTTTCATTAATAATCTAGCATTTTTGTTTAGAAAATGGGATAACCCAAACACTGGGCATTCTCACTTAACGCATATGGGCAAATTTGCAAGTGAAACCCTTTGACTTGGATAGAGAAGGGAAGGTGCTGTTGATGAAAAGTGATCAGATGGGGGCAATATTGCTGTGGTAGTAATGAAATAAAGCTTGTCCCGAACGTGTAAACCCGGCTGGACTCTTTGGCCGCACATTGTCACTCAGTTCTCTAGATGCTGTGTTACAGGTTCTGCCAAGTGCTTATCAATTACCCGGCTGTAATTGAAAAGAGATGAATGTAAGCAAGAGAGTGCAGCAAGCTAGGGAATGTAGCAATGAAATGCAATTAGAGGCAGGAAAAGAAACCCAGCTTCTTTTCACTTAACTGGACTTGAACATCCCGCCAGAGCAGAGTGCTGGGGAATTATCTCCATTTCGGAATGATGTGCAGCTTCTGTTTTACTGTTCATTGTAGGGGTGGGAACTAGCTGGCATAGCAAGTTATAAAAAAGAAAACAAATTTAACCCTAGCAATTTGATCAGATACCATGGACCAGATGCCTCGGGATTGCCTGAAAGTGTTTAGCATCTATCAAACACATACCTAGACAGGCTGTGTAGGATCTCTGCTGGAGAAGTTTGGGAGGACAGTGCGCCCTTCCTGCCTCAGCCATTGTGTGTCTTAAGTCTTTGTGTTTCCATTTGGAGTCTCCTCTGGTCTCTGTTCTCCCATCTTGTGCACCATGTGTCCCTGAGGGCGAGTCACACCTGTGTCTGAGTCTGCTGTAAGGTGTTCAGTCTACCTCAAGGGTCACCATGGTATACTCTTGTCCACATCACAGTCCTTTTTACATTGCCACACACACTGGAATGTATATCTTCCCCTGTCCCTACTTCCCCTTCTCCTTCAATAACCTCCTGACCCTGTCTTTCCTGTAATCACCACAAACTCCTAGTGCAAATTGGATGCTGCTTTAAATGTGAAAACAATTGTTCAAAAGCTATAAAACCTGAATGAAAGCTAATGCTGAATTTATAAGCCTTGTTGCATATGAGCCAAAAGTGCAAAAAGCTCTATATGATGAACTAACCTGCCACTCGTATAAATATAAATATATATAAATATATTAAAATCAGACTGTTCTACAAAATTGTGTATTTGTATTTTTGTGTACGTACAATTTTCTGCTAAGCAGAAGGAGGATGTAGTATAGGATGCTGTGAGAAGAGATTTGGTTTAATCATATTTCTTTGTTACTTTGTTAACATCCAGATGCCTGTCTTTGTCTTCTGTGTGTCTGACACTGTTCTGAAAGCTGCAGTATCTCCCTTCCTCAGGCCCAGAGTCCATTAAAGAATGAAATCTGGGGCTTAGAGAGTTGTCTTGGTCACAAAACACGATAAATGAACAGACCCATTTACTCGAGCTTGGGTTCCTGTAATGCGCAGGAGGGAAGATGCCTCACCCAATCAGACTGGCCATTGCATTTTGACTTGCCTCTGGGAAGCAAAAATCCCACTTCTAGAAGTCAACTTCTAAGAAACAAAAGTCAATTGTCACATCTCTCTAATATGTACTCCCCATTGCGTCCAGCCCAAGAAAAGGGACATTTAGGATCTCTCTCAACTTAGAAATAGGACGTCTTATTTATTTCTGTGCCAGAAGTTTGGCCAGAAAGCAGCAGGTGGCTCTGCTCTGGCTGTCATGCCCAGCTCATTGGCTGCCCATGGACTCCTCTTCCCTCTTCAGAGTAGTTGCTGCCTTTTCTCAGATCAGGTTATCAAAATGCCTCCCTTCTGTTGAGTTCCTGATGCTTCATCACACAGACCTCTAGCCCCAGTTCCTGGAGCATCTTAGAACCCACTTTCCCGGTGCTAAAACACAAGAGGAGGTTATTGTGGCTGCCAGTAATAAGATGGTGGCCAAGAAATGAACCAACCGAGAGGCCAGGCCGAAAGACAAGCTCCGGGTGCCCAGTGGCAATGGGTCCTTGCCCGGGGAAGGCACCCAGCTGCCCTGGGCCCCAGGCCCTTCCCATTGCTGCCCATTCACCTCTTAGCGCCCTAATGGTCCCTCTTGATGTTAACCTTCTCTAGGGAGAGGGATACTGCACCTTCACCTGTAGGACTCATATTTGTAACAATGTGTAATGATTGTAGCAAATAGCCCTTGTTTCTAGATGTAAATGGTCAAAGAAACAAGTGCTCTATTGTATTGATTAAAATAGTTCAAATGAGTCCTGTATCATTGTATCTCCTATTCTGGATTAGTGCCTTTTGGACAGTAGACTGTTCTGTAATTAAAATGTAGTATACTGCTTTTTTGTACAGTTTTGTTTTAATAAAACTTTTTTTTAATTTGTGTTTATTTTAGTATTGTACCTATTAGAGAATAAAATGTATAACTGAACAAAGACTGGCTGGAATTTCTTTGGATAAAACCAGTCATTTAGAAGAAACTGACAAGAGGGTTGAAAGTGTCTCCTTTTGATCATCAGTCCCTTTGTGCTTTTAAGGACTGGTGAGTCTAGGAACCCACGGGCATTTGAAAATGGTTAAGTGGACAATTAAACACTATGTGGTTTTTTCTTGCTTAAGAGGAAATGCTGGGAAACACCTGAATCCACCCATTTTCTGATGTTCAAACATGTGCTCTCTTAAATGCATCTGCCCCGATTATCTTTCCTTTTCCAGAGGAGAGGCTGTGATTTTCAGTAGCTTCCCTGCCCCCACGTTCCATCTTCCCTCACAGTGGGTCTGAGCCCACCTAGCTTTCTTCTTAGTCCACCATCTTCCCTTGATACTACAGCCTGAAGATCTGGCTGCATCCTCAAACCTTTAGGATCCTAAGTTTCTCCACCTAAGCCCCAGTACCTAGTGGAATAAATTCCTTTTACTTTATTATGCTGAATAGCTGAAGTCCATTCTTCTTGACCTTCCTGTTCCAGGCCACACCCTGAGCCTTCTTTTAAAGAGCCATCTATCCTGGGGCTTCACCTTTAACAGTAAAAAAAAAACAAAAAAGCTGTAGCTTTAAAGGTTTCCAGTGGCTGAGGTGAAATTCCTAAGCAGTTCTGAAGGACAAAGCACCCAAGCTTCCCTTTCTTCAGTGGTCTCTTGAGATGGATTTTAGTTTCCCCTTTTCAGCAAAAACCTAATAAGTAAATGGCCTTTTTCTCTCCTTATACATAATTAGAAAAGATGGCAAAATTATAAGGCACCCCCAAACCCTGTCTAAGCTGCCAGGTGGAGGCAGATGTGGTGGGGAGTAATACGAGCTCTTGTTACCAGGTGGAAACCGCAGGTTCTTGCTTGGCATGACTTGTATTGGCCAATAAATGGGAGACCGAGGTGGGAGAGAGGCACCTTTACTTCACTGGACAAGGATAAGGAGTCAGTTGGAGCTGCTGCTGCTACTTTTAAAGGGGTTTACAAGCAGGGAGTTCATAAAAGTATGCAGGCACGATGGGGTTTACATATAACCTCCAAGCAAAAGCAGGATTCCAATGCTAAACTGTGGTGGGGGGAGGGGGCGGGAGCCCAGCAAAGGAAACAGTTTTTCAATACAACACTGTCCGGGAGGAAGCCAGGTAAAGGATAAAGCACTGTGGGGGCTCTGTCTCAGTCCTGTATTATTTGGGCAAAAATTGCTGTTTCAAGTTTTGCCCTTTGGGCCCTGCCTACCTGTCCAGCCTCATCCTGCCAATCTACCCCCGCTAAGCACAACCTTCACTGAACCTTCTAGGCTGCAAGGCCTCCAGTTCTTCACTTGCCCTGGAAGTCTTCCCCAACTGCCCCTTGCAACACCATCCTCCTCCCCTGGCATCAACTCCTCCATGTCCTTAAAATGCAAAAAAAATCAGGGATACCTTCCTTACCCCTCCAGAAGGCTGGGCTAGGGCCCTCCTGGTACACCAGAGCACTCCACGGGAGCCCTGTTGTGGAACTTACAGCTGCTTGTTTCCACTGGATTGTAAACACAAGAGTGGGACGGTTTGGCTTCTGGTCCACAAGGCCAGATACATAATTCCAGTTACCATTGAGCCAACTCCAACTCGTGGCAACCCATGTGTGTCAGAGTAGAACTGTGCTCCGTAGGGTTTTCAATGGCTGATTTTTCATAAGTAAATTGCCAGGCCTTTCTTCCAGGCACCTCTGGATGGGCTGAAACCTCCAACCTTTCAATTAGTAGCCAAGCATCTTAACTACTTGTACCACCCAGGCACATAACAGGTACTCAGATATTCATGGAATGAGTCAATGAACAAATGAGTAATGAATGAACTAAATGTGACACATCCACTACAGCTCATTTCTGGGTTTGAGCAACAGTAAAAACCTCACAGCCTAATGCAGACAGATCTCATTTAGTTGCAAGAGTGGCAGTCTGAAAAATATTATCCTAGGAGCTAGATCAATTCTACATTCAGATCCCTGCCTCTTTCAAAGCAGGGCAGCTTCTGGCTGCCAAATTTCTGTCATCATTTGACAGTGCTTATCTCAGTAAACAACTCTTATGCACTTATGAATATAAACAAGTCCTACAAGATGTGCTCAACTGATGTCCACCTCCAATCAGACCTCCCAGTTGCTGCGGCCCTACATTTGCAAATATATTTTGTATCAGACAATGGTCGAGTGATTCACTGGTGCAGGGAAAAAAAAACAAAACTTTACCCAGTGCCATGAATGAGCCTACATCACTCTGGAACGCTGTGCTGTGCAGCCCAGGGTCCCAATGGAAAGCAGGCAGCTGCGACAAACGGTCCATGCTGGTGCTGGCATCTGTCCTGTGACCATGAGAGGGACCTACAGGCAACGTCAAAAGAAACCTGTTATCCTCCCCAGACCTGCCATCCTCAAAGGCACTGCTCCAAACCCATACTGGGCGCACAGCACACAAAGTGAGGCAACACAAGGACACTGCCTCACCACCATCCAGGGCCCAGCAAAGCTAACATGAGGTTCCATAGCCCACAGGGATCCCCCAGATCTGGCCAGCCTCTTTCCTATACACCTTATAATACCTTCAAGGGTCAAACCATCTCTGCAGCAATAGGAAAAGTCCTCTGCTCCCAAGTTGGTAGTGTAAAGTGTAGGGACCCTGGCCTGAGCACTGGGGTGACCCCTCCCCAGAGAAGTGCCTGTCCCTCCCCATCCAGCCATCTACCGGCTGGGCAGAGCTCCAGTTAAGGAGCTAAGGCCACCAGAAAGTATCATCGGTTCTTTGCTTCTCTAAGGGACTGAGATCTAAAACTAAGGGGTATGAGGCTGGCCAGGGAAGCAATGTGGCCTCCCTGGGTTCTTCAGGCCAAATCAGAAGCAGGCCAGAGGCAGGTGTTATGTGTAGTTGGGTGTACCTTCAGACCTGCTGTTGCTCCATGAACTTCCTTCTTCTCGTCACAATCTTGAAAAGCCCTACCATGATCATTCAGAACAATGACACGCCTTGACCTGTGGGATGGTCTAGAATGAGCCCCAAAACACCTGGGCCAGGGTAGGAGCAAAGAAGAAACAAGACTAACCTCAGACACAGGTAAGGAATCATCTGGTTTTATTTAGCTATTGGTCATATGACGAAAGGCATATATGGTACAAAATTACAGCAGTTTAGTTCGTTATACACTACAAATCAACATCTTTACAACGCATTACATGATCTTTGGATTTTGTTAACTCCCACTTAACGTGTACAAAATCAACATAATCCCCAAATCCAAATCACTTCTTAATATGAACCCATCATATGTACAGAAATCCACACACAGAGAAAGATGTTACAAGACTCTCCCACACAATGTCAACAGCCCAGCAGGAAGGCACCACGAACTTTTCTGAGAGAAAGATGTTTGTGGGTACAAGTGAGTCCATGTCTTCAGAGTGAAAAGGTTGTACACCAAGCCCCCGGCAGGTAAGGCATGCCCACCTCAGGGGCAGCAGTCAGGTCCCCAGGACTGGCTGACTGGGAGGGGCCTGGGGCACAGGCGCACACAGCACCGTGGTCAGCAAGGCCGATCTTAGCAAGCAGAACAAATAGCCACGAACTTGTCTGTTTCACATACAGGGAACTGTAAGCAAGGGGAACAAACAAGGGAGTAAGGGGGTGCGTAACACCACCTATACCTTCCAAACTCCTCAGTGGTCAATGTCAGCTAACAGCTCAACTCACTCCCTAAACATATAAGCCTTCTCAGTCCCTCCAGAAACCCCTCTAACCACACATAGCATCACTGTTTTCTCCTCCAGTCCCTGCTGCCCGCCCTCCTCAGGCCTCAGCCTTCCTGCCAGCAGCCCTCCAGCTTCCTTGGGCCAGTTCCTCAGAAAGGGCCTGACCTGCAGGAGGCAAAGAAACTGAAGTGCAGAGTGGGGCAGAGAGAAGTCTCCTCAGAACATGTCTCCAGCCACTCGTTTCAGACTGCTCACTGATACACCTCGGATGCAGACCCTCACTGCTGACCATTTACTTCCATTCCCCACCTGTCTGTGCTGTCCCATTCCTTCTGCCAGGCTAAATCCCAGAGCCAGCATCAGGAATACAGGACATAATGAAATAGGGCTGTCCCTGCCCCCGCGCCCACCCCCACACACCATCATCAGGACCAAATGCTAGATCCTGACTCACTGCCTGAGCAGATATGTCCACTGTGTCACAAACTAATGTAGCAAGAGTGAAAAAAAACTGAACCGGAACAGGCTTCATTCCAACATGTCCTGCTCCTCACCTGTTAGATCGGAGGGGCTCCACCTGAGCCCAGCATGGGGACACAGTGAAGCCATGGACGCCTAGCAGTCCCCCCACCAACCCATCTCTCCAGTCCCACACACCTGCCTTGGCAAGGCACCTGGGGGTTTGCATGTGATAGCACAGGAAGACAGGAGGGTCAGGACCAAACACCACACTCAAGGACCCACCCTCCCCGCTGCCCTGTTCTGCAGGTTGCCTCCCGATGGGCCCAAGCGTGGCAGGGTGAACAGGTGCACAGGGATCTCCATGGCTGGCCGTGGGTCGGGGAAGGTCTCAACGTGCTACATGCTGACAGAGGTGCTGAGGAACGGAACCCCAGGGTGGCTGGGGCTCCCTACTCCCAGTACAGGGTGAGTTCACGTGTCAGAGCTCCTTAGTTGCAACACCAGCCGGACAAACTTCTCCTCTCTCTAACACAGTACCAGGACAAGGCCCTAAAACGCTTCATTCTAAGGAGACCCGGGCAAAGCTAAGAGCTAGGCAAACTGAGAGCAGCAACAGACCTTTTCCCCTACTAGAAACGACTACTTTTCCCATTCAGTGAGCCTGAACCCCTCATCCCTGTAAGGAACAGCTGGAAGCTGTGAACAAAGCTGCCCAGCCCCAGCCCATTCTGGACAACAAAGTCTTGAGGTGCTTCAGTAGAAGGCCAGGGGAGTGCCAGAGGTGCCAGGAAAACAATGCCTCCCCGTGTTCAGGCAGCAGGCAGTACCAGTGGAGAATCTCAGGAAAGGAAACTGGGCGTGTGTGAATAGTCAGACCAGGAGAAGGAAAAGCATGGCTGGGCTGCGTGAGAACAGGAGGCGGAGGTAGGGCTGGTGGTCCCCAAAACCTCCTCAACAACAAAGAGCTGGTCTGGAAAACACAGCCCAGGCCTGCCCATTATTGAGAGTTCCAGCTAACAAGAATTTGTTCGTCAATAATCCCACTATATTCTGTTCAATTTTAATTAAACCGAATGATAAAAAAGAGAGTACGACACTCCTTATCCCCCAACAGACTTGCCCAAGATGATTCTATGGAAGGTTGTTTAAAGCGTGTTACAGGCAGATGGACTCCAACATGTACATTACTAGATAAAAAGGAAGCACACACGCCAAAACAGCCTTAAATCTTTAAGGTATTTTCTCTCCAGAGAACTTGGTGTAAAACTTTCTGAACAAGAACAGGTGACCTGAGGATCTGAGCATCAACACTGTTCTCCTTCACAGAAACGGACTGTTCGGTCCTACTTCCATTAGTGAAACTGATGACAGTGTAGATGTGAAAAAGTCTCTAACTGAAAATCTCTAAAAAAGAAATCTTCTGCGATGGAAGGAGGTTAAGTAGAAAAACAGAGCAGAATTGACAGCACTTAATTCAGTGACACACACCCAGTAGGTGTTCAGAAAATGCCAGCTGAAGGCAGGAATGAATAAAGGACAGAAGGGCTCCCACCTCCCCTGGGAAGGAACTGGAAGGAGCCAGCATTGCCTGACAGGCCCTCCAGTTGGGCCATGGGCCTGGAGGAAATACAAAGACCTCTACCTTCCAGGACAGAAACCTGCTGGGCCCACCAGGCTGGGAGGACGCCTCCTCACGGCCGTCTGCAGCACCGCACTGGGTGCCGAGCACTGGGTTACAGTACTAATCCACACTGACCTCTCCCAGCTGTCTGCTCCCTGTCTGTAGAAGAGACAGAGGGCAGGCCAGAGGAGGACAGCGTGTTCTGAGGAGGCTGAGGCTACCAGAGTCACTAGCTTCACGTGGGCACGAAGGGAAGAGCAGAGAGCAGAGCTCCAGCCTCTGTCTTGCCACTAGCCATGTGTGTAAACTTGGAAAAACCATTTAGCTTTTCTTGGCTCTCTCCCCTTCACTGCGAGGAGACCCTCCCTGCTCTAAAGCTGTGAGCACTGCAAAGATAAAGCTTCTGGGTGAAAGGTGCTGCTGGTCTGTATCCTGACCTCTTGGTGGCATGATCTGTCCTCCCCTCAGTTAAAATGCAACTGAACCTTGGGGAGCCCCCAGACGCTGGAGGAAATGGGCAGCAAAAGCCACCTCTCAGAGGGTTGAGCTCTTGACGCAGGCCAGTAAACCCCAAGACAAGATCGTATAACCTGGATCAGCACAAACTAAGTATGAACAATTCACATAAAATCCACATGGTAACTCAGCCACCTACACCAGATTGGGGGGGCGGGGGAGGTCAGGGGAGAAGCAGCAAATCTCTGGCAAACAGCTGGCTATTACAGATGTCAGACAGGAGGCCATGGTGCAGGCCACCAGAACAAGTAACTAATGCATGCTAGTCCACCATGAGCTGTGCAGGGCCCTGCGTCTACACAAAGAGGCTCCATCAGAAGGCAGAGAGCCTGGCATTACATCTTGTGAGAAGCTTCAAATCCCTAGGAGAACTGAGATTTTTCAACAAAAGCATGTTAGTGTGTCATTTTTAATTCTTAAACATGAGAACTAAAAACAGGCTGCAAAGGTGCCATGTACAAATCACCTTATCCACTGCTTCTGGGGCCCGCGAGCTACAGGGCCATGGTCAGCGCTGGGGCTAAGAGGACAGGGTCTGCAATCAAGGGCCTGTCCTGAAAGACCAGCTCTCTGAGCAGGCCCAGGAGGCTCATAGGGTGATGGGCAGGGACAGTATCGGGAACAAGAGTGGCATTTCAACGTTTAGCACTAGAAACACTGGGCACCTCATTTTGTTTTGAAAGATAAATGGAAGTATCTACCAAGGAGAGTCTTTCAGGCCCTGAGGCCCTATGGTTGGGCTTTCTTTCCTGCATTTCACACTGAGCTCCACACCAAGCCATCTCCAAATGGATTAGCCCTCTCCCAGCCTTCCACGGAAGTTTGTCTTAACCCTACCCCAAAGAAACCAGCATTAACGGAGGTCTGGGCAGGACAAGGAGCCTCCTAGCCGAGAAGCCAGGTGATATTCTGGTATGTGCTAGCCTTTCCAGAAGGCACCATTTGGGGCCGGGCCAGGTTGTGAGGTTGCCACAAGGGCCCAAGAGGCAAGACTAAGGGCAGCCATGGGGACAGTGGAGAAACACTACCCTCCATAGGGCCACTTGCCAACCCACCAGCCCATAGCATTAGTCAAGGGAGTCAGGGTATATGCCAAGAAGCTAAAATGATCTTCAGGACCTTCCCAGAAACCAAAATTGCACCAAATAAGGTAGTGATACCTCTAAATTACATCACCATTGACTAAAGGAACACAACATAATTCTCCAAGATTTTGCTTTCGCTTTAGAGTAAGGGCACTTGTGCATCTGCATTAGAGGAACAATAAACCAAAAAACCAAACCCACTGGCTTTGAGACAATTCCAACTCATAACGACCCTACAGGACAGAGTAGAACTGCCCCATATGGAATCCAAGGCCATAATACTTCACAGAAGCAGACTGCCACATCTTTCTCCTGTAGAGCAGCTGGTGGGTTTGAACTGCCGACCTTTTGGTTAGCAGCTGAGCAATTTAACCTCTGTGCCACCAGGGCTTCTAGAGAAACAATAATGGAGGGCTCAAATCCTCTGCCCATCTCAGCATTCTGGGGCTGCCAGGAATTTCCATCTTGCAGGAAGCCGGCAGCTCCCAAAGGCCAGAGAGTCCGCTGTGTGGAAAGGCACGGGAGGCGCCTGTGCCCTGGCTGAGGCAGACAACGATTGTGGCTCGCGAAAGATTTCAAATTTTGAAAAAATAAATACAAATAAATATACTCTAAGCATTCTGTTAGGGGAATAAAGGGCAAACAGAAAAAAAAAAAAACTCCAGGTTTAAAAACACTAAAACACCCACAAAAAAAAAAAAAAAAACCCTACAAAGACACCTATAAATCCTGTCAAAAGGAAGTGGGCAGGAGGCGCTCAGGCCCTGCGTCCTCTCTGGGGCACAGAACCGTTGCCAGAAGCCCCAAGGAGCTAGAGGCACTTATGGGAACGTTGTTACCCACTGTGGGAAATTTGGGGGTGGGAGCGAAAGGAGAGGCTTGAGAACCAAGCTGGGACTTGACAAACGGTATGACGGTTCAGGCAGAGGGAGGAAGCCCCGCCTTTGGGGGAAGAAAGGAGGCACTAGTTATGGTTATTTTTTTTTTAAGTTAATTGATTACAGGGGGTTACGGGAGAGAAAAGGAAAAAAAAAAAAAGGCTCTGTTGGGGAAGGCCCCTAGGCAGATATGAAGAAGAGCGGAGGGCTTCCTGCCACCAGGGCCTCGGCTCCACACAATCCAGAACATTCTGGGCTCCTAGAACCTTCAGCCCGCTACCCTGAGGCGGCGGCAACAAAGATGCCTCCTCATTTTCTGGGTAGAGAAAGAATAGAGCTCTAGGAGTCCTGGTAGAGCCAGGGAGTGGTCACCAGCCCTGTCTCTTTCAGAAAGCCCTCACAGCCCCTGCTCCAACCCTAGAACACCACCACCACCACCACCACCGCCCCCCACCGCCCCGCTCTGCCCCAACTCCCCGTGGGACCTTATTGGCAAGGCTCTTAAGGGTACACCGCCTTCCCCTCTGGTTAGTGTTTGTGAGGAAGATCGCAAAGAACCAGGCAGGCAACGGTGCCCGACTCTGCCAGGGCGGTGTCCCCAGGAGGCACCTACGGCGGCCTAGCTGGCCCAGGACTTTCGGTTCTCGGTGCTCTTCTGGTTCCTCTCCGCCCGCAGGGCTGCTCCAACCTCAGCTTTGGCCAGCGCCGTCAGGGAGGCCAGGTTGGTGGCGGAGCCAGAGAGGGTGGCGCTCCTGCGGGCCTCAGAAGCCGCGGCGCCCTGCAGCCTGAGCCCCGTGCTGCGCCTCCGGGCTGCGCCCACGGCCTTCCGCACGCGGCTGGGCTTCACTAGGAGCCCGTAGCCAGGGTTGCACTTGAAGTACTGCTTCCCTCCAATAGAACCGTCATTCTTACCTGGAAGGGGAAAGAAGAGACCGCGACTTAGAGGTGGTTCCAAAAAGGCTGCGGAAGTGCTCACCCAGCGCCCCCCACCCCAAGTGCCCCACTCTGTAGGGCACCGCTTGCCCCAGACTGAGTCCTCGGACACTGCCCAGGCCCGGCGGCACAGCGTGAGGCGAGGGCCAGATGGATGGGTGAGGCCAGGCTCCCTGCTGTCAGCAGTGGTCACCAGGGACACACATACCCAGGCCGTCTGCCCTGTGGTGTGAGGCCAGAGTTCTACTCTGGCCATTTCTAAAGTACCAGGAGCAGGTAAACTACCAAAACAGAGATGGAACCAACACCCCCATAGCGGGCATAGGTAATTTTCAATCTGGGTGATTAAAATGTGAACATAGGATGGATGGTGCTGGTGGAATGATTCCAATTACCAAATTATGCTTGGATGGATCTCATACTTGGTATGTCAACACAGGGTAAAGAAGAATTTCATTTGTAAAAATCAAATAGAAGACATTTTATGGTGAAGGATGAGAAAACAAAGTGTTCACATAGCATGTGTTGGAGGGAGGACACCCTCCCTGAGCCTCTCGATGTTAGTTTGTCATAGCGGAGAACAGGCGGGGAACATGATCCTTACAGGAAAAAAAAAGAGAGTTCTCTATTCTCACTGTCTCCATTTCCTAACCTGCCCTTTTTCTTCACCCCTCTCCAAAAGGCTTTGGACCACCTGCCCATCCACACTTCTCAGGGTCAAAAACAGCCTCCACTTGCCATAGCCAATTACCATACTAGATGCTCACTCAATGAGCCCTGCTGGTGCAACAGTTAAGAGCTTGGCTACTAACCAAAAGATTGGCAGTTCAAACCCACCAACTACTCCAAGGGAGAAAGATGTGGCAGTCTGCTTCCATAGAGATTACACCCTTGGAAGCCCTATGGGGCAGTTCTACTCTGTCCTACACGGTCACAATGAGTCGGAATCAAGTTGACAGCACATAACAACAACATGCTCAACTTATTCCACCTCTCAGCAACACAACACCTCACTCCTCCTTAACAAGCTTGCATCACTTGGTCCCTGGGATACACTCCTAGTTCCTGCCCATCATGGTGACTCCTCTGTTTCTGGATCTCACTGGCTGAAGGGCCCCAGAGCAAAATCCTCGCCTTCTTTTTCTGTCCGACGCATTCCCCTGGGTCTCTCGGCCACCCGCCTTATATACCAGGTATATCCAGATGCCCCTCAAATGTGTCTCCAGCCTGAACTTTGCTCTCTCCCAGATAGCCCACATCTCCACCTGAACATCTAACACACATCTCGGATTCACCAGCCCACAGCAGAACTCTTGATTCTTCCCTACCCCCTTCCCCTCATAACCTGCTACTCACTCAGTTGTTTACAACTCAGTAAATGGCAACATCATCTACTCTGTTGCTCAGGTCAAAAATTTAGGTGTTATCAGGACTCCTTTCTTTTCCTAATATCCCACATCCAATCCATTAGTCCTGGTGGCTTTACCTTCAGATTTTTCCTTAATCGAACCACTTACCACTGCAGTCACTACCACCCTGGTCTAAGCCACTATCATCTCTTGCCTGGAGATTTACAACAGCCTAACTGGCCTTAAGTTCCCATTCTTCTTCCTATGTCTCTTCTCCCTAAAATAAGTGAACTTCTTAAACACAAATCAGATTACATCATCCACCTGCTCAAACTTTCTCATGGTTTCCTACCATAAAAAATAAAAGGCCAAATTCTGAAAGTGGCCACTGCTCACCTCTCAACCTGGCCTTTGGGCTGTTCCTCAAACACACCCAACTCATTCTGCCTCAGGGCTTGTACACTCAGGGTATACCGTCCTTGGCCAGGAGTGCCGTCCTGCCCACTAACCCAGCCCCAACTCCTCACTCTCTCTCCTTTACATCATGCATGGCTTTGCGTTCCTATGTATTATTTAAAATCCCCTACACCCATCACTCTCTATCTCCTTACCCACTTCATTTTCTTCATACCACTTATTATTACCTGAATTGCATTTGTGTACTCAATAATTTTCTCTCCTATAAAATAAACACTGATTGAAATCAGGGACTTTGTTCTGCTCACCAAAGAATCCCCAGATTCAAGAACAGTAACTGGAACATAATCCATTGCCGTGGAGTTGGTTCCGACACATAGGGACTCTGTAGGACAGAGGAGTACTGCCCTATATGGCTTCCAAGGAGCATCTGGTGGACTCAAACTGCCAACCTTTTGGTTAGCAGCCGAGCTCTTAACCACTGGAATATAGTAGGTGCTTAATAATTACTTGTTGGACAAATTGATTTATTTGCTTTCTTAAGCACAATTACAGATAAAAATTTCTTTCCTAATTCCCCTCAGCATTTCGGCAGAAATGGAACTTAAAATATATTCTAGCCTGGTGGCACAGTGGTTAAGAGCTATATAGTGAGCTACGGCTGCTAACTAAAGGGTTGGCAGTTCTAATCCACCAGCTGCTCCTTGGAAACCCTATGGAGCAGTTCTACTCTGTTCATTAAGGTGGGTGTAAGTTGGAATCAACTCGACATTAATGGGTTTGGGTTTTTTTTTTTTTTGGTGCTACAATAATCTAGAACCACGTACGATTCAAGATATTCTCTGCCAAAGCTATTTTTAAAGACAGTGAGTGACTTCATAGCTAAACTTCCAGGCCCAGAGACAAAGGAGTTATCCATGGTCAAGTGCCTGCAGCCCCAGATCTGAATGCATGCCTTCCCCTCAGCTTGCAGATAGTATGAAGGCTCAGGTCTATGCCTGTGCTGTAACAGAACCCCATTCCGAGATGCTCAGTCCTACCAGAGAATGACTGAAGAAAGCCTTCTCTCTCACATGGCGGAGTTTCTCTCTGAGTCACTTCTTGCAGGGCACATCACATCCAGTGATACTGCTTGTCTCAAAGCTCTGCAGTGACCTCGATGTCCCAATGCATCAAGGTAACTCTCCTGCTGTCTACAGACTTCCATTCATAGAGCTCTTCGCCCTTCACTCCCTGACTCACATTCTGTTCTGACCAAGAAAAACTACCCCCTATACTCTTGTTTCTTTTTTATATACTCTTACTAGGGGCCCTGGTGGTGCAGTGGTTAAGAGTATGTATGCTAACCAAAAGTACAGCAATTCAGATACACCAGCTGCTCCTTGTAAACCCTATGGGGCAGTTCTGCTCTGTCCTATAGGGTTATTATGAGTCAGAATTGACTTAAGGGCAACAGGGTTATACTCTCACTATACTCCTCCACCTACACTGCTCACAAACCTCGCTTAAAATCCATCTGTTCAGCTTCCAACCCTCATCTAAAGGAAAGGCTGCTCCCACCCTGAGGTGACATGATGGTTGAGCAGTTAAGAATCCTAATCACATACTGACTGGTAAAACTTCACTGTCCTTTACATCTCCCTTTTCATCATAAATGATAATGATGAGAATACTAGGAGGTCAGGATGGATTACAGTGTGAAGCTAAAAATCTCTAATGAATAAACAAAATTGAGTGTGGTCAAAATTGAAGGTGGTGTTACAGTTAAGTAAGCTAACTGGCCTTAAAAACACTCTTGCCAAGATACAAGGTCAACACACAAAAATCAAACATGTTTCTATACATCAGGAATGAACAATCTGAAAAGGAAAGTAAGGAAACAATTCCAGTAACAATAGTATCTAAAAGAATAAAATACCTAGGAACCAATTTAACCAAAGAAGGGAAAGACTTGTACACTGAAAACTATAAATCATTACTGAAAGAAATTAAAGAAGGCCTAAATAAATGGAAGGACATTCTGTGTTCATGGATTGTATGACATAATATCATTAAAATGTAAATATTACCCAAAGCAATCTAAACATTCAGTGCAATCCCCATCAAAATTCCCACAGCCTTCTTTACAGAAATAGAAAAGCCAGTCCTCAAATTGATATGGAAAGGCAAGTGGCCCTGAAGAGTCAAAAAAAAAGCAACCTTGAAAAAAGAAAAGCACGTAGGAAGACTCACAGCTCCTGATTTTAAAACATACTATATACTGGTATAATGATAGACTCGTTGACCAATACAATATAATCAAGAGTCCAGAAATAAACCCACACATCTATGGTCAGCTGATTTTCGACAAGCGTGCTAAGTCCATTCAATGGGGAAAAAACAGTCTGTTTAATAAATGGTGCTGGGACAACTGGATTAACACATGCAAAAGAATGAAGTTGGACCCCTACCTCACACCATATATAAAAATCATCTCACAGTGGATCAAGGGCCTAAAAGTAAGAACTGAAACTGTACAACTCTTAGAAGAAAACATAGGGGTAGTGCTTTGGGACTTAATATTTTACAGTGCATTCATAGATATGACACCAAGAGCCTGAGCAACAAAACAGAGATAAATGGGACTTCATTAAAATTAAAAATTTTGTTTACCAAAGGAGTTTAATCAACAAAGTGAAAAGACAGCCTATATACACTGGGGAAAAATTTGGGAGCACTATATATCTTATAAGGAGCCCTGGTTGTGTAGTAGTTAAGTGCTCAGCTGCTAACCAAAAGGTCAGTGGTTCTAACCTACCACCCACTTCGTGGGAGAAAGATGTAGCTGTCTGCTTCTGTAAAGATTTATAGCCTTGGAAACCCTATGGGGCAGTTCTACTTTGCCCTATAGGTTGATATGAGTCAGAATCAACTTGATGGCAGTGGGCTTGGTTTAGTATATGTCTTATGAGTTTAATATCTAGAACACATAAAGAACTCCTACAACTTAATGAAAAGACACACACCTAACTAAAAAATGGACAAAGAACTTAGATATCACTTTACCCCCACTAAGTTGGCTATGATTTTAAAAAAGAACTGGAAAACAGCAGGGGTTGGCAAGAATGTGGAGAAACTGGAACCCTCATCCACTGCTGATGGGATTGTAAAATGGTATAGTCACTATGTAAAACAGTTTGGAGGGCTTCAAAAGTTATACATAGAATTACATATGATCCAGCAATTCAACTCCTAGGTAGATACTCAAAAAAACAAAGCAGGAACAAAAAAGATACTTGTACACCAATGTTCATCACAGCACTATTCACAATAGTCAGAAGATGAAAACAACCTACGGTAAATATCCACCAACAGACAAATGGATAAACAAAATGTAGTATATACATACAATGGAGTATTACACAGGCATTAAGAGAAATGAGGTCCTGATACATGCTACAACATGAAGCTTGAAAACATTACACTGAGTGCAATAAGTCAGTCAGAAAAAGGTAAATGGGGCAGAGCCAACATGATACTATGGACAAAAGCACCATGCTGTCCTTCTACAGCAAAGACCTGAAAAACTAAGTAAAACAGATACGAACATCAGTCCTAGAGCCCTAAGCATCAAACAAAGGGATAAAGAATTTGATCAAGCACCAAATGGAAGAAGAAACTGACAGAGAACAGAAAGGGCTATGGAATGGAGGGCTAGCTAACGTGACATGGGTTGGCTGTCTTGGACCTCAGCTGCTAAGAAAAGCAGACAGGGAGTACAGGAAGGCAACTTCATGGAGCTCCCAACAGGAGATAGAGCACCTGGTAACCAGTGAAACACACTTTCCCACCCCCGCAACCTTCTTCCTGCTACATGGCTTCCACTGATTCCCAACAGGCCACAGTTGCTAAGCCGGAGAGATACCAGCTCAGGCCAGCTATCTCAGTGCCATATTACTTCTTTCTCTTTCCCCTTCTTCCTTTTCCTTCGCCTTCCCATCTAGGTCCTGTGCTGTCTCTGACCCTTCCTGATGGGCTGTGCCATGCCACCAGCGAGGGAAACATCAGCGTGCGGTCACTCCAGTTCTGCCCTGCCCCCAATAGCCGGTGTGCCCAGCAACATATTTAATTTTTGCTGGTGTTGTTTTTTGTTTGTTTACTCTCTCTCTTCCCATTCTTACCTTTCCTTTCTCCTGCCCACCTAGCCCCATCCACTGCCCACACCCCTTCTCAACAGGACGAACTGCACCACTTGGCTAGTAAGCCACTGGCAAATAGCCTTGCTGGGTCTGTCCCCCGCTACCCACCCAATCCTACCATGCCACCATTTTATTTACTTTTTGTTCTGCCTTTTTGTGTGTGTGCTTTTTTGATTCTGCTTCCCTCTCTTCTTTCACCCACTTAGCTCCGAACATCACATCCTCTTCCTTCCCTTTTATCTGCATGTGCACTGAGTGCCACGCCCCTAGATTGCACCAGCACAGACCACCAGACCCCAACCTGCACTGCCCCCCAGCCCCACCCTGTCAGCCCCAGTACATGCTGCAAATGACCTATCCCCACCCCTCACGAACGCTGGACCTGCCCTGCTACACCATAACTGAGCAACTGGCCCTGCTCACCTAGACAAGGTGCTCAGAAGTGCCCACAGAGGAGCAAGCAGCAAAGCACACCCAGCCCACCTGTCTAGACGTAAACAAATAAAACAGCAGGACGAAACAAACAAATCTACAACCAATAAATGAAGAAAATAATTTCTGAGTGTCCCAAAGACAGCAGACAATATCCAAACATATTTAAAAAAAAAAAAAAAAAGACAGGATGGCTCTAAAAAGCAACCAAAATAAAACATCAAATGACCTTCCGATAGAAGAAAAGGCACTGGAACTACCTGATAGGGAATTCAAAATTCTAATTTTCAGGGCTCTTCAAGAGATGAAGGAAAAGGAAGACAAAAATAAGGAGAAAAAAAAAAAAGACAAAATCATGGAAAATACAGGCAAAACACAGACAAAGCAATGGAAGAATTCAGGAAAATAATACAGAAACAAAATGCCAAACAAAAACTAGACATCACAGAAAAACAGAAATTAGCAATCCAAAAGATTTACAACAGGATTCAGACATGGACACTGCAATAGAAGGTTTTAGGAGGAAATGTGAAACAATGGAAGACAGGATCAGCAAAATTGAAGACAAATCCTAGCATACTACTTTTTTTGAGGAAAAATCAGAGAAAAGAATGAAGAAAAATGAAGAAACCCTGAGAACAATGTGGGATACAATCAAAACCAAAAATTTTGCATGTGATCAGAGTTTCAGTACAGGGGAGAAAACAGAGAGAATCATTGAAGACATGCTGACAAAAAACTTTCCCAGTATTATGAAAGATAAAATGCTGACCATCCAAGAAGCTCAATGAACAACATACAGGATAGACTCCGAAAGAAAAGCACCAAGACATACCATAATCACACTCGCCAAAACCAAAGACAATGAAAGAAACCTGAGAGTAGCTGGAGAAAAATGAAAAGTCACATACAAAGGAGAAACAATAAGACTAAACTCTGATTACTTGGCAGACACCACAGAGGCAGGAAGGCAATGGGATAACATATGTAAAACCTTTAAAGAAAAAACTTGCTAACCAAGAATAAAATAACGTGCTAAACTCTTGCTCAAATATGATGGTAGAATTAGGATATTAATAGATAAACAGAAATAAAGAGGCTATGTAAAAACCAAACCAAACTTACAAGAATTATTAAAGGGAGTCTTTCAGTTAGAGAAACAATATCAAACAAAAACATGAATCTAGGACAGAGAACAACATCAGCCAGATACTAACCTAGGTAATAAACTCTTGAGGATAAAATAAAACTAAAAGATTTACAACATGGAACCAGAGAGGTCAATCTGTAAATGACAGCAACATTAGAATAATAAAAGAGAGAATGAACAGTGTAGGTATGGAACTTTCAGATGGAGAGGAAGTCAGGGCGATATCAAGTAATAAAAGACTGGTTTAAACTTAAGAGGATGGGGGTAAATTTCAAGGTAAACACAAAGAAAGTTAACTAACCTACTCACCAAAATAAAGAAAAAAGGACAGTGTAGCAGGGGCAGGGGTCTGGGGACCGTGGTTTCAGGGGACATCTAGGTCAGCTGCCATAACAAAGTTTATTCGGAAAATGTTCTGCATCCCACTTCGGTGAGTTGCATCTGGGGTCTTAAAAGATAGTGGGTGGCCATCTAAGATGCATCAATTGGTCCCAACCCATCTGGAGCAATGGAGAACGAAGAACACCACAGACACAAGGAAAATATTAGCCCAAGGGACAAAAGGGGCCACATAAACCAGAGATTCCATCAGCCTGAGATCAGAAGAACTAGATGTGCCCAGCTACCACCAATGACTGCCCTGACAGGGAACATAACAGGGAGTCCCTGATGGAGCAGAAGAAAACTGGGGTGTAGAACTCAACTTCTAGTAAAAAGATCACATTTAATGGTTTGACTGAAACTGGAGAAACTCCAGAATACTTGGCCCCTGTACTCTCTGTTAACCCAGAACTAAAACCATTCCTGAACGAACTCTTCAGACAAAGAATATTGACTGGACGATAAGGCATAAAATGATACTTGTGAGGAGTGTGCTTCTTAGTTCAAGTAGACACATGAGAACAAATGGGCAGCTCCTGTCCAGAGGTGAGGTGAGAAGGCAGAAAGGGACAGGAGCTGACTGAATGGACATGGGAAATCTGAGGTAGAAAGGAGGAATGTGTGGTCACATCGTAGGGATAGCAACTAGGGTCACATAACAATGTGTGTATAAATTTTTGTATGAGAAACTAACTTGAGCTATAAACTTTCACCTAAAGCACAATAATAAAAAATAAAGAAGAAAAACAAAGTCTCAGTAAACACAATATCTACAAAAATGAAACAAACAAAAAAACCCTACAAACAAAAGGGATTCAGCACAGAAGAGTAAGAGGAAAAAAGAAATGTCAGCACCACAAAAAAAAAGGACTACAAAATGACAGCAATAAACTCACATCTATCAATAATTACACTGAATGTAAATGGCTTAAACACACTCATAACGAAACAAGGAGTGACAGAATGAATAAAAACACAGGACCCATCAATATACAGTCTACAAGAGATACATCTTAGAAACAAAGACATAAATATATTAAAAATCAAAGGATGGAAAAAAATAAATCAAGCAAACAGCTACCAAAAAGGAGGAGGCATAGCAATACTAACGTCAAATAAAATAGATGTTAAAACAAAATCCACCAAAAAAGACAAGGAAGGGCGTTACATAATGATTAAAGGGACAATCAACCATGAGGACATAACCATAATAAATATCTATGCACCCAATGACAGGGCTCCAAAACACATGAATTCTAACAGCAGTGAAGAGAAATTGACAGTTCTACAATAACAGCAGGAGACTTCAACACACTCTTAGTAAAGGACAGAACATCTAGAAAGAAGCTCAACAAAGATAAACATGATGTAAAGGCCACAATCAACCAACTTGACCTCATAGACATATATATACAATACTCCACCCAACAGCTGCAAAGTACACATTCTTTTCCAATGCACATGGAATGTTCTCTAGAATAGACCACATCTTTGGCCATAGCGCAACCCTCAATAAAATCCAAAACACAGAAAAATTAAATCATCTCTGATCATAACATCATAAAAGTAGAAATAATAGGAAAAGCAAGGGAAAAAAAAATCAAATACATGGAAACTGAGTAAGAGCCTGCTTAAAAACCACTGGGTAATAGATGAAATAAAAGACGGAATAAAAAAATTCCTAGAATCAAATGAAAATGAAAACACATCATGCCTAGATTTTTGGGACACAGCAAGGTTTGGCCATGATGTAGCAATAGATACAAAAATAAAAAAGACGAAAGGGACGGAATCAAAACATTAGCTATACAACTCAAACAAACAGAAAGAGAACAGCAAAGGAACCCCACAGTCACCAGAAGAAAGGAAATAATAAAGATCAGAGCAGAAGTAAATGAAATAGAGAATAGAAAAACAATAGATAAGAATCAACAAAGGATCGACAAAATTGATAAACCACTGGCCAAACTGACAGAAGGATAATAGGAAAGGACCCAAATAACCCAAATAAGATATGAAATGGGGATATTACAACAGACCCAACTGAAATAAAAAGGATCATAACAGAGTACTATGAAAAACTGTACTCCAACAAATATGAAAACCTGTAGGCAATGGATCTAGAAACATACTAGCTACCTAAACTAACAAAAACTGAGGTAGAAAATCTGAACAGACCCATAACAAGAGAAAAGATAATAATATTTTTTTTTTTAGCATAACCTTGATACCAAAACCAGGCAAAGATACTACAAAAAAGAGAAAATTACAGACCTGTATCTTTCAGGTATATAGATGCAAAAAATTCTCAACAAAATTCTAGCCAAAGAATTCAGCATCATATCAAAAAAATAATACACCACAGCCAAGTGGGATTCATACCAGGTACGCAAAGATAGTTAAACATCAGAAAATCAATGTAATCCATCACATGAATAAAACAAAAGAATCATATGATCATCTCAATCGATGGAGAAAAGGCATTCGATAAAGTCCAATACTCATTTTTGATAAAAATCTCAATAAAATATTTATAGAAGGGAAATTCCTCAACATGAGTCAGGATCGACACGATGGCAACTTTTTTTTTTTTTTTTTTAATACAAGACCCTGGTGGCGTAGCGGTTAAGACTCCGGCTGCTAACCAAAAGGTCAGCAATTCAAATCTACCAGGCACTCCTTGGAAACCCTATGGGGCAGTTCTGCTCTGTTGTATAGGGTAGCTATGAGTTGGAATCTACTCAGCGGCAATGGGTATACAAAAGCAACAGCCAATATTATTCTTAATGGAGAGTGGTTGGAAACATTCCCCCTGAAAAGAGAAACAAGAGAAGAATGCCCTTTATCACCACTTCTATTTAACAGTGCTTGAAGTCCTAGCTAGAGAAATAAGGCAAAAAAAAAAAAAAAAAAGAAAGAGCATCCAAATAAACAGAACTATGAAAAGGAAATTAGGAAAGCAATACCATTTGTAATAGCCACTAAAAAAATTAAAAACTGAGGAATAAATCTAACCAGGGGTGTTCAAGACCTATACAAAGAAAACTCCAAAACACTACTGCAAGAAACCAAGAGAGACCTACATAAATGGAAAAATGTACTATGCTCACCGATAGGTAGACTAAACATTGTGAAAATATCAATTCTACCCAAAGCAATTTACAAATACAATGCAATCCCAATCCAATTACCAACAGCATTCTTTAATGAGATGGAAAAACTGATCATTAACTTTATATGGAAAGTAAAGAGGCCCCAGATAAGTAAAGCACTACTGAAGAAGATGAATAGAGTAGGAGGACTCACACTACTTGACCTCAGAGCTCACTATACAACTATGGTAGTCAAAACAGCCTGGTACTGGTATGACTACAAACAGAATGAATAATGGAACAGAATTGAGTGCCCAGATGTAAATCCAGCCACCTACGGTCACCTGATCTTAGACAAAGGCCCAAAGTCCATCAAATGGGGGAAAAGACAGCCTTTTTAACAAATGGTGCTGGCAAAACTAGATGTCCATCTGCACAAATATGAAACAGGACCCATACCTCACACGATACACAAAAACTAATTCGAAACAGATCAAAGACCTAAATATAAAACCAAAAACTATAAAGACCATAGAAGAAATAATAGGGCCAATGCTAGAGGCCCTAATACACGGTATAAATAGGATACAAACCATAACTAACGATACACAAACACCAGAAAATAAGCTAGATAACTGGGACCTTCTAAAAACTCAACACTTAATGCTCATCAAAACACTTCACCAAAAGAGTAAAAAGAGAGCCTACAGACTGGGAAAATTTTTTTTGCTATGACAAATCCAACAAAGGTCTAATCTCTAAAATCTATAGGAAAATCCAATACCTCTATAACAAAAAGACAAATATCCAATTAAAAAATGGGCAAAGGAAATGAACAGACACCTCACCAAAGATACTTCAGGTAGCTAACTGACACATGAGAAAATGCTCACAATCACTAGGCATTAGAGAAATGCAAATCAAAACCACAATGAGATAAGTTCTCAGTCCAACAGATGAATCGATAAACTATGGTACAAGCACATTGACAGAACGCTAGGCAACAATAAAGAACAACGATGAACCTGCGAAACATCTCACAAAGTGGATAAATCTGGAGGGTATTGTGCTGCGTGAAATATGTCAATCACAAAAGGACAAACACTGTTTGAGATCACTATTATAAAAGCTCACGAAAAGGTTTCCACACAGAAAGAAACAATCTTTCATGGTTATGAGGGAGGGGAAGAGTGAGGAGGGAAAAATACTAACTAGACAATAAATAAGACAGTACACAGTACTGGGGAAGTCAGCACAACTTACCAAGGCAGGGTCATGGAAGCTTCACAGACACATCCAAACTCCCTGAGGGATCTAATAACTGGGGTGAGAGCTGTGGGGACCATGGTCTTGGGAGGACATCTAGCTCAATTGGCATAACATAGTTTACAAAGAAAATGTTCTACATCCTACTTTGGTGAGTAGCGTCTGGGTCTTAAAAGCTTGTGACTGGCCATGTAAGATACTCCACTGGTCGCACTCCGTCTGGAGCAAGAGAGAATTAAAAAAAAAAAAAACAAAGACACAAGGGATGGATTAGTCCAAAGGACTAATGGAACACAACTACACAGCTTCCACCAGACTGAGTCCAACACAACTAGATGGTACCCAGCTACCACTTCGGACTGCTCTGATAGGGATCACAATAGAGGGTCCAGGGCAGAGCTGGAGAAAAAAGTAGAACAAGGTTTTAACTCAAAAAAAAAAAAAAAAAGACTGGGCTTACTGGTCTGACAGAGACTAGCGAAACCCTAAGAGTATGGCCCCTGGACACCCTTCTAACTCAGTACCAAAGTCACTCCTGAGTTTCACCCTTTAGCCAAAGATTAGACAAGCCCCATAAAAGAAAATGAGACTAAATGGGGACACTAGCCCAAGGGCAAGGACAACAAGGCAGGAGGGGGCAGGAAAGTCGGTTATAGGGAACTCAAGGTCGAGAAGGGGAGAGTGTTGACACGTCTTGAGATTGGCAACCGATGTCACAAAACAATATGTATATTAATTGTTTAATGAGAAACTAATTTGCTCTGTAAACCTTCAGTTAAATCACAATAAAAAAATGCAAAAAAGAAAAATAATAATTGTATGATCTCACTTATATGAAACACCTAGAATAGGCAAATGTATAGAGACCAAAGTTTATTACTGGCTAGCAGGGGTGAGAGGGAGGGGGAAAGACAGAATCATTGGTTTGGAGGGACTGAGCTTCTGTTAAGGGTGATGGAAAAATTTGGAAACAAATAGGGGTAATGTCTACACAACATAAAGAATGTAATTATTGTCATTGAATTATATATGGAAAAAATGTTGAAATGGCAGATTTTTTGTTATATACATATATACTTGCATGACAAAAAAAAAATACTCCTGCCAAAAGTAATAAAAGCCAAAAGTATAAGCAGTAAAAGAAAAAACTGATAAATTAGCATTCAATGAAATTAAAGACTTTTGTACCTCAAATGGCATCATCAAGAAGTTAAAAATAACCCACGAAATGAGAGGAAATATTTGCAAATCACATATCTGATAAGGGACTTATATCTAGAATAGATTTTTAAAACCTTTTAAATCTAAATAGGAAATATAGCCCAATTGAAAGGGGCAAAGGATCTGAACAGATATTTCTCCAAAGAAGATACATGAATGGCCAGTAAGCACATGAAAGCATGTTCACCTCCTTAAGGAAATGCAAATCAATACCATAATGAAACAACACTTCATACCCACTAGGATGATTAATATCAAAAAGAGAGACAATAACATGTATTGGCAAAGATGTGGAGAAAGTGGTTCCCTCATATATTGCTGGTGGCAATGCACAATGGTGCAGCCACTCGAAAACAGTATGGGAATTCCTCAAAATGTTAAAACAGAGTTAATGCCTAGGTATCTACTCAAGAACATGAAAACATACATGCACACAAAAACCTGTACAACAGTATTCACAGCAGCATTAATCATACCTGAACCTCAAAAACATAATGTGAAAGTAAAAGAAGCCAGTCACAAAAGACCACATGTTGTATGATTCCATTTACATGAAATGACCAGCACAGGCAAATTTAGAGTGACATAAAGTAGACTAATGGTTGCCTAAGGCTGGGGGAGAAGGAGTGACTGCTAATGGACAAGAGGATTCTTTTTGGAGTGATGTATATGTTCTAAAATTAGATTATGGTGATGGTTGCTCAACTTTATAAATATACAAAAAAAAAAAAAAAAAACACTAAATGGGGGTAAAATTTATGGTATATATGTATCTCCATAAGCCATGTTAAAAATATTTTGAACTTCTCAAACACAAAGTATTTCCTGAAGTCCTGCCCCTCAGTTTTTCTGAAAATGATCATCTATTTGCTCTTAAAATCTGCCACTCTATAATGAGAATTAAGAGAGTTGCAAGCCTGAAATGGATCATAGACCATCTCATCCAGAGGTTCCCAACCCCTGGGCCAAGGAGCCTAGAAAGTCTTTAGAACTGAGAAAAACTGAGCACCGTGTATACATCAGTGTTTGTAACCTGAGCAAACAAATCAAATATAGCTGCCTACTGTATTTCAAATGCAGATGCTTCTGTGGCTAAAAGTGCACTGAAATTCATTACTAAATTTATGGTAACTCTTAATTACTGTCTTGGGTTTTTGAAAAGCTTCTGGAGGTTACAAATTTTACTCTTAAAGATCTTCTAGTGAAAATTCCTAATCTTGTAAAGTGGGGACACTGAGGCACACAGAGATAAAATGACGTACTGGCAGAGCCAGGCACAAAGGCTAGCTCTCCTAAACCCAGACCGGTGCTTTCTCCAGCAGACCACATTTAGCATGCTAACCAATACCAAGCATATGTTCCAAACAGGTATCACTCACCTGAAGGTAAATCTAGCTCTACTCCAATCCATGTCCCCTCCTGAAAGTCAGTTGGCCCAATATATCTCACGATGCCCATTTTATTTGTGCCAATGGTAACATATTCTCCCTCTTTGAGCCACTCTGGGACTTCACTGGCTTCTTCAGAGTCTGACACAACTTCCAGTTTTTCCAAGGCCTGTCCCCCAGAGTTGCTGTCACCTGACCCTCCTGAGGCCAGCTGCTCCTCCTCAGTGCTAGAGGAGCAGGAGTCTCCACCAAGCATGCGCGTGAACGACTTTAGCTCAGAGGTTCGCACCTTCTGGATTCTGAATGGAGATGTTGGAGCAGATGACTGAGATAGGAGGTCAGGAGGGAACTGGGGTTTGGAGATGTCTAGCTCCAAGCTGGTAGCTGGCTTCATCTGATCCTTTGGGCTCCCTGGCTGCCTGGTGGCAGAAGAAACTTCTCTTACAGTCTGCTGGCTGGGTGATTCCTTTTGGGGGGCAGAAGTGGGAAGATATGTTGGTGTATCAATGGCAAGGGAAGCACTTGCCAGATCTTTATTCTGCTTCTCAAAGGAAACCAATCCCTTGGCCTTTAATACACCATTGCTGTTATATTGAGCAGTTTGCTTTGGTTGGATAGGCAGTGATGGGAGGCTGGTCTGATTCTCCAGTGGGGCAGAAAGGTGGCTCTCTGCACATGAAACAACAGATGGAAATGAAAGGTCAGTCTCAAGGGGGACCTGGCAGATGGGAGTTGGAGGGGAACTGGGTGCAGCTTGGGAGGCAGCATCAAGGCCAGTGACGAGTGCATCCGACAGAGTTGCTGTGGAAACGCTGTGGGAAAAGTAACCACTGGAGGTCTCACTCAGGGGGCTGGGAGGACCTTCCGGAACTTCTTGGGCCTGGGCATTTGCAGGAAGTGGCTGCTGGGAGGGCACTTTAGCTGGTTTGTCATAGATTTTCACCACAGGGGGAATCTGCACAGTCACTTCTGGTGTCTCACTAATTCCCATGTTCTCTTGGTGAGCCTGGAACAGGAAAGGTGGGAAGCATAACTGTTTAGAATTTAAAGTTAAGGATTCATTTCCCAAATAGTTGAAAATGATTTTGTTGTTGTTAGTTGCAACATTATGGCTTTGACAGTGAAAAGTTCATGGCTTTGGAGTAAGACAGACACCAGTTCCACCACTTATTTCTATGTGACCTTGGCTTTTCACATAATAAATACTGAGTGCCTACTGCACTTAGCAGACACTGTACTATGTACCAGAGGTAGAGTGCTAAACAAAATGGACAGTCCCTACCCCTTCCGTTTCTTCACCTTTTACATAAAAAGAGACCCTAACCTCTACTACACAGGGTTGGTGTAATACAATAAGATCACACTACAGAGTGCGGCACATCCTCGGTGTACAGTATCATCTGAATTCCCTCATCACTCATTACCACCCTCCTGCCTTCCTTCATTCAGGCTAATAACTCTGCTCCCTTGGAAACACAGAAGCCCTGCCCACCACCACTGACTTCTCGAAGGAGATTATGAGAATCATTAAAAAGGCTAAAAGAGCACCTTTCTGCTGCAAAATTTAAATGATGATCTCATCTGAGGATCTGAAAATGCTTTAGACCAGCTTTACCAGCTCATATACACACAAAAATGGCCTTCGGACTGCTGACTGATGGGATTTTACTGGTCAGGAGTCAGGGCAGGAGAAAGGCTCCCACATTCCTCCTCCCTGCAGTCCTCTGCCCTTTCTCTGAGATGCTTTCATTCAGGCTGCTTTTGAAGGCTGATTCCACTTCCTGGGTTAGGGATACCTCTAATGACTGGGAGACAGAGGCTAGGCAGCAAACAGCCTCTGGAGAGGTGCAGAGTGAGGAATGGGATCTGACAGCTGGGGGTGGCCTCCCTCTCACATAACTCTGTGAGTCACTCCAGCAGGACACATAACAAAGCCCATATTTCATGTGGGAGGATGACAGCCATAGTTTATCCAAATCCCACTGTTTCTGAGGTGCTGGTAAAGTGTTACTTTGTTTATAACCTAAGCCAGTTTAAGAAGCCGGCAGATTATCTTTCTATTCCTGGTTCACAATGACAGGGGAAAAGAAAAAGCAGGGACAGTGAATGGGGGTGGTGGGATAGGGTGGGTGCCATTCAGAAAAAGAAATATGTTTTCCAATATTTACGGAAAGATTATTTATATTACAGGAATGGTTATTTTCCATTGAAATACAGGATTTATTTGAACTGGGAAACAGCTGTGATCTATAAGTTTCTTATAGTTCCTTGGCTTAACTCAGTAGTTTGATAAATTATGCATTTTCACATGAATGCTCATTTATATTCCTGTTTCCAAAGGCCCACCTTTCCCCACAAGGCACACTTTCAGGGATGAAATTAACTGCACCTCTTGAGAGTAACAGCCCATTTTTGTGATGGATCTCTAGGCTGCAAAATTTACTAACTCCAATAGATCAATAACTGTCACCAGTATATATACTCTAAAAGATTAGGTGGTCCTTCAATCATTTTTCTTCTGCAATTTGTACATGTTTTATTTATTCTTTTCTATTTTCTTTCTAACATCACCGGCCATGCAGAGAAGAATACACAAACAAAACTATTAAGAGACTAGAATCTGAACAATAAACATGATCCCGAAATGGTATTGTTCCATAATCTCCTACTAGGTAAAACCCAATCAGGGTCATTTCAACAACTTCTCCACATAGGTCCTGGCCTGAAGAGTTTGCAGTCTAGGGAAATGCCTTGTATTTATATGATATTATCCCACTTGCTTCCACGTGAATCCTTTGATATGGGCCAGGAAGAATTACCATATTCACTTTACAAAGTTGCTCAGAGAAGTAAAAGAGTTTATTCAAGACATTCAATAAGTGAAAAAGAAGGGATGAGAGGTCAGATCTACAGCAATAACAAAGAGCAGATCAAAGAAGGCAGACAGCACTGACTGGCTACCATGTTCTTTTCTACTGAGCCCAAGTGCAGTCTCAGAATCCTCCCATCACAACAGCACTCCAGGCAGCTGCTCCCACTTGCTGGAGTTGATATGTGAGTTGAAACTATTTCCCATCTACGGATTATACGCTAACCATTGAGTCATTTCCAGAGACTTCTGGGAAAGCCCAGCCTTGAGACCACCACCACATGAGCATCAAAGCTGCCCTGAGCTGCAGAGGCCCTCACCAGCAAGGGACTTGTTGTCAGTCTGTCCCACTGGTCTTGGAGCTCAAGGTCGAAATTCCTGCCTCAGCAAAATGACAAATACTACTCATGGAGGGAGAGGGCCACTTGCCAAACACCAAATTTTACTATCTACAATACATACCAAGGGTCTTTTAGGAATAAGTGGAATTCATGGAGGTCTACATTTTCTTTCAAACTATTTAGCTTTTTTCCCTGTTGTTTTAATAAATAAAATTTTCCCGTGAAGATATAGCATTTCCTAAGAGAATGAAAGCACAGTGGGAGAAAATAGGTTTGCTATTCATAAGATTAGAAGTGCTGTTGATCTGTGGGAGATCATAAGAGACTATTTTCTCCCCAGTTTAGCATTAGTCTTTTCACGCTGATATCATGAATCAGAATGAAATGTAAAACTGAGAATTAAGCAAAACACTCAGAATAAGGAGGCTGTTCTGTTTATAGAAATCTCCTTTGCCTAGCAGTGGGCTATTAAAGCAGCAGACTACATTAGCAGTCAGGCATCTAAAAGTTTAGCAATCATATGATTAACAAGTTGAAAATAGAAAAGTGTAACACAGAAAATATAAAGGGAAAAGACAATGATCTATATTCTAGTTAATTGTCAAAACAGTAACGTTAAAATTAAAAAAAAAAAAAAAAACTGCAGGTGTGGATGTAGCAATTATAGCACCAGGACCACCCACTGTATGTGGTACAGCCACCAGCAAAGGCACCACCAGCAGGCAGACAGACTTACCTCCTCCATCCGTGTCACCGCAACGTCCAGGAGGGTTGACTGCACCATGATTCGTGGCACGGGCTGAGAAAACAAGTGAAGAGGCAAGCAAAACAATAGGTTGGTGAAAGTAACGGATCAAGAGCAGCAGAAGAGAGACCATTAGAGAATACTGTCATTGAAAAGACTGGAGAGTCAATCAGGAGGACCCACCAGAGCTGAATTTTTACAACTTTTGGCAATTCTAACAAGTCACTACCAATCAGCTGTACAAGTGTAAGGGGCTACATACTACACAGAAGTCCTAAGAAATAAGCAAAGGGGCTTACCTCCAGCTAAAGGAACCAGACATATGTTAAAACAGTAACATACATGGTGTATTTTTACACACGCTCGTGCCCCCTCTCTCTCTGGGGTGTACAAATCAGTATTACAAGAATTTATAGACAGAAGTGACTGGGACAGGAAAGATTTTAGGCAGGAGGTGGAATCCAAACCAAGCCTTGATGGCCAGGGAGAACTCATAGCGCAAAAGGAGGATCGGTGAAGTGTAGCTGCAAGAAGTGAGTAGAAAATAAGCCAGTCTTGCTGGAGCACAATTCCAGGGCACAAGACAGAGAGCAGGTGAGAATACATGGGAGGCCTTGGGTATCTGAAACTAAGCTGATTATACAGTGTTGAGAGATCGCTACAGATTCCTGAGCAAAGAAAAAAGAACTCAGGAAGACTGATCCTGCAGTAGAATGCAAATTTACTGGGAAAGTATTTAAAGACTAAGGCAAGCAAATCTGTAAAGAAATTCCAGCATCAAAGCAAGTATGAGGTGATAAGGGCCTGAATTAATGGACTAAAGCAATGAAAGAAGAATGAAGAGAGATAAAGAGGACTTTGTTACTTATAAACATGTGATTGAAAGAACTTTTTAAAAAGTTAAAATTAAAAAAAATAAAAATATAATTAGAGCCAGGGTAAGGAAAAGGGAAGACAAAGGAAGAACCTGGTTTGCAACTGTGAAGGAAAAGAAAAAAAAAATTCATTTTGTAACTACTGGGTTAAAAATGTCAGTTGGACATAGAAGCGGACATGATTCTCTAAGGAAGAAACTGAGAATCTGTCACTTCTGCCTTTATTCCCTCACCCAGTCTTTGGCTCCTTACCAGGTCTTCCCTTTCCAATGCAAGAGTTTGGGCCTACCCTCTGTATACTGGCTTGATTGATGTTCTCCTAAAATTCCTGTTTACTCAGAACCTCAGATTGTGACATTATTTGAAAATAGGATCTTTGCAGATGTGATTAGTTAAGACGAGGTCATACTGGATTAGAGTATGCCCTAAATCCATGACTGGTCTCCTTATAAGAAGAGAGAAGGAGGACACACACAGAAAGAACAAGCTCATGTGATGATGGAGGCAGAGATTGGAGTGATGTAGCTACAAGCCAAGCAAAGCCAAGAACTGCCAGGAACCACCAGAAGCTAGGAAGAAGCAAAGAAGGATTCTTCCCTAGAGCCTTCAGAGGGAGTGTGGCCCTGCTGACGTCTTAATTTTAGACTTCTAGCCTCTGGAACTGTGAGAGAATAAATTTCTGTTGTTTCAAGCCACGAAGTTTGTGGTACTTTGTTGTGGCAGCCCTAGGTAACTTGTTGTTAGGTGCCATCGAGTTGGTTCCAAATCATAGCAACCCTATGTACAATGGAACAAAACACTGCCTGGTCCTGTGCCATCCTCACAATCATTGCTGTTTTGACCCCACTGTTGCTGCCACTGTGTCAATTCATCTCATTGAGGGTCTTCCTCTTTTTTGCTGACCCTCTACTTTACCAAGCATGATGGCCTTCCCCAGGGTCTGGTCCCTCCTGATAACATGTCCAAAGTCCATGGGATGAAATCTCGCCATCTTCGCTTCTAAGAAGCATTATGGCTGTACTTCTTCCAAGACAGATTTGTTCATTCTTCTGGCAGTCCATGGAATATTCAATATTCTTCGCCAACACCATAATTCAAAGGCATAGTACACTCTATAAGTTCCCCTTTAAAGAGGGCTCCATCCCAGTATATCAAATACTTAATTCCTTGTCCTCTCCAACAGAAGGAGTCAAAATTGGGTATATGAATTTCTTTCTGGCACAGGATGAGCTTCTTTCCTTTCGTTCAGTCCGTGGTGAGCAACGGCTAGCTGCTGAACTATTATCTAATTTAAAATTCCTAGTGACTTAGATTTCATATCCATCAGGTTTCCCTTCTCTGCCCTGAACACTCCAGTTCCTTCCAGTTCTTGTGGTATACATGAGTGCCTGAGGCTCTATGCATGTGATCAAGACTCTCCAGACAGAGTCTACAAGCACTAAGGCTGGGCTACCAAAGTCTTTCTTCCTATTGGGAGGACCAAATCTTTATTTACGGGAGAAGCACCCACTAGAAACAAGATAGCCCATATAGCTGGGGATTAACCTGAGTTCACAAGTGCCAGATATCCTTGTTTTTGTCAATGGTACCACTATAACCAACCATGGTTGAGGGACTGCTTTTGGGAGAAAAGTATTATAGGTGATTAATTCAGGTGAAGATAAGGGAACTGTGATAGGATTTTAGGCAAGGCACAGAAGAGAGAGATGGTTAAGTAGGAAACAAACAAGATTAGGTCAAAGGATGGAAAAAACCAAACCAAATCCACTGCCGTCAAGTCGATTCCAACTCATAGCGACCCTAGAGGACAGAGTAGAACTGCCCCATAGAGTTTCCAAGGAGCACCTGGCGGATTTGAACTGCTGACCTCTCGGTTAGCAGCCGTACCATTTAACCACTACGCCACCAGGGTTTCCAAAGATGGAAAGACCAAGGAAATAAACTAAAGAAACATACACTTCACCCACAAACACTGGAGAGTTACTAGAGGTTTTTAAGGCAAGGGAGAGCTAAGATCAAAGGTGTGTTTAAGAAAGACAATGCGAGTGGCCATAAGGAGAAGGGAAAGGAGAGAGGATGCCCTGGTGGTAGCAAGGCCATTCACGTGACAAAGGCTTGAGCTACAAGGCCTTCCAGCCTCTACCTCAGTTCCTCAACAAGAGAAGGTTCTGTCTTCAACTGCCTTGGTACGTTATTCCTTCCACCTCTCTTACAGCACTTACAGCATTCTCCCTCACATACTTTCTGTTCCCTACTCTACTGTAAACTCCTTGAGAATGGAGATATTTTCAAGCATGTATCCTTTACTCTTCCACAGTTCTTGGATATAGGAGCTGCCATCTATATTTTATTTTTCCCCACAATATCTAAAAAACCAAAACCAAATCTATTGCTGTCAACTCCGACTCATAGCAACCCTACAGGACAGTGTAGAACTGCCCCCATAGGGTTTCCAAGGAGTGACTGATGAATTCAAGCTACCGACCTTTTGGTTAGGAGCCATAGCTCTCAACCACTGTGCCACCAGGGCTCCACAATATCTAAAGTACCCCACAAATGATAAGACATTCAGAATATAATTCTTAGTAGAGGCAGAAAAGAAGTATTTTAAACTCAAGTTCCAAAATACTTACATTCTTCAGTTAAATCTCATTTAATATAGACAAGACCTGGGAATAATTACCCCACTAAGATGAAGCTTACCCCATTAAAGCATAAAAATTTAAAAACCCCATCAAGGATGAAATGTAATGACCTAGGATGAAGCCTGTTCTAAAAGTATATCATTCTTGCCCTCCTAAAGAGAGCACAGAAACATAATTTATAACTCAGAATAATTAGAGAAACCCATTAGATGCTTAATAAATATTTGCTGAAATAAAAAGATTGACTGCTACTCTAAGCTGGATCCAGGGCAAATCACGGGGCTTCCTGATGCCCATGGCTCTTCGGTAGACTTCACTGGCTCCAGACAACTAAGCTTAAGTTTTCCTGTCTACGTCTCACAGACTTTCTGCCTCCTCCCTATCAGTGACCACTTCTCACTGTCTTCTAGTCTCCTCTCTCACTGAGGGTGACTACTTCTTGAACAGGCAACATAAAGAAGCCCAATCCCACCACCACCACTCAGATGAACAGTGAATCAGGTTGATTAAACATTTCTGAAATTTCCAAAAACTGTTGAAAATAAGATTAGATCAGTTCTGAGTAGGTACTGAATGCAATGTCCGATATTTTACCATAGCTACTTCTATGGTTCAAGCATTAGTAACTTCATGGTGCCTCCCTAGGTAGTGGCAGCTGCCAGATAGGCAACTCTGGATAAGTGAGGTTACTTTTAATAGGATAGAAGTGGATACTTCCCCAACAGAGGACATTTAAAAGGTACATGCTAAAGAGAGGGGGGTAGAGATGATACAAGACTGGCTGTGTATTCATTTTTACTGAAGCTAGGTGATGAGTACGTATGCATTCGTTATACTATTCTTTCGCTTTTGCATATTTCAACTTTTTTACTTAATAAAAAATTTTAAATATATGCCATTAAAGTAGAAGATCTTAACTGGATGGGGTTTCTAAGCTTTTAATATCTTGCAAGAATAAAGACGACTACGGACAAAAAGCTAAACAAATACCAGGTCAGGTGACATTTTTACAAAAGTTGACAGAAAAAAATCAAGTCACCCATTAAAATATTATCCTATAACAGGCTCTACCACCCATCTGTCAGTTTGTTATACTGTGGTGGCTTGCAAGTTGCTTGATGCTATAAGCTATGTCACCGGTATTTAAGATACCAGCAAGGTCACCCACGGTAGACAAGTTTCAGTGAAGCTTCCAGGCTAAGACTAGGAAGAAAGGCCTGGTGATCTACTTCAGAAAATTAAGCAATGAAAGCTTAATACATCACAGCAGAACACTGTGTAACTTGCTTACTTTGGACAGGTCATCAGGAGAGATCAATTGCTGAAGGAGTATACCATGCTTGTTGAAGTACAGGGTCAGTGACAGCAAGGCAGACCCTTAGTGAGATGGAATGACACAATAACTGTAATGATAAACTCGAACATGCCAGTGCCTGCAATCATGAGGATGACACAGGACCAGGCAACGTTTCATCCTGTTTTACAAAGCGTTGCTGTTAAGGTCAGAGTTGACTTGACGACAGCTATCTATGAAGAAGAAAAGTGAGGTCCTGACTCTTAATGTTTAAGTTTAGTTAATGTTACAAAACAGTATGTGTATAAATTGTTTAATGAGAGCTAATTTGTTCTGTAAACCTTCACCTAAAGTACAATAAAAAAAAAATTTTTTTTTTAAGCAGTGAGGTTCTGACTCTCAATGTATAAATTTAGTTGAAGATTTATTAAGCCTCAAAATTTACAAGCCATTGACTGTAGGGAACACAAATATTAGAAAGACATGGGCTTTGGTCTCAATAGGCTGAAAATCTAGTTGGGAGGAGGGACATGTATGCAAATAACTGAAACAAAAGAATACGACAGGTATTAGAATGGCAGTTTCAAAAGCTGACAGAATTCAGAGAAGGTAAAGATCACTCGTAGAACAGATCTAGAAAACCTTCATGAAGGTAATTTTATTTTGAGACAGGCCTTGGAAAATGAGTCTTTTCCAGGGTAGAGATACGAGTAAAAGAAACATTTCGATATAAACAGTGGCATGTTAAAGGCGGAAGGGCAAAAGAGCCATTTTTGTATCTGAAGTGTTCTCTCTACTCACATCTCTACCTGTGAAAAGCAACTCATTCTTCCAGGTCTTAGGGAAGAAAGAATGATCTAGCCTGACCAGCACTGGGTAGAGGGAAGAAAGGTTAGGACCATGTGGAGGAGGCCACATGAGCTTATGGTTGATTTTCACAGACAATAAAGAACTATCAACTGAATAAAAGCAGCACTAAGAGCTATGCTTCCAGAAGATTAGTCCTTAGATTGAGGAGATGCTAAAGTAGGGAGACCAGTTAAAAGCTTACTTCAGTGGTTCAGTGGAGAGTTAACAAGAGTCTGAACTTGGATAATAAGAGGAAAAGAAAAATTGAAGTTGAGAGATATGAAAGATATTGATACTTGGAAACAACTGGCTGTGGAGGCTGAGGAAATACAAAGAGTCAAAGATGACGTCCAGAAGTATAGATGACAGGGGGAAACAAAGATGGTAGTATTGGTAAACACAGTGTGAGTGTTTGTATGTGCACTTGTGCACATACGTGCATGTGCACGTGCAGGAGTGGGAGTACCGAGCTTACTATATTAGACAAGGGTCTATGATGAATTCAGCAACCTTACTAAAAAAAAAAAAAAAAAAAGGGTAACAAAAATACCTACAAAGTATACTTAAATCTTCAGGGTATCATTTGTCCTTCACACATAATAGCTCAAATTTCCAAATGTGTATTATTTTTATTTTAATGCTCTTTTACATATCCCCTGAGCTGGCAGTTGCCTCCTATTTCAGGAGCTCAAAACACTTCAGATCACGAATTCATTAATCATTACAACACATCTGCTAAGTATTAATAAAAATGACTGCAAAGTATTTTGCAGCTATGTTAGGGGAAAGTCCCATGAGATAAGTGAATATAATTATCTACACTTCACACTACGGAAATCAAGGCTCAGAGAGAATTTACCAAATGGTTAAATGCATTCAGATTGCCCAGTGAGTTAATGACAGAGATGGAAAAGGACTGAGTTCTCCAGTGCCAGCTGACCCTGCAATCTTCTGGGTTGTGCTATCTAGTGAGCATTGCTAAAACCTAACTGACGAGTAGGTTACAGGCAATAGAACCGTTTAAGAAATACTACAGGGAAAAGGTGATGGTCACTTTTCATACCATATCCAGTAATTTTTTCTTAACTCTGGCCTTAACATACCACATGAATATAGGTTATAACAGTTCAAAATTTTATGACCATGCATACAAGGTATTTGGAGACCACTTTGCCTATAAGAATAAAGCTTAAACTGCTTAGTGTGACATATAAGACTCTCATCTCTCCATGAGGTTGCACCCTTTTCTTGCTCTTCATGTTACACCATTCTGAATTCCCTGGATACACTGCTTTTCCAGACCCTTCCTCAAGCTGTTCCTTTCCTTAAGGAATCATGGTGAATTTGTATTTAAATGATCAAGAATGATCTACGGTTCCTGAAATTGCAAAGAGAAATGCTCACTCCCTTCATTGTTTCACCCCAGACATACATACAGGTTTCAGTATCTATAACACTTTACTTAGCTATTTAGCTGTTTACCTATCTACAAGGGAGATTCTCTAAACTGCAAGCTCTTTGAAGGGTAGAGATTACATCTTAGTCATCTCTGCCTTTGCATACACAAAACACCAACTTAATGTTTGTAGAATGAATAACTTAAAATGTGACACAAAGAAGGTTGAATTGTGCAGACAAAGTTACATAGATTTGGAAAACAAGAGATATTCTAAAAGTTGGGCATAGGAATATATAGATGGGGAACAGAGATAGAGGTTGAAAGAAAAAAATAATCATTTTGTTTAAAAAATTCCACAATAATGGATTTTTGATGCATTTTTTCCTGTTGCAAAAGAACTACCTTCTAATAATCACCCTTTACCCTGATTCAATAAGTTCTTAAATGTCATTTTCTAATGGAGGCTAAGTTAATATGATCCTCTAAGTCTCTTTTTCTTTTTTTTTTTTTTTTTTACCAATTCTGACCAGTGATTTAAATCCAGACATAGGAAATTACCTTTTAAAGGAATACACAAGATATAAAATTTACTTTTTGCTACAAACGAATAGTAGTGAACTTTTACTGCTTTTACTGTTAAAGTAGGAAAAATATAAGAAACAAAAACAAGGAGTGGTGGTGCACATAAGAAAATACTTCTAAATCCTTTGAAAGCATTCTGATAAAAGTGACAATACATAAAATCTAAATTAGCTGCCATCAAGTTGATGCTGACTCATGTCGACCCCTGTGTCAGAGCAGAACTGTGCTCCACAAGATTTTCCATGGTTGATTTTTCAGAAGTAGATTGCGAGGCCTTTCTTCCAAGCTGCCTCTGGGTGGACTAGAACCTCCAACCTTGCACTTAACAGCCAAGTGCATTAACTATTTGCACCACCCAGGAACTCCTGGATAAAATGTGTAGTTTCCTAAAGATTAAGCTCAGCAATAACAATGACACCAGCATTTTTTTTTAAGGATATATTAGTCAGAGCAAGGGTGGTTGGCCTGGAGAAGGAAAATGGAGAGTCACAGGAGAAAAAGCTAATAGCAAGCGTCTAACACTGGTCTAGTCGCTGATTGACCCAGCCAGCTCCCCCTGCTCACAAAACAGCCTTATGGTTTATACTCTGGCTTTCCAGGGGGATCTGGACAAGTGTGTTAGCCATAACGATGCCAGCGTTTTTGTCCATCTGGCAGTTGTATTTCTCACTTTAAATGGGTAACTTTGTATTCTAATTGATACATTAATCCTTTGTGTAAATGTGATCATCTCTGGGACTCAACATTTGAAAATTAAATCCTGGAATGTGGTGATCCTGTCCAGATGAATTCTCTAAGCAATACCACTCAGAAAAGCTTATGGGTTGGCCACCAACTGGTACCCACTAGAGACACCCTTATCCAACCTATCACACGCCCCTTTCAATCAGTGATGTTAAATAATAATGTGTGTCAAGCATGTGAAGGTGACTTCCGATATTAAAATCCCCCCTGAGGTTTTTAGGTACTTGAATAGAGGCTTCCCGTTTTATCTTCCTCAAATCCACCCTCCAAACTGCAGCCACGGTAAGCATTTCAAAATATAAATCTGACAATGTCACTCCCCTGCTTTAAGGATTTCAATGATTCCCCTTTGCCTGTAGATAAAATTTTTAGATAGGAATGGGCAAGAAAAGGAAACATGGATGAATAATGCTCGTGTATTTCCACAACTTGTCCAGTCCCTCCTTCAAATATTTTACTGATTGATTCATACATTCTACAAATATAATCACTGGCTTATTTTTAATCAATTTCAGCAGAAATCTCTTAAGATCATATTTGTGCACTAAATTTTGCTTTTTTAATATAAATCTGAGTTCTTTTCAATGTTATGCATAATTCGTTATGATCCACAAAGTCAAACACCTTTACATAGTCAACCAAACACAGTTAAACATCTTTCTGGTATCCTCTGCTTCCAGCCAAGATCCATGTGATATCAGCATTGATATCCCTCATTCCACAACCTCTTCTGAATCCAGCTTGAATTCCTGGCAGTTCCCTATCAATGTACTCCTGCAACCGTTTCTGAATTATTTTCAGCAAAATTTTACTAGAACGTGATATTAATGATATTGTTCAATAATTTCTGCATTCCATTAGATCATCTTTCTTTGGAATGGGCACAGACATGGATCTCTTCCAGTCGGCTGGCCAAGTAATTGTCTTCTAAATTTCTTGACACAAACAAGTGAGCAGCTCCAGCGCTGCATCCATTTGTTGAAACATCTCAATTGGTATTCCATCAATTCCTGAAGTCTTGTTTTTCACCAATGCCTTCAGGTCAGCTTGCACTTTTTTCTTCAGTACCATCGGTTCCTGATCACATGCTAACCTCCTGAAATGGTTTATTACCAGTGAATTCTTTTTCCTACAGTGCCTCTGTGTATTTCTTCCATCTTCTTTTGATGCTTTCTGTGTCGTTCAATATTTTCTGCAGAGAATTCTTCAATATTCCAACTCATGGCTTGCATTTTTTCTTCAGCTTTTTCAGCTTGAGAAATGCCAAGCATGTTCCTCCCTTTCGGTTTCCTAACTCCAGGTCTTTCCACATTTCATTATTAATACTTACTTTGACTCTAGAGATTGCTGAAAGTAAAGAGGACTGATGAGATCAAAGACTACAGCCATCAGTATGGATTACACCTCAACATAAAGAAAACAAAAATCCTCACAACTGGACCAATAAGCAACATCACGATAAACTGAGAAAATTTGGAAGTTGTCAAAGATTTCATTTTACTTGGATCCACAACACCCATGGAAGCAGCAGTCAAGAAAATCAAACGACATATTGCACTGGGCAAATCTGAGGCAAAAGACCTCTTTATTTAAAGCATTAAAAAGCAAAAATGTCACTTTGAGGACTAAGATGCACCTGGCCCTTGCCACGTTATCTTCAACCACCTCATATGCATATGAAACTCGGACAATGTATAAGACTGAAGAATTGACTCATTTTTACATTTTTAATGGTTGCAAAAAAAAAAATCAAAAGAACAATATTTTGTAACATAAAAATTCATAAAATTCAAATTTCAGGGTCTGTAAATAAAGTTTTATTGGAAATAGCCACACTCGGTCATTTATGTACTGTCTATGGCTGCTTTCACACTATAGCAGCAAGCTGAGTAGTTCCAACAAAAACTGTGTGGCCAACAAAGCCTAAAATATTCATTAGTTAGACGTTTACAAAAAAAGTTTAGAGCCCCAGGTTTAGAGAAACATACAAAAGTATACAATGCCATTCCCTGAAAACTGACTGGCAGAATGAGGTCTCTTCAATCGACCTCTATACTGCCTCAGAAACTCTTTTATTTGCTCCAGTGAATTTTAATAATAATTCATTGTTTTCCAGATCAGCTACTAAACCTGATTCTGACAACTTTGTCAACTTGGTCTTTCCAAGTAAGTCAATACAGGATCTCTACATTTCTGGGTCAAAGCCAGAGGGCAACATGTTATGATTTTGGAAAATTAAAATAAATATAAAAGTCTTCTAACAATAGTAAGAATGCCTAAGAATTCATCACTAAAGCAATTTAACAGAAAAAATTTGCACTGAATTAAAAAAATAAAAAATCTGTGCTACAAAAGGCCTATGCAAACTTCCCTTTCTTAACTGGAGAACAAGTGAATGTAGCATACCATATACACATATATTTATGATGTGGGGTATAAATTAGAGGTAAAAAATGCTCATACATATTAAATCTAAAATAACCTGAAAGACTAAGGAAAATTGAAGACTAGAAAAGAAGACACATCCTTTTTCTTCTTTTATTTATTTAAGATAATGAAATCTTATTCAAAATGCAAGGTAAGCATTTATATAGTTCAATTTTTTTTTTTTTTTTCATCCAGGGAGTCCATGTGTGACTAACTTAAATAGCACCCTGTGTAAAGGGAAGAACTCGTAGTTTGTTTTTTTCCCATTTTATATATGGCGGAATCAGTGTAATGAAAGATGGACTAACTATGCAAGCATCTTTTCAATTAGTAGCAGAGATGTGCAGGAGATTGCCTTCTCTATTCAAGGCTTTGTCTACCTAGAACACTTGAAGCCATGCTGAAAAATGCTGAAGTAGGAGAAAAATATCTTTGTGTTTAATAAGGCAGTCCTAACTAAAACGGGCTACTGACAAGGAGCAAACACTGAAATAAAGGTAGGCTGGAAATGTGACTGTACTTTTGGTGGGGTAAATTAAATCTGACCATTAGCTGTTTAGGCCTCCAGATTAATCAAAGAGGCCATTTGGAGTCCCTAAGTTTGAAACACATAAATAGCTCTATCTGAAGACAAACTTCTAAAAACATGAAAAAAGCTATAATGCCAAATTAATTCAATCTAACTAATTAGAGAGCAGGAAGTTCTTACAATTATTTTATGTGCTGTATGAGAAACACACTTGAATTTGAGTACAGATTTCACTAATTGCAGTTCATTATTTTCCAGATTAGTTAGTAAGCTTACATCAGAAGGTCAAAGACAGCAATTTTGTCAGTTGCTACCTCCTTCAATGCAGTATCTTTGCATTTCTGGAACTCAGACAGAAATTGATTATGAACAAAAACAAACCATCATAAAACTAGAGACATAGGCTTTATGAATATGTTCAAATGAAGAATTCAGTAAAACATAAGAATATTTGTTCTTAAGTCTTCAGAATCAAATATTAATTTCTATTTTACAAGAAAATATACATGAATCTTTTCAAATGCATTAGATATACAATATTGAAATATAATGCCAAGAAAATGATAGCATCTTGATCTGAAAACCTGCTGATTCCAAAGTACAAGTTAATAAACATTAATCTTTTCATTAGAGTTTCACTACGGATATGTATCTGTGTATCTTTGCATGAGGGAGGGAACTGAACAATCTTGCCTGAAAATGTCACGGACACTCTGATTAAAAGTTTGGTTTTTTTTTTTTTCTTTTTACATAATAATCATTCCTTTATTACACAACTTCTGGCTGTCTTCTACCTCATCTATCAATGAAAATATGGAGAATGACTAGTAGAGACAGGGCCTATTCTATTCCTCTGTTCATACCTGCATTATTTTTATATTCTCAAGAACTTCCTATTTTTTAAAAGCAGAAGTGACAGAAATCCCACTAGTTTTTTTAGAGGGTACCCTGCTATTTACAATTCATTTTACTTACTCATTTAACAGTTGTTACTTATATTTAACAGCTGTTAACTTACTCATTTAACAGTTGTTAACCTTCTCTTTGTTGATTTCATTTCTATCATTCTGACTTTCATTTCCATGCTTTAGCTGAACTACCTTTAAACAATTCTTCACCTTCTTTGGTGTTTATATCCCTTGAACGCTTATACATAAGTCAGCTCTCTTGGTCATTATTTGGTCAAGCTATAAATAATTCCTTTAACCTTTCCTCATAAATCATTTTTGATGTTCTTCTCTGAAACAATTCCAGTTGGTCAGTGCATTTCTACTAGTAATATATCTAGAGCCAAGTGCAGTAATCTAATTGTAGTCTAATAATTCCAAATAGATACAGGGAAGGGCGGAGTGGTGTTTATGCATGTTATAGTATGAGTTTCTTCATGATTGTGCCTTTGTTTCAGAAATATAAAAAGGAAGTAGTTTTAATATTTTTCATCACAGCGAGGTAAGGAATAAATAGAAAAATTGCTTCAAAAATGATGAAAGGGAAAGCAGGGAGTAGGGTATGTCTGTTTGGTTACCATGTACTGTCTATGTCAATCCCAAACCATTTTGGAGTTTTTCTTTGTTTTATTTTTTTGTGCTGTTGCACACATTATAAACATTAAGCAAGGTTACAGTTTATTCATTGTCTCTAAGTCTTAAGCAATATTAACATCGATATTCATTCCTTCCTATACAGAAGAGTTGATCCAAATTCCTTTTAGGAATGTATACTGATTTGCATTTTTGGGGATTCTATCTTTGATGTTGTTCTAAAACCTACAAGTTTTCTATTCTGAGAGTGCTTATGATATATTTAATAATTATTTCTATAAATTTCTATAGACCACAGAAATTAGTGCACTGACAGGTATTAGCAGCAAATAAAAATCAGAATCAAAACGGAAAGCAAGGCTCCGGGTATATTTGTATTGCTTCAAGCTACTGATAAGCTATACCATTAGATACCTCACACAAGCTATGACAAACTCAGTCAATAAAGAGAGTATCTAGAAATGTTTATCAGCATTTACCCTTGTTTTAGGCTTAGACTGGCAATACAGAAAAAGGATATGGACGTAGTGTCATTTTATTTCTACAATGTATCTAACAAAGTCTCCCATAATCTCTTTGATAGGAAGAAATGTGGGCTGGAGATAGTTGACTGAATACATACAGCTGAAATGTGTTGATTCATAACTCTGTAACTTGAAGAGGGATTTCTAGTTGCATATGACAGATTTCTGTATTAGGCCAAAAATGTTCAAGATTTTGTTTATGACTCAAATGCAGGCAGACTATGCCCTTAAAAAGTGTGCAGAGGACAGTGGAATATATGTATTTTAAAAATAATTACTCAAAAATATCTTGACATCCTAGGAATGCTAAATCAAGATAAATATTTTTAGAAAGTTCTTTAAATATTTTAAACATCAATTACACAATATACAATAAAAGAGAAGAACTGCACTAACAAGTGTGCAAACAAATACACAAGCAAAAAAATCTGGGAATGTTAATTGACCAGAAGCACAATGAGCTAATACTTACTCAGGGGCTTTGGGATGTACACATTCCAAAGAAAGAACTACACATTCCAAAGAAAGAACTACACATTCCAAAGAAAGAACTGGCCCTTAACTTGGCTCCTGGGAGATAACCTCTAAATCCTTGGAATATCCTACCTGATAATAGTATCTTTATATACCTGGGGCCTTGGGCCATGCCAGAGGATTTATGCTAACAATGTGATTTATGCTAGAGGCCTTGGGCCACAATGTATCTGTTTGACCTCTGGAGACTGAATAACTGAAGTAAAGTCAGATGGGTACACCGTGCCTATGGAACTGATCCCCAATAAAAACCATGGACACTAAGGCTTCGGTGAGCTTCCCTGGTTACCAATACTTCATACGTTTTTCACACATCATTACTAGGCAAATTAAACACTGTCCATACAAATCCACTGGGAGAAGATAACTGGAAGCTTGTGCCTGGTCTCTCCTGGACTCTCCCTATGCAACTTTTACCTTCTACCAAATCATAGAACCTGAGAGTGGTCTTGAGAACACCTGACAGAGTACTAAATCTGATTTTCAAGGGAATAGGACTCCATTATAGAAAAGTTTAGTATAATAAAAAAAAATTTTTTGGAACACTGAAGAAGTCCAGACTATAAAGCATTTTTCTCAAAATTCCATTGGTACTAAAGAGCTGTATTTTCCATGGTGAAATACCATTTCAGTTGTAACAACTTAGAGCATATTTAAAGTGACCCAAGTAAAACATAATTTACTTTTCCTAGGACATTAGCAAAGATAGTAAAAACGAGATGAACACTTCCATTTTTGATCAACCAAATCTCCTTTATAAATAGTTCTTTAATGGAGTTTATGTCAATCTAGGAAACAAAGTTCACAAATATGTCTTGATGCCTGAAATTTCCAATCAGATGTGATTCCCTTACCTCTAAACTGTAAACATAGTCCTTTGTTCCATTTGGCTGACACAATTATATAACGTTCTATTCACCTATATGTCAGTGGTCAATCAGTCAATATAGATTTTGTATCTACTATGTCTCAGGCATTGTTCTACGTACAGTAAGTCCCCGCCTCAGGTATTACATTTTGGAGTGGAGATAGAAAATAAATATTAAACATAGCAATAATCCCAGTAAGAAGATTAAGTATGGTAATGTGGTGTACATGTATATAATGAAAGATATTGTTTTATTCGGGTGGTAAAAAAAAGGCCTCTCTAAGAAAGTAGCCCACTTGAGTTGAGACCTAGTAGCCATGCAAAGATTCGGAAAAAAAAAATAGAAGGAAAGGCAAGTGCAAAAACTCTTGAGACTGAAATGAGCTTGATGCATTCAGGAAATAAAAAGAAGGCCAATATTGCTTAGTACAGTGAACAAAGAGGAGAGAGAATAAAGGGAACAAAGATTAAAGATCAGAGGACCAGATTACATGACTCTGTCAGTCAAGGTAAATAATTCAGACTTTATTCAGTTTCAATTGTCAGCATTGGAAAGTTTTAAGCCACGGATTAACGTAAGGCTTTGAAAGGTCACTGAAGCTAGTTTGTGAATGACAGACTATAATGAACCAAAAACAGCATCAAATAGACCAATTGGAAGGCGACTGCAGTAGTAGAGACAAGAGATAATGGCTTATATAATGCTAAATTGAGAAATGGAGATAGTGACAAATCGGAACAGAGGCAGCATCTACAAAATTTCATTGATGAACTACTTGTGAGGTAAGAGCAACTGGATGGACATTTGCACTAAATACTACGATAGGGAAGGCAGGTATGTTTGTGTGTATGTTGGGAGGAAACAGACTTGTGAGCGAAAACCAATAGTAAGGTTTTGGACGTGTAATATGTGACCATCTATTATATATCTTTTTTTTTTTTTTTTTAATTATATATCTAAGTGGAAAAGCTGAATAAGTACTAAATACATGAGGTCAACCTCAGGGGTAAGGTCTGGGCTGCAGAAATAAATCTGAGCATTTTCAATGTATAAATATTTGAACTCATGGTACTGAATGGGTTATCCACTCAAATAATTAGGTATAAAAAAAGAGAGCCCAGGATTGAGCTCTGGAGCACCTGAATGTTAGAGGTTTGATAGAATAAACCATCACAGCAAAGACAACTGAGAAGTAATGAGCAGTGACTAGAAGGGAAGGCAGGGAAATGCAGTAGCTCTGAAGTTCAGAGAAAAATGTGTCTCAAGCATTATGTTGTTGAACGGTAAAGTCAGATGAGGATAGAGATTGGTGTAGACAAGGTGTAACTCCCTCATGACCTGGAAAAAAGGACCTTCAGTGGAATGGTGGTTGCACAACAAATATTACACTGTTATTTATTATAGCTCTCACAGTCATAGATTCAAGTTTCAAACACCTGTTATATGCCTAATAATGTTAAATACAGCTTAAGCACTTCAAAAATCGGTTTAATTTTTTTTCACCCATTATGTATATGTGTGTGCTTATGTAGAGGTTTATATAATGCTGGACTAAAAAAATCAGCCTTACAAAACTAATACTGTCATCCTCAAATATGCATTCATAAACTTACAAAATTCTTTTAAACTAATAGTTAAAGTCACAGACAACTACTCATCTGCATTTCTGTACCTCAAATGTTTAAGAGAATGTGGAGAAGCTGATGTCCAAAGACCTATTTCAACAACTGAACTTGCACTGTATGTGTTTTTGAATGAGTATAAATAAATCCTCATTTATCATTTTCTGCTGAGTTCACACCTATATAAGGCTAGAACTTGTACTTCTAACAGGGCTCCCACTCACCACTGCATAAGAGTAGCTTCCTAATTGTTTGAAAAACCCTTCAACATTTTCTCTAACACTTATTCTAGGGCTGGGTAGGGAGCTTTGAGAAAAAAAGGGAAATAAGACAAGTGATTTAATACTTTAAATAAAAAAACAGGTAATCCACAGTAGAAGAAAAAGAGCTTGAGAGGGAAGGATAGTAGTGACATAAAATTGTTTGAGAAACAAAATCAAGAATTAAAAATAGAATTACATTTTCTAGTTGGCAATACACAAACAACACTTAGTGCACTTCATAAATTTTACTATTGTTGCTCTAAGTGATATTACCATAAATCACATTAGTAGCATACTTAGCATTTTTTAAAAGCAGAAAGGATTGAGAGTGTCAATAAGTTTAAACAGCTCTGTTATCTCCGAAGACAGTGGAAGAGAAATTATCACAAGCTTTTACTTTATCTAAAAGCCCAGTTCTAATGCCCCCAATCTTGGCTATCCCTCTCCCATTAGCTTCAGCACAATACAGAACATCATTTTGCCAACAATATATTAGAAAACTGTTCATTGCTGCTTTCTTGAATTTTTTTATTTTTTTACCTGATGTGTAGGAGGAGATAGCTGTTTGCCCCTTTTTTCATCTCGGACAGGAAAAAGAGATTTAAGCAGCTTCGGCATCTGTGGCACAAACGATTTTACTGGATTCAAGTAGGAGGCTGCTAAGCTACTAAGTCCTGTCAACAATATCAAAAGAAAAAAAAAAAAGATAAAACAAAAACAATTCCATAAGCATTTTCTTTTCTGTGAATTTGCCAGGTACCATTTGTAAGCAATTCTATCAATATAAATCAAAAAGGATACCCATAAAAATTTTAATAATGGAAAACAGAGTATTATTGTATTTACCGTCAAGCACAATGATGTTTTCTATTCCAACTAAAAAGTAGTAACTGGGGTACTTCTAAAACATTCTAAATATCCAGCAATCCTATTAGTATTCAAAGGGTAAAGCACTTTCAGTCCTTGACACTAACTGGAACAAGAACTAACTTCTGCCCCAGAATAAAAGGGGATTTTAATTTTTAAATCATATAGCTGATAACACAGATGTATGGCTCTCCATCTAGACTTTAAACTCTCTGAAGTAAGTCAGGGACTATGTCTCATTCAACTCTCATTTTGCTCCACAATTTACTAAATGAAGATGTAACTGATCTTTCAGGATGAGGGCAGTGTCTGAGTTGTTTTTACAAGGGATAGATGTTGTGAACCAACGATGTTCTTAAAAACCTATTGGCATTGAGTCGATTCTGACTCATACAGACCATGCTGGACAGAGCAGAACTGCCCGATAGGGGCTGCAGGGCTATAAATCTTTACAGAAGCAAACTGTCACATCTTTCACCCGCAGAGCTGCTGATGGGTTCGAACCACTGACCTTTCGGTTAGCAGCTGAGCACTTTAATCACTGTGCCACCAGCGCTCATTACTTGATTTTAATTACTGAAGGCTGGGATTAGAGGTACAGGCAATGTCTATGATATAATGAGATTCGCCTCTTCTTCTGGAATTAAACTAATAATTTACTCATTAAGAAAATTTAATCCAAGACAAAAATGGTAAAACACTGTATCCCCATAACACTTTAAAAGAACAAAACAAGTCAACCGAAGGAATCAGTACATAATATTGACTGAACATAAGTGCACAGCCACCTGCTCACCTCTACTCCATCCTCACCCTTGAAAAAAACTCCAAATTTATTAGCATTACAGTCACTTGAGCCTAGCGGTGTTTCCAGATTGCCAAGAAATAAACTATAGCAATCCTTGGATTTCCAGCTCTGATATATCCAGACCAGTTCCCAGAGAACGTGATATAGAGATGAGAAAGAGCCTAGGCTGAGGAGGTCTGAGCTCTAGTCCAGTTCCAATGGCTTAAACTATGTAACTCTAACCTGGATAAAGTTACTTAGCCCAGAGAGGAGTAGTAGAAATTTCCTCACCTATAAAATGGAATCAAGAGATGCTATCAAGGTCAAGTAAAAATAAATGTTAAGTGGATACATAGTACCCCAGGGTGCACAGTAAGCACTCAATAAAATATTATCCTCTTTCCTTTTGAATCTTTAAGAACCACAACGCCCTACATGGGTCTATCCAAAGGACAAACCCTGAAATACTAACTAAAATACATGAAATAATAATTACCTTTTAAATATTACAATAGTTATTATGATACGAATTTGTATATTTACCTTATATGACATGAACATTTGTATATTTACTTTAAAAAAAAAAAAAAAACACCCCATCAATCAACTTGAAGCTTGAAGGGTGAAAGGAAGGGGATTAGAATACAAAAAGTGCTTGGATTTAAATTTCAAATTCTCATGAAAACATATATTAAAAATACTCATGAGTAGGATGTAATTTACAGAGTTTAACATTATAAATGTAACTAAAATAACAGTAGTCAGAAGAATAGCCTAGAACACAACTGAGCATGACCTTCACAAAAGCATAATGTTGATCAATTCTTTTGTATCACCACATAGAAATAAAGGTGAAGTAGATTTACTAAAGAAAGATTTGGCAAAATTGGGAAAAGCTACTAACCTCAAACCAGCAAGAAAGTAGCTCTGGTGACTTTCAATTGAAGCCAAAGCTCATCTACCATTCCAAAAATCGAAGGGCCTTTAGGAATTACGCTAGATCTACTCTGCCTGTGCTCTATAAATGGAACAACAAAGCCTCAATGACAGCACATCTGTCATTAGTGAATATTTTAAGCCCACTGTTAAGACCTATTGCTCAGAAAAAAAGATTCCTTTCAAAATATTACTGGTCATTGACAATGCACCTGGTCACCCAAGAGCTCTGATGAAGATGTATAAGAATGTTAACGTTGTTTTCATGCCTGATAACATAACATCCGTTCTGCAGCCCATGGAACAAGGAGTAACCTTGACTTTCAAGTGTTAATATCTAAAAAATACATTCTGTAAGGCTATATAGCTGGCATAGGTGGTGATTCCTCTGATGGGTCTGGGCAAAGTAAATTGGTGAAAACCTTCTATAAAGGATTCACCATTTTAGATGTCATTAAAAACATTCACGATTCATGGGAGGAAGTCAAAATATCAACATTAACAGGAGTTTGGAAGAAGTTGATTCCAACCTTCATGGATAACTGAGGGGTTGAAGGCTTCAGTAGATGAAGTAACTGCAGATGTGGCAGAAATAGCAAGAATTAGAATTAGAAGTGGAGCCTGAAGATGTGACTGAACTGCTGCAATCTCATGAGAAAACTTTAACAGATGAGGAACTGCTTCTTACAGATGACCAAAGAAAGTGGTTTCTTGAGATGGAATCTACTCCTGGTGAAGATGCTGTGAACTTTGTTGAAATCACAACAAAGCATTTAGAATATTACATAAACTTAGTTGATAAAGCAATGGCAGAGTTTGAGAGGACTGATTCCAATTTTGAAAGAAGCTCTACTATGGGTGAAATACTGTCAAACAGCATCACATCCTATAGAGAAATCTTTCATGAAAGGAAGTCAACTGATGCAGAACTTCACTGTTGTCTTATTTTAAGAAATTGTCACAGCCATCCCAACCTTCAGAAACCACCACCCTACTCAGTCAGCAGCCATCAACATCAAGGCAAGAACCTCCATCAACAAAAAGATTAAGACTCGCTGAAGGCTCAGATGATAGCATTTTTTAGCAATGAAGTATTTTTTAATTAAGGTATGTACATTTTTAAGACACTTAATATGCTACAATATGGTGTAAACGTAACTTTTATATGCACTGGGAAACAAACATTCATGTGACTCACTTTATTGCAATAGTCACTTTATATACATATATACATCTTCACTTTATATACATATACATATTAAAAAAAAAACAAACCCGCTGCTGTCAAGTTGATTCCAACTCACAGTGACCCTAAAGGACAGAGTAGAACTGCCCATAGGGTTTCCAAGGAGCACCTGGTAGATTTGAGTTGTTGACCTTTTGGTTAGCAGCTGTAGCTCTTAACTACTATGCCACCAGGGTTTCCATTTACATATATATACATATATACACACACAAAATAACATACTTTATACACATATTATTAAAAAAAAAAAAAAAAAAAACCTGATGCTGTCGTGTCTATTCCAATTCATAGCAGCCCTATAGGATAATGCAGAACTGCCTCATAGGGCTTCCAAGGAGCACCTGGCGGATTTGAACTGCTGACCTTTCAGTTAGCAGCCATAGCTCTTAACCACTATGCCACCAGGGTTTCCCTATATTATAAAGTACATAATTATTTACCCCTCTTACTTTCTTTTAAAATACATGTGACTGTTTCAAGTGCAAATTGTGGTTTGTACAATATATATAGATGTAATCCATGACAACTGTAGAAAAAAAGATAGCAGGGATTGGTAAATGGAATTATATAGTTGTAAGGTTTCTACAGTTTACATAAAACAGTTTAAGGTTTCTACAGTTTACATAAAACAGTCTAAGTAGACTTTGAAAAGTTAAAGATACGTATCGTAATCACAAGAGTAGCTGATATTAAAAAAGAAAAAAGCAGAGATAGATAGCTATAATGCCAGAAGGTAAATTAAAACAAAGTTCTACAAAAGTCAAAAAATTTAAAGGAAGGTAAAAACAGGGAACAGAGGAGCAAAAAAAAGAGGAGATAAGCACAAAATAAAGTAATTTTAAGATGAATAAACAGCCAGAAGAATATCATCATTAAAATGCTGAGAAAAAAATTACAACCTAGCATAGAGTTCTACAACCACTTAAACTAACATTCTAGAGTAAAAATGACCAATTAAGGATCCAGGCAATAATCAATCAAAGGCTGAAAATATCACCAAAAAAAGACAATCAGACATTAAGTATCTTCTGAGGGAAATACAGAAAATTATCCATAAAGTACACCTACTCCTCACTTATCAACTGTCTCATTATCTGACATTTCACATTTATAATAATAGAAAAAATCTACTCTCCGACTAGTTTGTGCATTAACAATGCACATCTGGCAGTAATGAACACCAAATTGAGACATGAGAGTAATGCTCTCTGTAATGGTTAAGGTTAAGTGTCAAGTTTGCTGGGCTCTGATTCTCAGGAGCTTAGTAAATATGTAATGATGTAATTTGACAGTTAGTAATGATATAGTCATCCTCCATTTTCATATAATTCAGATTTTTGCATAATGACCTCATCTTTGGAACCAAACTATGTCAATAAGTGAGAAGTAGTGTAGTCCTACCCTTCTTTCCCTGAAATTACCCTGAATCTGATCAAGGCTCTACATCACAGGAAAGACAGGGGACAAGGATTCATGTTTAAACAACTTCATGGAGATAGAATCAGCAAAAAAATAAGAATGTTGAGAATCCACTGTACAACAACCTAGTTTCTCCAACAAATATATAGCCTAATAAAAAACCCAGGGGAGAGCACACAGATTAAAAATGGACTGATACATATCAAGCAATCACAATGTATGAATATGGATCTTCTTTTGAAACATTGGAGAAATTAAATCACTGATCACATGTTTGATGATGTTAAGGAATTATTAATTTTTTTAGGAGTGGGTTTTTTTTTTAGAGAGACATAACATACAGAAATACTCACACATGAAATAATATATGGAATTTGCCTCAAAATAGTAATGGGAGGGTACAAAGAAATAGATTAATAAGACTGCTTATTACCAGATAACACAGGTTAAGAATTGATAATTTTTGTTTTGTTTTTAATTTTTGATTTAATCTTTAAACTGTGGTCCATTAGTCCTTTGGACTAATCTTTCCTTGAGTCTTTCATTTTCTTCACTCTCCCTTGCTCCAGATGGGATGAGACCAGTGGAGTATTTCACATGGCCACTCACAAGCTTTTAAGACCCCAGACGCTACTCACCAAAGTATAATGTAGAGCATTTTCTTCGTAAACTATGTTTTGCCAACTGAGCTAGATGCTCATGGAAAACAAGGTCCCAACAGCCCTCAGCTAGTACTTTGGTCTCTCAGGGAGTCTGGATGTGTTTATGGAGGGTCCATGAACTTGCCTTGGTCAAATTGTGCTGGCTTCCCCAGTATTGTATACTGTCTTACCCTCACCAACATTACCACTTATTTATTGTCTAGTTAGTAGTTTTCCATCCCCATTCTTCCCCTCCCTTGTAAACAAAGATTGTTTTTGTGTGTTTTTATAGTACTGATCTCATACAATATTTTTCCTTCGTGATTGACTTATTTCAGTCAGCATAATGCCTTCCAGATTCATCCATGTTGTGAGATGCTTCACAGATTCATCATTCTTGTTTATTGTTGTGCAGTATTCTACTCTGTGTATGTACCATAGTTTGTTTATCCATTCATCTGTTGATGGGCACCTCGGTTGTTTCCATCTTTTTGCTATTGTGAGCAATACTGCAATAAACATGGGTGTGCATATGTCTATTCATGTGATGGCTCTTATTTCTCTAGGATATATTCCTAGGAGTGGGATTGCTGGATCATATGGTAATCTCTATTACCAAACCAAACCAAACCCAGTGCCATCGAGTCGATTCCGACTTATAGTGACCCTATAGGACAGAGTAGAACTGCCCCATAGAGTTTCCAAGGAGCGCCTGGCAGATTTGAACTGCCACTCCTTTGGTTAGCAGCTGTAGCACTTAACCACTATGCAACCAGGGTTTCCGGTATTTCTATTACAAGCTTTTTAAGTAAGCACCATACTGTTTTTCAAAATGGTTGCAACATTTTGCAATCCTACCAGCAATGCATAAGAGTTCCAATCTCCCCACAATCTCCCCAGCATTTGTTATTTTCTGTTTTTTTGTTTTTGACTCATGCTAATAATGTTGGGGTGAGATGGTATCTTGTTGCGGCTTTGATTTGCATTTCTCTAATGGCTAGTAATCACATTTTCTCATGTGTCTGTTAGCCCTCTCAATGTCTTCTTTGGTGAAGTGTCTGTTCATATCCTTTACCCATTTTTAATTGGATAATTTAACTTTTTGTTGTAGAGGTGTTGGATTCTCCTGTAGATTTTAGAGATCAGACCTTTGCTGGATTTGTCATAGCAAAAAAATTTTTCTTAGTCTGAGGGTTCTCTTTTTACTCTTTTGATGAGCATAAGTGTTTAATTTTTAGAAGGTCCTGGTTGTCTAGCTTACCTTCTGCTGTTTGTGTGTCGTTAGAAACGGCTTATAGCCTATTTATGCCACGTATGAAAAAAAAAAATTTTTTTTTTTATTAGGGGTGCTACCTTTGACCCTATTTTTTCTTCTATGATCTTTTTGGTTTTTGGTTTTATATTTAGGTCTTTGTTCCATTTTGTATTAGTTTTTGTGTATGGTATGAAGTATGGGTCCTGTTTTTCTTTTTTTTTTTTGCAGGTGGATTCTGCAAAAAATTTTGCCAACACCAATTGTTAAAAAGATTGTTACACATTTGATGGACTTTGGGCCTCTGTCTAAGATCAGGCTACCGTAGGTGGGTAGATTTACACCTGGGTTCTCAATTCTGTTCCACTGGTCAATGTGTCTGTCACTGTACTTGTACCAGGCTGTTCTGACTATCATAGCTACATAGTAGGTTCTGGGGTCAGGTAGTGTGAGTCTCCCTACTTTATTCTTCTTCTTCACTTGTCCTTTACTTACCCGGAGCCTCTTCCGTTTCCATATAAAGTTAATGATTAGTTTTCCCATCTCTTTAAAGAATGCTATTGGTATTTAGATTGGAATTGCACTGTATTTGCATATTGCTTTGGGTAGAATTGACATTTTCACAATGTTAAGTCTACCTATCCATGAGCATGGTATGTTTTTCCATTTATGTAGGTCTCTTTTGGTTTCTTGCAGTAGTGTTTTGTAGTTTTCTTTGTATAGGTTTTTTATATCCCTGGTTAGATTCATTCCTAAGTATTTTATTTTTTTAGGGGCTATTATATATGGTATTGCTTTCCTGATTTCCTTCTCATAGTTCTCTTTATTGTTTAGGAAAAATCCAACTGAGTTCTGTATGTTTATCCTGTATTCCACTACTCTCCAGAATCTATTTGTTCTAGTACTTTTCTTGTGCAGTCTTTTAGGTTCTCTATGTATAGTATCATATCATCCACAAATAGGGACAGTTTTACTTCTTCCTTACCAATTTGGATGCCCTTTATTTCTTTTTCTTGCTTAATTGCTCTAGCTAGGACTTCTAGCACAAGTTTAAATAGGAGTGGTGATAAAGGGCATACTTGTCATGTTCCTGTTTTCAAGGAGAATATTTTCAGCCTCTCTCCTTTAAGAATGATGTAGGCTGTTGGTTTTGTATAGATGCCCTTTATTACGTTCAGGAATTTCCCTTTTATGCCTATTTTATTGAGAGTTTTTATCAGGAATGGGTGTTGGACTTTTCTGCATCAATTATCATGTGATTCTTTTATTGATGTGGTAGATTATGTTGATTGATTTTCTAATGTTGAACCATCCTTGTACACCTGGTATGATTCCCACTTGGTTGTGGTACATTATTTTTTGGATATGACGCTGAACTCTATTGGCTGGCATTTTATTGAGAGTTTCTGCAACTATATTCATGAGAGAAATTGGCCTGTAATTTTCTTTTTTTGTGTTGTCTTTGCCCGATTTTGGTATCAGGGTTATGCTAGCTTCATACAATTGAATTTGAGAGTATCCCTTCCTTTTCTGTGTTCTGAAACAGTTTGAGTAGCCTGGTGTAAGCTATTCTCTGAATGCTTGGTAGAATTCTCCAGTGAAGCCATCTGGGCCAGGGCTTTTATTTATTGGGAGTTTTTTTAAATTACCTTTTCAATCTCTTGTAATGGATCTGTTCAGATTTTCAACATCATTTTGTGTTAGTTTGGGTAGGTAGTACATTTCCAGAAATTTGTCAATTTCCTCCAGGTTTTCATATTTGTTGGAGTATAGTTTTTCATAGTACTCTCTTATGATCCTTTTTATTTCAGTTGCATCTGTTGTAATGTCCCCCATTTCATTTCTTATTTGGGTTATTTGCATCCTCTCCTGTTTTTCTTTTGTCAATTTGGCCAATGGTTTCTTGATTTTTTTTGATCCTTTCAAAGAACCAACTTTTAGGCTTGTTGATTCTATTGTTTTTCTATTCTCTATGTCATTTATTTCTCTCTGATCTTTATTATTTCCTTTCTTCTGGTGGTGGTGGGCTTCTTTTGCTGTTCTCTTTCTATTTGTTCGAGTTGTATAGCTAATGTTTTGAGTGTGCATCCATTGCTATAAATTGATCTTTTGAGCACTGCCTTTGATGTGTCCCAAATGTTTTGGTATGATGTGTTTTCATTCTTCTTTGATTCTAGGAAATTTTTTATTTCATCTTTGATTTCTTCTATTACCAGTGGTTTTAAACAGGTTGTTATTCAGTTTCCATGTATTTGTTTTTTTCTCCTTACTTTTCCTCTTATTAATTTCTACTTTGATGGCATTGTGATCAGAGAAGATACTTTGTATTATCTCAGTGTTTTGGATTTTATTGAGGGTTGCTTTGTGGCCTAAGATGTGGTCAAACTGGAGACTGCTCCATGAGCACTGGAAAAAAATGTGTACTTTGTTACTGTTGGGTGGGGTGTTCTATATATGTCTATGAGGTCAAGTTGGTTGATTGTGCCTTCAGATCTTCTGTATCTTTGTTGAGTTTCTTTCTAGATGTTCTGTCCTTTACCAAGAATGGTGTGTTGAAGTCTCCTACTATTATTGTGGAGCTGTTACTGTCTCTTTACCGTGCTCTTAGAGTTTATGAGTTTTGGAGCCCTGTCAATTGGTACATAGTTATATATTATGGTTATGTCTTCATGATGGATTATCTCTCTAATCATTATATATTGCCCTTCTTTGTCTTTTACAGTGGATTTTGTTTTAAAGTCTATTTTATCTGAGAATAGGGTTACCACACCTGTTCTTTTTTGATAGCTGTTTGCTTGATATATTTTTTTTTCCATCCTTTGATTTTTAATAAATCTATGTCTTTGTTTCTCAGGTTCATCTCTTGTAGGCAGCATTATTAATGGTTCCTTTTTTTTCTTTTTTTCTTTTTTAATCCATTCTGTCACTCTCTGTCTTTTTATGGGTGCATTTAGGCCATTTACCTTCTTTGTGTGATTACTGATAGGTGTGAGTTTATTGCTGTTATTTTGCAGTTTTTTTTTTTTTTAATGTGATGCTGACATTTTCTTTGTTCCTCTAACTCTCCTGTGCTGCTGAATTCCTTTGTGGATTTTTTTTTTTTTCATTTCTTTAGTTTTTGTAGATTTTGTTTTTCCTGAGAATTTATGTTTTTCTTCTTTGTTTTGATGAGTAGGTTTGTTAACTTTCTTTGTGGTTACCTTGAAATTTACCCCTACCTTCCTATGTTTGAACCAGTATTTTATTATTTGGTATGGCCTTGCCTTCCTCTCCATTTGAAAATCCTATACCTAAACCATTTATTCCCTCTTTTATTGTTCTGACATTGTTGTCATTTACAGATTAACCTGTCTGGTTCCCTGTTGTAAATCTTCTAGCTTAGATTTATCCTTGAGAGTTCATTACCTACATTGGTATCTGGCTGATGTTGTCTTGCATCCTAGATTCACGCAGTTTTCTGATGTTTTTGTTTCTCAATCCAAAGGACTTCCTTTAATAATTCTAAGTTTGGTTTGGTTTTTATGTATCCCTTAATTTTGTACCCTAATTTTGCCACCATATTTGAGCGAGCATTTTGCAGGGTAAATTACTCTTGGTTGGCATTTTTTTTTCCCTCAAGGTTTTAGATATGTCATCCCATTGCCTTCTTGCCTGCATGATTTCTGCTAAGTAATCATAGCTTAGTCGTATTGTTTCCCCTCTGTATGTTGAGTTTTCGTTTTTCTCAAGCTGTGGTCAGGATTCTTTCTTTGTCTTTGGTTTCAGCAAGTGTGACTATGATACGTTTTGATGATTTTCTTTTGGGGTCTATCCTATGGGGGGGTTCTTGGAACTTCTTTGATTGGCACCTTTTCATATTTCACGATATTAGGGAAGTTTTCTGTCAGCAAATCTTCAATGATTCTCTCTGTTTCCTGTTTTCTCATGTTCTGGAACTAAAATTACACGCAAAATTTTTTATTTTGATTGTATCCCACATTGTTCTCAGGGTTTTTTCATTTTTCTTCATTCTTTTCTCTGATTTTTCCTGAGACAAAGTGGCATGCAAGGATTTGTCTTCAGTTTCACTGATACTGTCTCCCATTGTTTCAAGCTAGCTCCTCACACCTTCTATGATACTGTCCATTTCTGTAATCTTGTTGTTTACCTTTTGGATTTCTAAATGCTGTTTTTGTATGATTTCTACTTGTGTATTAACATTTTTTTCCAGTATTATTTTCCTGAATTCTTCCATCATTTTGTCTGTCTTTTACATGATTTTGTCTGTATTTTTCAGGATTTTGTCTATTTTTTCCTTATTTTTGTCTGCATTTTCTTTCACCTCTTGGAGAGCTATGAATATTAGAGTTTTGAATTCCCTATCAGGTAGTTCCAGTGACTTTTCTTCTACTACAAGGTCATCTGGTGTTTTATTTTGGATGCTTACTAAAACTATCCTGTCCTGTTTATTTAATATGTTTTGATATTGTCTGCTGTCTTTGGGACATTCAGAAATTATTTTCTTCATTTATTGATTGTAGATGTCTTTGTTTCATCTGCTGTTTCATTTGGTTATGTCTGTGCAGGCAGGCTGGGTGTTCTTTGCTCATCTGTGGCCACAATACTTCTCACCACCTTGTTCAGGTGGGCAGGGCCAGTTGCTTAGCTATGACACAGAAGGGCAGGTCCAGTGGAGAGGGAGAAGCAGGGATAGCTCATTTGCAGCACCAACTGTGGCCGACAGGATGGAGCCAGGAGACAGGGCAGGGTGGGGACCAGCGGCCCACATCTATGCCACTCAGGGGTATGGAGCTCAGTGCGTGGTACAGATTGGTGGGAGGAAAGGGGAAGAATGTGATGTATGGAGCTATGTGGGTGTGGGAAAGAAAAGAGAAACAGAACCAAAAAAAAAAAAAAAAAGGTAGCAAGGGAGGCTGCCATTTGGAGTAGCACAGACCTGGGCAAGCTGTGTGCTGGTGGCTTTCTAGCTACGTAGGTGGGAGAAACAAAAGGAAGGTAGAGACAGACAAGAAACTGAGGGGGAAAAAATGCCAGGTGGTCAGGAGGAAGGAAGGTAGAGAGAGAGACAAGAAACCGAAAAAAAAAAATGCCCCATGGAAGCCCACCGGAAGCAGCTCCCCAGCTGAGCAGTGCTGCACACCCTGTCAAGAATGAGCGGAGATGGCACATGGTGCCAGGAGTTTGGGAGAAGGGTAAGGAAGAAAGTTAGAGAGAGACAAGAAACTGAGAAAAGAAAAAAAAATGTCCTGGGGGGCCCTCTGCTGTGGGAGCGCGGACCAGGGTAGCGGCTCCCCAGCTGAGTGGCACTGCACAGCCTGTCATCAAGAAGGAGCAAAGATGGCACATAGCACCAGGTGTTCAGAAGAAGAGTTAAGAAGGAAGATAGAGAGAGACAAGAAACCAAGAAAAGAAAAAAATGCCCCAAGGGAGACCACTGGTGTGTTGGCGTGGACTTGGGAAATGGCTCCCCAGCCAAGCAGCGCTGCAAAGGCTGTTAAGAAGGAGCAGAGATGGCACACGGTGCCAGGTGTTCAGAAGAAAGTAAAGGAAGGAAGGTAGAGGGAGACAAGAAATCAAGAGGGAAAAAAAAAAAAGCCCAAGGGAGCCCACTGGCTTGGCAGCGCATACAGAGGAAGTGGTTCCCCAGCCAAGAAGCACTCCTCAGTCCATCAAGAAGGAGCAGAGATGACACACGATGCCAGTTGTTCAGGAAAAAGGAAAGGAAGGAGGTGAGAGAGAGAGGGAAGAAACCAAAAAAAGCCAAAATAGCATCAGAAAAATGGCACTGAAGGAGCCAGCTGGTGGGGGCAGGGTGAATCCAAGCAGCAAGGAACAGGTGTCCCCATGGCTGGGGGACCTTGGCCCACCAGAAAGCATCAGAGGCTGTGCAAAGTGATGATGAATGGGAAAGCATGTATCCCTGGTTACTAGGTGCCCTGTCTCCTGCCGGGAGCTCCATGAAGTTGTCTCCCCATACTTCCTGTACACCATTCTTCGTGGCTGAGGGGTCCAAGGGAATCCATGCTGTGTTAGCTGATAGGGGACCTCTATCCACAGCTCTCCTTTTTCTCT